>NC_090402.1:17684532-18284532 GCF_036365525.1 Heterodontus francisci
GCGGCACAGTGGCGCAGTGGTTAGCACCGCAGCCTCACAGCTCCAGCGACCCGGGTTCAATTCTGGGTACTGCCTGTGTGGAGTTTGCAAGTTCTCCCCGTGTCTGCGTGGGTTTCCTCCGGGTGCTCCGGTTTCCTCCCACATGCCAAAGACTTGCAGGTTGATAGGTAAATTGGCCATTATAAATTGCCCCTAGTATAGGTAGGTGGTAGGGAAAATATAGGGACAGGTGGGGATGTTTGGTAGGAATATGGGATTAGTGTAGGATTAGTATAAATGGGTGGTTAATGGTCGGCACAGACTCGGTGGGCTGAAGGGCCTGTTTCAGTGCTGTATCTCTAAAAAAAAACAACAATGTAATGAATGGCCTTCTGTGCTTCTGTATCATTACTTTAAACAAATCCGTGCTGGCTTCCCCTTATTAACCCATGTTTCTCCAAGAGCGGATTTCGTCCTTGACAATAGCCTCTTGTAGTTTTCCTACGACTGACGTTACACTGATTAACCTGTAATTACCAGATTTATCCCATTCCCTTTTTTGAACAGGGATGTAACATTTGCCATACCCCAGTCCTTTGGCATCATTCTCAGCCAAGGAGGATTGAAAGATTCACTATCTCCACCATAGGTTCCCTCAGCAAAGTAGGATGCATCCCATCTGGACCAATGACTTGTTAATTTTGAGTAAGACCAACCTATTTAGTTCCTCCTTTCTATCTATTTTTATCTTATCCCTCATTAACTTCATCCTTTTCTTTTATGAAGACAGATGCAAAGTATTCATTCCGTACCTTAGTCATGCCCTCTGCCTCCACAGGAAGATTTCCACTTTTGTCTCTAATTGGCCTCACCATTACTTTAACTATTCTTTTACTTTTATATGTTTATAAAAGATTTTTGGGTTCCCTTTAATGTTATCCGCTGATTTTTTTCTGATACTCCCTATTTGTCCTTCTCGTATCCTTTTTCCATTTCCCCTATAATGAAATCGAGTTGCATTAGTTTGTCTTACAATTTGGCTGAATTGGAATTGTTTTTCCCCCAAATAGTTTCTTGAAAGGATTTACAGAACTAAAACCTATTGCTACCGGTAATTAAGTCTAGCCAATCCAGGAAGGCTCTGATGTCAAACCAGGGGAAATTACTGGAACTTCTTAATAATGAAATCAGTATAATTGGCATTACATGTAAATGTAATAATAATGTTATCAGCAGCTTGTCCACAGAAAATTTTACATAGAGGGAGCACTAACAGGAATGTGAAAACTGTAAATTGATGTTTCAGAGGTACTCAGAAGTGCTTTGTTGTATTTCTGTGTAAAATTGTTGGATATTGCTTGGTGCACCATGCTGGAAACTCTTTCATAGGCATTGTAAAAATTATATACCGCTTTTAATTGAGGGGATTTTAGAACCAGCAACCCCTGATTACAGATTAATCATGTTTTAATACTTTAGGAAAGTCCCAAGTAATGAATAGTCCTCCTTACTTCCTGTTTCCTCTTTAAACACTACCTTAGCTTATGATTGTGGTTTAAGGGTTGGTTTCATTGATGTTGAACTAATTTTCAAGGCACATAACCAAATCAAACTTTTGATTAGAATTTCTGATTCGACAGGGGATAGCTTCAGCAACCTGGCGCTCCCAGTGGGGGAGCCACACTCCAGGGCCAAGATGGGGCTACAATATTGTAGGTGTAATTCTACCTGGAGTCTGTGTCCAGTTACATGGGGAGGTTCTGGAAACTAATTTTCCTTATTTTTTTTTCCCCTGATTCACTTTATACTGCAAAATATTACTGGTAGAAAGAACTATTATTTGTATACTTAAAGGGATAGACAGGGTAGATGCAGGTAAGATGTTTCCCTGGTTGGGGAGTCTAGGACAGAAATTAGGAGAAATTTCTTTGCTCAGAGGGTTATGAATCTTTGGAATTCTCTACCCCAGAGGGCGGTGGAGTCATTGAATACGTTTAAAGCAGAGATTGACAGATTTTTAAATACCAATGACACAAACGGATATGGGGATAGTGTGGGAAAAAGACATTGAAGTGGATGATCAGCCATGAGCTTATTGAATGGCAGAGCAGGCTCGATGGGCTGAGTGGCCTACTCCTGCTCCTATGTTCCTATACATCTCATCGACCGATATAGCCTGGGTTCGCTGATTTTCTCTCCCTTCACATGCAAAGAAAGGTTTGTTAAGCAATTTAATGTTGCTATGTATTGTAATCATGAAAATATGTGCGTTAGGTTATACTCAGAGCTTACAAGTACGCACCATCTCTATGCTAAGTTAACAAGGTCATAAAAACATTCTTCCCAATAAGCTAAATATGGTAAATGCCTGTTATACTTTTATTAAAAGTTCGTAGTTATAAAGCAGCAGGGTGAAAAACAAAAACAAGACAATATTTTTTCAGCTATGCTCAGGGTCGGGTTGAATGGAGTTCCAGTCTCTTCCCCAAACAGCAGAAGTAGGGGAGTTTTTTCTTGGTGACACAGTGGCTCACAGCATCATTGGCAGAAGCCGGAAACAAGGTTTATTTGCCCTTTTGACAACAGGTGGCCCTAGCTCAGGAAGACCAGGGAACTGGGTGGAAAATGGGTAGGAAGTACTTATGTATAACTAGTTTAAAAAGAGCAATACAAATAAAATATAAAGGCCAAAAAACACAAACTTCTGGTTTGATAAAGGTTGGGGAAGCATTACTGAATAGCAGACTGCATTGAACTACAGATTAATGCAAAATAGGAAACTAGGAAGAATTTTGAAAGGCAGTTCAGAAATAAAATATGACAGACACCTAGTCAAAAAGAAAAAGGAAGCATTCGTAAAGGCTGGAAGGCTGGGAACAGACGAAACCCTTGAGGAATATAAAGAAAGTAGGAAGGAACTTAAGCAAGGAGTCAGGAGGGCTAAAAGGGGTCATGAAAAGTTATTGGCAAACAAGATTAAGGAGAATCCCAAGGCTTTTTATACGTATATAAAGAGCAAGAGGGTAACCAGGGAAAGGGTTGGCCCACTCAAGGACAGAGGAGGAAATCTATGTGTGGAGCCAGAGGAAATGGGCGAGGTACTAAATGAGTACTTTGCATCAGTATTCACCAAAGAGAAGGACTTGGTGGATGATGAGTCTAGGGAAGGGAGTGTAGATAGTCTGGGTCATGTCGTTATCAAAAAGGAGGAGGTATTGGGCGTCTTGCAAAGCATTAAGGTAGATAAGACCCCAGGGCCTGATGGGATCTACCCCAGAATACTGAGGGAGGCAAGGGAAGAAATTGCTGGGGCCTTGATAGAAATCTTTGTATCCTCATTGACTACAGGTGAGGTCCCAGAGGACAGGAGAATAGCCAATGTTGTTCCTTTGTTTAAGAAGGGTAGCAAGGATAATCCAGGAAATTATAGGCTGGTGAGTTTTACGTCAGTGGTAGGGAAATTATTAGAGAGGATTCTTCGGGACAGGATTTACTCCCATTTGGAAACAAACAAACTTATTAGCAAGAGGCAGCATGGTTTTCTGAAGGGGAGGTCGTGTCTCACTAACTTGATTGAGTTTTTGGAGGAAGTGACGAAGATGATTGATGAAGGAAGGGCAGTGGATGTTGTCTGTATGGACTTCAGTAAAGCCTTTGACAAGGTCCCTCATGGCAGACTGGTACAAAAAGTGAAGTCACACAGGATCAGAGGTGAGCTGGCAAGATGGATACAGAACTGGCTTGGTCATAGAAGACAGAGGGTAGCAGTGGAAGGGTGCTTTTCTGAATGGAGGGCTGTGACTAGTGGTGTTCCGCAGGGATCAGTGCTGGGACCTTTGCTGTTTGTCGTATATATAAATGATTTGGAAGAAAATGTAGCTGGTCTGATTAGTAAGTTTGCGGACAACACAAAGGTTGGTGGAGTTGCGGATAGTGATGAGGATTGTCAGAGGATACAGCAGGATATAGATCGGTTGGAGACTTGGGCGGAGAAATGGCAGGGAGTTTAATCCAGACAAATGTGAGGTAATGCATTTTGGAAGATCTAATACAGGTGGGAAGTATACAGTAAATGGCAGAACCCTTAGGAGTATTAACAGGCAGAGAGATCTGGGCGTACAGGTCCACAGGTCACTGAAAGTGGCAACGCAGGTGGATAAGGTAGTCAAGAAGGCAATGCTTGCCTCCATTGGTTGGGGCATAAAGTATAAAAATTGTCAAGTCATGCTGCAGCTGTACAGAACTTTAGTTAGGCCACACTTAGAATATTGCGTGCAATTCTGGTGGCCACACTACCAGAAGGACGTGGAGGCTTTGGAGAGGGTACAGAAGAGGTTTACCAGGATGTTGTCTGGTCTGGAGGGCATTAGCTATGAGGAGAGGCTGGATAAACTCGGATTGTTTTCACTGGAACGATGGAGGTGGAGGGGCGACATGATAGAGGTTTACAAAGTTATGAGTGGCATAGACAGAGTGGATAGTCAGAAGCTTTTTCCCAGGGTGGAAGAGTCAGTTACTAGGGGACATAGGTTTAAGGTGAAAGGGGCAATGTTTAGAGGGGATGTGTGAAGCAAGTTCTTTCCACAGAGGGTGGTGAGTGCCTGGAACTTGCTGCCGGGGGAGGTGGTGGAAGCAAGTATGATAGTGACGTTTAAGGGGCATCTTGACAAATCCATGAATAGGATGGGAATAGAAGGATACGGTCCCTGGAAGTGCAGAAGGTTTTAGTTTAGACAGGCATCAAGGTCGGCGCAGGCTTGGGAGGCCGAATGGCCTGTTCCTGTGCTGTACTGTTCTTTGTTCTTTGTATGAGGACGAGGATGAAAAGTAACTTTGACTAATAGACAGCTAAACAGTTTTACCTAGCATGCTGAAGTTCAAATGATGGGAAACAAATTTCCCCTCGTGAGTTTCAGGTAGCACATGAGCATTATTGGTTAGTAGTTTTATGTTTAAGCATTAACTCAATTGCCACTCTTAAATCTTTTCTCATCTATTAAAATTATATATGTACAAGGAACTGGATGGTACAGTGGGAAGTGTGTCACCTTTGGACCAGGATTCAAACACAGCACAGAATGATTAAATGAAAGTATATGTCTGTTGGCTGTTGAACTCTATAGAAAAATAGAAAATTTACAGCACAGAAGGAGGCCATTCAGTCAATCATGTTTGTGCGGACTGGAAAAGTTATCCAGCCTAATCCCACTATTGAGCTTTATGTCTGTAATGTTGTAGGTTACAGCACTTCAAGTGCATATCTAAGTATTTTTTGTGAAATAAGATTGGTCAATCAATCTAGTTTCTCCTGGGCATCACATACATCACAAAATGGTTTCTAATTTAGTATTAATGTGGTAATCTCACTCAGAGTGACCACAGATAGCTAGTGTGGGAAATGGAAACATGTCACACTTGGGTAATGGGGGTGCTTTTCTGAGGTTGGGGCAAAGCACCTTGTAGAGGGAAGTTTGCTTCATATATTATTGTGCAATAGCTCACCTGCGAAGGCTTGATGCTGACACTAGATGCCTGAAGTAAGAGTTTCATTTCCCTAAACTAACGTTTGTCACCTTGCAGAGCTTAAAAAATTTTCTTCCTGCTACTTAAATAAAAGAGCAAAATTATGCAGGTGCATTAATAATGAGTGCTTGCACTTTCTCTGCTTCACAATACAGGTCAATTGACCACTATCCCCTACAATCACTATATCTACCCTGTGTAGTTTTTACTCATAATCACTGTTTTGCCATCTCCTTTCCCTTTTGAAAAGTCTTGGTCTTTGACCACACCTTTGCCTTTCCCCTGTATTCACATTCTTTTTTATCCTGATTTTTCTACCTGGTTAAACTCTGCAATGTCTTCATCATATGAAGAACCTTTTGGAGATGTAAGTTGTTGTTGATGTTCCCCACAGTAAAGCACAGACCTAGCTTTAAAGGTTTTTTTTTGCTTCGTAAGTAACAAGCAATCAACAAGAAATGTGTACATTTCCTCCAAGTTTCATAAACTGATGGCATTAATTTCGTCCAGTTGAAGCTGACATCAAAGCACCAACAGGTATCATCCTGGTGCATCTTGTTACAAAAGTACCTCTGTTTTGTTAAATATATTTTGTGAGGATTCATTGTTAAAAGATTGAAGAAATGTTAAACTTTGGGGTTTTCACAGGGGGTCATGAAAGGCCACGACTTTAAAAAAACAGTCCCTGGAAATGTTTTTTAAAAGGGGCACTGAGAGGTCTTCTGAGGAAAACAAGCCTTTCCGGGAAACCACCTGACCTCCAGCAACAACAACATGCCTTTCCAGGAAACTACCTGACTTCCAGATCAATAAACAACAGAGAACTTTGGACACCTGGAGAAGTTGTTTACAAAGAAATGACAGGTCAAGATTGATGGAGATTAAAAGGTTGACCTCCTGCTGTCGGTTTCATTTTTAAATAGTTTTGAGTTGGGGTTGAACTGTATAAAAAAGGGAGAGAACTTCCAAGGAGAGAAGAGAATTTCTAAGGAAGAAGACCACAGCTTTCCAGCACCTCTCTAAAAGACCCTGAGAAGTCCACTGTATCAACTCATCCCATCTCCTGTTTTTCAAGAAAAGCCCGCTAAATTAATTCTCACACCACCTGAAAAGAACTGTTCTAAAAGATCCCAGTGACCCATCCAACAGTACTCGGAAGCCAGACTGTATGTCAGTTTTGGAACAAAACATATCTCATCTGCTGCTTCTTCAAGAATGAGCAAGTATTCAGCCCAAGTGGTTTTATTGTCTGCAATAGAACGCTAAAAACAAAAATCCCTTTATTTTTCCGGTTAACTGGTGTATGTGTGTGAGGGACTAAGGTAAAAAAGGAACTTTAACATTTCAATCTGTGTGTTTATGCTTTACTTCATTACTGGTTAAGGCTTGTTTTATAATAAACTGATAATTTTGTTGTTTATTAAAGAAACCCAGTTGGTGTGTTCTATTCTAGGATAAATATAGAGTCTATGATTGACCGTATCAAGTGGTAAAAAATTTAAATATATGTTGTGACCCGTGGAGAAGTGGAACTAGAATAAACAGTGCCATCCTCCCGCCTCAGTTGTAACAATATGTACTGTCCCCCTTCCAAGGTAAATATATTTTCTGATGAAAGGTCAGCGACCTGAAACGTTAACTCTGTTTCTCTCTCCACAGATGCTGCCAGACCTGACAAGTATTTCCAGCATTTTCTTCTTTTATTTTTTTTATTAAAGCAAACATTTGGTTTCCTATAGGCTGCAGAAGTTACATGTGATCTGGGTGTCTGTAAAGTGGCTCATTATCAGATTTGGCGCCACTGCTCTATGCAACTCTCCACCCTAGATTCCCAATGATGTGGGTAAAGATCCCTACAAAAAGAGCCTTCCACTGGGGGCCTATGTCATATGGCAAGGTGGAACATCAGGGAATGTGTGGACGGAAGAGGAGAGTGAGGAAGTAGATAATATGCAGGAGAAGCCCGTAAAGTAAATGCCTCCGTGTAGAGTTCAATGGCATGGGGAGAATTTTGAGAGACGGTGCAATTTGTGAGGTGGAGGTTCCAAGGCCTCGTGCCAATGAGAAATTCTACCTGAATAAGGATAAGATTGGGCAGCATCGCTCCACATTCTTGAGCCTACTCAATACACAGTGGAGTCAAGGCCTTGTGCGAATTTCAGCATGTGGCTTTGGCCACAGGCCAGATGTAGTGCCAGGACATCTGGGCTGCCAATATTGCCAGTGTCATCCAGCCTGCTCTGCCACATTGAGTACATCCCTGATTCCGGTTACCTTCACAGCCAGGGGCCTCCTCCCCAGCAGCATATCGCCAAATACCATTGCATTGAAGTTTGGGTTTCAAAGCAGCAGCAGCATCAGAATGGCCGCTACAGAAGAGGGCTCCTGCTGGAGACAACCATGTTCCAGATCAGGTCCTGGTAGAAATCAAGGAGGCCTGCTTTCTACATATGAATGTTACAGTTTAGGCCTGCACCTGAAGAAAACATTGCCAATGCACACATCACTTGGGTGAACTCCAGGAAATGTGGCTTACATTTTAAATGCTAATCTTGAGCACAAAAATCTAAGCTGACAGTCCAGTGCATTACTGAAGGAGTGCTGCATTGTCGGAGGTGCTGTCTTTTGGATGAGATGATAAACCGAGGCCCTGTCTGCTCTTTCTGATGGACTCAAATGATGCAATGGCACCATTTCGCAGAAGAGCAGGGGAGTTAGTTCCCCGTGTCTAGCCTGATATTTATCGCTCAATCAACATCACAAAAAAAATGTATCTGGTCATTGCTGTTTCTAGGAGTTTTGCTATGTGCAAATTGGCTGGCATGTTTCCACATTAACAGTGACTACACTTCAAAAAGTACTTCCTTGGCTGGCAAGCACTTTGAGACACCCTCGGATGGCGAAAGACGCTATGTAAATGCAAGTTGTTTCTTATCAGACTAGACTTGCAACAACGTCTGTTATTGTTGGAGCAACTGTTCCTCCCGCAGCGACAGGAAGTTCCTGTTCAAATGTAGTTTGAATATTTGAAGCGGAAGCACTTCCAAGTGCAGAACGGACATTTTGGGTAAAGTATGTGGCCTTTATTTAACTTTCCCCCTCCCTCTTTCTCCTGCATATGTTTTTACGGAACGGTGTACTGAACAATTTCAAACAGTGGCCTGCGAGAAACAAACGCGACCACCTTTCTCACACAGGAAATGTGAGCGGCTGATTGTTGCGCTTCGAACTAAATAGTGTATTTAAAAAGAAATAAGATTATACTTAACAGTAAGGTGAGGTTTATTTAGGTTCAGGTTTGACCGCCGGTCTCACAGGCCCTGGTCTCGATCCCGGAGCGGCGGTTTGTTTTTAAATTTGAAAAGAGACAGCGTTCCATCAGCAACCGCCGCCAAGCAAGGCCTGAGATCTTCAATAATCCCTGCAAAATATCCTGTTTAAATTAATCGAGTGTGGATTAATCGCTTTTTCAATGAAATGATAACGTTTTTAATCCAAAAATACTTCTGCAAGTTGAGCTCCCGCCTCTATCTACTTTGTTCATTTTTAATTGAAGTATTTGACAGTTCCTATTCCTCACCTCTTCCTCCTCCTCCAAATTGTGAGCAGTTGCATAACATTCAGTGTTCAGTGATGTACCTCAGTTTCTCTTCATTTTGTTATATATGGACGAATTTAGCTCAATGTCCTGACCTCAGTCCAATATTCATTCGAAAGCTTGGCACAGGGAAGAAATTTGCAAATGTTTCACATCAGGATCAGTTTTGTGGTTTTAGATGTTAAGTGCAATGCAATTTTTTTAATATATAGAAACAAGAAATGCTGGAAATACTCAGCAGGTCTGGCAGCATCTGTGCAGAGAGAAGCAGAGTTAACATTTCAGGTCAGAGACCCTTCTTCAAAACTGCCAAATATTAGAAATGTAAAAGGTTTTAAGCAAGTAAAGTGGGGGTGGGGCAAGAGCTAACAAAGGAGAAGGTGTAGATAGGACAAGGTCACAGAGAATAACCAACCAGAAGGTCATGGAGCAAAGTCAAACAATATGTTAATGGTGTATTGTGAGATGAAGCATTAGTACAGATAGGGTGTTAACGGACTGAAAACTGAACAGCCACAAGTACAAACATGAATAAAAAACAGTGGGTAGGCAAACTGAACAAACTAAGATAAAGTAAAGTAAACACAAAAAATATATTAAAAAATAACTAAAAATAAAACTAAAATGGGGGGCCCTTCATGCTCTGAAATTATTGAACTCAATGTTCAGTCCGGCAGGCTGTAGTGTGCTGAATCAGTAAATGAGATGCTGTTCCTCGAGCTTGTGTTGATGTTCACTGGAACACTACAGCAAGCCCAGGACAGAGATGAGAGCAGGGGGGAGTGTTGAAATGGCCAGCAACCAGAAGCTCGGGGTCATGCTTTCAGATTCAGCGGAGGTATTCCGCAAAGCAGTCACCCAGTCTGCGTTGTGGTCTCCTCTACATTGGGGAGACCAATTGTGAGCAGCGAATACAGTATACTACATTGAAAGAAGTACAAGTAAATCACTGCTTCACCTGAAAGGAGTGTTTGGGGCCTGGGATAGTGAGGAGAGAGGAGGTAAATGGGCAGGTATTACACCTCCTGCAATTGCAGGGGAAGGTTCCGTGGGAAGGGGAAGAGGTGGTGGGGGTAATGGAGGAGTGGACCAGGGTGTCATGGAGGGAACGATCCCGTCGGAATGCTGACAGGGGAAGGGAGGGGAAGATGCGTTTGGTAGTGGCATCACGCTGGAGATGACGGAAATGGCGGCGGATGATCCTTTGGAGAAGGAGGCAGATGGGGTGGAAAGTGAGAACAAGGGGAACCCTGTCATGGTTCTGGGAGGGAGGCTAAGGGGTAAGGGTAGAGGTGCAGGAAATGGGCCGTGTCAACCACAGTGGGGGGGAATCCTCGGTTGAGGAAAAAGGAAGACATATCAGAAGCGCTGTCATGGAAGGTAGCATCATCAGAGCAGGTGCATCAGAGACGGAGAAACTGGGAGAATGGAATGGAGTCCTTACAGGAGGCAGGATGTGAAGAAGTGTAGTCGAGGTAGCTGTGGGAGTCAGTGGGCTTATAATGGATATTAGTAGACAGCCTATCCCCAGAGATGGAGACAGAGAAGTCGAGGAAGGGAAGGAAAGTGTCGGAGTCGGACCATGTAAAGGTGAGAGAAGGATGGAAATTGGAAGCAAAGTTGATAAAGTTTTCCAGTTCGGGGCGGGAGCAAGAAACGGCACCGATACAGTCATCAATGTACCGGAAAAAGAGTTGGGGGAGGGGGCCTGAGTAGGACTGGAACAAGGAATGTTCGACATATCCCACAAAAAGACAGGCATAACTGGGACCCATGCGGGTACCCATAGCAACACCTTTTACTTGAAGGAAGTAAGTGGAGTTGAAGGAGAAGTTGTTCAATGTGAGAACAAGTTCAGCCAGGCGGAGGGGGGTGGTGGTGGATGGGGACTGGTTGGGCCTCTGTTCAAGGAAGAAGCGGAGAGCCCTCAAACAGTCCTGGTGAGGGATGGAGGTGTAGAGAGATTGGACGTCCATAGTGAAGAGGAGGCAGTTGGGGCCAGGAAACTGGAAATTGTCAAAATAACGTAGGGCGTCAGAAGAGTCGCGGATGTAGGTGGGAAGAGACTGGACCAGCGGAGAAAAGGTAGGAAGAAATAGGTTCAGTGGGGCAGGAGCAGGCTGACCCAATGGGTCTGCCGGGATAGTCCCGTTCTTATTGTAGTGTTGTATGGTTACTATTAAAACTTACATCAGATTTTTTTTTTGTTTTGGAAATTTAGAAACAAATGATATCCTGTATTATTTGAAGAGATGTTTTATTTTCCGTGGGGCTTTCATAGAAATACTTCTAAAAGTTTTCTTTTTAAATATGTATTTATTTAATAACAGTGATTGTTTTGGGGGCTTCCTTAGTTTTCAAATTGACCCAGTTTGAGTGGGCCCAAGCCTTCTTAAAGAGAGAAAATAATACATTTGTTTTTAAAATGTTATTTTCTTCCTTTTCCTTTTGGGACCCATGTACCATGATAAAAGACCTGTATTTTGGGTCTCTGCTGGTAGCTTTCGTGCAGCAGTGAACATAGAGGGAGGCGGAAGAGATTGGCTGTCCTGTTCTCTTCTCCTCCTTCTTGTCTGAACATACCTTCCTTCTGTTCTGTGTCTCGTCATGATGGCACAAAGATACAGGTCTCATTGTGTACGGAATCACAGAGATAAACTTGCAACCTAACTTGGCAGGGGTATGACAACTATGATGTAACATTAGAAAAGAAAAACAAGGTGCATAAAGGACAGGGAGAGACAGATAGCACTAGAATAAGAAATAGTAATCCATTAATTGGGGTCAGAATAAGAGAGGATGCAATAAGGTCTAAATTAGGTTTACTGTACATGGAGTGAACGCATGGATTGTGGTAAATAAGGTTGGTGAGCTGCAGGTGCAGATAGACATGGGGAAATATGATGATCTGGCTCAAAAGACAGCAGGACTGGGTACCACATATTCCTGGATACAAACAGAAAGTGCTGGAAATACTCAGCAGGTCTGGCAGCATTAACGTCTGAGGTCTGTGACCTTTTTAAGAAAGATGGGGAAGGAAAGAAAGGAGGAGGGTGATAAACAGGTTGAATAGAAAGTTCAGAGGGGAAGTGAAAAAAGTGAAGAGAGAGCGTGAGAAGAGACTGACAGTTAACATAAAAAGCAATCTGAAAGTCTTCTGTAGGCATATAAATAGTAAAAGGAGGCGTGAGGCTGATTAGGGAGCATAAAGTATATTTATACGTGGAGGCAGAGGGCATGGCTGAGGTACTAAATGATTACTCTGCATTTGTCTTTACCAAAGAAAAAAATGCTGCCAAAGTCATGGAGAAAGAGGAACTTTCTCTACACTGGATGGGCTAAAAATTGATAAAGAGGAGGTATTCGAAAGGTTAGCTGTACTTAATGTTGATAAGTTAGCAGGACTGGATCAGATGTATCCGGGGATACTGAAGGAAGTAATGGTGGAAATTGCAGAGGCACTGGCCATAATCTTCCAATCCTCTTTGGATGCAGGGATGGTGCCAGAGGAGTAGAGAATTGAAAATGTTACACCCTTGTTCAACAATGGGTGTAAGGATAAGCGCAGCAACCATAGGCCTGTCAGTTTAACCACCGGTGGTGGGAAAGCTTTTAGAAATGATAATCTGGGACAATATTAGCAGTCACTTGGACAAATGTGAATTAATTGAGGAAAGCCAGCATGGATTTGTTAATGGTAAATAATGCTTAACTAACTTGATTGAGTTTTTTGGTAAGGTAGCAGAGCAGGTTGATGAGGGAAACGCGGTTGATGTGGTGTACATGGACTTCCAAAAGGTGTTTTGATAAAGTGCCACATAACAGGTGTGTCAGCAAAGTTAAAGCCCATGGAATAAAAGGGGCAGGGCCAGCATGGATACGAAATTAGCTGAGTGACAGGAAAGAACAGTGGTGAATGGTTTTCGGATTGGAGGAAGGTATACCACACAGTGGGGTTTCCCAGGGGTTGGCACTAGGACCACACCTTTTTTTTCATCTATATTAATGACCTTGTCTTGGGTGTGCAGGGCATAATTTCAAAATTTGCAGATTACACAAAACTTGTACATATTGTGAACTGTGAGGAGGATAGTGATGGACTTCAAGAGAATATAGACAGGCTGGTGGAATGGGTATATGTGGCCGATGGAATTTAATGCAGGGAAGTGTGAAGTGATAATTTTTGGTAGGAAGAACAAGGAGAGGAAATTTTTAAAAAAAGATACGATTCTAAAGGGGGCAGGAGCAGAGGGACCTGGGGGTATATGTGCACAAATCATTGAAGGTTGCAGGGCAGGTTGAAAAATTGGTTGAAAGGCATATGGGATCCTGGGCTTTATAAATAGAGGTATTGGGTACAAAAGCAAGGAATTTAAGGTGAACCTTTATACAACACTGGTTTGGCCTCAATTGGAATATTGTGTTCTTGTAATCAAGTTTTTGGTGTCTCGGAATCAAGGGATATGGGTAGCGGGCAGGAAAGTGGAGTTGAAGCTGAAGATTAGCCATGATCATATTGGATGGTGGAGCAGGTTCAAAAGGCCATATAGTCTAGTCCTGCTCCTATTCTGGGCACCACACTTTAGGAAAGATGTGAAGGCATTAGAGAGGGCACAAAAAAGGTTTACGAGAATGGTTCCAGGGATGAGGGACCTCAGTTATGAGGATAAATTGGAGAATGCGTGGTTGTCTCCTTAGGGAAGAAAAGGTTGAGAGGAGACTTGATAGAGGTGTTAAAAAATTGTGAGGGGTCTGGACAGAGTAGCCTGGGAGAAACTGCTCCCATTGGTGGAAAAGTCGAGAACTGGAGAACACTGATATAAGGTGAATGGCAAAAATAACCAAAGGCAACATGAGGAAAAACATGTTTACACAGCATGTGTTTAGGATCTGGAATGCACTGCCTGAGAATGTGTTGGAGGCAATTCAGTCATGGCTTTCAAAAGGGAATTGGATAATTATCTGAAGAGAGAAAATTTGCCGGGTTACAGGAACTGGCAGGGGACTGGGACTAGCTGAGCTGCTCTTGCAGAGAGCCGGCACAGACACAATGGGCCGAATAGCCGCCTCCTGTGCTGTAACCATTCAATTGTTCTATGATGCGAATGTTGTGGCATTTGTGTCGGAATTGCAGTGTGCTGTGCTGCTATGATGGCTTGTACTGCTGAACAATTAGGCAGCAATTAATGTGTACATGTCAACCTGTACTTTTTGAGAAACAAAGTCTCAAATCTATAGTTTATGATGGTGTAATAAAACAAAATAAATCTTTCCTTTTATGTAATTAATTCTTTGAGGTATGATTTAACTCATTGATCTTTGTGTATTAGAAGGTAAGTAATAAGGAAAGGCAATTTTGTGCTTTTAGCCTAGTCGCTCCTTTTTTAAAAATTCGTTTCTGGGATGTGGGCGTTGCTGGCTAGTCCAGCATTTATTGCTCATCCCTAATTGCCCTTGAGGAGGTGGTGGTGAGCTGCCCTCTTGAACCGCTGCAAGTCATTGAGATGTAGGTACACCAACAAAGCTGTTAGAAAGAGAGTTCAGGATTTTGACCAAGCAACACTGAAGGAATGGTGATATAGTTCCAAGTCAGGATGGTGTGTGGCTTGGGGGGGAACTTGTTGGTGTTCCCTTGTCCTTCTAAGTGGTAGGGGTCACAGGTTTGGAAGGTGCAGTCAAAGGAGCCTTGGTGAGTTGCCGCAGTGCATCTTGTAGATGGTACACACTGCTGCCACTGTGCGTTAGTGGTGAAGGGAGGGAATGTTGAAGGTGGTGGATGGGGTGCCAATCAAGTGGGCTGCTTTGTCCTGGTGTCAGGCTTCTTGAGTGTTGTTGAGCTGCACTCATCCAGGCAAATGGAGAGTATTCCATCACACACCTGACTTGTACCTTGTAGATGGTGGACAGGCACTGGGGAGTCAGAAGGTGAGTTATTCGCTGCAGGATTCCTAGCCTCTGACCTGCTCTTGTAGCCACAGCATTTATGTGTCTGGTCCAGTTCAGTTTCTGGTCAATGGTAACCCCCAGGATGTTGATCGTCAGGGATTCAGTGATGGTAATGTCATTGAACATCAAGGGGAGATGGTTTGATTCTCTCATGTTTGAGTTGGTAATTGTCTGCCACTTGTGTGGTGCAAATGTTGCTTGCCACTTACCAGCCCAGGCCTGGATGTTGTCCAAGTCTTGCTGCATCTGGACACTGGTTGCTTCAGTATCTGAGGAGTCTGTATGTGGTACAGCCTTGTAGAATTGTTTCTGTTATTTTTGTTTGTATCATATCTTCCATGGTCTGACCTTTTAAGTTATACCTTTTCTTGCCTGAGTCTGTGGGTGGTCTTATATTGGAGGCGTGGAGACACTCCTGCAGTTGATAGCATTTTGTAATATAAAGCACCTCTGTAGACCCAATTGCAATTCCTGTCCAGCCACATGATTAGCAGTGGCAAGGCACAGATAAATGGGGAATGTGCCGCTTGAAGACCATTGATCACTGACCGCACGCACCCCCTTCCCACCCGATGATCTTTACCACGTAAAAGTGCCATTATACTATCACACTTTATTCTCATTGCTCTCCATTTTTTGCTGTATTCCTTGGCCTTTCACTTTCTGGCCTAATGCACAGTATTATTTTAATTGGGCAACAATAATGTGACTATTGTGGGGTTTAAAGTGCTTCAGAAAGTAACCTGTTTAATAAATTAAAAGGCTAACAAGAACCCTGAAAAGCATTATGGTGAGGGAATTCACATTGATAATGCATTTCAAATGGCTGCCCAGTAAAGTCGAGGTGGAATAATGCTAACCATTGCTGGGAATGGTGACTAATGTCAAGAGTAGATCTTATAAATTTGCATGTTTAGTCTGGATAATTCCTTGGTGCTGCAGTATAGTCTACAATTTACATTGGGTACATGACCTTTCTTTGGGCTGTATGCCAGCTGGCTGCAAGCAATTTCTAAAGAACCTGAACTTGGCCACTCATTCCCATCAGCTGCACTGCCAACTTATTAGTTATGAGATCTTCATCTTAACTCCAACATTCTCCAGTATTTCTTAATACCATTTTCATTCCAAATAAGTATTTTATTCTTCCTTTTAAACATGTCAATTGATTCTACACTGTCCCTTGGATGCAGCACATGAAATTTGCAGCTTTGCCAGCCAATTTTAATTTATTTCCTAATTTCTATTTTGGGTATAATACAAAGTGATTGAGTTGTTAGTTCCTCCCAGGCAGGATGACAGGCTTCAATTTACAGAAATTGTGCAATAGTCTGTCTAATGCTCTGTTTCTGTCAGTCACATTTGTTTGTTTATACTTTTTTAAAAAAGGGATTCAGTTCTGGGGCCACTTCAGTTCACTGTATATCAATGATTTGGAAATTTACATAGAATAGACAGCACAGAAACAGGCCATTTCACAGAAACAGGCCATTTGGCCCAACTAGTCTGTATTGATATTTACACTCCACACAAGTCTCCTCCCATTCCATGTACCTCATCTCGGCCTATGACCCTATTTTTTTTCTATTCCCCTTTTCTATCACATACTCGTCTAGTTATCTTTTTGAAGACATCTAAGCTGTTTGACTCAGCCACTTCCTGTGGTAGCAAGTTCCACATTCTAAACACTGAGTAAAGAAATCTCTCCTTATTTCCCTATTGGCTTTGAGTTACTATCTTGTACTTATGGCCCCTAGCTCTGGATTCTGCCACAAGTCGAAACATTCTCTCCACATCTACCCTGTCCAACCCATTCACAATTTTAAAGAACCTCTATTAGGTTACCTCTTAAGTCTTTCTAAAGAAAAAAGCCACAAACTGTTCAATCTTTCCCGATAGCTCTAATCTCTCAGTTCTGGTACCATCCTTGTAAATGTCTTTTGATTTACTTTATCCAGGGCTTATGTCCTGTAGGATTTTTAAATACTACACCTCCTACAGAGGGTAGTTTATGGCCCTGATTTTGCCTTAACAGAAACACAAGTACACCTTGATTTCACACCGTAATCTTATTTGTTTAACTATTATAAATCGCACCAATAATTAATCTCATATGACCTGCCTTGACATTTTCAAGAGCACTTGGTTGTTCAGACTAGTAAACACAAGGGTAGGAGTTAATTTTCCTCCTTTGGGTGGATCTGAAAACAAATTACAAGTGCTGATAGTGGGCATTAAGGTTTTCTACAACTGAAGTACAACTGCAGAAATCAACAAGCGCATGGGTAAGGCTTCCACTGCTATGTCCAGACTGGCCAAGAGAGTGTGGGAAAATGGCGCACTGACACGGAACACAAAAGTCCGAGTGTATCAGGCCTGTGTCCTCAGTACCTTGCTCTACGGCAGCGAGGCCTGGACAACGTATGCCAGCCAAGAGCGACGTCTCAATTCATTCCATCTTCGCTGCCTTCGGAGAATACTTGGCATCAGGTGGCAGGACTATATCTCCAACACAGAAGTCCTTGAAGCGGCCAACACCCCCAGCTTATACACACTACTGAGTCAGCGGCGCTTGAGATGGCTTGGCCATGTGAGCCGCATGGAAGATGGCAGGATCCCCAAAGACACATTGTACAGCGAGCTCGCCACTGGTATCAGACCCACCGGTCGTCCATGTCTCCGTTATAAAGACGTCTGCAAACGTGACATGAAATCGTGTGACATTGATCACAAGTCGTGGGAGTCAGTTGCCAGCATTCGCCAGAGCTGGCGGGCAGCCATAAAGACAGGGCTAAATTGTGGCGAGTCGAAGAGACTTAGTAGTTGGCAGGAAAAAAGACAGAGGCGCAAGGGGAGAGCCAACTGTGCAACAGCCCCAACAAACAAATTTCTCTGCAGCACCTGTGGAAGAGCCTGTCACTCCAGAATTGGCCTTTATAGCCACTCCAGGCGCTGCTTCACAAACCACTGACCACCTCCAGGCGCGTATCCATTGTCTCTCGAGATAAGGAGGCCCAAAAGAAAGAAAAGAAAGTACTAGTTCACTGGTGCAATTTTGATCAGGCAACAAATAAATGAAGGGCTTCAACAATGCAGTACCATCTATCCCACATCATTACCATAGTGGTGAAAATTCTGCCATCATTATATGATTTGAAGGACTGGGCTAACTGTTTCTCGCAAGTTTTTTTTTCCTGATTTATAGAATCTTGGAAATAATCCTTTTTAATTAGAATGCATGCTATAAAGATTACTTGGCAATTAGCCCTCTGCATCAGCGTAGGCAAAAAGCATAACTTTGTACTGCTCAGTATTCAGCTATCTTTGTAAGACTTGGGAGGAAGCCATTTAGTTTGCTCAGCAATCTATATCAGTCATAATCTAGATAACCTTACAGAAGATAAGAGACAATTTAATCCCATCAGTGTGATCCAGTTTTGAGCCCAAGTCCCAAAATTGAGTATGGTGAGTTTACTAATTGTGCCACCAAGTACTTTGCCATTGTACTAGATTGTTATTGTTGGACTGTTCAGTCACCTAAGGACCCACAACCCTGGAGTGAAAGAAAGTCATCCTCGTTCCCAAGGGACTGCCTAAGAAGAGGAGATTGTTATAAAAGTATGTGCTATAATTTCTAAGGATAAAATACAGGTGGAAGTGGAACACACTTGGCATAAGCAGGTTTTCTTATGACTGAAAAGCCGTTGTGCACAAAATGGACAAGGTGTTACTAAGTCATCTTACAGGTGTAACAAAGTATTCTATTGTGTTATATTGCTCATCTCCTGATTTGCATTTTAAACAATCAGGTTCTTTTTAGTCATCAGAGAAGAGATTTTATCCCATTTGCTTTGGGCTAAAATCATCCAAAATAAAAGGGTAGTGTGCTGAGCTACTTTGCCTTTTCTAACAATTTAAAATAATTTTAACAGAAAACTGGTGATCTTTAATACTGTCACAGCAGTAGAGTTTTTGTTTTAGCCTTTGATTATCAAAATGTTTACTTTGAGAGAGAGAGAGGAAGGGGGATTTGGATGACCTTGTGACTTTCTGCGGAAGTTGGGAGTTTCTGTGCTAGTTTTTCTTCAGCTTTTTTAGATTTTCTGTTCATGATGGAGAACTGCATTCTACTTTAAGTTCAGTATTTCTATTCATACTGTACATGAACTGGGACTTTCCTCATTCCTTTATAGAATTAAAGTAACATTTCTTACAATTAGCTTGCTAAAATTACTGCTGTATGTTAGCTCACAAAGCTAAGGCTGTGTGGTTCTGTTTAGTTTAGAGATACAGCACTGAAACAGGCCCTTCGGCCCACCGAGTCTGTGCCGACCATCAACCACCCATTTATACTAATCCTACACTAATCCCATATTCCTATCACATCCCCACCTGTCCCTATATATTTCCCTACCACCTACCTATACTAGGGGCAATTTATAATGGCCAATTAACCTATCAACCTGCAAGTCTTTGGCATGTGGGAGAAAACCGGAGCACCCGGAGGAAACCCACGCAGACACAGGGAGAACTTGCAAACTCCGCACAGGCAGTACCCAGATTCGTGCCTTTGTGTTCTGCCACAAAAGGTTGTGGAAAGCATCAGATCTCATTTGATTTTGAACCTTACAAACAGTTTGAAATGTCATCATTGAGCCCTGTTCCTTTTATCTTGCCCTTGTCATTTACTGTACTTCCTTGGTCCAGTTTTCAGTCTAGTCACAAACACACTGCCTTCATAACATTTTAAGAATGCTATATATGTACTCGTGTGTAAAGCTAATTATCCCTGTCATGATAGGATTGCAGATCTAACTACTTTTAAAAATCAACTTGGCATACTAATTTCTGCAAAATATATGCAATAGTGGTCTTTGTGGTTTTAGGGCAATGTTTTTGCATTGTTCTTTGCAAATCAGGTGAGCGCACTGATTTACTTCATGATGTTGGAGATGGTAATGTCACTGAACTAGTAATTGAGAGGCCCAGGTGAATGCCTGGGGGACATGGCTTCAAATCCCACCATGGCAACTGGTGCAATTTAGATTCAATTAATTTTTAAAAATCTGGAAATGAAAACCAGTCTCAGTAATGGTGCCATGAAACTATCACTGATTTGTTGTTAAAAACCCATCTGGTTCACTAATGTCCTTTTAGGGAGGGAAATCTGCTGTCCTTACCTGGTCTGGCCTACATGTGACTCCAAACCCACAGCAATGTGGTTGACTCTTAACTGCCTTCTGAAATGGCCTAGCAAGCCACTCCGTTGTCAAGGGCAATTAGGGACAGGCAACAAATGCTGACCTTGCCAGCGATGCCCACATCCCATGAAAGAATATTTTTTTAAAAGCCTGCTAACATGAGGATCCAACTGCGAACACAGTCAGAAGCTGAACCATGCAGTCGAGGAATGTTTTGGATTTGATACCCAGTTTGTGCTGAGTTAGCTAGGATGGCATTAGAGGCACTACAGTTTGGCATCAATATCTCCAGTTTAGGGACGAGGGGAAAGCCGCTAACATTTCCAGTGCTGCTCTCTATCCAGAAACTCCTGTTGGAAATGTGTATGGACAAGACTGGTCTTGACAGTGATCGCACCAGTAGTTGAATAGCCTGCTAGCACTCACTGACTAAATTTTATACACGAGTAATGGTTAATTGGGCAAGGTAATAAAAGGTGGTTGCTGCCCCGGATCTGTAACTAAACAAGGAGTTAGCACCATCAGGAGGGGGAAAGAAACTGGGGGCAAACAAAAAGAATGTTGAACAAGATACAGTCAACTCTGATTATTTTCTGGCATTTCAACTGATAATATCACAACAATAATGTCATTATGTTTTAATATATTTATACCATTAGTGCTTAAATGCAAAATCTGGTTAGGCATGATTATTTCCAGTTAATGTGGTTAATTCAGAAAAAATAGTTGTATTTGTTTTTATCAATTTTTATGTACCATCTTTGAAATGTTGAAATTGTGGAGAAGTTTAGGAGAAAGTAAGGAATAGAAAATGTCAGCCGCTGCTATTCCTGTGTAAGATTTGAAGCATTTTCTGAACTATTTTTCTTACCGCCTTTGTTTTCTGTCCTCCATTAGTTGGAGGCTTTGGGCTGTGTTCTGGTATGTCCACAATACGGGGGCAATTGGAATTCCTATTTTCATTCTTGGAGGAGGAGTAAAGGATGATTGCCAGGGAGATGAGGCTGCATTAACAACTGTACCCACCTGCTAGTAGCCACTACTTTGTGGGTACGTATAGAAAACACCCAAGTCCTCATACAACTGAGGAGTAACTGATGATAAGTAGTGATAGAATTAGGAGCAAGGATCAAAGGCATGGTTGAAGAAGTAAGTTTTGAGAAGGCTATTAGGAAGAGAAGAGAAAAAACAAGGTGGACGATTTGGGGGAAGAGATCTCCAGACTGTAGAGCTCTGCCACTAATGGTGGGTTACAGCAAAGAAGAGCTGTCCAAGAGGCCAGAGTTGGAGGACTCCGGCTTGAGGAGATTGCAAAAGTAAAAATAGTGAGCCCATGGAGAAACTTATAAACCAGGACATAATCAGTGACAAAGAATCAATATTGTAAAGCTCAAAATAAATTCTTCCACATTTAGATGGACAAAATTTGTAATTGTATAATTGGGTGTTTCTCACAGCCTGCAAGAACACTGCATGAAAGTTTAATTTGCTCACCAATACACTACTTTGGTGACAACACTGTGAGGATGATGAAAGATCCATCCAGTTTATCTATTGAAATTAAAAGAAAGGTTGATATAAATGGTTTGTAAGTAAAGAAATATTCCATTAAACAAATTCAACTCTAGCCATGTCATGATAAAGATTTAAGATGCAAAGTCGGTCTGTTAATTGTTCCATTGACCCCAGTGTTTGTGCAATTTTTTGAACTTACACCTTCATTTTCTTATTCACTCTGATTCAGCTAAAATAGAAACCAGCCCACATTGTGACAAACCAAATAACATTTACTGGTAACCCTGTCAGTTTGGTTAGTGTAGGTGTGGGACACGAGTCGTTAAGAGTTTCCAGATTTGTCATCTCGGATTTTTAAAAAATCCACAGCTGAACTACAAAATTTACTGCTGGGTGAAAACCTTTTATTTTCTCCTTCAATCAACATAAAGGCTTGACTTTGACTGCTCATCTGTGACTCTTTACATTGGATATCCACAATAAAATAAACCTTGGTACATTTCTGATAGGAAACCCTGGATTTACAAGCAGTTTTAAATGGCACAAGAGCCTAATGGATTTGTGTGCAACGGTCTGCCTTCATCACCTGATGAAAATGAATTACCTTCTGGCTTTCCACAAAATATTTGTGATGATGTACCAGAGGAGAAGTACCTCTGCAGCTTTTGTAAAAATGTCTTGAAGAAAGCATACCAAACATTGTGTGGACATCGGTACTGCTGGGCATGTGTCGAATGGATTGTCAAGTAAGGCAGTCTTTTTAAATAATTCATGTATTCAGCTAAAAATAATTGTACAGAAAAATGGAGCCATGTTTATAAAAAAGAAGCAATTATTTATTTTGCTGTCTTGGGTAACAATTTGTTTAAAAAGGGGATCAGTACCATTTTGAAAAGGGCGACTAAATATAAAAGTTGTTACTTTTGTCAACGTTGATCTAAATATGATGCTGTGTTATTGTGATATAGCATCATAAATTGACAAATGGGAGAGGAATAAAAGCTTGTTGAATATTTTAAAATGCCTCCAATGTATTGTATTTTTATCTTTGCCTCTAATTTTAAATAGCAAAATGTTGGTTTTAGCAATCTTGTGGAATTGTTACAAAGCTAAATTACTGCCTTTGATTTACCTCATTATAATGCAAATTCTAGATGTTGGATTTGCGCATTTTTCATTTTTTTTTAGCTGCACATTATTTTGATGTACTTTTTTAATGAAACTGAATAGTAGTTTAAATTAGTCCATTTTAGACAGCACGCGAGTTTGTTGCTGAAGAGAAAAGTCTAATTTTTTTGTGCTCTTTCAAGTTAATAGATGTGTGCGTGTGGTTCATTTAGTTATCCTAATTCTGTTGACAGTGCTGTATGCACAATGTTGTAAACACACAAAAAGTTATGTTTGGTGAGCTTGAAAGCTCAGTATTGGTAAAACCAACTGGTGGCATCTGTACGCTCTGCCTTATTTAAGTGTAATTTCCAATTTAAAATTTATGAAGTGATATAATTACAGAAATTTAAGGGGAAATATGTATCTTTTTCATACTTGTAATTATAATCTCAATTCTAATTGGCTTAATGCAGATATTGATAAAGTATTTTGCTTCTATTGAACAGATACAATAAAACTCCAATTTGCCAAAAATGTAAGGAAGACGAACCTCAGAGTATAAATGAAGATAGTATTTTGGCCTTGGGAAAGGTATGTGATTTTATAGTGAAAAGGCATCCAGTAAACTTGAAGCTTAACACTTTTAGTAGAAACCAGGTGCTGTCGAATATATAAAACTATGGAGAATATTTTTGTGATGTAAATCTATTCACTGGCATGCAACATTATTTCTTTACATATGATGAATATCCTACTTCTGCACCAGGACGCTCTTAATATCTTAGTAATGTTTCAGCATTTGGATTCCCCCCTACCAGTTGCCATAGGGCAGCCTTTTCATTGTAACTTTTTTTCCCCTACAAATATGTAAGAACCAAGTTCTAACTAGCAGGATGAGAAACATTCAAAGTAATTATATGGAAGGAGGAGTGATGACTATTTTAGCAATGAATTTTATGTTCCGTTTTAAAGACAACATTGAATTGTCTTTTTGGATATCATATAGAAACAAACTGTCACTGTTCTGATTGATTTTTTAAAAAGACACTGATAACCTGGAAATTTTTGTTTGAGAAATCAGGAATACAGATTTGACACCGTTCAAATAATACCATTTTGACGTTAAAACTACCGTGATATTTTGGGTAGCAAAAATTAATTTATATATATTTGAAAAAAATTTGGTCATCTTGCTTTTTTGCTTTTCCTTTTTTCCCTCCTAGCACTCTTTTGAAGACATACAGTTCCATGGATATCTATAGCTCTCTGCTACCTTGCCCCAGTACTCATTCTTTTGTTTTTGTTATTAGTACAAAGCAAGAGAGTATATGAGTTTTCCTCCCTCAATGAATATTTTAGAGAAATGGGCACTTATGAACAGCAGCTTATCAATTTGTATTCTGTAGAACCTAATATTAAACATTTTTGATACAATTGTTGATATTCAGGAATATAGTCTATTGCTGTCTTTCCACTCTTGAATAAAGTCATGCAATAATAAATTTAGTGCTTAATAACTTGAATAATCAGATCATTTGAATTGTATATCTTTGAATTTAGACTTGGCAAATAAATGAGGAAACTTGCAAGTCTCCGTTGCTGTCTTTTAAACATTGTTCAGAATAGCAATTGTACCAGTAACAATATTTTAAAAATATGTACGTATGGTTTCTACTTTCATTCTTGGGGTTTTACAATACAAACCCGACACCTTTTTTAAAATAAAACTGAGATAGCAATTAAGAAGTAGTAATACAATTTACAGTATGATCGTTTACGTTTCTCTCAATCCTAATCAATGCAAAAGGATTTTGTTGACAGGCAATATTTGCTTTCGTAGAGACATGTTTCCATTAGATGATGATTGAGTTGCTGATTATTAGACATGATTCATGAGTGGCTCTGTGGCTGTTCCATTATTAGATTAACAGATGTAAACACTACTTCAGGTCTGACTGCTGCAACCTAACATGAAATAAAATATATAATTTATGCATAACCTCACGCTATTGCTGTGCTACAGAGCTCTGTCTAGGCCAATTGCAGGCACGAACCTATATGCCGCCAACAAGCAGGTTATGTTATGAAAACACTTAGAATGGAACTTCTTGTACAAATGTTAGTGTTTAAATTGAACTGAAAATGTAATTCCATCTTTCAGTCAAGTATCTTGGAATTCTTAATGTTAAAATTTAAATACCATAGTAATATAGATTAATCATATTTTGGAAATTACACATACTTGTCAAAATGTGACCAGAGTGTGGGGAGGGGGTAGCTTACCACAAATTACCCCCTATTATGTCAGGTAATTTCCATTTTGTAAATTTCTGCTTCAAGGTGTGTGTTAAAGTTCATGAAGACCGAATACACTGTGGTAACTTTGCTGAGAATTCTTGCACCACTTAAGTCAAACAGGAAATTCATTTATGACTGAACTCTTTCTTGAGCCCTTTGAGGAGGATTCTTAAATACTCTTCACAATTCAGAGCCAGACTTGGTATTTTTTTCTCTATTTTCAAATGGGCAAGTCTGCATTGGCAATTGACCATGTATGGTACACCATATATTTTAAAACTAGATCTGCAAGATACTAGGGGTTCCCCAAGGTTGTTAATGACTCACTAGCATTTTGTTTTCTCTGTGCATAGGGTACTACTTTTCTTAGGGTAAGTGACTGTGTTTCAAAAAGTAGGATGCTGCATTCCCAGGAGAATATCAATATTCTGCAGAAGTCTCCACACACAAGTTTAAAAACCAGTGATAAACCTTGCTGACATAAGATTGTGGGATAGAGTCTCCACTCCCTTACACCAGTAATATCAGTGCAATCCTGACGGAACCAGCTCCAAAGATCAGGGAATTACAGACTTAAGTGAGTTATTCCCAAACACACTATACTTGGGTTTCTGTGATCTTTTACACTGGTTCAAGACCCTGCCTACAAAACTAGCCACCCACCACATTTTTAATCTTATTTTGTAAGCAACCAATGAGTGTACATCAATAAAAATAGTAAATGGATCAGCATAGCTTTTCTAAATCATTTCTAATGATTTAAAATCTGGTTGCACTGGACACTCCGATTAAAAATGCTTATTTTTAGTGATAAATGCATTTTCAGCTATATTAACAAAACTGTAGCAGGTTACCACTCTTAAATACATCAAAGAATACTTTTTAACAAAGAGAAAAGAAAGAATTACCTTCTATTATGCTGTCCGATTGTGCTGGGTCATGGAAGATTTTACATTTGTGTTTATGCAAATGATTTCTGGAGGAAACTTGAACTGTAACCAAAGAGGCGCAATTTTTCAATTGTGCCCAAAGTGGAAACTACCCCATGTATTTTTAACCCAGATGTGTGACATTCTTAGCTCTCTGCCTATCTTCCTGTAAATTTTAACATTTGTATTTGTCTTTCTCCTGTACTTGTGTTGTGCCCAAAGTATGGTTTGATTTGTTATAGAAATATCCTCAGTTAATGTAAGTTCTATACCAAAATCTTGAATATTCTTTATAAACTTATTTTCCAACTAGAAACTATTTTCCTTGAAGTTTTGTGATGTAGAGGCAAAAATGTGCAACTGTGCGTTTTGGTAATATTTTAAGTAGTACAGATTATTCTGTACTTTAATTGTTGATTCCTACATTTTTAAGTGCCCTTTGGTCTCAGAAGAGGAAACAGCTTTTTTTTTTGATCAAAGGGAGATTTTAGCTAGTACCGTTTAGACCATCATAATCATATGAAGTGGG
The DNA here is from genome assembly GCF_036365525.1 of Heterodontus francisci. NCBI lineage: Eukaryota > Metazoa > Chordata > Chondrichthyes > Heterodontiformes > Heterodontidae > Heterodontus > Heterodontus francisci. The sequence goes on from NC_090402.1 coordinate 17,711,161, forward strand.
CTGTATGAATAAAATAAACTATTCATAATCTGCAAAAGTTTAACCGTTGATTTGAAAGAACATTCCAAGTATCCTTATTTGACCTTCTCCAATCAGTTTGGGGGCAGTTTTTTAAGCTTTTGTTTTGCCAGAACAGTCATATATTAACTATCCTTTTTAGATTTTTAGTGATGCTGCAGTATCAAAGGAGATCTTGGATTTAAAAGTACATTGTATCAATCCTGGCTGTACCTGGAAAAGCACAATGAAGAACTATGAGGTGGGTTCAATAATTAGTGAAGTTTCCAATCTTTAAATTTAAAGAAGTTGTCAAGTGTTGAAGCAGGACCAGTTAATGGAAATATAAAACCTTTCTAATACCACGTTATGCAACTTCTGTGGATTTCACAGGGTGAAGATGGCCATTCAGCTCATCGTGGCTCTTGTTTTTACAAAGATCCTATAGTCCCATCATTCAAAAGACTTTATTTCCAATACCCCACTTGCAAGTCATTCAAAGAATTGATCATTTTGTGTGAAATCAGGCCTAAATTTATAGAATCATAGAATGGTTACAGAAGGAGGCCATTTGACCCATTTGTGTCTTTGCTAGCACTCTGCAGGAGCAATTCAGTTATCCCTTTCCCCATAGCCCTGCAATTCTTTTCTGTTGTGATGCTTATCCAGTTCCTTTTTGAAAGCCCAAATTAAATTTACCTGCACCAGACTCTCGGGTAGCGCGCTCCAGATCCTAATCACTTGCTACGTTTAAAAAAAAAAAAATTTCCTCTTTTGCCATTCAACTTAAATTGATGTCCTTTGGTCTTGACCCTCTAGGTCTGTCATTATTTTGAACACTTCTATCAAATCTCCTCTCAATCTTTCCTTCTCTAAGGAGAATAAACCCAGCTTCTCCAATCTATTCACGTAACTGAAGTCCCTCATCCCTAAAGCCATTCTTATAAATCTTTTCTGTGCCCTCTCTAAAACCTTCCCAACCTTCCTAAAATGTGGTGCCCAGAATTGGACACAATACTCCAGTTGAGGCCCAACCAGAGTTGTATAAAGGTTCATCATAACTTCCTTGCTTTTGTACTCTATGGGGGGGGGGGGCCTGTAACATTCTGCAGGGAGAGGCCCGCCTCGACTCCCGACATCGAGAAGGGCCCGCCGCATTTTCCCAGCGGCGGGCGCACCTTGGTGCGAACCCCCAGCCGCCTTCATCTAAATATTTAAATGAACATAAATAAGATGCAAATGACCTTGCCTGCTGGCAGCGGCTGTCCCACGCCGATTTTACGGCAGCCGATTGCAACTCACGCGCCATTGGAACTCCGTACAGAGTTCCAAGGTGCGAAACTGGTGGGGAGCGCGGAGGAGTAAAGTTTTCTGGGTGGTGGGGGGGAGCGGGGCAAATGTTTGTATTGGCTATGGGAATGGTGGGAAGAGGTTGGGGGGAATGTTGGGGTTGGGAATAAAGATCATGTCGTTCATATTGCCCCCGAAAACAAACATTGGGTGGGAAAGGGCTTCCATCATTTATTGCAATTTGTACATGAAATGCACTGAAATATTACTTTAAAAATTACAATTAATTCTAAGGGCTTGCAGCCCTTTAAAAATGGAACTGGTGCCTGCGCGGTGGCGTTGACGCCGTTGCCTGGGCCTCTACCTGTTTGGCATCGGGGCAGCCGCTCCGTCCCCTCCATTTTAAATGATAAAATTCAGCCCTATATGTCTATTTTATTAAGCCTTTTTAACCACTTTCTCAGCCTGTCCTGCCACCTTCAAGAATTTGTGCATATATACCCTCAGGTCTCTCAGTTCCTGCACCCACTTTAGAATTGTACCCTTTTTTTCTTTGCCTTTCTTTATTATTTCTACCAGAATACCACTTCACAGTTCTCTGCATTAAATTTCATTTGCCACGTGTCTACCCATACCTCCAACCTGTCTACATCCTCATGACATCTATCACTAGCCTCCTCCCAGTTAACAATATTTACAAGTTACATGTCCTCTGCAAATTTTGAAATTGTGCCCTGTACACCCAAGACTAGATCATTAATATAGATCAAAAAAAGCACTGGGATTGCATGTGACTGTTATCAGTGCTTATTCTCCAAAAAAAAAAGTGGACATTGCTGCCTTAAGCATATTGTTGGTCTAGATCCAAATTAATTCATACCCAAGACATTAGACCAGAATGATTTTAAACCCTAGCAATAATAAGAATTTTGGTTGATTTTCTTGAATTATCAAACATCTATATTTGCTACTTTTATACGCTTCCCTCAGGCCTTTTTTTTCTCATAGGCCTCCTGTGTAGCTTGCTTGCTACTTTGAATTGTGATGTGGGGATGCAGATGTTAGCACTGCTTCACCTTTGGCTGATGTGTAGCTAAGACAGTGGTATAAATTTGTTATCTCTTTGTGATAAAGTATGCAGTACTACTTTTTAAAAAATATTGAAGTTTTAGTTTAACTCGAGTCTTGATTCAGTCTAACTGTGATTGGTAGATTTCAGTAATGGATAACCCGAAGGCTTGAACAATGACCATCTGATTGGGAAAACTGTGCACGTGAATGCGGAATTCCTTTTTTTTAAAAAGAGAAAATAGAGCATGCTGAGGGCTGTTTCGAATAGACACTTTTTTTCCTTCTTTTGCTGCTTTGGGGTCCCACTGCTTTCCTTCCCCTTTCTTTCCCCCCCCCCTACCTCAGTGGAAATGTGGGAGTTGTAGTATCAACAAGTTTATATATGTAGGCTATGCTGTATTACAATTTAAGGGCAATGATATGTATTAGTTGTTACTTTTCTGGCTAAAAGCTGGCTTTGGAACAAAAACGGTTTAAAATTTTTGTTTGGTTTTTGACGATTGCATATGTTTCAGCTTCTGTTGCATAATTGGATTGTTCCTATTGCTGACATCAGTAACTTCTTTGTTTCTAGGATCATGTAACACGATGTGAATTTTCACTAATTCCTTGCAGTACAGGTTGTGGATTGATGGTTTTAAGGAAAAAGCTGGCAGATCATTTGGAAAAAGAATGTAAAAACAATATGACGGAATGTCAGCGGTGTGGCATGAAGATGTTTATGAAAGATTCACAGGTTTGGTGGCAATATTTCATGGTGTAGAATAACATTACAACTTAATCATGTAATCTTATAGGAATTTCATAATTGATACATCAGCTGTACATTTCTATGCAGATCTATACGAGTGGAAACAATATTTTTTACTCTGTACTGAAATCTCTGTTACTAATTTAAACACATACTTAGCTGTTCTTTCCTGACTGAAGTAGGAGGCCTTGTGACAGTCTACTAGTTGTTTTCCCTTTCAGAAGTTTGAATTTTGAGTTCTGGCTTCCACAAAGGTCCAGACAGCTCTACCTGTTTAAAGGAGGTAGAAAGGATGAAGAGTTAGGGCATAACTGGCTGGGCGAATGACCAAATAAATTCCTTGTGTAAAAGTTCATGCACTTTCACTCCATTTGTGAGTTTCTAATGGCCATAAATAAACAAGAATTTGAAACCGTTGTCCAAAATCTTTGAGAGAGATTTCTTCCTGGAATTTGCATTATCAAAACAATAGATGTGTACTTCTCTAAAGTTACATCAACTCTAGAGCATAGAAACAGGCCTTTTGGCCCAACTGGTTCACTTTTGGCTCCATGAGCCAAAGTGATTTTTTTTATATCAAAGGGCTGGTTAAAATTGCAGAATGTTTCGAATGCAAATTTTTATTGCACCTTCATGAGTTATTTAAAAAAGTAATATTCTAACAATCAAGTAACATGCATTAGAGAGAGCAGGAGATTTGTAGCAACCAGCACCTATGTATTACTGTGGAACTGACATAAAGCAGAGATGATTTTAATATTCTGTCCCATTGAAAGACCTTGCTGAACAATTGCTATTTCCACTTCCCCAACAAAATCCAACATATCTTTATTTTGAAAAGTTTTCTATCTTAATAAGTGGATTATTTTATCAAGGTTGCACTGTGGCTTAATCTGTTAAATGTTGAAACGTGTTAGCATTGTTTATTTTGGTGAATAGTACAAAATTCACCTTTTTTCTTACCCCTTCCTGAACACCAGAAGCACGTCTGTGAGGAAGTCCCTGTTAAAGAGAAGAAAACATTTAAAGTTGAATCAGCCAACAAGGAAAAAGTAAGACTTCTTATTAATTTATTGTAGTTGTACAGTTAAGAGCAGTTTAATACTCATTTCCTCTCCCTCCACCCCCCCCCCCCCCCCCCCACAATGATTTATTGGCTTGTATCCACTGGCTATTGGACTGAACCATACAGTCCAGGAAGATCCCAGGCCCTGATTTGTGGTGTTGGATGGTTTTAGCAGGGATAAAAAGAGAAGTGCTAAAATGAGCTTCACTGTGATCTAAGCTAGTTTAAGGGAAACATCTTCCAGAATTTCTGCTACTATTCTGTGATCACTGCATTAAAATGCTTCTGTATAATAAAAATAAGGAAAGGAGAGGCTAGGGCATGAATATAATTACACCTTCCAATCACTATCCAGGTTAAGAATGACCACTAAGATATCCGAGGGCAACCAGTTACAATGGAAAAATAATCACAAAGTTCAGGAGAAAAGGAAAGAACATTGGTTGAGGTGGGGTTGGAGGAGGAAATGTAATTTCGAGAAAATGACCAGCCCTACTGTTCCCAATTATAATTTCTACTATTTGTGTGAAAAGGTTCTTCATAAAATATGGTATTAGATACCAGATTTTTTGCAGCCATGGCACCCTATTTGACCCTGAGCTGAGCTTCCAATCCCAGATCCTTTCTGTCGCCACGTCTACCTACTTGCACCTCTGTAACATTGACTGTCTCTGCCCCGCCTCAGATTATCTTCTACTGAAACCCTCATCCATACCCTTTGTTACCTCTAGACTCAACAATTCCAATGCTGTCCAGGCCAGCCTCCCACCTGTACCCTCCATAAACTTGAGCTCATCCAAAACTTGGCTGTCTGTCGCGTAACTTGCACCTAGTCCTGCTCACCCATCACCCCTGTGCTCAATTTTAAAATACTCATCCTTGTTTTCAAATCCCTCCCTGGCCTTGCCTCTGTAAACACCTCCAGCCCTACAACCATCTAAGAGCTCTTCCAATTCTGGCCTCTGGCACATTCCTGATTTTAATGTCCATCGTTGATGGTTATGCCTTCATCCAAGCTTTGAATTCCCTCTCTAAACCTCGCTACCTCTCTCTCCACTTTTAATGTAAGAACATAAGAAATAGGAGCAGGAGTGGGTCATTTGGTCCCTCAACCCTGCTGTGCCATTCAGTAAGATTATGGCTGATCTGATCGTGGCCTTAACTCCACTTTCCTGCCTGCCCCCTTAACCCTTTACTCCCTTGTGGATGAAAAATGTGTCGAGCTCAGCCTTGAATATATTCAATGAGCCAGCCTCCACTGCTATCTGGGTTAGAAAATTCCAAAGATTAATGACCCTCAGAGGTGGAGGAATTTCTTCTCAATCTTAAATAGGAGTCCCCTTATTCTGAAATTGTGCCCCCTAGTTCTAGATTTTTTTTTTCCCCACGAGGGCAAACATCCTTTCAGCATCTATCCAGTCATGCCCCCTCAGAATCTTATATGTTTCAATAAGATCACCTCTCATTCTTCTAAACTCCTAATGAGTATAGGCCCAATCGGCTTAATCTTTGCTCATAAGACAACTCCTTCATCCCAGGAATCAACCTAGTGAACCTTCTCTGAACTGCTTCCAATGCAAATATAGACCTGCTTTTTAAATAAGGAGACCAAAACTGTACGCAGTACTCTAGGTGTGGTCTCACGAATGCCCTGTACAGTTGTAGCAAGACTTCCCTACTTTTATACTCCATCCCACTTCTATTAAAGGCCAGCGTTCCATTTGCCTTCCTAATTATTTGCTGTACCTGCATGCTCGCTCTCATGTACGAGGACACCCAGATCCCTTTGTACCTTATTCTGCAGTCTCTCTCCATTTAAATAATAATCTGCTTTTCTATTCTTCTCCACTGCTGTATGTGGCCTTTTTTGACCTCAAAAGCTTTTGACACTCTCAACCGCAAAGGCTTATGCAGCATCCTGCTCAAATTTGGCTGCCCTCAGAAGTTTGTCACCATCCTCTCTCTACTCCACGATGACATGCAAGCCAGTAGGACCACCACAGACCCTATCTCTGTCAAGACCAGAATTAAGCAAGGCTGCGTCATCACACCAACCCTCTTCTTCACTTTCCTTGCTGCAATGCTACATCTCACCTCCAGCAAACTACCTGCAATGTGGTGGTAATCTACAGAACAGGTGGGAAACTGTTCAGCCTATGCCACCTTCAATCCGAAACCAAAATCATTCCAACCTCAGTCATTGAGCTTCATGATGCAGATGATGCTTGCATGTACGCTCACTCTGAAATTGAGCTCCAGATCATTGTCCACTCCTTCTCTGAAGCATATGAGAAAACGTGTCTTTCACTATGGACTTTCCCCCAATCAATCAAGATCAATGACCTGATCTTGGAAAATGTGAACCATTTTCCATATCTTGGGAGCCTCTTCTTGGTGAAGGCAGACATAGACGACGAGGTACATCATTGCCGCAAATGTGCTAGCTCAGCCTTTGGCTGACTGATCAGGATCTTAAACCCGAAACTAAGATCATGGTTTACCAGGCAGCAGTGATCCCTGTGCTTCTAAATGCTTCGGAGACTTGAACAACCTACAACAGGGAGCTCAAAACACTGGAGAAGGTCCACCAGAGGTGCCTCTGCAAGTTCCTCCAAATCTGGTGGCAAGTAAGGTGGTCCAACAGCAGTGTTCTCTCCTAAGCCAACCTGCCCAGCATGGGACGTTAATCGTCCAAAACATGTTTTCATGCCTTACACCAGACTCCTGAAGCAGCTGTTCTACTCAGAACTTGGTCACGGTAGGAGACTCCCAGGAGGACAGCGGAAATGCGTTAAAGATGGCCTCAAAGCATCCCTGTCGACTCTTGGGAGTCCCTGACTCTTGACCGTCCTCATTGGAGAAAGCTTATTCAGGAAGGCATCGTACACCTTGAGGGACTTCAGGAACATGTGGAGGTGCAGTCGAGGCATTGGAGGGAGCGCACAAACCTCTCAACTACTCATCTACTGGACCCTGCAATAACGATCTGCCCCTCATGTGGCAGAGTCTGCAGATCATACATCTCAGAACCCATCAAACTAGAGTGGAAGCAAGTCCTCTTCGATCCCAAGAAGAGAAAGAGACAACCTCACATTTTCCCACATTATACTCCATCTGCCAATTTTTTTCCCACTCCCTTAATCTATCTATATTCCCTTTTCAGACTCTGTGTGTCCTCCTCACAACTGCTTGCCTACTCATCTTTGTATTGTCAGCAAATTTGGCTACAATACACTCAGTCCCTTCAACCAAGTGATTAATATAGATTGTAAATAGTTGATGCCCTAGCACTGATCCCTGTGGTACCCTACTAGTTAAATTTTACCAACCTGAAAATGACCCATTTATCCTGACTCTTTGTTTCCTGTTAGTTAGACAGTCCTCTGTCCATGCTAATGTAGTTCCTCCAACACCATGAACCTTATATGTGGCACCTTATCGAATGCCTTTTGGAAATCCAAATACACATCTACTGATTTCCCTTGCTCATTACATCCTCAAAGGACTCTCCAATAAATTTGTCAAACATGATTTTCCTTTCCTAAAAACCATGTTGAATCTGCTTGATTGTATTTGGATTTTCTAAATGTCCTGCTACTACTTCCTTAATAATGGATTCCAGCATTTTCAAACGACAGATGTTAGGCTAACTGGCTTATAGTTTCATTCTTTCTTGAATGGATGTGTTACATTTGCAGTTTTCCAATCCACTGGGACCTTTCCAGGATGTAGGGAATTTTGGAAGACTGCAATCAATACATTCACTATCTCTGCAGCCACTTCTTTTAAGACCCTAGGATGCAGGCCATAGGTCCAGCAGACTGGTCAGCTTATAGTTCCATTAGTTTTCCTAGTACATTTTCTCCTATCCTCCCTCCCTTTTGCCCCTTGATTTTCTACTATTCTTGGGATTTTTGTGTCTGCTGTGAAGACAGACACAAAATGCTTGTTCAAAGTCTTTTGTCATTTCCTTGTTTCCCATTATTAATTCCCCAGTCTTGCCCTCTAAGGGATCAATGTTTACTTTCGCTATTCCCTTTTTTGTAAACTTGTGGAAGCTCTCGCTGTCTGTTTTTATATTTCTTGCTAGTTTACTCTCATTCTAATTTCTTCCTCTTTTTGTTTTTTTTAGTCATTCTTTTCTGGTTTCTAAAATTTTCCCAATCTTGTGGCCTAGTACTAATCTTTGCAGCATTGTACGTCTTTTTCTTTTCAATTTGATACCATCCTTAACTTCCTTCATTGGCCACGGGTGTTGTATCCGTCTCATAGAGCCTTTCTTTCTCAATGAAATATATCTTGGTTGAGAGTTATGAAATACTACTTGTAAATGTCTGTCACTACCTTTCTACCATCTTACCTTTTAACCTATTGTCCCTGTCCACTGTAGCCAACTCTATCTTCATACCTTTGTAATTGCTTTTATTTATGTTTAAGACACTAATTTCAGACCTAAGTTTCTCACCTCAAACTGAATGTAAAAGTCATCATGTTATGATCACTCTTCCCTAGAGGATCCTCTTACCATGAGATCATTAATCCTGACTCATTACACATTACCAGGTCCAAAAAAGCCTGCTCCTGGGTTGGTTTCTGAACATATTGTTTTAAGGAACTGCCATGAATTCACTCTATGAACTCATCCTCAAGGCTACCTTTGCTAAATTGATTAGTCCAATCAATATGAAGATTACAATTACAAGAAAGTTGACTGTTTCTTAAACAGTCCCCATTATTTCTTGATTTATACTCAGTCCTCCTGTGTGGCTACTGTTAAGTGGCTGATAAACTACTCACACCAGTGACTTCTTTCACTCCTTTTAAAATTTACCTCTTTGACCAAACTTTTAGTCACCTGTCCTGACATCTCTTTATGTGGCTTGGTGTCAAATTTTGTTAATGTTGCTGTGAAGCGCCTTGGAACATTTCACCATGTTAAAGGCACTATAAATGCAAGTTTTCATTGGGATAGTAGTTGCACAAGGTGCTAAATGATATCTTTAGTGGAGTTGACACCATTTGTGACATTCACATACATTAAAGAAGCTAGAAAAATGAATCCTTATTCTGTTGACCATGCAATCTGCCTTGTTCTCAATTATTGGCTCCTTTGCAATGGTGAATTTAGAGCGTATAAATTATAACAAATCTACATTATGCTTAATTTGCATGCTACTTCTATTGAATCAGTAATACATTCAGAACAGCTATTGTAATACTATGGCTGTTAGCCAAGCTTCACTTTAGAGTGTAGTCTGGGGCCAACCACCTGAGAGTTTTAGGGGACGAAATAGTTTCACAGTGGCGCTATGCAGACTTGTGACCTTTCCCCTGGGGCAGGCAGCGGTGGGTATCATTGAACGTGATGCAGGTAGAAGCCCGCTGCTGCCTACTTCTGGGGAGTCAACATTGTCTGCGTAGCATTACTATGCAAATAAATTTCTCCTCCTTAGTCACTAATTAGCTGTATAGGATCATTCCAGGTATGAGTCTCAGCAAAGGTTGAGATCAGTATAAAAGTAAATAAATAACGCTCTGCTGATGTCTCTACTCGACTTGAACCTGCTTATAATATGTTTCCTTTTGATTTGACTACTAACTGGGAGAGTCTTAAATGAAACCTGGGGAAATGCCTCCTGTTAATTTTACTGAAAAAATTAGCATGTGCTCAAAATGAGTCATTACTGTTTGGAGTAGAGAAGCCGGAAGTAGTAGAATAGGTAGAACGAAGCAGCAACATTTTAGGTTCCATTGCCTAGCTCTGGAAATGTTGCAACAGTGGTTACCCCAATGAGAAGGTCAGTTCCTAGAAATTTCAATCTTTTCTTTATTTCAAATGAGAAGGACTGAAATAATTTTCTTCTTTTTTTTGAGAACTGGAATTGACCTAATTATATGCTGTGGATTACTTGTTTTACAGTCTCGCCCTCCTGGAGGAAACCGAACCCGTGACAGCTGTCGGTTTGCAGAATTAGGCTGTAATTTCAGGGTAGGCTTTTTTTTTAAACTGTAATCTTTTGTTGGAATTATAGTAGTCATTTGTTGTAAACTTTTTTCTGTGCTCCTGACCTGAGATTTCAGACTAAAAGGAAACTATTTCACTCCCTATTGTGTACAAATTCGATAATTCTACCTAGCATTGCATGTGCTGTGAGGATTGTATTCTCAATATTTGATTTTAAAAATGGTGTATACCTTTTCATAGTCCTTTCATAAATCTATTATGACTGATTTTGTATGCAGACCTGAGTCAGGAACTGAGACCATTGGTTAAAGTTTATAAATTGTATAACCTTTTGTAGGCTAAATTTAGACTACATTGCAATAAGGATTTGCGGTCTGGGTAACCTGAGTCAGCCTGTGGTCAGACTTTAAAAACCTGACCTTTTCGCTTTCAAATTCCCAGTGAATTTGAAAGCAGAAGTAGTAATTACTTTTACAGTTGCTCTTTGAAAACTGGTTTTCCTTCCATTTTATGACCTTCCCACAATGTGAACTTGGTCGAATGTTTTACTTAAAAGTTTCTTTTTCTGGTCTTTTTATCTCTGAGATGAATAACTGCCACATAACCCTTGTTTGTGTACTCATTTAAATTGTTATGTTAATGTCCCATGATCTTCACAGTATAGATATTTTGTACAACATGAGACTAACCTTCCACTTGTTTTGTGGTTAAGAGTCTGGCTGTCTTGCATGAAAGATTACAGCTTTTTTAAAATTTAAGCCTGTGCTTGATAGCACCAAGTATATTTCATGTCCCACAAGGAAGCTCTCTAGGCATCTGACATGAAGTGTGATGGCCATGAGGATATCAGAGTTACAGACCAAGGATAATAATGTGGAGCTAGGAAGGGAGAAAAGTAGAATTCAAAAGAAAGACAAACTGCATCATGCTCTGACATCTAATATAGAGGGGAGTCGAGGAAAATTTTTTTTCACCCAGATAGTGGTTGGAATCTGGAATACACTGCCTGAAGGGGTGGTAGAGGCAGGAACACTCACGACATTTAAGAAGTATTTAGATGAGCACTTGAAACACCATAACATACAAGGCTATGGGCCAACTGCGGGGACGTAGGATTAGTTTTGGACGGGTGCTTGATGGTCGGCGCAGGCGCGTTGGGCCGTAGGACCGGTTTCTGTTTCTGTAAAACTCTGACTGTATGACTCTAATAAGACCGCTTAACGATGTAAATCTTCAAGCAACTTCCGGAGTATTGCCACCCGCAATGGATTTATGCAAGGAGGATGTTTTTGCAATAATATTGTTTTGTGCCCCAGCATATCTTTTTTTTTCCAGTATGCTCATCCTCCTTTTCAAATCTTCTCCTCGGCCCCACAACATCATATATGATAAAATGTCTTTATCATAAGCTGCAATCCACACTGCTAATGCTGCTTGTCCATCACTACTTCCACTCCACTATCTAATCCAATGCTTAGAATTTACTATAGTAGTAACAGCAAGGCTGTTGACAGCAACTTCCGGCATCCGTACATGAGCAGTTAAATGCTGAAAGCTGGACGTTTCTGTCAGCGATACCCTGCCCCTCAACATGGTGTGCTGTTGCAGTCTTCCCCCAATGAAATCATCACAGAAATCACTGTTGAGGTGTGAACTTAGGGTAATTATCCACTTTTCGTGCACTAAAGACTGATGAAAACTTGAGATTTGTTCAAATAAGTGTAACTGAGTTTTTAACAATGTAGTAAGTCATAACTACTGCTGAACAACCTCACTAGCCCTGAAAAAGATTAATTTTCCTCAAAATCTCATTTTCCTCAAATTTAATTTCAGATTTTTAAAAAATTATTTTTTTCTTCCATTAATCCCATATGCATGTCCCAATGTTTATTTCTCTTTTTCTGTACTACAATTTAAATGTAATTTTATATATATTTTTTAAACTTCCTACTTAGCTGCTTGTGAGGATTCTTCAGCCCAATGGGTTGATCAGCCTCCCTGCTGCTTGTTCTGTTCACAGACACCATAGACCCCCTGTAGAGGGCAACAAATTCAAACATCTTGGACAAGAGGAAGCCGGTGCTCTGGAGCTAACTAAAACGTTGTGGGCAGCTTTATTTGAGGTGAACGGCAAATGCCGTTCCTTCACTGCTGATCACAAAATCCATGCCAATGTGTTGGCTTTTGCTATGCCTCTGCCTTCTGGAATTCTCTGAAAATCATATTGTCTTGCTTACTCTTTCCTTGCCGACTAAAACACCTCTTGTGCCTTGGATTTCTTTCTCCCCCTTAAATACCTTGCTTCCTGCTCAGTGTACATATCTCCCTTTTATGAACTGTTCTGAGATGATTTACACAAGGAATGCTATGTAAAATGTAACTACTTATGATCTATTTTAAGTATTGCTTCATTCAACTTGTTTTCAGCTAAGCTACTTTTAATTTTTTTTAAAAACCCATACAGGGTAGCAAAGAGCGTCTCAAAGATCACGAAAACTCTTCAGTTGTTGCACATCTCACGTTATTACTTCAGCTTGCCAATACTCTGAAAACCAGCTTTTCACAAAATTCCAGCATTGCTAATGGTGACCATGGTGATGCATCAGTGGTTGCCCTCCCATCAATGATTACTCAACTACAATTCAAAGTCCATCAACTAGAGAAGGATGTGTTATCTTTATTCTCCCAAGATTCTTTAGCCTCTTTGCACACCCAGGTTGCTGTAGAATCAAATGGTGACCTAGAAACTGATCATTTTGAAGGAGCTTCCTCTTGTAGCAGAATTTCAGATTTGCAGACAGCACCATATTCTGGTCAGACATTGGTAGAGTGTCAAACTAAACTTGATGCTCTTGAACGGAAAATTCAGACCTTTGAAAATATTGTCACAGTTTTAAACAGAGAAGTAGAAAAAACCCAAACTACTATGGTTGCATTTGAGAGGCAAAGCAAGATTGACCAGGATGCCATTAAAGGCTTGGAGCGTAAGGTAATGGCGTCTATTTTCCTATGCATTTGTGTATTTTTCTTGTATGCAGCAAGAAGTAATAAACCATTTTATGAGAAACTCCATCCTTGTTAACAACATGGAATATATACAAAACACTGGGATTTACAGTGTTTCTCGTCTTTTGTTCTGTTAACATCCTAAAATTGTTGATGCTTTCAGGAACTTCTGTTCTAACCTGAAATGCGTCATAACTCGTAACTGCATTTACTTATTTTCAAATTTGTTTTTTGACTACTGTATATAGTTACTGGCCACATAAGGATTTGTGACTGATGTGGAAATCATAACACTGCAGTTTCTTAAACATGGAAATTCTTTTGGAGTCTCAAAGAACCATTTTTATTTTCTAAGTTTTTTTTTAAAGCATTACAGAACGTTACGCCTGTATCCAGTAACATAGTCGGTGCCTCAACACCCATAGTGAGAACAAAGCCACCTATATTTATTTAAATTGCATATCATTTAGATTCCCATGGGTTTACATAAAGAAAGTTCACCAATAATCAACAGAATTTTGTCATGTGTAATAGATAGATGTGAACTCTGCTCCTAAAGATTATTTTCTGATCAGCAGTGAGGTGACTTGCCTTCTAATTATTTTGTATGAACCCAGTTCTGGAGGATCACTCCGTCTGATCTTCCTGTCTGAGCAGTCCAAGGCTCGAAACCATAACATCAGTAAAGTGCAATTCACAAGTGATAAATCACAATTAAAGGCTAATTACCACAGTAATAATTTGAAGGCAATTGTGATATTTAATAGTTACTGTGAGAAGATGATGTAGATAAACTTCATATTTTATTGGCACTTTAATTCTAGATTTCCGATCAGCAGCATCTCCTTGCTTTAAAGGACGTCATTATCAATGAATTCCGTTTGCAAATGCTTGCTTTTGAGCAGATTTCTTATGAGGGAATATTGATGTGGAAAATTACTGATATCAGTAGAAAACGTCAGGAAGCCATTTCAGGACGAGTAACAAGCCTTTCCTCTCCAGGTACGTTTTAAAATTCTTTTTAGGTAAAGTAATTGTTCTGGCCTTGAAGTGATAATTATGGTACCCCAAACAGAGCTCTATGAGCTTATAGTTATGTATAAAATGATATGACATTACAATTTTAATGCACATCTTTCAGTATCACAATCCTGAGATAAACAAATTAATCTTTCTTTAGCATTGAAATGTAAAAGTATCAACACAATAGACTCCATCTACATGTGGGTCAATTTACTAATCCAGTGTAATGCTTTCCCATGGGCATGTGTCTTGTGAATCAGTCTTGATGGAGACTGTGTCAGATGACTTCCTAAAATCTAAATCGATAATGCCCAATACCTCATCATTATCAACCAGATCTCTAACCACCTCAAAGCAATCCAGTAAATTGTTTGGACGGGCTCTTTTGGACCATGCCAGCTTTTTCTAATGGGAATTTGTTCCAAAGGGATTATTATCATTGTTTGAAGCACTTTTCGAGCATTTGAGGTAAGGTTCACAGGCCTGGAAATTTGAAGGCCCTTTGCTCCTTATTTGAAGATGAGGATCTCATTGGTTGTTTTCCAGTTTATTAGGATGTTGCCTATTTCTATAAAATTATTGATGAGGGGATTTGAAATTTTCTCCACCAACCCAGCAACCTTGGATCGAAATTGTCAGAGCCTTGTTTACCTTCCTTCTGATATTGAGACTATGTTCACAATCCTGCTTTTCTCAATACTCACATTTCATTTCCTTACTGTAATTAAAATTTTCACTACACTACAGAAATTGACATCGTTCAGTAATTTCATTGGTTTGGTTTGGTTTTGTCTATCCATTTCAAAAGGATTTTTTTTTGTACAGCAGTGGTATACTTGTTATTACTGATAACTAAAATACTGAAGATGACAGCAATGAACCTGAATTAAATTGTATTTTCAGTACAGAACTTCCTATTGTGACAACCAACCGCTCTTGGTCAAAGCCCCCAATCAAAATATACGATTCTGATTGTGGTGGGACCGATGCACTGTTAATTCAATCCTGTCGCTCCACAGGTCAGCTAACATATCATTGAAAACTTTCCAAGCTAAAAGACCCAGCCAAATTGTACCATCTATTAACCCCTGCCACCCCCCTCTCTGCCCCAATGAGGCTAACCAAGCCAGGTGGCTTTAAATCAACAAATTAACTCTTTAATTAGAAGAACTAAATTCTTAAACATTATGAAGATATAAACAACATGTAAAATAGAAAAAATTAGAGTCCTTGCAAATTTACAGTCCAGTGTTGCTTGAAGTCCTCTAAGAATGTTGCTTTCCTTCTCCAGCGAATTTCAACAATTAACGACTTGCAAACACTTTCAACAGAATCAATCTGACTTTAGAGTTTTTGAGGGATAAAAGATTGTCACAGTCTAACTTCCCTTCCTTCAGTTTAAATGACCAGAGATCTCTGTTTTGGCTTGATGTTTTACAATTTTGAGAGATGATAATTAAACAGACTAAAATCCTATTCCTTCAGTTTAAATGTTTTTTTTTATTCATTCATGGGATGTGGGTGTCGCTGGCCTGGCCAGTATTTATTGCCCATCCCTAATTGCCCTTGAGAAGGTGGTGGTGGGATGCCTTTTTGAACCGCTGCAGTCCATGTGGGGTAGGTACACCCACAGTGCTGTTAGGAAGGGAGTTCCAGGATTTTGACCCAGCGACAGTGAAAGAACGGCGATATAGTTCCAAGTCAGGATGATGTGTGACTTGGAGGGGAACTTGCAGGTGATGGTGTTCCCATGCATTTGCTGCCCTTGTCCTTCTAGTTGGTAGAGGTTGCGGGTTTGGAAGGTGCTGTCTAAGGAGCCTTGGTGCGTTGCTGCAGTGCATCTTGTAGATGGTACACACTTCTGCCACTGTGCGTCGGTGGTGGAGGGAGTGAATGTTTGTAGATGGGGTGCCAATCAAGCGGGCTGCTTTGTCCTGGATGGTGTCGAGCTTCTTGAGTGTTGTTGGAGCAGCACCCATCCAGGCAAGTGGAGAGTATTCCATCACACTCCTGACTTGTGCCTTGTAGATGGTGGACAGGCTTTGGGGAGTCAGGAGGTGAGTTACTCACCGCAGGATTCCTAGCCTCTGACCTGCTCTTGTAGCCACAGTATTTATATGGCTACTCCAGTTCAGTTTCTGGTCAATGGTAGCCCCTAGGTTGTTGATAGTGGGGGATTCAGCGATGGTAATGCCATTGAATGTAAAGAGGAGATGGTTAGATTCTCTCTTGTTGGAGATGGTCGTTCCCTGGCACTTGTGTGGCGTGAATGTTACTTGCCACTTATCAGCCCAAGCCTGGATATTGTCCAGGTCTTGCTGCATTTCTATATGGACTGCTTCAGTATCTGAGGAGTTACGAATGGTGCTGAACATTGTGCAATCATCAGCGAACATCCCCACTTCTGACCTTATGATTGAAGGAAGGTCATTGATGAAGCAGCTGAAGATGGTTGGGCCTAGGACACTACCCTGAGGAACTCCTGCAGTGATGTCCTGGAGCTCAGATGATTGACCTCCAACAACCACAACCATCTTCCTTTGCGCTAGGTATGACTCCAGCCAGCAGAGGGTTTCCCCCCTGATTCCCATTGACCTTAGTTTTGCTAGGGCTCTCACCTAGTTCACCTAGCAAATGCATGGGAACACCATCACCTGCAAGTTCCCCTCCAAGTCACACACCATCCTGACTTGGAACTATGTCGCCATTCCTTCACTGTCGCAGTCACTCTCACCTCACCTCTTGAGTTCATGAGTTTTGTCCATGTTTGAACCAAGGCTGTAATGAGGTCAGGAGCTGAGTTTGCCTGGCGGAACCCAAACTGAGCGTCACTGAGCAGTTTATTGCTAAGCAAGTGTCGCTTGATGGCACTATTGATGACACCTTCCATCACTTTACTGATGATTGAGAGTAGGCTGATGCGGCGGTAATTGGCCGGGTTGGACTTGTCCTGATTTTTGTATACAGGACATACCTGGGCAATTTTCCACATTGCAGGGTAGATGCCAGTGTTGTAGCTGTACTGGAACAGCTTGGCTAGGGGCGTGGCAAGTTCTGGAGCACAGGTCTTCAGTACTATTGCTGGAATATTTTCAGGGCCCATAGCCTTTGCAGTATCCAGTGCCTTCAGTCATTTCTTGATTATCACGCGGAGTGAATCGAATTGGCTGAAGTCTGGCATCTGTGATGGATCATCCACTCGGCATTTCTGGCTGAAGATTGTTGCAAATGCTTCAGCCTTATCTTTCACACTGATGTGCTGGGCTCCACCATCATTGAGGATAGGGATAATTGTGGAGCCACCTCCTCCAGTTAGTTGTTTAATTGTCCACCACCATTCATGGCTGGATGTGGCAGGACTGCAGAGCTTAGGTCTGATCCGTTGGTTATGGGATCGCTTAGCTCTGTCTATTGCATGCTGCTTACGCAGTTTGGCACGCAGTTAGTCCTGTGTTGTAGCTTCACCAGGTTGACTCCTCATTTTGAGAGCCCTTTTTTCAGGTGTGCTAAACACCACAGCTGCGTCCTCTGTATGTCTCTGTCTGTGTGTTCTGTTAGAACAAACTGTCTTCAACTAAAAAGCCAGTTCAAAATTGAATTGTAACAAATAGGTAAATTAGCCATTGTAAATAGCCCCTAGTGTAGGTAGGTGGTAGGGAATATGGGATTAGTGTAGGATTAGTATAAATGGGTGGTTATTGGTCGGCACAGACTCGGTGGGCTGAAGGGCCTGTTTCAGTGCTGTATATCTAAATAAAATAAAATAAATAAAATGTATCGTGTGAGACTCACTCCCAGTGGCTATATCTATTGTAACGAGAATGCACCCTTTTGAATTGCAGTCTCCAAATGGCTGTTTCTAAGGCAACGAAAATGCACCTTTCTATAATTCCTGAGGCTTGCCAGATCTTAAAGCGATACTGATCCTCTGCAAACCTTTAAAGGCAAACTGCATATTCCCAGAAAAAAAACTACAGGACCATGACTCTATCAATCTTGTGTTCATTATCTCATAACTATCTCATAATCAGTGTTTATATGAAACATGTTTTTCTGAATAAGTCATTCTTTTATTGTTGGTTCTTCCCCAGCTTTCTACACCAGCAAATATGGGTATAAGGTCTGTATGAGAATTTATTTAAATGGAGATGGAGCAGGACGAGGAACTCATATCTCTTTGTTCTTTGTTGTCATGAGAGGTGAATATGATGCTCTGCTTCATTGGCCATTTAAACAAAAGGTAGGTAGAATGTTCAATTGAAATGTTAATGTTTTTAATACCTTATAATCAATAGTCACGATCGCCTGCATACATTTGGAGGAATAATGTTTAGCATACAGATCATCCTGTGTTTTTGTAATTTATGTTTCTCTCATCCTGGAACAGTTATTTTTTCCCTGCCCTTCCAATGCTGCATATTTAAAAAGTGGAATTACAGAAGAATAATTGTGCAATTGGTTTCCATTCCATTCAACAGTGAATATTATCCAGTTACTTTTACAAAGATTGTGGAGTAGATTCCTGCAGACCATTGCATGGTGATCTACCATTGGCTCTTTCACCAATGTTGGTGAATTTATGGGCCATTTATGCCCCTTCCCCCTCCCCACCTTACTCCCACAGTTATTTGGACACACATTGATATTGCTACCAATACTGTGACATGATTGTCATGTTCTTTGGGAAGCCTCAGTTTAATGATGAGGTTATGGAAAAGGTCATTGCTGTGGTTCTTGTGTATGTTACTAATCATCCTGTTCCCAAAAGAAACATGACAGTAAACTAATTTCATCATGAGAACTGTTCAATAGTGAAATTGTTATTAGACTCCTAAAGGCGAGCCAACCTTTATTAAAATTCTTGGCAGTGAAAATTCTACTTGCTATTGTGTCCAACTTTATCTAGTAAGGCTGTATGTGCTGTGCCAACCAGTAGTTACAACACTACAGTTCTGGGTTCTCAAAAGACATTGAATCCCATTCATGACTGTTGTTCACTTAAGACTCCTTGGAGGCATTTACCAGTCTCCATGAGGCTATTTTGGAGAAGAAACTGAAAATGGGCTTGGGACCCATCCAGTGTCATTGCTCTCAATTTAGCAGGGAATGGAGAAGCAACAAGCAGCATTGATGAGACTTTGAAGGTGCCCATAGGCTAGAGACTCTCAGTCACCCAGTGTTCCTTTTGCAGGGAGAGGAAGAGAACATTACTGCAGCCATGCCTTTGTGGCAGCTGCTTCAATCCTTCATCAGGCCATTAGCTCAAGATGATGAGTGATCCAAGTTAAAACAACAAAATTTACTTAAGATAAACATTTGATGGAGATTAATCTCCAGTAATAATACTTTCATACAAAAGCAAATCAAAAGATTAAGTTACTTTTTGTTCTGCACATTGTATGGAGATTGTGCTGTGTAGAATATTTATCTTTATTTGTTGAAAACTAGATTTTTGGAGAGTTTAGTATTTGTACAGAATGGATGCAGATAATCTCAAAGTAATGCTGCATGTTCAGCTCTGTATCATCCATGATCCTCAATTCAGCTTGATTTAAAATGGTTTCTAAATCTGTTCCACCTCCTTATTTCCAATATTCAGTCCTTTTTAAGGCTGGTGTTTGCTAGGTTTGTTGCTGATATTTCAAAATGTTTTCAGAAAGTTATTAATAGATTTTTTTTTTTCTCCCTCCTAAGGTCACCTTCATGCTTCTGGACCAGAACAACAGGGAACATGTAATTGATGCCTTTCGTCCAGATGTTAATTCCTCCTCATTTCAAAGGCCAGTGAACGAGATGAATATTGCCAGTGGCTGTCCTACATTTTTCCCACTGTTCAAACTTGACTCTCCTAAACAGGCCTATGTGAAAGATGACACCTTGTTCATTAAATGCATTATAGATGCTACCACTTAACTGGGGGGAGAGATGGAACCCTGCAGAAATTAGTTTGCACTACTGCTGCTTTATTTTATGCTCCTGGAAAATACTTCTCTGAAATTATGCCAAGTACCACAGCACAATTTTTTGTTTAAAGGAAAAAGTAGCAAATACAGGAAAATATCCCCATAACCCATCTGTTAATAGTGAGCTGCATGATCTATCCTGATTTTATAAGCGTCCTCTTGTTCATGGTGCAGCCAAATATGTAAATATTTCCTTCAATTTTGGAAATGTGAAATCAAGATAATTTGGATTTCAGAATCATACGTCAGTAACCGTTGTGCATTTTCAGTGGTGCTGGAAAGGGAAGGCTTGTATTTCACATTACAGGTTCTTGTTGCTTTTTGCTTGAATGTGAAGACCATTGGCATCTGGAAGGGGTTCATCACTTTGATCTCAAGCACTGGCTGATCGCTGCTCATGCCGCTTTAATTTGTCCCCCAGTGAGTGCACATTGTCTGTTACTAACCCTGGTTTATCTATTGACTGTGTTTGCTAGCATGAATTCAGAGAAAGGCTAAAGGGTGTAAATGTCATTATGGCAAGAATGCTTAAAAGAAATATCTATTGCAGCAAGGAAATTAAGGTAAATTTATAAATGATAGATAAAGAAAATACCTACCCGCTTGTCTTTTAATGACCCACTACACCACATTAATCTTGCCAATGTTTATAAGTCTTTACCTATATTTTAATCAGATGTTATTCCATGGAAATGTTTTGTTGCTTTTCACTTCAAAGTCAGTTTCAAATCATTGACGTCTTTGGAATTTTTCACGATTTTGGTATGGGCCTTGGTGAACACGAGTCCGCAATACAACGTATCATTTTGATTTACTTCCCTAGTTAAGGGAAATTGTAAAAAAATGTTTAAAGTTGTCAGTTTAGGTTCAAAGAGCAAAAGAAATAGGAGCAGGAGTGGCCATGCGACTCCTTGTGCCTGCCCCATCATTCAATAAGATCATGGTTGATCTTCTCACTCAACTCTGCTTTCCTACCCTATCCCCATATCCCTTAATTTCCTTAGTGTCCAAACATTTATCAATCTCAGTCTTGAATATACTCAATGACTGAGCATCCACCACCCTCTGCGATAGAGAATTCCAAAGCTTCACAATCTTCTGAGTGAAGAAATTTCTCCTCATCTCAGTCCTAAATGACTGACCCCTTATCCTGAGACTATGACCCCACGCTCTAGATGCTCCAGCCAGGGGAAACAGCCTCTAAGCTTTCAATCCTCTAAGAATTTTATATGTTTCAATGAGATCACCACTCAGTCTCATCCCAGGAATCAATTTTGTGAACCTTTTGTTGTGCCCCTTCTAAGGTGAATATATCTTCCTTAGATAAGGAGACCAAAGCTTCACCAAACATCAAGGTATTAATGTTAATTTAGAAACTTCCATGGCCATAGCACTAGGTACAAAGTATACAAAATCCTACGCTTTGGGAAGTATTTAAAATTAGCCTTTCTTAACGAAGATCATTTAATGTGTCGCTTTTATTAAATGTGATTGAGTTCTTTTGGATATTTGAAGAAAGATCATCCACTTTAATTGCAATTTTCCTGTACTCCTGCTTTTCCCCCCACCGCCCCCAACCCCCTCATAATTTGTTAGCAGTTTTTTAGTTGCTTTTACCATTCAGCTTTTTATATAACACTACTATTAATTGTGCATTGACAACTGACCAACATAATTTTTTTTTTAAATATGCTAAAGTGCCAATTGAGAGAGAGACTTCAGAAACTTGTTCAGCAAAGCTACTTAATGGTCAGAGTTTGGAACTTTTTTTATTCGTTCATGAGATGTGGGTGTCGCTGGCTAGGCCAGCATTTATTGCTCATCACTAATTGCCCTTAAGAAGGTGATGAGCTGCGTTCTTGAACTGCTGCAGTCCTTGGGGTGTGGGTACACCAACAGTGCTGTTAGGAAGGGCATTCCTAACTACATTGTGACAATTGATAAAGTTATTTGCAACGTTAAATGTTGACAAAATTTGACCAATAATTGTGGCAACAGGATTTAAGGACACTGCTTTGGAAATTTGTGCAAGTGTAAGTCTCTTACAGTATTTATTTAACACTATTGAAGCTCTATTTTGCTCCTCAATATCTTTTGATTTCGTTTGGGCTAAATGTTTAGCTTTTAACATTGCTAAAAATTGTTTTTAAAGATGAGAACAAATTTTGTATAATGTGATAGCCTTGCAGCTGATTCACAAAAATGCCACTCCTAACAAATTTGCAGAGATTTGTTACAGGAATAACAGTTGAACAGAACAGCTCTGCCTACAGAACAGGATTTGCTCAGTCAGTACCAACTATTATTTTAAATTATATGCCATGTAGGTTCACCGCATATTATAATTGGGTTCACAGTTGGCTTACCTAACAGCACAGCGCTAAAGGAGCAGGCAGTGGGGTAGGTTAAATCAGCTAAAACTGCCCAGAAATCACCTATTCATTCTTGAGCTAATAGTTCAATTGGAGTTGAGTCTAAAAAATTTTCTTGCATTTTTTTTTTTGTCCTGGCTGCCGCTACCTCCACGAGGTGCAGGATGGGCAATGTACTGAATCTAAATGTGTAGTTTGCATAGGAACAGGAGTTGGCCATTCAGCTCTGTAAGCCTGTTCCACCATTCATTTAGATCATGGCTGATCTGTACCTCAACTCCAGTTACCAGTCTGATTGATTTATAAATGCTGTGTCACAATATAGCACTGCAGCATGAAACCATCAATCATGTAAGATTGCTAGTCTTCAATATTATTTCGTATGTAGTTTCTATAAAGCATACCACCTTGAGATTCAGTATAGCAAACAGCGGTAACTATATTTGCTTGATATATACCCACTGGAATAAGGCCACTGTACCTCTACTTGATTTTTGTTTGTGTGTGTGAATGAGCTGCAACTGAGTGCATTTCTTCTGAACATGGCTAACTTCATAGCTAAACATAAGACAAGTTTGAAGAAATTATTGACACAGAAACTGGAACATAAATAACCATTACAAGAAATTTGAAGAAAATAAGACACTAGGTGCGGTATGTTATCTAGTTTCTATAAATGTAGGCGCTTTGAAAAACAAAATGTTTACCCCCTTCATGTATCACAGTTGTGACTTTGCGCAACACTACTTGTTGGTTTCCTGCATTAAATTCTAGAAGGAACTGGTACAGATTGTTTGTTTGATTTGAGAGGACAGATACTTGCATTGAAATTGCAATGTGAGGAACAAAATTGAGTGCACTGCTATTCGAGATGTAGTTCAGTGACTTGTTGTTTGATTTTGAGACTCCAGAATTTCACCACTCCACTAAAGCTGCATAAGACTATTTACTTTAGAGCTCTTTAATTCATTCTGCGAATTTTTGTTAGCTTGTGTGAAATGGTGTGTTCCTTTATTAAGATGTAGAGATGTTTTGCATATAGAATTGGTTACTTCCTGAATTCCCATCAACATTTGCACAAATGAATATGTGTAAATGCTTCCCTAAACAAACCACCTCATGTGGTCTATATTGTCGAAGTGGTGACACAGGCTAAGCTTCCTATCCCTACTTCACCCTGTACATGCTGTAAATATTTGAAAATACATCTTTACAAATGGAAGGCAAACCATTTTAACAGCAGTAGAATAAAACATATGTTTTCCCAGTAAAGCAGTGTAAAGTACCTTGTCATCGAATAGATATTCAGGCACCCAACCACTGCTACATGCTTAACAGTCTGATATTTCAGCTTGCACGCAGCTTAAAAGACTTCAATCTTTTTGGTCAACACATGGGTATAAATATAGTACAGAAATCTGTCTTAAGCTTAACTCGGGGGTTTTTTATGAAAAGTTCCTGTAGTTAGTACTTTTTACTGATGCTGAATATCAGTTATACATTCTTGTCAATGCACTGTCAAGAAGGACCTCTAGTGCACATTCAAGGAAATGCACTGCATTTATGCACTGGAGTACATTTGTGCTGCTATTAATACATTAGTGCATTTGAACGTTGCTTGCCTGTTGTAACAAGAAGTACATAATCCAAAGTGAAATTTTCTAATCTTAGTCTAGATAGTGTAAATCTGAGAGTAAGTACTTAACAGCATAGCCAAGTTTATTTTATACTAATAAAATAGTTTGAATTTTCAAAAGATTATAATCTATTTGAGATCATTAACTTTTTGAACTGATTAAGGATCTGTAGTTTAGAATATTTCTAAGTTGTGTGCATATAAAGTTTCATCTTCTGGATGCGGGCGAGGTTTGCAAGGCCAACATTTGTTACCCTAAAAAGATGTTAGTGGGCTGCCATCTTGAACTGCTGCAGTCTGTGTGGTGTAGTTGCTCCCACAATATTGTCAGATAGGGAGTTCCAGGATAGCAATTTGACACAATTGTACAGTTAATAGTTAAAAGACTTGCTAGGCCACTTCAGATGGTAATTTGAGTCATCCACATTCGTGTGGGACACGAGTCCCAAACAGGTCAGATGGCAGGTTTATTCCCCTAAAGACCATAAGGGAACCAGTTAAGTTTTTACAACAATCCGACAGCTTCATGGTCAATTTTACAATTTTATTTGCGGATTTTATTTTCCAAGATTGAATTCCAATTCTCTCATTGCTGTGATGGGAATTCACAATCTCTAAATTATTAATCCAGGCTTCTGTGTATTACTAGTTCAGTAACTTAACCACTATACTACCATAACCATCCTGTTGACTGTGACTATGGTACACTATCCCTCCTCATCCTTCTCAACCTGTTTGCAGCCTTTGGATATGGTTGATCACACCATCCTTTGACAACACCACTCCTCCATTGTCACCTGAGTGAGACTGCCCTTGGTTGATTGGATAGGTAAAAATGTAGAGAATCTCCTGCAATGGCTTTTCTTCCCACCTCACCATATTACCTCTAGGGTCATGTTGTCCCTACTACTACTTATCTACATTATCATCCTCAGTGACATCATCCAAAAACCAGTCAGGTTCCATATGTATACTGACGACACCCAGCTCTACCTCTCCACTGCCTCTCTCGACTGTTCCACTGTTATCAGACTGCTTGTCTGATATCTGGTTCTGGATGAACTACAATTTCCTTGAAATATTGAGAAGACCAAAGCTGTTGTCATTGGCCTTCGCTGCAAAATCTGTACCCTCGTCACTGATCCCATCCATCCCCTTCCCTTAGCCAATGTCTCAGATTTCACCAAACTGTTCACAGTCTTGCATCCTATTTGACCCAAGCTTTGCTTTCAACTCCATTTCCTCCTCCACAAAAACCACCTAGTTCCACCTCCATAATGTTGCTATTTGCACTTGCCTCGGGAAATCTGCTGCTAAAACCTTCAGTCTTGATTATTACAATGCTTACTTGGCCAGCCTCCTATCCTGTACACTCCATACCTTAAGCTCATCCATAACTCTGTTGCTGAATTCTATTCGCAGCCTTCTGCTCACTTACCTGCATTAGCTTCTAGCCCCCCCCCCAACCCAAGTTTAAAATTCTTACCCTTGTGTTTAAATCCCTTCATGAACTCCACCCCCACCCCCAACACCCTCCACTTCTTTATCTAATCTTCAGCCCTACAATCTTCCAAGAATTCTGCATTCCTTCAGCTCTGGCCTCATGCATTTCTCACTCTTTTCATTCTACCATGAATGGCTGTGCCTTCAGCCGCCTGGTCCTGGCGATCTGCAATTCCCATCATAAACCACTGCCTCTCCACCTACCATTCCTCATTTAAGACCTTCCTCTTCGACCAAGCTTTTAGCCATCTTTGGATTGGCATCCATTGGTTATTTGATTACATTTCCTTGAAGCACCTTGAATGCTTTTCAACATTAAAGGTGTGAGATAAATGTAAGTTCTTGAATCTTTTGGAAAAAATAATTTTGAAAATACTCAACTTGTATTGGAGATGAATGTGCTTTTTTGTTCGGCTTTTCATACTGATTTTTATTAGGAGATAATTTGATATTTGCCATTGTTCATATTGGTTGATGTTCATAAGATTTATTTTAAATGTATTTTTGTACATATACTAATAGAATTGTTATAGGCACTCGAGCCTTGTATTAGCACAAAAAAATGAATAAGGTGAGACTGCCAAGTCCTATTATTGAAATAGTGCAGAGTTCAGACTGCTTTTTCCAAGGCCTGCCACAGCTACTTTATTCCTCCCCCGCCACACCCCCCCGCCATCCACCACTAATGAGGAAAGTGACTTGAGCTAGGATGCTAAACCAATGGCTCCAGTGGTCCTCGGTATTTTGCTAAAGTGGCCATTCTTCATGTGAGACTATTCATGATCTGTTAATGTATTTAAAATGTGGAATATTAATCTTTGGCCAATTGTATCTTTTGAACATTAAAACAATAAACACCATTTACTATCTTTAGTGTTTCTTCATTTTCATAATTAATGTCTGGAATTGCAGGATGTGCTCATCTGTATTGGTTCTAAATTCATACAAATAGTGGGAACAATAAAGATTGTATTTTATTTCTGGTACAGTAACTTGTATTTATGTAGCACCTATAACATAGTAAAATGTCCCAAGGCATCTCACAGAATTGTTGTTAAACAAAATTTGACATCCAACCACATAAGGAGTTAATAAGCTTGGCCTAAGAAGTAGGTTTTGAGGAGCACATTAAGGAGGAAATTCTAGACATTTGGATCTTTGCATTGAAGGCACAACCACCATGGTGGAGCGATTTAAAATCAGGGATACTTAGAAGTCAGAATTGGAGGAATGTGGTTATCTGAGAGTTGTAGGGCTGGAGGAGATAGAGATAGGGAGGGGGTAAGGCCAAGTATGGATTTGAAAATGAAGATGAGCATTTTAAAATCAAGGCGTTGCTTACCCAAGATCCAATGCAGGTCAGCAATCACGCAGATCGTGGATGAACGGTACTTGGTGTAAATTAGGACATGGGCAACAGAGTTTTGGATGACCTCCAGTTTACAGAGGGTGGAAAACTGGAAGCTGGCCAGAACTGCATTGGAATAGAGACATAGAAAATAGAAGCAGGAGTAGGCCATTCGGCCCTTCGAGCCTGCTCCACCATTCATTATGATCATGGCTGATCATCCAACTCCGTAACCTGTTCCTGCTTTCGCCCCATACCCTTTGATGCCTTTCGACCCAAGAGCTATATCTAACTCTTTCTTGAAAACATACAATGTTTTGGCCTCAACTGCTTTCTGTGGTAGCGAATTCCACAGGCTCACCACTCTCTGGGTGAAGAAATTTCTCCTCATGTCAGTCCTGAAAGGTTTACCCCGTATCCTTAGACTATGACCCCTGATTCTGAACTCCCCCACCATCGGGAACATCCTTCCTGCATCTACTCTGTCAAGTCCTGTTCGAATTTTATAGGTTTCTATGAGATCCCCACTGCTCACTCTTCTGAACTCCAGCGAATATAATCCTAACCAACTCAATCTCTCCTGATACATCTGTCCCACCATCCCAGGAATCAGTCTGGAAACCTTCGCTGCACTCCCTCTATAGCAAGAACATCCTTCCTCAGATAAGGAGGCTAAAACTGCACACAATATTCCAGGTGTGGCCTCACCAAGGCCCTGTATAATTGCAGCAAGACATCCCTGCTCCTGTACTCGAATCCTCTCGCTATGAAGGCCAACATACCATTTGCCTTTTTTACCGCCTGTTGCACCTGCATGCTTACCTTCAGTGACTAGTGTACAAGAACACCCAGGTCTCACTGCATATTTCTCTCTCTCTTAGTTTATAGCCGTTCAGATAATAATCTGCCTTCCTGTGGTTCCGATGAAGGGTCACTGACCCGAAACGTTAACTCTGCTTCTCTTTCCACAGATGCTGCCAGACCTGCTGAGTGGTTCCAGCATTTCTTGTTTTTATTATCTGCCTTCCTGTTTTTGCTACCAAAGTGGATAACCTCATATTTATCCACATTATACTGCATCTGCCATGCATTAGCCCATTCACTCAACTTGTCCAAATCACCCTGAAGCCTCTCTGCATTCTCCTCACAACTCATTCTCCCACCCAGTTTTGTCATCTGCAAATTTTGAGATATTACATTTAGTTCCCTCATCTAAATCATTAATGTATATTGTGAATAGCTGGGGTCCTAGCACCGATCCCTGCAGTACACCACTAGTCACTACCTGCCATTCGGAAAAAGACCCATTTATCCCTACTCTTTGTTTCCTGTCTGCCAACCAATTTTCTATCCATCGCAATACACTAACCCTAATCCGATGCGCTTTAATTTTACAAGCTAATCTCTTATGTGGGACTTTGTAAAAAGCCTTCTGAAAGTCCAAATAAACCACATCCACTGGCTCCCCCTCATCAACTCTATGAGTTACATCCTCAAAGAATTCTAGTAGATTTGTCAAGCATGATTTCCCTTTCGTAAATCCATGCTGACTCTGCCCGATTCTACCACTGTTCTCTAAGTGTTCTGCTATAAAATCTTTGATAATGGACTCTAGAATTTTCCCCACTACCGACGCCAGGCTGACTGGTCTATAATTCCCTGCTTTCTCTCTACCTCCCTTTTTAAATAGTGGGGTTACATTAGCTACCCTCCAATCTGTAGGAACTGTTCCAGAGTCTATAGAATCTTGGAAGATGACCACCAATGCATCCACTATTTCTAGGGCCACTTCCTTAAGTACTCTGGGATGCATACCATCAGGCCCTGGGGATTTATCGACCTTCAATTTCCCCAACACCATTTCTCTACTAATACTGATTTCTTCCAGTTCCCCTCTCTCACTAAGCCCTGTGTTCCCCAACATTTCTGGTATGATATTTGTGTCCCCCTTTGTGAAGACAGAACCAATGTATGCATTTAGTTGGTCAGCCATTTCTTTATTCCCCATAATAAATTCCCGTTTCTGACTGTCAGGGACCTACTTTTGTCTTCAATATTTTTCTCTTCACATACCTATAGAAACTTTTACAGTCAGTGTATATGTTCCCTGCAAGCTTGCTCTCGTACTCTATTTTCCCCTTGGTCCTCCTTTGCTGAATTCTAAACTGCTCCCAATCCTCAAGTCTGTTGTTTTTCCTGGCAAATTTATATGCCTCTTCCTTGGATCTAATGCTAACTCTAATTTCCCTTGTAAGCCATGGTTTGGCTACCTTTCCCATTTTACTTTTGCGCCAGACAGGGATAAACAATTGTTGCAGTTCATCCATGCACTCTTTAAATGTTTGCCATTGCCTATCCACCGTCATCCCTTTAAGTAACCTTTCCCAATCCGTCATGGCCATCTCGCGCCTCATACCTTCGTAGTTTCCTTCACTAAGATTCAGGACCCTTGTCTCAGAATCAACTGCGTCACTCTCCATCTTGATGAAGAATTCTATCATATTGTGGTCACTTGTCGTATTGGTCCGGGAAACCATCTCTTATACACTTGAAGAATTCCTCCTCTACGGTATTGTGACTAATTTGATTTGCCCAATCTATATGCAGATTAAACTCACCCATAATTACAGATGTTCCTTTATCACATGCATCTCTAATTTCCTGTTTAATGCCATTCCCAACATCACCACTACAGTTTTTTGCCCCTTTAGTGTTTCTCATATCTACCCTTACAGATTCCACATTGTCAGAGCTAATATCTTTCCTCTCTATTGCGTTAGTTTCCTCTTTAACCAGCAATGCAACTCCACCGCCTTTTGCTTTTTGTCTGTCCTTCCTAAATACTGAATATCCATGGATGTTCATTTCCCATCCCTCGTTACCCTGCAGCCATGTCTCTGTAATCCCGACTATATCATACCCGTTTACATCTATGCACGCGATTAATTCATCCACTTTATTGCGAATGCTCCGCGCATGAAGGCACAAAGCCTTAAGGCTTGTCTTTTTAACATTACTTGTCCCCTTCCCACGATTTTTCACTGTGGCCCTGTTTGATCCTGGCCCTTGATTTCTCTGCCTATCACTTTTCTTATTCCCCTTACTGTCTTTGATCCCCCCTCCGCTGACTCTTTGCAAAAGTTCCCATCCCCCTGCCATTTTAGTTTAAACCCTCCCCAACCACTCTAGCAAATACTCCCCCTAGGACATCAGTCCCGGTCCTGCCCAGGTGTAACCCGTCCAGTTTGTACTGGTCTCACCTCCCCCAGAACCGGTCCCAATGCCCCAGGAATCTAAAACCCTCTCCCTCACACTATCTTTTCAGCCACATATTCATCCGATATATCCTGCTATTTCTACTTTGACTAGCACATGGCACTGGTAGTAATCCTGAGATCACTACCTTTTGAGGTCCTACTTTTCAACTTGCTTCCTAACTCTCTCTCTTCTGCTTTTATCACCTCATCCTTTTTTTTAACCTATGTCGTTTGTACCAATGTGTACCACGACCACTAGCTGTTCACCCTCCCCCTTCAGAATGTCCTGTAACCGCTCTGAGACATCCTTGACCCTAGCACCAGGGAGGCAACATACCATCCTGGAGTTTCTTTTGCGGCCACAAACGCCTATCTATTCCCCTTACAATTGAATCCCCTATAACTATTGCATTCCCACACCTTTTACTCCTCCCCTGTGCAGCAGAGCCAACCGTGGTGCAACGAATTGGGCTGTTGCTGCTTTCCCCTGAGAGGCCATTCCCCCCAACAGGATCCAAAGCAGTATACCTGTTTTGCAGGGGAATAGCCACAGGAGATTCCTGAACTGCCTGCCTAGTCCTCTTGCTCAGCCTGGTGGTCACCCATTCCCCTCCTGCCTGTGGGGTCTGAGCCTGCGGTGTGACCACCTCTCTACGTGCTATCCATGATACTCTCCACCTTGTGGATGCTCCACAGTGTCCCCAGCTGCTCCAGCTCCGAAACCTGGGCTTCCAGGAGCTGCAGCTGGATACACTTCCTGCACACATGCTGATCCCGGGCACTGGAAATGTACCCAGCTTCCAACATGGAACACAAGGAGTAGGTCAAAGGCCTATGAGTGTTTAGCAGCAGATGAACTGAGGCAGGGACAGAGTCGGGTAATGCTACAGAGGTAGAAATAGGCAGATATGTGGTCGGAAGCTCGTTGGATTTGACCAGAAACACTAATATTGGGAACAAGCTGGTGCTGCCTCCAGCAGTTGTCAAAAAGAGAGATGAAGTCAGTGTTGAGGTAACAGAGTTTATGGTGAGGTCGCATCAATATTTGGGAAATTTCTGCTCATCCAGTTAAGAATGTTGGACAAGTACTGTAACAGTGGACAGTGGAGGGGTTGAAAAAAGTGATCATGAGGTAGAGCTGGGTGTCATCAGCATGCACGTGGAACCTCCTGCCTCTCCCACTATTCAATATAGTAAAACAGTTGCTGTAATCTTAAAGCATTCAAAGAAAGGGGACCTTTCACAATCAGTGTTTTTTTTGGGGGGGGTATTGTTACAGGTTCAATTTTTAAAGCAAACGAGAGGTTTACTGTGATCTAATTTCTGGAATACCAGAGGGTTTATTTTAGTTTTCCACCTTGCTCTCATGCTGACTCTCTGCCCTCGGCCTCCTGCAGCGTTCCATGAAGCTCAATGCAAGTTCGAGGAACACCTCATGAGCAAGGGATATGGAAATAATGCAGGCAGGTGGGATTAGTATAGATAAACATTATGGTTGGCATGGACCCGGTGGGCCGAAAGGCCTGTTTCTATGCTGTACGACTATGACTCGATGACTCATCTTAGGCACTTTTATAGCCTTCCGGACTCAACATTGAGTTCAACAATTTCAGACTATAATATCTGCCCCCATTTTGTTTCCTTTTTCTTTGCAGGTTTTTGTTTTACTTCTTTTACTCTTTCTGCTTTCAAATAGCAGCTGTTCATCATTCTGCCATTCTCCCCATCTTTTTGTTTCTTTACTTGTTCCATTACCACTCCCTTTGGCCCTGCACCACCAGCTCTTGTCATTTAATGTCACCCTATCAGACATTCCCTTTTTATTCTCTTTCCCTACTCTCCCCTAGCTTAAAACCTATTCCATTTCTAATTTTTCCCAGTTATGATGAAAGGTCATCGACCTTAACTCTTTCTCTCTCTCTCTCTCTCTTCACATATGCTGCCTGACCTGCTGAGTAGTTCCAGCATTTTGTTTTTTTATTTCAGATATCCAGAACCTGCAGTATTTTGCTTTTGTACTTTTTTTCTTGTACCCAGGCCAAAGGAGTTGCTTCCACAGGGAAGCTCGTACTTGCTATGAGGCATGACCTTGTATGCAAAGTAATCTGGATAGTGGGCCATGGGGTCAACAATGAATCTTTCTACTGATAAGGTACACGGGAAATGATCGATTACAGCATTATGTGTGGCAAAAGGTGGCAGAGGTGAGTCCACTGAACAACTTTCAGCATTTAAAAAATAGTTCAGTATTACATTGGTTGCAAGTATACTGCTCACAAAGAGCACTAAGCATAATGCAAGATCTTCTACCACAAGGTGCTGAATCTGTAAAATCAACAAGAGTCTTGTATTCTATATTAATCTAAATGCAAACTGTTTCACACTAAAGTAGTAAAACTTCTGTGAGTTACTAGTTTGGTATCCCTTGTACACTGTTTAAATAAATGTGTTAGATCATTAATGTACCAATTTTTCTCATTTGATATTTTTATATGCTGATTTTAAAAACACAAAAAAAATCAGAAAATTTTTATCTTCTACATCAGGTAGTGTATTCCAAATTGTAATGCACTGTGGGGGTGGGGGGGGGGGGGGGTGGTGGTGGGAAATCTCCCATTTATCCTTTATATCTTTTGTCAATTCTTTTAAATCTATGACCTCTGGTTACACTGGCACCTGATTGATTACATCTTGGTGTGCCAGTGTGACCTAAAGGACATCCTGCATACTAGAGTCATGCCCAGTGGTGACTGTCATTCAGACCACCAGCTCGTTCGTTCAAAGCTGAACTTCCAGCGAAAAGAGTTGTCCACGACCGAATGTTGCAGACTGGCACATTCCAAGGTCCAGGACTACGTGCTGAGGGACGCACTAAAGCTTGGGGCAGCCACAGCAAAGGCTCAATGGGGAAAAACCACAGTGTAAGGTCCCCCCACCAAGCTGAACTGAGGGGCTGGATCCATGGGAAACCCCTCGAACTGTATCGGAGAAATTTTATGTGCTGTAAATGTAAAAATGTATATGGCATGACAATGAAATGGAAGGGTTGTGAGGCAACTCATGATTGTATAGAAGGTAACTGATCACCTTTGCACTGTTTGTATTTTTTGACTTGATGCTGTTTTAAACTGTTTGGGAATGTAATTTTTACAGATTTTTATGAATAAAGTATATTTTGGAAATAAAATAAAAAAAATCAAGTCTGCTTTGGATAAGGGCGGGAAAAATGTACCCAACGTGGCCCTCATCCTGATGACCACCTTCGTGTGCAGCTGCATCAAGCTGTGTGTAGACCTCCAGTACGCAAACTCCAAGTGTCACTGCGTGCTGAGGTTCTATCAGTCCCCGGTGTTGCGAAGGATGGGCCTGGTCACATTGCCGCGGAACACTCCATGCAGTTGGGCCGTGCCGTACCACCTATCCTTCGTGGAGCAGTTTCTGCGGGAAAATACCTTTGACCACCGGTCCATCAGGCAGTGGTCTGCACGGAATGTCCTCAAGGCCCTACGGGAAAAGGAGATGGTGGATCCTGTCGGATGGTTCCCCGAGCAGACCGTCAAAGTCATTTGGTGGAATGCCTCATCACCAGAACTTTCAAACAAGCACCAAGACATAGCTTGGCTGGTGGTGAGAAGGGCCCGCCCTGTCAGATCCTTCATGCACACCCGAAGTCTCGCCCCCTCCGCACAATGCCCCCATGGTGGCTGTGGTGGGGAAGAGACGGTTGCCCACCTCCTCCTGGAATGTGCCTTTGCAAAGCAGGTGTGGAAAGAGGTGCAGTGGTTTTTGTCGAGGTTCATCCCAAGCAGCTCTGTAACACAGGAGTCTGTGCTCTACGGGCTGTTCCCAGGGACGCACACCGAGACAAACGTCAACTGCTGCTGGAGGACTATCAATTTGGTGAAAGACGCCCTTTGGTCTGCCCGAAACTTGCTGGTCTTCCAGCGAAAAGAGTTGTCCACGACCGAATGTTGCAGACTGGCACATTCCAAAGTCCAGGACTACATGCTGAGGGATGCACTAAAGCTTGGGGCAGCCGCAGCAAAGGCTCAATGGGGAAAAACCACAGTGTAAGGTCCCCCCACCAAGCTGAACTGAGGGGCTGGATCCATGGGAAACCCCTTGAACTGTATCGGAGAAATTTTGTGTGCTGTAAATGTAAAAATGTATATGGCGTGACAATGAAATGGAAGGGTTGTGAGGCAACTCATGATTGTATAGAAGGTAACTGATCACCTTTGCACTGTTTGTATTTTTTGACTTGATGCTGTTTTAAACTGTTTGGGAATGTAATTTTTACAGATTTTTATGAATAAAGTATATTTTGGAAATAAAATTTTAAAAAAATCAAGTCTGCTTTTTGGAACTGTTTTGTAATGTATTTTTTTTTACAGTTTTTTATGAATAAAGTATATTTTGGAAATTTAAAAAAATCGTCTAAGCCCAAGAACAGGCCTAGAGACAATTTATCAAAGAAATTTCGAGTCAGCAACCTGCAAACTTCATCTTGCAGTGATAGATATCAAGCAACCTTACTAGAATGGAACATCCTGATCTCTCTGCTGCTTCCACTCCAGAAGAACTCTAAACATATTAAAGCTGCAGTACTGGATACTTCCAATGAGGAACATCCAAAATGACTGGTGGATTGCACTTATGGGAAAAAACTCAACTGTACGCTGATACTGGTGACATAAGTTTCTATGAGACACTAAAATCTGTCTATGGACCAGCATATCAAACCCAAAACCCCTTGAGGAGCACCAATGGCAAGACCCTACACAACGACAAGGAGTCAGTCCTGGATCACTGGTCGGAGCACTTTGAAACACTCTTCAGCGCCAAGTGCACAGTGCAAGATATTGCCATCAATCGCATCCAACAATAGCCTGTCAAAGAAGAACTGGATGAGAGCCCAACTCTGGAGAAAACTGTGACCGCCATCAACCAGACGAAGAACAACAAAGCCCCGGAGCCCATGGAATTCCACCTGAAGCCAGAAGATCCTGGCTAAAATACTTCTGAACAGGCTTGCGCCTACCATTGTGGAAGAAAACCTCCAAGAGAGCCAGTGTGATTTCAGATCAAATAGAGGCACCACAGACGTGGTATTTGCACTCGGACAATTACAAGAAAAGTGTCGTGATCAAAACAAAGGCCTGTACGTCACTTTCGTAGACCTCAACAAGGCATTCGACACTGTGAGCAGAGAGGGACTTTGGAAAATCCTTGAAAAACTTGGATGCCCACCCAGGTTCCTGGCCATGGTGAAACAGTTTCATGAAAATCAGTACGGCCAAGTCAAGCAAAACAGCAACTTCTCGAGTCCCTTCCGTATCTCCAATGATGTGAAGCAGGGATGTGTACTGGCCCCGACCCTATTCACCATCTTTTTCAGCATGATGCTGCAGCAGGCAACGGAAGACCTTAAGGAGGGAGTTTACATACGTTTCCGGACTGATGGAGGCCTTTTCAACCTCTGGCGTCTTCAGGCTCACACAGAGACACAAGAAAAACTCATCCATGAACTTCTTTTCACTGATGTCTGTGCTCTCCTGGCCCACAGTCAGTCAGACCTGCAACGCACAACTACAAATTCTTCCGAAGTGGTACAACTCTTCGGAGTAAAAATCAGTTCAAAGAAAACTGAAGTCCTGTATCAGCCTGCACCCTAAGAAGACTATAGACCACCCAGCATTGTCATCGAGGGAACTGAGCTGAATGCTGTCAAGCAATTTACTTATTTGGAAACGTCATCTCGTTTGATGCCACCATAGACAAGGGAGTGGACAATAGGCTCTCAAAAGCAAACTGTACATTTGGCAGACTCTACAAACGTGTGTGGAGCAACCACAGCCTCCAAGCACAGATCAAACTCCAGTGTACAAAGCCATAGTCCTCACCACCGTTCTGTATGGTGCCAAGTCATGGGTCCTAGACCGCCATCATGTACGCCTTCTAGAGCGCTTCAATCAGCGCTGCCTCCGCAGCATCCTCCAGATCCGCTGGCGGGACCACATCACAAACATTGAAGTCCTGGAAACAGCCGACATCACCAGCATCGAGGCCATCCTCCTGCAAAGCCAAATGCGGTGGGTGGGTCACGTTGCCCGGATGGACAACAGTGGCCTGCCCAAGATCGTGTTGTATGGAGAGCTGACCACAGGTAAAAGGACCAGAGGGGCCCACATGCAAACATTTCAAGGACTCCCTGAAGAAGTCCCCCTCTGTGTGCCACATTGACCATTGCCAGTGGGAAGCGCAGGTCATAGATCATGATGCCTGGAGATACTACATCAGGAGGGCTACAGACACCTTTGAGACTGAGCGAAAATCCAGCATGAAAGAAAAAAGGAGGAGAAGGATAAATCCAATTGCCCCCAGCAGCGACTACAACTTCACTTGTACCCGCTGTGGGAGAATCTGCCAATTACGATCGGCCTGACTAGTCACCAACGGGCCTGCAAGCAATGACTATAACCTTCCAAAAATCTTCGTCTGGCAAGAAATGCCAAAAGATGGTTACTGACCTACTTGCCAGAAGAAACAGTTTCTCTCTACTTGCTCTGTCAAAACCCCTCATAATTTTGAATATCTGTTAAGTCTCCCCTTGACCTTCTCTGCTCTAAGGAGAATAATTCCAGTTTCTCCAACCTCCACGTAACTGAAGCCCCTCAGTTGGTAACCTGGTAAATCTCTTCTGGAGCCTATCCAAGGCTTTAACATCCTTCCCAAAGTGTGGTGCCTAGAATTGCACACAATCTCCAGCTGGGGCCTAACTAGTGATTTGAAAAGGTTTAGCATGACTTCTTTGTTTTTGTATTCACTGCCCCATTTAGAAAGCCTTATCAACTTGGCTTGCCACCTTCAAAGATTTGTGAAAACGCATCCCCAGTCCTTCCACTCTTGCAACCACCCTCAAAATTGTACCATTTAGATGATCCTGTCTCTCCATGTTGTTCCTCCCAAAGTACATCAATAATATTGACTCATGAAGTTGCCTTTACTGAGACATTTGTGAGGCCTCCAAGAAGTCCCCCTCCCCCTATTTTTAAAATTTTTCTTTATGTAATCACTTCATTTATTCAACATTGCGTTTAATATGTAATTAGTTGTAAATGTACATTTTGTTAGCTTTTTCTCTTAAAAGTGAATTCACAACCAAACACTTCATGGAGACAATGGACCAGTCTGCCCAGGAGAGGGACAAACTGTGCTTGAAATAGCAATTTTATTACCTCTTTATGCTACTTCAACCTACAAATAGTGTGTCTCCCATATTTGTCTGAGACAAAAGAAAAACGCCATATCACCTACCACCCCTCAAATTTTGGCGACCACCAAGGGATGAATGTGTGCATTCCTGAACGACACTGGCAGAGATGAGTGACAGTACCTGTCCAGCAATGAGTAAGAACCCTCTATGACGCACTCTTCGAGGCGACGCAGAGTGCAAGTGATAATGGCAGTGAGTAGTAAGTTCTGGAGTGATGAGGCTGTTGGTGAGAAGGATCTGCGGCAGGATACAAAGGGACCCTCAAGTCGGACTGGATGTTGGGAACCAGGAAGTTGTACAGCCCTAAGCGCCATGGCCTTTTAGAGATCTACCAGAAGGTCATTACTCTGGCAAGTCATGCGGAGCCAAAGGAATTGCTTTGAGTATGCCAGCAGCACCTCAAGCTATCCGATGCTGACAAATCTGAGGGACAGCGAGATCGCTAGGTGCTAATAAGGAGAATCGCACAGGATCTGGATGAAGAAGAGCTGGAGAAAAAGGAAGATCAGGGTTTGCTGGTTTTCAAGGAGTTGATGGGTTTGTTGAATGGACTTGAAGCTGAGAAGCAGCCATCTGTGGAAGTGGAGGAAAAACTTACATCTGCTCCTCACCTGGTGAACTTAATCCAAATGTCTCGAGAGTTCAAGATCTTAGGACAGATCGGGGAACCTGGACAGAAAGACAGACTGATGTTCTCCAGCCTCACCCATCAGACTGAAAGCGGCATCAACCAGGGTTACTCTGACCAAGAAATCATAGAAGCAGTAATATGTGCCGTCGGCCCAGGGTCTTTTCTCAGAAGCTGCCTTGAAGGTCAAGTTAGGCTAGGGGGGGGGGTCAGTCCATGCTGAAGTCCCAGGAGAAAAGTGCAGTGAAACAATATCATCATCTGTCTGGACTAGTGCAAGAAAGTAGGGAATCAGCCCAGACCTTCCTTTTCGAGTGCTTGATCTTGGACAGAAAGTCACTTTTGCCAGCCAGGAAATGGGATCTGGGCTTCAGTACGACCCCATCCTTGTACAAAGCATGTTTTTGCATGCTTTCTTGGCAGGACTAAAAGGTGAATCAGTTAAGAATGAACTTAGCCTCTATTTAGAAAATCCTGGAACGACGGACAAAATACTGTTTGAGAAGCTGAATGCTGCAGCTGGTCACGAGACAGAGTGACACAAGAAGCTGGGAAGAGCAAAGGTTGCTATGATCCATGAGATCCAAGAATCACAATCAGGAGGAACAAAAAGATCAAGGGAAAGGGAAACTTCGCGAGGGCACTCTGATGTCTGAGATTGCGGATGTTGAGAGCAGATATGGCGGAGATCGCCATTTGTGAAGAGGCAGCTCACAGACCTGCAGGAAGCGCTTGTCCCAGGAAAGGCTACCCCCAGACATCAATCCCAGAGACCAGCAAATAATATAATGTGAAGAGGATGTCCTGGCTGTCAGCATTGAAATAATATGATGAGTGTAACCACTGCTTGGTGTGTGACTAAGCTGAGCATTATGCTAGGGGGTGCCAACAAAAAAGTCCAAGTAATCCTGTGGGAAATGTGATAGGGTTGCAGCCATGAGACGGGCAGTAACCACAAGCGTTTCCCTACCCAAGTCTCAGATTTGTACTGTCGCCCCATCAAAGAAGGAAAACATCACCTGTTTGTTTGGGAAGAGATGTCTGTCGAGCAGTACCATTGGGGAGTGAAGACTAGAGCACTTTGGGATACAGAAGCCCAAGTCTCCATTATACCATGAGACTGGAAAGATATCCACTTAGCATATGTTCCCTTGAGGCTATTGAGGAAAATCGTAGGACCAAGCAATCTCGACCTTACTGCAGCAAATGAGTCAGATATCCCCTTTGATGGATGGAGTGATGTCCTCTTCCAGGTGCCATCAAATCCAAAGACCAAGATCTCCGTACCAATTCTTGTGACCCAAGCCATCAAAGACATTCTCATTATTGGCTACAATGTAATAGAAGAGGTAGTAAGAAGAGACTCCAGTGAGTTACGCCCAAATCAGGTACTCAAAGCAGTGTTTCCTGAGATGAGAAAGAAAGTAGTGAACACCTTTAGTCCGTCTTATCCAAGAAGAGCTCTCTGCAGATCTTGGATGTGTATCAGTGGGGAGGAAAGATGTCACCGTTCCAAAATGCAGTTCTGTTGCTGTGCCTTGCAGAGTTCACTCAGTCCTCTCGATTCAAGACTTCACAGCCATGTATGAGCCGACTGTGCCTATTGCAGTTACCTGAAGACCTACATGTTGACCCCTCAGTTGTGCAGTTGCGGCAAAGGAAAGGTCCCTCCACATATGTTTCTGTCCTGGCGTCAAACACTCCCAGTCGTGATGTGCCTCTGAAGAGGCGAATGCCATTAGGCTCCCCACTAATGGTTGATGCAGTCAAAGCTTTGCAGTGTACAGCAGCCCCAGATAAGAACATTTCTAACATTGACTCTGAAACCAGGACAGGGGGATAGGGCTGAGAGTTGGTGTCTCCTGTGGATCCTAGTTCTTTAACAGAAGATCAACATCAGGCAGCTACCTGGTTGTTGAGAGAAGAAGGAGGAGCATTGGCAAGAGATGAGAATGACCTAGGATGCATTAATGACCTTCAGATGCATATTCGCCTCAAAGCTGATCAGCCTGCAGAAGACGTACCTGTCTACCAATGCCCCCCCACCCCACCCCACACACACCCCCATCACTGTACAGAGAGGTGAGACCCTACCTTCAAGCCTTGATAATTTGAGGCTGGATCACCAAATCTGAGTCACCCTATTTGTCCCAGTCATATCTGTACAGAAGAAAGACAGGACCCTTCACCTCTGTATAGACTATGGTGAACTCCGTAACAAAACAATACCAGATTGGGAGCCAAGACCTATAATTCAGTATGTCCTGGACAACTTTGGGGGAAGTTCATGGCTTTCCATCCTGGAGCAGGGGAAAGCTACCATTAAGGCTTCATTGTAGAAGAAAGTTGAACAGCAACTCCCTTCATCACCCCATGGAGCTTATACAAATGGCACCAAATGCATTTTTTCAAAAGTGTATGGAGTCATGCCTTGATGACCTGATAGGAAACGTTGCCGTTTGTACACTAGACCATCTAGATATACAGTAACTCTTTTGAGACCCACATCACGGATCTCAAGCAACTTCTGAGATGCCTTCAGGAACAAGGAATTAAGCTAAAGCCCAGCAGATGTGCTTTGTTCAAACATGAGGTCAAGTACTTGG
This sequence comes from Heterodontus francisci, assembly GCF_036365525.1. Classification (NCBI taxonomy): domain Eukaryota; kingdom Metazoa; phylum Chordata; class Chondrichthyes; order Heterodontiformes; family Heterodontidae; genus Heterodontus; species Heterodontus francisci. The sequence continues at coordinate 17,751,919 of NC_090402.1, forward strand.
TTCGGATCATCTCAAGTGAGGGGTATAAGATGGATCCTGAAGAGATAGCTGCAGTTGAGGGCCTCTGTCACAAGCAACCGACAGCTGTGGGTAAAGGCCTGCTCGGGTCTGCAATTGAAACCCGATCCGAGCCCGACAGAAACACATCCGGCCTGAGTCCTTTGATTTTTTTTTTCCTGCGCACAACCTGACCCAACCACCGGAATGAAGTTGATTATATTAAAGAGGTTGTGCTCTACCTTGGATAGAATTGAACTGCAGACTAGTGCGGAGCCCGGATGCACGTTTCCCGCTTTGACGTCCTGGTTGTTCAAATCTGGAAGCTTTTTCCTCCCTGACCAAAAGGCAGCACTGTGTCTGACCTGACCCGAACCCGACACATGTCTTTGGGTCTGGTCGGGTAGCCTAACACTAACTGTGGGTGATGTACAGAAGCTTCTTGGTTTGTTAGGCATGTATTGACAGTAGTATCCTAACTTCACAAGCATTGCTAAGCCTCTGTACCAACTACTACAAAAGTCCAGTGAGAGTGCTGAAGAGGAACCCCCACCAATGACAACAAAGAAATTTCGGGGAAAGGCAGCGAGCACAAAACGGTCAAGTTCCATCTTGTCAGCGCATCGGTTGAATGGAGGACCATCAAAAAGTCCTAGAGATGTTGTTGAAGTACCTTACGACCCCCACCAACTTTGGGTTTTCCAGACTATAATGAGCCTTTCATCCTGTGCTATACTAAGAGCAAAAGGGGAAGAGGTGAGTCCTAGGTTACGGATCCTGAACACTCAGTCCTTCAGAGAAGACCTACAACTTACACTTTGAAGTGAGCAGTGACTGACAAGTTTAGAGACTACCTCTACTTTGCACTCTCCTTCGCCCTATACACTGACAATAATCCACTTACTTAGGTCCTCTCCACAGCAAAGTTAATACAACAGGTCAGTGATGGGTAGCTGAACTGGCAGATCAGAATTTCACCTGTTGGTACCTCCCTGGTAAGCAGAACTGTGTGGCAGGCTCTCTTTCCAGAATGCCTGTATACCAGGAAGATTGCACTATGGAAATCTCCCCACCAATAATCCGAGCAACAGAAAGGGCAAGACAAGTGCAATCCAACAGTGCTACAATAAAAGCAAAATACTGCAGATGCTGGAAATCTGAAATAACAACAAGAAATGCTGGAAATATTCAGCAGGTCTGGCAGTATCTGTGGAGAGAGAGAAGCAGAGTTAACGTTTCAGGTCAGTGACCCTTCATCAGAACTAGCAATTAGAAATGTAAAAGGTTTTAAGCAATTAAAGCGGGGGTGGGGCAAGGGATAACAAAGGAGAAGGTGTTGATAGGACAAGCTCACAGAGAATAACTGACCAGAAGGTCATGAAGCAAATGGTATGTTAATGGTGTGGTGAAAAACCGAACATCATGGGACAGGACGTCAGAAATGCTCCATCCATCAATATTGGTGACCACGTTCTGGAAGTGGTTCAAGAGTTCACCTACCTAGGCTCAACTATCACCAGTAACCTGTCTCTAGATGCAGAAATCAACAAGCGCATGGGAAAGGCTTCCACTGCTATGTCCAGACTGGCCAAGAGAGTGTGGGAAAATGGTGCACTGACACGGAACACCAAAGTCCGAGTGTATCAAGCCTGTGTCCTCCGTACCTTGCTCTACGGCAGCGAGGCCTGGACAACATATGTCAGCCAAGAGCGACGTCTCAATTCATTCCTCTTCGCTGCCTCCAGAGAATCCTTGGCATCAGGTGGCAGGACCGTATCTCCAACACAGAAGTCCTCGAGGCGGCCAACATCCCCAGCATATACACCTTACTGAGCCAGCGGCGCTTGAGATGGCTTGGCCATGTGAGCCGCATGGAAGATGGCAGGATCCCCAAGGACACATTGTACAGCGAGCTCGTCACTGGTATCAGACCCACCGGCCATCCATGTCTCCGCTTTAAAGAGGTCTGCAAACGCGACATGAAGTCCTGTGACATTGATCACAAGTCGTGAGAGTCAGTTGCCAGTGATCGCCAGAGCTGGTGGACAGCCATAAAGGCGGGGCTAAAGAGTGGCGAGTCGAAGAGACTTAGCAGTTGGCAGGAAAAAAGACAGAAGTGCAAGGAGAGAGCCAACTGTGTAACAGCCCTGACAACCAATTTTATCTGCAGCACCTGTGGAAGAGTCTGTCACTCTAGAATTGGCCTTTATAGCCACTTCGGGCACTGCTCCACAAACCACTGACCACCTCCAGGCGCTTACCCATTGTCTCTTGAGACAAGGATGCCTAAGAAAAAAGAAAAGAAGAAAGACAAAGTGTTAGTACAGAGAGGGTGTTTATAGACAGAAAAATGAACAGCACTGGCCTCAAGCACAAACATGAAAAAAAAACAGTGGGTAGGCACAGTAGAAACAAACTCAAATAAAATAAACAAATGAAAAAGAAAAAAGAACTAAAAATAAAAAAGGGGCCCATCATGCTCTGAAATGATTGAACTCAATGTTCAGTCCGGCAGGCTGTAGCATGCCTAATCGATAAATGAGGTGCTGTTCCTCAAGCTTGTGTTGATGTTCACTGGAACACTGCAGCAATCCCAGGACAGGGATGTGGGCGTGAGAGCAGGGGGGTGTGTTGAAATGGCCAGCAACCGGAAGCTCGGTGTCCTGCTTTTGGACTGAGTGGTGGTGTTCTGCAAAGCGGTCACCCAATCTGCGTTTGGTCTCCCCAGTGTAGAGGAAACCACATTGTGAGCAGCGAATACAGTATACTACATTGAAAGAAGTACAAGTAAATCGCTGCTTCACCTGAAAGGAGTGTTTGGGACCTTGGATAGGGGACAGAGGAGGTAAATGGGCAGGTATTACACCTCCTGCGATTGCAGGGGAAGGTGCTGTGGGTAGGGGACAAGGTGGTGGGGGTAGTGGAGGAGTGGACCAGGGTGTCACGGAGGAAACGATCCCTTCGGAATGCTAACAGGGGAAGGGAGGGGAAGATGTGTTTGGTCGTGGCGTCACGCTGGACGTGGTGGAAATGGCGGAGGATGATCCTTTGGATGTGGAGGCTGATGGGGTGGAAAGTGAGGACAAGGGGAACCCTGTCACAGTTCTGGGAGGGAGGGGCAGGGGTGAGGGTAGAGATGCGGGAAATAGGCTGGACACAGTTGAGGGCCCTGTTAACCACAGCGGGGGGGATTCCTTGGTTGAGGAAAATGGAAGACATATTAGAAGCACTGTCGTGGAAGGTTGCATCATCAGAGTAGATGCGTCGGAGACGGAGAAATGGAGTCCTTACAGAAGGCAGGGTGTGAAGAAGTGTAGTCGAGATAGCTGTGGGAGTTATTATAATGAATATTAGTAGACAGCCTATCCCCAGAGATGGAGACAGAGAAGTCAAGGAAGGGAAGGGAAGTGTCGGAGATGGACCTTGTGAAGGTGAGAGAAGGGTGGAAATTAGAAGCAAAGTTGATAAAGTTTTCTAGTTCCGGGTGGGAGCGGGAAACTGCACCGATACAGTCATCAATGTACCGGAAAAAGAGTTGGGGGAGGGGGCCTGAGTAGGACTGGAAGGAGGAATGTTCGACATATCCCACAAAAAGACCGGCATAACTAGGACCCATGCGGGTACCCATAGCAACAACATTTACTTGAAGGAAGTGAGTGGAGTTGAAGGAGAAGTTGTTTAATGTGAGAACAAGTTCAGCCAGGCGGAGGAGGGTGATGGTGGATGGGGACTGGTTGGGCCTCTGTTCAAGGCAGAAGCGGAGAGCCTTCAAACCATCCTGGTGGGGGATGAAAGTGTAGGGAGATTGGACGTCCATAGTGAAGAGGAGGCGGTTAGGGTCAGGAAACTGGAAATTGTCAAAATGATGTAGGGCGTCAGAAGAGTCACGGATGTAGGTGCCAGTTCTGATGAAGGGTTACTGACCTGCAGCGTTAACTCTGCTTCTCTCTCCACAGATGCTGCTAGACCTGCTGAGTATTTCCAAGATTTCTTGTTTTTATTCCAACAATGCTACAGCCTGGTTGAGTGCCCTGACTACCCGATCATTAGATCTACCACACAAAGGGTAGTAAGGGATACCCAAGAGCAAGACCCAACTATCGCTCCTATACTCGAGGCAAAACAGCAGGGTTCATCCATCAGTAGGAATGTGAAACGCAGCTTACATGGAAAGGCTATCCACCTCCTTCATGAGCGGAAGCGCTCACAAGTTGATTGATTGATAATGGCATCTTGCACAGGAGATCTGGAAATCATCTACAGCTAGTACTTCTGGCTGAGTAATATAACCTGGTCCTTCAACAACTACATGTTGAAATGGGACACCTTGGAGCTGACCATCTGACTGGTTCAGTTAGAGACCACTTTTACTGGCCACATATGCAACAAGATATCAAACATTACATCACTCGATCTTGTGCTTGTCAGAAACAACAGAAATCCAACACCCCTCCCAAAGCACCACTCAACCCAGTCATCACCACTGAACTTGTCTCTCTAGACTTCCTCCATCTTGAAGAATACAGGGGGTTGTGAGTACATATTGGTGATCATGGATCATTACACAAGATTTGTGCAAGCTTACCCGACCACCAATAAATCAGGCAAGACAGAAGCTGACCAGTTGTTCAATGACTTTATACTAAGGTTTGGATTCCCCAGGAAAATACACCATGACAAGGGACGAGAATTTGAGAATCACTTGTTCAACCAACACTATCTGTACAGTAAAATTGGAAAATCCCACACAATACTCTACCACCCAGAGGGTAATGGTGAAGTAAAGCGCTTTAACAGGACACTGTTGGAAAGACCATGTCAGCAAGGTTGTGCATGCATACAACTGCACCCGGCAGGCTGTTACCGGTTACTCTCCATTTTATCTCCTTTTTGGTAGGTCAGCATGGCTACCCGTGGATGTGGCTTTTGGTCTTCACAATGCAGAGAATGGGTCAGCCGCAGTGAGCCACAAAGAATAGCACACAAGTGGAGGGAGCAGATGGGCCAGGCATACGAGACAGCATCTCGCAACGCAGCTAAATCATCTGCAAGAGGCCAAAAGCAGTATGATCAGAAGGCTCCAAGTGCTGCACTTAGTCCAGGTGATAGAGTGCTGGCCAAAGATGTTGTTCCTCCTGGGGAACCCAGCAAGTTGCAGTCATACTGGCAGGATGCAATTCGTCAGGTAATTTTGCAAAAGGATAAGACAATGCTGGTATATGAAGTAAAGCTGGGACACAGCAAGGGATGTGTTAAAGTTCTACAAGAAATATGCTATTTCCATATGACTGTTGATGACACTGACAAGCCACTTATAGGAAAGACGCTCAATGACTAATCAAACACAAAGCACCAGACAGAAAGTCTATCCCGATGATGATAAATTATGACTCCTCTGACATGGAGTCAGAAACTGAGATGGCAAACGACAGGAAATTGAACACTCAGGTCCTGACTTAGTTACCAAAGAGATGTCTGCGAACCCAGATGGAATGAGTGAAATCTTGTCTGCTGACGAACTAGGACAAAGTAAAGCTGGCGTGCAGGGGATACCCGAAAAAGCAACACTGGTGCAAAACACTAGTGACATATCTGATCCCATTGGTGATGCCAATGATCAGCAATTCAGAGAAGTGAATGTCGACCCTTCAGACCCAAATAGGAACTGAGGCCAATCTCCCAATGAAAGGGGCAATGCTTTCACAGAAGATCAAAGGAGTTCAATGAGGACAAGGAGACCTTCTCAAACATTCACATACAATGATTTAGGTGAAGCAACTTTGGGAGTCTAGGAAGACTGAGATAAGCTCCATTCTCAGGCTGGTATGAATCTGCAGCAACTATACTTACCCACACATAATCCACAGCAACTTGGTCCCTCTCAAACCCCGCCTACATTCCAGCCTCTACTCATGCCACATATCCAGCAATCTGTACCTACACCACCTATCCAGCAGCCTCATACTCTGATTCGTCGCCAGCCGGAACCTCATTACTTGCCTATATCCCAACGGCTGTGATATCCATCAGCCAGTCCAGTGGTGAACAACAGCGTAAGAGTGCAGTATCCTAGGAGGCTCCTGTACATCTATAGACAGTTTTGTTTCATGTGGGTGTTCATCGACAGGAACTAACAGTATAATGCACCTGAAGAATTCCACTGGTTAACCACCAGTCCAGCAGGAACACCACATATTGCTCAGGTGTTGCTCTTTGTATGCATCTTGTTTTTAAACAATGTAAATGTGGAGAATCATGTCCTCATTCGTGCAGCTGAAGTTTATAAGATGATCTCGAGATGCAGGATACCAACTTTTCAAGGATATGCCTGCATCCCTGGAAAGCACACTCACCATACTCAAAAGCAATATGGAGACAGTTTGCTTTATGTAAATATAGGTTAATGGCCTATTGTGATTGGATATTATTGATAATCTCTGTGTGTGATCTCATCTACAGCTAGATTTATCATCAAACAGCAATTATAGTTCCTTTGTGGGAGAACAGATGTGTGATCAATTTTGAAGAGATTGTAGAATTAGGAAGGGGTACAATTTATAATTGCTCCTCAAAACCTAAACTATTTTTGATTTGTATTACGTACATGTGTGCAATGAAACAAATACAGACCATGCCGAAGGTTGATGTTGAAACGCCTTAATATTCGTGTTCCCTAACTAGTTGGTACTGTGTTCCTTGCATTATTTGACAATAATTGTATTGATAACCTTTACTATACCCTGTTAGCAAAGGTTTAGACAGATTAATGACAGAGCCAACATTTCTTTTAGGAGGGAAAGGTGTGAGACCACCACCCCCCCCCCCCCCCCACCCCAAGAAATTATCTCTGTCCTTCCATTTTTTTTATTTATTTATTTTGAGATACAGCCCACCGAGTCTGTGCCGACCATCAACCACCCATTTATACTAATCCTACATTCCTACCACATCCCCACACCACCTACCTATACTAGGGGCAATTTATAATGGCCAATTTACCTATCAACCTACAAGTCTTTGGCTGTAGGAGGAAACCGGAGCACCTGGCGAAAACCCACGCGGTCACAGGGAGAACTTGCAAACCCTGCACAGGCAGTACCCAGAACTGAACCCTGGAGCTGTGCCACCCTATGTTTCTGCAATTCTGTTTATTCAATATTCTATTCTATGTTGAATAATGTAATCGCTTCTAAATATACCTTTTGTTTGGTTGTGAATTGACTTTTAAGAAAAATAGCTAATTCACAACCAAACACATCCATAGAGACAATAGACCAGTCTGCCCAGGCGAGGGACGAACTGTGTCTGAAGTAGCAACGTTATCACCACTTGATGTTACTTTAACCAACACACAGGGTCTGTCCTGTTTTTCTTTTGTCTCAGACACCTAAGACACGTCCCCCACTACCCTTTGGGTGGGTGCAACACATTTTTGTGAAATAAATAATGATTTTTTTCCCCCTTCTTCCAGAACATTTATTGCAAGTGAACAATGTTTGTATGTTTGGTCTGGGTTGTAAATCTCTGGCGTCATGTTTGCATCGTGCAAAGCGTCGTGTCAGTTGTAAAGGTGTTGAGGATGATATCTCCCACCCGTTTGCAGATTCCGCCCAGAATGCAAACCCACCAAGAATAAGACGGATAAATAAATCCCGAAGTGTAAACAAGCCTCAGGAATTGCAATTCATTTTTGCATGTGTTTTCATAAAATGTAGAATACGGCTTGTGTAGTTTATTTTGGAAAGCAGAAAGTTGATGTGAAATGCAGTCCAAGTCACAGTTGAGATGTGGCATGTATAGTATTTTGCTTTGTCATCTCTCAGGCTGTACCTGTTTGTGTGAATTTGCGGCTCTGACATTGCCCTGGTGCTGGGCTGGGAAGTTGCACTGCAGGGCTGTACTTGCTCTGGGCGGTGCTCAGGGTGCGTGTGCCCGGAGCCCGCACACACTCACTGCTAACTTCCTTATGATGATGTGTTAATTACATAAGCACACGCAAATAAATCGCGGGAAAGAGAAAAAAATGGCGACTTATAGGGCCGGGAGCTGAGAGTGTAACTGGACATAGTGTCAGTGCCCCAGCAGCAGTGCAGTGGACGTGCCGCCGATTGAGTGATTGGTGTGGAAGGGATTTTTATCGGCAAGAGGGAAGCGTGACTTTCAGCAAAAAGACGGCAGTGAAGTGGAAACGTGTGTGTGTGTGAGAGAGAGAGTGGGTAAGGCTGCAGCAGGTTTGTGCAATGCTGCTACAACAGGAGAGAGGGCGGGCGGGGAGAGTTTGAAAAATGCAAATGGGTGCTTTGCTGTTTGATCTTAAATTAACTGATTCGGATCAAAGTGGACGGAGATCCTGACAGATGAGTGGACTCTGAAGCCGTTCTTGCAGCAAATTGCAATGAACTGACTTGCTGAAACTCCCAAAACTCATGCTGGAATGATGTGCCTTTTTAAAAAAACTAATACAGACTGCTGCCAGATATTGATTTAAGAGATCGATCTTAACCTCATGCATCGCCCTTAAAATGTATAATTTAACCCGGTTACCAAAATAAGATATTGTCAGCATGCGAATTAAAATCTGATCACCTCTAAAGTGCTGCAGTAATTTTCAATTCAGGAGTTCCTGCTTGCCAGGAGCTGGGTTTTACTTTTTGAATTCAATGTAACAGTTTGATCTTGTTTATGCTAAAATGTTTACTTGTTCGTCACGGCGGTGAACGCGTAATATTTTTGTAAAATACATTGCACTAAACTATTGCCTTACAAGCGGCCATGTTTAACATGTAACTCGCCCAGCTCTTGTGTTTCTGTTGTATTTTATTCGCTGCGAGTTATTTGATTTTTTTTTTGAATGGTGTTTTATTTTTTGAGCTGCCCGACCATCAGTTTGGGCTGAAGTAGGATCTGATTTAATGTTCTCATGACGAGGCGTGTCAAGGCGAGTTCGGGGTAGACCAGCGCCTAATTATGACTATAACTTTAGTGTGAGTAAAATAAAATTGCAAAAGGGAAAGTAACGGCGTTACCGTCAATGTCAGCAGCAGCACCGAATGACCCGACCTGCGCTTGATTGACGCCGGGACCGGGCCACTCAGGGCCTTTATAGCGGCAGCTGTAAACTTTGGACCAATCGTAGCCGGGCATGGGCGGGGCCAGAGTGCGCTTTGCGGGAGCCGATTGGCTAATGGTCTGGACGGAGGCGGGTCTTTCTTGGCGCGCTTTGACGTGAAGAGGAAGCCCGCGGGGTGAACACCTTGAGCAAAGGCTGCACACACAGGTTCACTCAGTGACTACACCTTGCATGATCTTAGCTTTATTGCTGCCGAACTTCGCCCCATCAGGAGGTGTAAAACTTTCAGGAAGCCGCAGAAGCAAAATGCTGTGGGTGCTGCAAACTTGGAATAAGAAACAGAAGATGGCCTGGCAGCATCTTGTGGAGTTAAGGTTTCAGGTCTGTGACCTTTCATTAGAACTGAGGAAAAGTTAGGAGGGAAGTTAAACGGTCAGCAGAAAGGTTATGTCACATCGAAGTGGCCCAACTGCACTCAAACATTGGCACTAAAATATGAGACTGTCAATTAATCCAAATTTCTACAGTGGCGCAGTGGTTAGCACCGCAGCCTCACAGCTCCAGCGACCCGGGTTCAATTCTGGGTACTGCCTGTGTGGAGTTTGCAAGTTCTCCCTGTGTCTGCGTGGGTTTTCTCTGGGTGCTCCGGTTTCCTCCCACAAGCCAAAAGACTTGCAGGTTGATAGGTAAATTGGCCATTATAAATTGCCACTAGTATAGGTAGGTGGTAGGGAAATATAGGGACAGGTGGGGATGTGGTAGGAATATGGGATTAGTGTAGGATTAGTATAAATGGGTGGTTGATGGTCGGCACAGACTCGGTGGGCCGAAGGGCCTGTTTCAGTGCTGTATCTCTAAAATAAAACAAGTATTTAAAATATATATTTTAGGAAATATTTAAGAAGCCAGTAGTTATTTTAAAGATATAACTGATTCCTCATAGGGTTAAAGGGCTCATAGAATCAAGAATGGTTACAGCACAGAAGGAGGACATTCAGTCCACCAAGTCCCTGTCGGCTCTCTGCAAGAGCGGTTTAGCTAGTCCCACTCACCAACCCTTGCCCCGTAGACGTGCAATTTTTTTCTCTTCGGGTGTTCACCCAGTTCCATTTTGAAAGCCACAGTTGAATCTGCCTCCACCAAAATCTCAAGTAGTGCATTCCAGATCCTAACCACTTGCTGAGTTAAGAAAAAAATTCCCTCATGTTGCTTTTGGTTCTTTTGCCAATCACCTTATATCTGTGACCGCTGGTTCCTGATTCTTTTGCTAATGAGGACAATTTCACTCTATTCTGTCTATATCTCACATTTTTTTGAACACCTCTATCAAATCTGCTCTCAGCCTTCTCTCCTCTAGGGAGAACAACCCCAGCTTCTCCAATATATCCACATAACGGAAGTTCCTCATCCCTGGAACTGTTCTCATAAATCTTTTTTGTCCCATCTCTGAAGCCTTCTCATCCTTCATCCTGACGACAATAACAGCAACGCCTTGATAAAGAGTTCTATTGCTTAATGAGGATTGGTGCTTTCAAAAACCTTGTGTGGAGGCAGAGTTAAAGAATTGCAGGGAACTCTTTCAGTAGAACTAACGCTTAAAAGAACTCATGGTGGTACTGTAGTGTTTCTGCACTTTGACTGTGGTGACCAATATTAAAATACATGATTAAAAGCACATTCAGAATGACCAGTAAATTGTGTCCACATTGGGATGTTCATTACAATAGTAAATAAAATAAAATAATTAATATAATAGAATTGTGATGTAAGGAGTTTAGCGTATCACAAGCGCTTTTGATAGCAGGACAAATAGGCTACTGAATGTCAGGATCCACTGCAGCAATCTTACTTGTCGAAACATTGTCACATTACCGTCATAATCTATTTAGACCCCCATCCGGGGAGCCACAATCCCTGCTACATAAGTGTGACATCCTCGTTCTGCACCTCCTCAGTATGCTCGAAGAATCGGTAATAAAATGTGGAATTCTGTTGCGAGTCCATTATATTTTAATTGGAGCTGCAGAATTTGTTGAGTATATTGACTGATGTCTAAGTGATGATGGATGGTCTAAACTGACTTTTTTCCATTTTTCATTAAGCGGGTAAATTGTCTGCACCGTAGATGTGATTTAAATCTTGGTGTGTTTCAAAATGCAAATAATAGTTATACATTGAATGTTTTTATTCAAAATACAAATATACCAGTGCAGTTTTTGCATTACTCTTTTGTCTCTTTTTAATGCTCTTTCATTCACCAATTTTGAGATTCATCTGAAAATATGCAACAATTTGCATTGTTTTATTATTGTCCAAGCTTTTGCACAGATACATTAAAAGTTAGACTTCAGAAGAAAGGGAGCTGTAACAGAGATAACAAAGACTTACATTTATAAAGTATCTTATATAACTGAAATGTTTCAAAGCGTTGCACAGATGTAATATGTTTTGGAGTGTAGTGACTATTGTTATGGAGGTAAATCTGTTTTTAATTGAAGTAGGAATCTTGATCAGGATATTAGGAGAACTCCCTGCTCTTTTTTTCAACAAAGCTGCACACTGATAGGATCTTAATTGTCTCTTTCAAAGGACACCATCTCCATCAACATTAATCACATCCCTCAATGTTTCATTAGTGTTAGCCTAAGTTAGGCACATACATCTTGCTGTGGGGCCTTTAACCCACAACCTTCTGACACAAAAACAAGAATGCTACTTGTGGCTTGAGCTGACACTTCATGTAAAGAATTGACTGAATTGCATAAAATTTCATTCAAGATTTCCTGTTTTGTGTATAGATGTGTCAAAAAGTTACCAGTTAATATTTAGATGTAAAATACACATGCATAGGCACATCAGTTACAAAAAGAGAATTAAGATATGGATAAGGTCGCTGTGAGCAAGATAAACTCACAAGGCTTGATACTGAAATGGCAACAGACACTTTGCCTCAATTTTCACTGAAGAAGCTACCAAAGAGGAAATGAAAGAGATGCTAAACAAACTAGCCAAACTTAAGGAGGACAAGACCCCAGATCCAGATGGATTGCACCCACAGGTACTGAAAGGAACTAGAGAGGAGGTAGCTGAGGCACTAATATCTTCTATAAAAAATAAATAGAAAAAAGGAATAGCAGCAGAGGACTGGCGAACAGCAAATAAAATTCCTGGCTTCAAAAAAGAGACAACTATAACAAATTGCACTTATGTGGTGCCTTTAATGTAATAAAACATCTCAACCCACTTCAGAAGAGCATAATCAAACAAAATTTGACACCGAGCCATACAAGATATTGGGACAGGTGATCAAAAGCTTGTTCAGAGGTAGGTTTTAAGGAGTGTCTGAATGGAGGAGAGAGTGGCAGAGTGGTTTAGGGGGGAATTACAAAGATAAGGGACTAGGCATCTGAAGGCACAGCACCAATGATGGAGGGATTGAAATCGGGGATGTGTGCAAAGCTAGAATTGGAGGAATGCAGAGATAGGGAGAGAGAGCGAGGCTTTGGAGGGATTTAAAAACAAGGATTTGAATTTTAAAATTGAGCTCCAGGAACTAGAAGTCAGTTTAACATCAGCGGTAGGAAAGACACTAGACTCTTTGCTAATACATCAGATAATGTAACATCTAGAGATAGAGAATATCATAAAGCATGCATTTCTAAAAGCAAGGTCATGCTTAATTAACTTTATTGAAATCAACGACAACTTATATTTATATAGCACCTTTTAAGGTAATAAAGTGTCCCAAGATGTTTCACAGGCATTGTAAAACAAAATATGACACCCAACCACGTAAGGAGACAATAGGGCAGATGACCAAAAGCTTGGTCAAAGAGGTAGGTTTTAAGGAGTGTCTTAAAGGAGGGAAGTGAAGTAGAGAGGCATATGCAGGGTATTCCAGAGCTTAGGGCCTATGCAGCTAAAAGCACAGCCACCAATGGTGGAATGATTAAAATCAGGAATGCTCAAGAGGCCTGGAATTAAAAGTTGTAGGGCTGAAGGAGATTACAGAGATAGGAAGGGTCAAGGCCATGGAGGGATTTTTAGAATTTTTTTGAATTCTTGAAGATACAACAGAAGAAAGAGTAGGCAATGGCATTACAGTGGATGTGGTATACGGAGTTTCAGGAGGCTTTTGATAAGATGCCATATATAAAACTCATGAAAAAGGACAAAGCATGTGGAGTCAGGGCCAGTAGCAGAATGGATTGATAGGCGGCTAAAAATAAGAAAACGGGTAGTAAGGGTTAAGGGGCATTTGTCGGACTGGCAGAAAGTGGGAAGTGATGCCCAGTAGGCAGCCACGCTGTCATCCGTGTTGTTCACCATGTACATAAATGATTTGGACTCAGAAATTAGAGGTGTAGCGTCAAGAATTGCAGATGATAAATTAGGTGGGGTTCAGGTGAAAGCTAATGATGTGGAGGATTGCACCAAGGTACACAAACAGGCTTGCAGTGGATAAACAGTAAATGAAAGGCAATATAATGATGTACAATATCAAAATTTGACAATGGCATTAAATTGGGGAGTATAGTTAGTATTGTGGAGAATGCAACAAAATACAAGACATTAACATTGGCCAAGCAAATGGCAAATACATTCATATTCACAAATCACCTTGCTTTCCTCTTAAGACGCTCCTTAAAACATACCTCTTTGACCAAGCGTTTGGTCACCTGACCTAATATTTCCTTTTGTGGCTCGGTTTCACACTTTGTTTTATATTGCTCCAGTGAAGCATTTTGGGACGTTCTATTCCATTAAAGATGCTATATAAATATAAGTTGTTGTTGTAATGCAAGTGTCAGGTGGCAGGAGGAATAAGAAGGCCTATTCCTTGAAATGTAACAAACTAAATGGGGTACAGGATTATTAGAGTGGAAGGAGGCTTTTGCGGAGCACAGACAAGTTAGGTAGGTCAACTGGCCTGTTCTGTAGTTTCTATGTAATATTAATAGACTATGCTGTGAATTTTATTTGTAGTAACTTTGAATTAAACTTCTGGAAGTGATCTGGGGTCTCCAGAGCTGATGGGCAGTGGTTCAGAACTTAATAGCAGTGTACTGCACCAACCACTTCTTCTGGGACAAAATGTTCATTGCATTTGAGTATAGTAGAAATTGTCAGTTGGCTAATCTTGTAATAATGTTATTAATATGTGATTTTTCTTATTTTGATTTTATTGCAGAAGGAGGAGCTGATGGAGAAAGGCACGTTGGAACCGCAACCGAGAGATGTTGGTGCCATCGCCAAATGCAGCCAAAAGATTCCTAATAAATCTCTGCAAAATGGAACTGTGCACACGGAACAGAATTGTGCATTTACTGAAGGGCAGTATGTCTTATCCAGATGGACAGATGGATTGGTCTACCTGGGAAAGATCAAGAAGGCATGGACGTTCCTGACTAAAACAGTTAAAATGTTTTTAGTAAAATGCCTCTGTATATAAGACTATATTGCTGTATTTTTTTCAATTTTTATTCCCTACTGCCCGCTCAGGTTGTGAGGGGATGAGGACCCAGCTTGTGTGAATCTCTGTAAGCTCCTTGATCAATCTGTCAGCAGATACTCCTGACTAATGCAAGAAGAAATGTGCCCATTCCCAACCAGATTTCCTGTCCCCATCCTCCCGCCCCACCCAACAACCCAAGAAACTTGAGTGTGAATTTCAGTTGAGCTTGAGATTTCAATGCAAGTTTCCCAATTGGCAGTCACCTTTGTAGCTCTTGGCCCATTATTATGAGCGTGTAATTAATGTTCAATAAGGAAAAAAAACACCAGCAGTGAGAAAAGGCCATTCAGCTCTTCAAAGTTCATCCCTGCAGTAAATACACTCCCTCACCATGGTCTCGAACTGTATTTTGAAAAGCATTATTTTTTCAAATTTGTTACCTTGTTTAAAAGATTATTCCAATAATTTATCGTTCACTGTGTAAAGATTTTTTTCCTGGTACCTGCTGTAAATGTATTTTTCACTGATGTACGGCAGGTACAATGCAGTCTTACAGCGAAAATGGTAGAGAAAGTAATGAAAATAATACTTATTTTTAATATAATGAATTATGTGATTAGAATAAGATAATCAAAATCTGTATCATTAATTATTGCTGGAATATTAATCATGGGTTTGGAACTGAGTTAATGAATTGGTTTTGTTGAAACTCTTCAGGTGAACAAGCATAAACAAATTTGCCTTTTAGTCTTTGAAGATAATTCTGAATTTTGGATTCTTTGGAAAGATATACAACAAGGTGAGTACAATATTCAGTACTATGTGGACACCTATTGAGTTGAGGGCCATTACATTATCATTAGAAGAACTTTCCACAATTTGAAAGGCTAAAATGCTGACTTTTTACAATAATACTTTACCTCACCGTTCATATTATACCTACCGCCTTTATTTAAAAATAACTGAGAAAATAAGGAATATTTTATAGTCCCCCCCCCCCCCCCCCCCCCCCCCCCCACCGTCGTCTTAAGGTACAGTATCACAGGTCAGAGACCATTCTTCAAGTACAAGCCCATCGGGTAGATAATCTGTCCAAATGTGGAGGTTGTTGCATGCTTGCTCCTTCTGTTACTCACCCTCATGTCCACATAAGTGCATTTTCCAGTCAGAATGCATTGATAGTAGCCAGAAGTGGGCACCCTTGACCCTTGTCCTTTTTCCCTCCTTAGTTTGCAGACTCCAATTATAATTCTGTAACCTGTCCGGTCCATATATAGTGGACTGTACATTTACCCACTAGGTCCTTGGGAGAATCTGGTATATGTTTTAAACAGGTATTCCAGTCATTAAAATGAAATGGTAGTGAGGACTGTTATTCATTTCCAAGTGTTTTTCCATTATATATGTGTGTTTGTATGTATTCAAGCTATTTGAATATGGGGAAGAATCACAGCTGAGCCAATCCAGATCCTCGTCTGAAATCCACACATAAATGCTTTCCGACAGCAGTCAATCGGGTAGATGTTGACTTGGTGCAATAGTGTAAAACAATTGATAATGAGTCAGCAGCTAGATTTTCATGTCTCCCGATTTTTTATTTCTGCTGTCTTTCGTAGAAGTACACATTGGGAGAGATGTATAACAGTCTGCTCAATTCACTGTCACCCATTTTCCACTATCACACAAAGTCAAGATCTACCCCAGTGCATTGTAATCAGGAGCAGATATCCTAGATGAATTGTCCCTCTCCTTTATCTTGGGAACTGAGGTCATTTGAAAGCTGCAGCCTTTGAAATATATTAACATTATTTCATTCTTGTTTGCCCATCTATTTTCTCTAATAGTTGATTTTTGTCCAAGATTTCCACATTATAAGATCAATTTTCTTTAAACAGCTGGTGTTCCTGGAGAAGAACCGAGGTGTAACATCTGCTCAGAGAAAACATCTACACCACCTAATGAAATTTTAATTTGTGGCAAGTGTGGCCTAGGTAAGAGGTACTATTAATAATCCCCTTTGAGAATGCTCAAGGCCAACAAAAAAAGCATGTAACATATGCACCTGAAAGGGGATTGGAAGCAAAAGGGAATCTGTCCCCATCGCCTGTTACAATGGCACCCTGCTCTCCACAGAATGAGTTTCTTAATCAGAACTCCTCTTGAGCAGAGGCAGGGCATTTCCCCAGTGAGAGAGAGAGGGCAATTTGGAGGATGTCAGCCAACACCATTTTTTTGTGAATCTCCTGGAGCAACATTAGCAGGAGCTTCAGAACAGGATATATGGGCAGAGAATGAAGTGTAGCATGTGGACATTTAAAAGTGTACAACACTACATGCCATGCGTTGCCTAGGCAGAGGAAATAACACAGTGCAATTGGGAGGAATGAAACTGAAGTGAAGCTATCTTTATGAAAGGCTAGACATTAAGGTACTTCATCCATTTATTTGAGCAACAGGCCCAGAGAAAATACGTGTTGGTTAATAAATGATATATAATATTTCTCTCAATCAAACTTTTAGTGTTTCATGATCTATGATATAAGCTGCACTGTTGAGATGACATTAATTGTATGACTGGCTGCTGTAAGGTTCCAGGTATATGCCAAGTCAGTTTGGAATTATAATTATCCTACTGCTGTGTGACTGAAGACAAGTTGTCATTTGCTTAACATTATTTTCTCATGTATACATTTTGATGTAGAAAAGATTGTGATCAATTTATTACCTATTTGTAAATAACAAACTGCAAGGCAGTGACTATATCATGGGATTTATCACATCAGGAATAATTTTGGCTCTCCGCTTTGCTTTATGCTACACCTGTAACTGGTATGATTTAAAAACTGCTTCCCAGAAATGAAGTTCCAGCAGTAACAGGGACTCTATAAAATGTCTCTATAGTTCAGCCAGCATTTTAGATGTCTTTAAGAGATACCATTGTGTCACTGAATCATAAGATTACTTTTCAGGTGGTCATTTAACCCATTCTGCCTGTGCTAGTTCTTCAACGGCAACTACTTACTCCATTCTGCCCTTTTCCTGTGTCTTTTTTATATTTTTCCTTTTTTAAATAGTTATCTAATTCTCTTTTCCATAATGTTATAGATTGCCTCAATAACCACTCTTGGTACAGCATTCCATGTTCTAATACCCACTGTGTGGAAAAGAATTGTTCTAAATTTGCCCCTTCACTCAATTTCCTTATGTTTCCCATTTTCCAACCACTGGAAACAATATTTCATTATTACCGTCACAAAACCTATCATCATGTTGAAATTTTATTTGCTGAAATTTAATTGTTGAGTATTGTAGGATTGTATGTTGTATTGTGAGCCGTGCCAGAGCAAACAGTATTAGTTTTGTAAAGTGTTTCAATTCACATAATGTATCATTTGGCATAAGGAATTTAAAACAGATTGGAAACTCTTTGTATATCATGTGAACTCATGTAAGAATTCATTTAACATCAACCATCGTCCTTTCACATCGCTAACATTTTATTCCTTCTATGTTATAGTATTTCCTCATTCTGTTTAAGACTGTATTGCAGGATGTAGTTCATTCCTTGGATCTGCTTGCAATATTCCTTTTTTATCCTTCCCTGTCTCTGTCTCTCTCTCTCTGTGAAAGCTAGCCCTTTCTCAGTGCCTGCCAATTGTGGCTGGACTAAGAGTGGAAACTCAGAGGGTGCGCAATTGGACGCACTAGTAATTCACGGCAGTGCAGAATGCACCACTTATAGAATCATACATCACAGAAGGAGACCATTGTCCCGTCATTCCTGTATCATCTCTTAGAGAGAGCTATCCAATTAGTCCCACTCCCCAGCTCTTTCTCCATAGCCCTGTAAATTTTTCCTTTGCAAGTATTTATCCAATTTCCTTTTGAAATGTTCTATGGAATCTATATCTGTTTCCACCACCCTTTCAGGGTCCATTTCAAATCATAACTCGTAAACAAATGTTTCCTCATCTCCCCTCTAGTTCTTTGACCACTACCTTAAATCTGTGTCCTCTGGTTACCTACCTGCCTGACATTGGAAACAATTTTCAATTTTTCCCTATTTACTCTGCAAAACCCCTCATAATTTTGAATGCCTCTATTAAATCTCTCCTTAACCTTCTCAGCTCGAAGGAGAACAATCCCAGCTTCTCCAGTCTTTCCAATAACTAAGTCCCCCATCTTTGGGACTCTATGGACTACCTTGTTATCTTGTACTTTGAAAAACATTTTAACTGAATTGACTGAAATTTCCTGACTTTGTCAGATGTTCTAATTTATACAGAGATGACATACTAATCTTATCCACTAACGACTATTAATCCTGCTAGAGAACACTAAAAGTTGTTTAGAGAAGTATATCATTTTACCCTATTATGTTGTGTAAGTTTATATAGTATTTCTCAATATACTAATGCATTGGAGACAGTAATGTTGGAGTACACCAGCTGTTCAATGCATTACTCTAAGGGAAGAAGGAACTCATTAGTTTGAACGAGGTTAATGCTTTATTTCCAAAGGAGTTCCAAATTGTAAGAATAGAAAGCTGATTGTCAGGGTCGTATGTGAAATGAGTTGGGAAACTTTGAACAATTTCTATTGTGCATGAATCCACAGCTCAAAACTGCTCCTAATTCAGCACTACTCAGGACTAGATCAGCAATCTCACACTGCTGGTATACAAAATGGAAAATGTTACACTGACCCTGAAAAGGGTGTTATTCTGAGGCTGAGGATGAGGCACCTTGTTGAAGTGAGCTTTACCTTACAGCTGACTATGCTGCATCTGGCCTGGTAGTGCTTGATGTTGATGGTGAGTCCCTGAAATGGGAACTATTCCTTTCCGAGCAAAAACACATCCCAATATGATAAGCACAAAATTCACAAAAAAGTTCCTATTTGTCTCCTCGTGTTTTTACGAAGCTTGTTTACTTGCTTCAACTGCACTTTTACTTGTGATACCAGAATACAGATAATTTGTCTCTTGCTGTCAAATGTAATATAAACTCGACTTGAATAGTAAAACTTTGTTTCTCTTTAGGTTACCATCAGCAATGCCACAATCCCAAAGTAGATAACACAATAACTGCATTCACTTCGCCTTGGTTTTGTCGGCAGTGTATATTTGCATTGGCTGCTAGGGTAAGAGCAGTTCTGGCTTAAGTACCTAATGTGTTTACCATCTTGAGGCAATACTGTTTGAATGTTACTAAAACTACGAATACATGTTTAGAAGGTAATTCAGATAGTCTGTAAGGTGATATGTGGTGCTGCATCATTCTGAAAGAAGAGTAATTATTAAGACCTGGTTAATATTTAGGATTGTGGAAAGGGTTTAAAACAATTGGTGTTAATTTTCAAAACTCAAGCAAGCTGGTGTAGGCCATGATGAAAGAAGGAATTGAATTGACATGTCAGCAAGAAATAAGTAAGTAGTTGTTGGCTAAGATTTATGGTACATACATCCCTGTTGATGGTTTTCCATGATCCTCAGTGCATGTGTGACAGCTCTATCAACCTTACAGAGATAATAGCAGGACATGGAGCATATGGTGTGCTTTTCATAAACCCTCGATGAGGAATCAAAAATTGTTGAAAGCAATCTTTAGAAAGAAAGAAAAAAATCGCAAGTGTATTGCACTTTATCACACGCTCAAGATGCCCCAAGGCATTTCAGAGCCAGTGAATTACTTTTGAAGTTGTTGCTATTGAGACAAATGGGGCAGCCAATTAGTGCACAGCAAGATCCCACAAACAGCAAATGAGATGAATGACTTTTTTTGGGAGGCGCTTGGATGAAGGAAGATGTTGGTCAGGAGAACTTCCTGCGTCTTTGAACTCTAAAAGAACAATGAAAATGCTCTTTGTGCTACTTAATTATTGATGGTTCTTAGCATAAATTTTATATTTGATATGAAGAATCACCAGAACAAAATCTGAATATTCAACTCAGAAACAGGATTCTTGACTCTACACCGTTGACTCTACATCTTGTTCCATGCCAGCTCCCTCAGGCTGTACTGCTTGAATCTAATACTTAGAATTTCAAGTCTAACACAATTTTGCTTCATTGTTTACTTTTTTTCAATAACCAGCAGTTCTTCCATGGAATTACTCACAGTAAATAGTAGAATATGATGTCTCACAAGGACAAGCTGTTGTACTATGTAACAACAGTGTATTATTCTGCCGCTAAGATGTCCTTTTATGCCACAAAGTTTAATTGCTGTGAGTAGCCATTTCCTGAATTCAGTTAAAAGGTTAGGTATAACCTGAGTTCAAATAGAGGCTAATTGCTATTCCTCTTTCTTCATGCTTGTTTTTTAAATATCTCATTTGTTGGTTGATTCCCCATCCATTCAGTTGTGATTTGATACCGTTTGGCTCCAATATCTATTTGTAAATCAGGTACAAGTGTGGAACTTTCGAATTAACCAGTGCACCAGCTGCCTACAAAGGGGCCGAATGACCTCCTGCTGTGCCGTAAATGACTCTATGAAATGGCTGATAAAACACGGAATCTGGTTCAAATGATAATTTGCTAAAAGATGCCAAAAAAAATCTAAATTGCAAAAAATAATTAAACGCCGGAAACCTGACTCATGCTTCTCAACATTGGTGATTCACTCTGAGCCTTGGAGCCTGTTTTCACTCTCGTGGCAGGGAGTCTGATGCAGAGGTGAAAATGAGCAGTTACAGGCAGCTTGTTCGCATGAGTAACTTAGAGATTGAGGGAATACCTGAGTCAGGGTTACACACCCAGTGGTTAGTGGGGCAATGAAAGGATGTGGAGAAAGGTGCTACAGTTTGGGCTGGTTCAGCAGTTATCAACTTTAGATTTAGGCAGCGAGGAAACTATAATGTGTATTCTATTCTTACTGAGCGATTACTGAAATTGTGCAGAGCTTCTAGTGAAGAGGTATTGGGATGCTGCTGTTATAACACTGGATTTCTTTGTCTGTCTCTTTTTAACAGAAAGGAGGTGCTTTGAAAAAGGGACCACTGGCTAAAGCTTTGCTGCATGTCAAACGAGTTTTGCCCTACAACATGGATGCACTTAGCTGGGATTCTCTGCACAGAACTAATCTGCAACAGTGTTACTGTTACTGTGGGGGACCTGGAGAGTAAGATTTGCTATATAGTTCTTTTTAACTCCACCCACCCCAAACTTCTCTTGATTTGTTTTCCCCATTCGTTGACCGGCCACTAGTACACATCCATTGAGAGTGGGATGGGTAGACTTTTCCTCAGATCTTTTGACACCCCTCTACTCACCAATTGGTGCAACTTTGATCAAAGCTTACCATGTGGGAAATCACAAACATAAACCTGCATCTTTCACTACCTGTTGCACTATTCTGTAGTGCTCCTGAACCTTTGCAAAATAATGAATGTGATTGGGTAAGAAGGAAAATTAAATGTAGTCTCACCTTGTTTTCAACAATCTGCTTCTCTGCAGTGGCAAATCAACAAACCAGTAGGGCCCTGAAAGTTTGAGAGGATAGTGCTTTGACACTTTAACAGTTCTCGATTTACTAGGTCTTTAACACAAATAATGATATTAGTACAGCAAACTCCCCTTACTGGGCAGGTGGGCAAAGACACTGAGGCACACAGACCAGAAGGTCCCACATTCAGTTTCTAATTTCTGTTGGGACAGCTACTGAGCTGCTGCATTTGGCCTTGGCTTAGAGCGGGACAACAGTCTGTTAGGGATCACATTCCTGATTGTCACCCAGTTCCTGCTGCTGGAAAGATCTCCTAAAGTTTGTAGACTTTAGGTGACAGTGGGATTAGCCCCAGCCATGATGCTTTTCATGGTCAATGAGCCTGCCAATACTCATGTCCTGGATTCACATGCAAAGAGTAACCACTTGGACGAGGTACTGGCACCTGTGGAAATACATCCGAGGAAGAATCTTCAAGAGCAAAGGCGGGAAATGTGGGGGAGAAGGGAAGTGACTGAGGATGCTCAATACATTCATGAAAATTCCATTGTAATTAGATTTTCAACAGCCAATACCATGAAAATGCCATATGCAATGTTTATGCATGAACAACCTCTTTTAAAATTTCAGAATTCTCATTGCCTAGTTTACAAGAGTTTACTTGTTAGAAATTGTTTGTAATTGATTGTGTGGAGTATCAGACAGGAAAGGTTAAAATGTGCTAACGTGTTACATTGTAAACGTGCTGGTACTTCACACTGTTGTTAACATAATTCCTCTTATCTTCTGACACCAGGTGGTACCTGAAGATGCTTCAGTGCTGCAGATGTAAGCAGTGGTTTCACGAAGCGTGTATTCAGTGTCTGAGTGAAGCCATGATGTTTGGAGACAGGTCTGATCACATTCATTTTCCTAATGTAATGATGAATGATAAACTGGGGAATGTCATTCTTTCACTGACTACCACTGCATTTGATAAGATTTGCATATGACTTCACTGTAACCCACGTGAAATGCAGTTTGTTCTTCCAGTATGTGCCTGTTGCCTTTGGTGCTGACAACTACACTTGTGAGATTAGCCTGTCTGTATTTGCTTCAATGTTACAAATTTGACCAAATATTTATTCCACATATATTTCATGAAAGTCTTGATACACCCATTTTGTGAAGCACAAATGTGGCTTGAACATAACTCTTCACAGTGCAGTTTGGGGTTTGCCCAGGACATACCCTGATGCTAAGGGGAGTGGTGGGTGGGTCTCAACTCAGGCCCTGCAGTGAGTCTACATCCATCTGCCACCAGATCTAAAATGGCAAACCCAATCGTGGTCTCCTCCGCAGCTTTTGTGTATTGTGGCTGCCACAATACAAGTGGTTGGAGGACCCCTTGTCAGGCCAGTATTGGTGCCTTTGAGGATTACTGACAGCAATCTGCAAAAGGTCACTTTATTCCACATACAGCTGGTAGGTTGCGCACTGAATTTTGTTATTAGGTTGATGCTAGTTATAACATGTTGTGGAGCTTTGAGTTTCTGTTGTGTTCTCATGTAACCCTCTGGGACAATGAATAATGTCATTCATTGCTGTTATTGCTGAAACTGTTTATATTTAATGTAATGTACAGTGATCAGTAGATGGTGCTTATTTATTTGCACTCTGCAGGAGTGAGCTGATTTAATCCCAGACATACACACTTTTCAATTGACTGTACTTTAGAAGTTCTATGGCACTGTTACAGAGGAAACTTCTCAATGTGTAGCTGGGGGAGGATGGGGCAAAAAAATCCCCTTTTCTGCTTAATAAAGAACCTCATCAGCCCGTGTCTCAGAGGTTTCAGTACTTGGATGACTGTCTAAATTAACATGTTGCATTTTGCTTATGTGTGCCTCTCAGTGTGGCAGGTGCTGTGCTGTCCATGAGCTGTAACTCAAAACAGGGAGCTCAGTCCTAACTTTAACAGAAATTAGTGTACTTTCCATTCTCCTTACATTCTAAATGAAACAGTCCCTAAGCCTTTGGGACAGATGTTGCTGGAGCAGGGCATCTCATGGCATGTGCCACTAGTTAGAAATATTCCTACTCCCTTCAGCTCAAATTTTTTTTTGCACCGTAACTTGCTGGAAGTGCAAGCTGATAATGGTGTGGCAAGGGCAACAAGATTATCTGGGACCTCAGTAAATACCAGGACCAACAGTCTTATCTCCTTAACCAATGAGATTTAGGGATTGAGAAATAAATGGAAGAATGACTGAAAAGGAAGGGTGAATTAGAGTCAAACCATACACGAAAGAGAAATAGAGGGAAAGAAAGATTAGATTAAAAGAGCAAAAAAAGAGATAAAGGAAAAATAAAAAATGTAAAAATTTAAACTGGCATTTAAAAAATCTTCAACAACAATTCACTACCCAATGGAATGAGACTCCACAGTTTAAATTGTTCACTTTCTGGGCTAGAGAGGTTGATTGACATTAACAATTATCACATGTTAAAAGGGTGCTTGCACTATTAATTACTAGACTTAGCTTTTTGAAAAGAGATAATGGGCAACTAATGTGCACTCCAGCAAGTTCTTAAAACTAAAGGGGCGGCTAAGGGGGAGATACTGTTTGTGCGAAGCAAATGGTGGAGCGGCGTAAATCGACCAGCAATTCTAGAGATTCACAACTTAATCCCCTGGACTTCCTGGAATGTTGGCACATTAATAATGATGTGCATCGTTTACACACCATAGTTCTTCAAGTTCCACCCCAATGTTTCCTTTAGCCAAACATCCCCATTAACAAGATGCCCATTCATTGCATGGATCTTATTGAAATGACTGCATTTTCTGTTTTTTTTTTAGATTTTATTTGTTTGTCTGCTCAGTGTGCAATAAAGGACCCGAATATATCAAACGCCTACCCCTCAGATGGTAAGTAATGTAAAGGATTTTTTAAAAAAAATTACGTAAAGTTTGATTCGCAACACGCACAGCTGGCCCTGTTGTTGCCTCTTAACATTGTTGCTCAGACTTCTCACTGTTTCCCACCACTTGGAATGAACACAGCACGGACTCCTGCCAGGACCCAGTCATATTTGAAAAATAATCCCCAACTAGAGCACACCAAGGTGGATATAATCATAGATCATGATGCTATATTGGGATCAGTGGCGATGAAGCTGAAATCATGCTGTGTGTGAATTACCCATTAGAAGAAAGCAGAAGTAATGGGCTGTCAATGGGTGGCAATTGGCATGCTGTGGTTGTACACAATGAATTAATAGTGTGATCCGAAGTTCAACCAAAGAAACTTCAGTGTTTTTCTTTGTTACTTTTTCCAGTTATTTAATAGATAGATAGAACATTACAGTGCAGTACAGGCCCTTCGGCCCTCGATGTTGCGCCGACCTGTGAAACCATCTGACCTACACTATTCCATTTTCATCCATATGTCTATCCAATGACCACTTAAATGCCCTTAAAGTTGGCAAGTCTACTACTGTTGCAGGCAGGGCGTTCCACGCCCCTACTACTCTCTGAGTAAAGAAACTACCTCTGACATCTGTCCTATATCTATCACCCCTCAACTTAAAGCTATGTCCCCTCGTGTTTGCCATCACCATCCGAGGAAAAAGACTCTCACTATCCACCCTATCTAACCCTCTGATTATCTTATATGTCTCTATTAAGTCACCTCTCCTCCTCCTTCTCTCTAACGAAAACAACCTCAAGTCCCTCAGCCTTTCCTCGTAAGACCTTCCCTCCATACCAGGCAACATCCTAGTAAATCTCCTCTGCACCCTTTCCAAAGCTTCCATATCCTTCCTATAATGCGGTGACCAGAACTGCACGCAATACTCCAGGTGCGGTCTCACCAGAGTTTTGTACAGCTGCAGCATGACCTCGTGGCTCCGAAACTCGATCCCCCTACTAATAAAAGCTAACACACCATATGCCTTCTTAACAGCCCTATTAACCTGGGTAGCAACTTTCAGGGATTTATGTACCTGGACACCAAGATCTCTCTGCTCATCTACACTACCAAGAATCTTCCCATTAGCCCAGTACTCTGCATTCCTGTTACTCCTTCCAAAGTGAATCACCTCACACTTTTCCGCATTAAACTCCATTTGCCATCTCTCAGCCCAGCTCTGCAGCCTATCTATGTCCCTCTGTAACCTACAACATCCTTCGGCACTATCCACAACTCCACCGACCTTTGTGTCATCCGCAAATTTACTAACCCACCCTTCTACACCCTCATCCAGGTCATTTATAAAAATGACAAACAGCAGTGGCCCCAAAACAGATCCTTGCAGTACACCACTAGTAACTAAACTCCAGGATGAACATTTGACATCAACCACCAACCTCTGTCTTCTTTCAGCTAGCCAATTTCTGATCCAAAGCTCTAAATCACCTTCAATCCCATACTTCCGTATTTTCTGCAATAGCCTACCGTGGGGAACCTTATCAAACGCCTTACTGAAATCCATATACACACATCCACGGCTTTACCCTCATCCACCTGTTTGGTCACCTTCTCGAAAAACTCAATAAGGTTTGTGAGGCACGACCTACACAGACCTACACAGCACAAAACCGTGCTGACTATCGCTAATGAACTTATTCTTTTCAAGATGATTATACCTATCTCTTATAACCTTTTCCAACATTTTACCCACAACCGAAGTAAGGCTCACAGGTCTATAATTACCAGGGCTGTCTCTACTCCCCTTCTTGAACTTTTATTAAAGTTATCTGATTAATTTGTATAGAAAATGGATAAGAATGTTTGGCTTTCGGTGTTGAATATTGTTAGAAAAACATTATATGGAAAATTGGGTTTTACAATGGATTAGCACTTCACCTCTTAGACTAGCCATACAGCCATTTATGGCGTAGAAGGAGGCCATTCGGCCCATCAAGTCCATGCCAGCTCTCCACGGAGCAATCCAGTCAGTCCCACTCCCCCACTCGACTCCTGTAGCTCTGCAAGTTTATTTGCCCATCCAGTTTCCTTTTGAAATCATTGTCTCTGCTCTGTTCCTGAAGACTCATTAGAACTGTGCCAATATGTCTATATTGCTTCACCCTACCCCTTCTGCCAAAATGCGTCACCTCACACTTGTCTGTATTAAATTCCATCTGCCACTTGTCTGCGCATTCTGGTAGCTTATCTATGTTCTGTTGCAGGCAGTTTGTATCATCCTCCAAGTTTGGTATTATTGGCAAATTTTGAAATTCTACTCTCTATTCTAATATCCAAGTTATTTACATTAAAAAAGCAGTGGTCCTAGCACTGATCCTTGGGGAACACCACTGTCTGCCATCTTCCAGTCTGAAAAACAACCATTTACCAGACCCTCCACCCACTCTCCCTCCAAACCCTCCACCCACTCTCCCTCCAGACCCTCCCCCGTTCTCTCTTCAGAACACAGTTATATGTTGCTTGCCCTTTGCCACGACATTCCCATTAGAGCTATTTGCTATTGGTTAGGTTTTCTTTCTTTGATGGCCTGTAGCAGTTATTCTAATTCTCGAGCTGATCATGGTGACAGCTCCCCTCTTTATACTATGTCACTGGTGTTTCCATGGTGCTGAGGTCCAGTGTTGTCACCCATCTTACACAACATTTTAGTAACTAATCAATAAGTAGTAACATTGGAAGTAAAACAACAAATAGCCAAAAACACACTCTGACTTTTGTCTTAACCATTTTACCATCTAATGCAAAAAAAGGTTAAAATACACATGCATACACTATGTGAATGAGTATTGCGATCACATGATGGTTTCTTTAACTCATTTTTTATTTAGTTATCAAAAGGTATTTAGCCACATCTGGATTCCCAATTAGCCACATGTGGCTAATGCCTTAATGTCCTGGACAATGCTGGTTTATGGTGACTGAATAAGTCAGATTCTACAGCAAATTACAAGATTTTCCAGTTTTTTGTTAATCATACTCCATCCACGCTGTTCATTTTCTAGGAAATCGCAAGTCACCAACTTTCAACACAACGCCAATGACTTGTTCACAGAACCTGTAGTGTAGCTGGCACCAGGGAAAACCAGGATAGAACCAGCAGTTTGTGCATGCTGTATTCCAGTGCTGAGCAGGTGACTGCACCAGACCTGCTGCACCAGATATTTGGACACGATTTCAGCAGATCTTAGTGTGGGTCTGGATTTAGTTCCGAAAATGTAGTATAACTAGATGTCACACATTGGGAGCTTTGAATGCTGCATTTCCTTTATTCCTGATAACTGCAGAATAGCACTGTCCGTAATTGTTATAGGTATGTTAGAAGCTCTTGTTTCTTGTATTAAAATCTTGTCCCTTTGCTTTGTTTCTAGGGTAGATGTGGTGCACCTTGTTTTATACAATTTAGGAGTCCGTGGGAAAAAGAAATACTTTGATTTTGAAGAGGAAATATTAATATTTATTAATCAAAACTGGTTCAGCCTTCAGCTTGGAAAGGTAGGTGTGTGTGTTACTGTGGAGCTGGTGTATAGTTAAATATTCCCCCTGTTCTGACAGAGGTACAAATAGAATTCTACATAAAGAACTTTTCTGATATTAGAAACTGGTTTGTCTCAAACAACATTTGGCAAAGTCATTGAGATGTTGTTTGATATGAAGCCAGTTTGATGGGTGTTAAGTAATGATCCCCAATGCCAATTACTGTCATTTGAAACCAACTCATTTTGGGCTCTTAACCCATTAAATGTGAAATCAGAAGAGCTAACACTCAAAAGGATGAACCAATGTGGGGTCCAATGCAAAATTCAGAAGTCTTCCCGAGAAACGATCCTGATTGCCATGACTGTTTTAAATACAGTCAGATGTATTGCTTGGTTTTAGTAACTGTAGAAAGGACGGTGGTTATGGTTATAAGTGTTTAGTTGCTTTATTTTAAGTAACTCATAAATTGATAGGCAACAGACATTTTCAGTCAATCGATTACCCTTTGTCCCAGGATGGATCCCTTCAAGTGGGACTGCTTGACCAACTGTCTTCTGAACATTAGCCCCGATTTTAACTGTGCATGGGAATTGGGGGTGCGGGGTTCAAAGAGATCAGTGACCTGTCCGGTCCTCAAGTTTTTAACTGTTCCCTCAGGGCGGGGAGGGAGTGAGGGAGTGTGGATGCATTTATTCCAGAAACGTGGTAAAGGAAGATGTAGAATTGAGCTGGGTGCTCTACATAAATGTTTTGGATACTGAAATCAATTGCAAGCTTGTCACTTTGTTAACTTGAAATTAAATAGGGAGTACAATAGAGATAGAGGGCTTGATTTTAAAATCTGTAAGTGGACTGGTTTTGAATGAGTTAAAATCTCGCCCAGAGAAGGTAAAGACTTCAGGCTTTAAACAAATGAAAACTAAATTTAATACTGACAACTGTAAAGTATTGCACATTTGGTGAAAAATCTGCAACATACTTATATTTGACTCAATTCAAGTTTTCTGACAGTTCTGCCTTTCATAATAAATTCCCACTTTGCTGTGTTATTTACAGTTTTAAATTCAAACATTGGATAATTTAATTTTTTTAACATGAGAAATCACTTTGAATTATGAGGGGTAGAACTTGTACAATTAATGTAATAGCATTAATACAGGGAGTTTTGAAAAGGCACGTGGGAATGCAAAATGTAGACAAGGTGCTGAAACAATTAACAAAGCAATTATGATGTTGGTATATATGGTCAGAAAAGTAGAGTACGTGTCTTAAGAGGCTTTACAATGCCACTGGTCAGACCACACTTGGAGTATTGGGTTCATTTCTGATCACCATACCATAAAAATAATGTACGTACATTGGTGAAGATGCATTGAAAAGCAATAAGGATGACCCCAAGTGTAAAAAGAATGAGCTATGAGGAAAGGTAGGAGAAATATAGGCCAAATGGTCTTCTTTTTGAATCTTGATGGTTAATACCCCAAGCTAGAGTGAAATTCAAATTAACCACCTACGTAGACTGAATTTCCCCATTTCTTGGCCAGCTCATGAATCCAGCATGCTGGGTGGGAGCAGTATATTCATCTCACTTGAGGGAGTGGGGAAGCTGTTAAGACAAGACTAGAGCAGTTGATAATTCTGTTGTCAAATGTGAATCAAAAACATTTCTGGTTAGTATTGGATCTGCAGCATTTAAAAAAAAAAATCAGTCAAGCTCAAATTATCGACCTGCCAGTCACTTTTTCCGATGAAAGACTCAGGAGACATTGTTACTGAAATGTTGCAGTGTTTCAGTACTGAATAAATCCTTTTATTTCTCTTTAGCTGACAGAAACAACAGTGCTTCAACGAAAGCAGCATCTCCTCGATGCTTTAAACAGCTATAAAAGCCGGTGAGACTTTGTCTTGTGTTTTACAAGTGAGACTTAGTAAAATTGCAAAAGGCGCATCTATGTTTGGTATTTCAATTTCATGAGAGCCTTTCTAATGAAAATAACATGTACAGTTCATTAGGCCATTGCCTTTTATCCTTCGATCCTAAATTTGAATCCAGCTCATGCTTGACTCCTTTCTCTGCAGGACATATAAAAGTTCAAAATAACAATGAGTTTTGGCTTTTCCTAGACAACATTCATTTACAGCATCAAACTGCCCATGAGTATCCATACCTATATACTTTATTAAAAATCTTACATTTGCTGTCCACAAACTTCACTTTCTGCTGTCACCATATTTAGTCATGCTTTTTACATCAGCATGTAACATTGATAATTCAATATGGAATCTCAAATGTAAACAGGTCCTGTGATGCTGTACTTGCAGCCTGCAGCCACTATTTGGCATGATAGCTCCACTGTCTCCTGTCTCCCGGTACATGATGAGCAACATCCCTATATTAAATTTGCAGATTCACCTAGGATGTGGAAATTGAAAATGTTACGCCGGAGTGTTGTGACCTCCTCTAAGAAGGCATAGGATTAAGATTTTTTTTAGACCAAAAATAGTAAAAATGTTAAATACACCCCAGTTTTGAGAAAGGGGTAGTTGAGTCTTGCTTGGAACTGCTTGTTGTTGAGACTGAGTGCAACCAGTCCCATATTTGTACTGGTTTATATTGGCAGAAGGAGAGGGTGGCAGTCTACCCTGGGACTGTTTGTGCAACGTAACTGACAGTTAAGACTTACATCATAACTGTTTATATTGTAATGTTGCTTCTATTGTTATACCTAATCATACAATGTTAACATAAATTACATTTCTGATTGGTGGGGCAACTTTGAATATTCAATAAATCACCTAATCGATAGACCATCTGATTAGAGAAATAATTGGTTATCAGTTCTATGTATCATTTGCTTTATGTCCTCTACTTCACATTCAGAGTTTATTATTGCAGTACAACCAAATTTACTGGAGTGTGGAGAAAATAAGTTTAAAAACAATTCTGAATCCAAGCCTCTGGGGGAATTTTATCTTCATTTTACCTCAGTGAATGATGTGAGGATATGGATTTAAAGGGATAAAATTAGATTCCAGCAAATATCATCTCTATGTCATGTGAATGATTTATAATACATAACTTTAAAATGGGAAAATCTTACTATAAGAGCTTCAAATAAAATGCCAACCAGGACAGTCACTGACTCACAGTCGTTAACCTTCACCTTATTTTTTTTATACATCCTCGGGATGTGGGCATCTCTTGCTAGACCAGCGTTTATTGCCCATCCCTAGTTAATCCTATTGCTAAAACACTCGCCTCCCTTTCATGGACAGAAAAGAACCAAACAATGCACCGCTAAAAAAGGAAGGGAATGTTTCGCCGAGAAGCTGCAATGGGGCCGACCACCCTCCTGCAATGGTAGTTCGGAGTTTAAATTGCTAGAGGTCACTTTCACAGTGAACAGCCTGTGACGAAAATGGTGATTATTCACTTCACGTGGCTTCACCAATAATCCATTTGCAGCTTGTGTGCAGCATAATCTTCATGAAATTGAGTTCACCTTCAGTGGAAGGCACACAGTGATGCTGGACCACGGACAGGTTGGCTCTATGCGGCTGACCATTCTTGCTGCTTTGAGAAGGCGTGGGTTCAAAATGGGGGTTTCCCCAAAATGGAGGGGAAAGAAAATCTGTTGGTTATTCATTGATAGAGAGACATTGCCAGCACTCTGGAAACAGGCCTTCAGACTGCCGTCACACCCAGAGAACGGTTTGTGGCACAGGGAGAGGGAAGTAAGATAAATTGCTGTTGACAAAAAGCTTTATATTGATTGTATTCAAGAGCTGTGAGTTTTAGTTCTATCATATGATCAGTCCACTCTACCTATAGTGTATTTAATATCCTATTCACTCTCTTGCAAAGAATTCCATGAGGTTTAGAACTACAGGTTATACTAATTTTTACATTGATATAACTTGCCGCCAACACTCAGGGACTTGATGTTGAATGAATGTAATGCTCTATGTCAATTTAGAGCGGAGGGGATGGAAGCTAGGGCAGTTGCCTGCTCCTCTTGCAGGATGTGGGAGGTGAGGGTCACCACTTGTGTCCCTGCTGACTTCACCTGTGAGAAGTGCACCCAACTCCAGCTCCTCACAGACCGCGTTAGGGAACTGGAGCTGGATGAACTTCGGATCATTCAGGAGGCTGAGGGGGTGATAGAGAGCAGTTACAGGGAAGTAGTGACACCGAAGTTACAGGATAAAGGTAGCTGGGTGACCATCAGGGGAGGGAAAGGGAATAGGCGCAAAGTGCAGGGATCCCCTGTGGCCGTTCCCCTCAATAATAAGTATACCGTTTTGGATACGGTTGGGGGGGACGACCTACCAGGGGAAAGCCACAGCGGCCAGGTCTCTGGCACTGAGCCTGGCTCTGTGGCTCAGAAGGGAAGGGGGGAGAATAGAAGAGCGATAGTTATGGGAGATTCAATGGTTAGAGGAACAGACAGGAGATTCTGTGGTCGCGAACGAGACTCCCGGATGGTATGTTGCCTCCCGGGTGCCAGGGTCAGGGATGTCTCGGATCGAGTCTACAGGATTCTGAAGGGGGAGGGGGAGCAGCCAGAAGTCGTGGTACACATCAGTACCAATGACATAGCTAGGAAAAGGGATGAGGACCTGAAAAGCGAATATAGGGAGTTAGGTTGGAAGCTAAAAGGCAGGACGAGCAGAGTAGTAATCTCAGGATTGATACCGGTGCCACGTGCTAGTGAGGCTAGAAACAGAGAGCGAGTGCAGCTGAACACGTGGCTACAGAGCTGGTGTAGGAGGGAGGGCTTCAGATATGTGGATCATTGGGATACCTTCTGGGGAAGGTGGGACCTGTACAAGAAGGACGGGTTGCGTCTGAACTGGAGGAGCACCAATATCCTGGGCGGGAGGTTTGCTAGAGCTCTTCGGGAGGGTTTAAACTAGTTTGGCAAGGGGATGGGAACCGGAGCTACGGATCAGTGGAAGGGGTAGCTGTTGAACAGGCAGATACAGAGTGCAGAGAGTCTGTGAGGAAGGTTAGACAGTTGACAGGGCAAAGTTGCAGCCAGTATGATGGGTTGAAATGTGTCTATTTTAACGCAAGAAGTGTCAGGAATAAGGGTGATGAACTTAGAGCATGGATCAGTACTTGGAGCTACGATGTTGTGGCCATGACGGAGACTTGGATATCACAGGGGCAAGAATGGATGTTTGTTTCAAAAGGAATAGGGAGGGAGGTAAAAGAGGTGGGGGAGTGGCATTGCTAATCAGGGATAGTATCACAGCTGCAGAAAGGGAGGTCGTCGAGGTGGGTTTGTCTACTGAGTCAGTATGGGTGGAAGTCAGAAACAGGAAAGGAGCAGTCACTTTATTGGGAGTTTTCTATAGACCCCCCAATAGCAACAGAGACACGGAGGAACAGATTGGGAGGCAGATTTTGGACAGGTGCAGAAGTAACAGGGTTGTTATCATGGGTGACTTCAACTTCCCTAATATTGATTGGAACCTCCTTAGTGCAAATAGTTTGGATGGAGCAGATTTTGTCAGGTGTGTCCAGGAAGGTTTCCTGACTCAATATGTAGATAGGCCGACTAGAGGGGAGGCTATGTTGGGTTTGGTGCTTGGCAATGAACCAGGCCAGGTGGCAGATCTCTCGGTGGGAGAGCATTTCGGTGATAGTGATCACAACTCCCTGACCTTTACTATAGTCATGGAGAGGGATAGGAGCAGACGGGATGGGAAAATATTTAATTGGGGGAGGGGGAATTACAATGCTATTAGGCAGGAACTGGGGAGCTTAAATTGGGAACAGATGTTCTCAGGGAAATGCACGACAGAAATGTGGAGGTTGTTCAGGGAGCACTTGCTGCGACTGCTGGATAGGTTTGTCCCGATGAGGCAAGGAAGGGATGGTAGGGTGAAGGAACCTTGGATGACAAGAGATGTGGAACAGCTAGCCAAGAGGAAGAAGGAAGCTTACTTAAGGTTGAGGAAGCAAGGATCAGACAGGGCTCTAGAGGGTTACAAGGTAGCCAGGAAGGAACTGAAGAATGGACTTAGGAGAGCTAGAAGAGGACATGAAAAAGTCTTGGTGGGTAGGATTAAGGAAAATCCCAAGGCGTTCTACACTTATGTGAGGAACAAGAGGATGGCCAGAGTGAGGGTAAGGCCGATCAGGGATAGTGGAGGGAACTTGTGCCTGGAGTCGGAGGAGGTAGGGGAGGTCCTTAATGAATACTTTGCTTCAGTATTCACTAGTGAGAGGGATCTTAGGATGTGCTGGAAATTTTGAAAGACATGAGGATAGATAAGTCCCCGGGGCCAGACGGGATATACCCAAGGTTATTACGGGAAGCGAGGGAAGAGATTGCTGCGCCTTTGACGATGATCTTTGTGTCCTCACTGTCCACTGGAGTAGTACCAGATGATTGGAGGGTGGCAAATGTTGTTCCCTTGTTCAAGAAAGGGAATAGGGATAACTCTGGAAATTACAGACCAGTCAGTCTTACGTCGGTGGTGGGCAAATTATTGGAGAGGATTCTGAGAGACAGGATTTATGATTATTTGGAAAAGCATAGTTTGATTAAAGATAGTCAGCATGGTTTTGTGAGGGGCAGGTCATGCCTCACAAGCATTGAATTCTTTGAGGATGTGACAAAACACATTGATGAAGGTAGAGCAGTGGATGTGGTGTATATGGATTTTAGCAAGGCGTTTGATAAGGTTCCCCATGGTAGGCTCATTCAGAAAGTAAGGAGGCATGGGATACAGGGAAATATGGCTGTCTGGATACAGAATTGGCTGGCCCATAGAAGACAGAGGGTGGTAGTAGATGGAAAATATTCAGCCTGGAGCTCGGTGACCAGTGGTGTTCCGCAGGGATCTGTTCTGGGACCTCTGTTCTTTGTGATTTTTATAAATGACTTGGATGAGGAAGTGGAAGGCTGGGTTAGTAAGTTTGCCGATGACACTAAGGTTGCTGGAGTTGTGGATAGTGTGGAGGGCTGTTGTAGGTTGCAACGGGACATTGACAGGGTGCAGAGCTGGGCTGAGAAGTGGCAGATGGAGTTCAACCTGGAAAAGTGTGAAGTGATTCGTTTTGGAAAGTCGAATTTGAATGCAGAATACAGGCTTAAAGACAGTGTGGAGGAACAGAGGGATCTTGGGATCCACGTCCATAGATCCCTCAAAGTTGCCACCCAAGTTTTAGTTTTAGAGATACAGCACTGAAACAGGCCCTTCGGCCCACCGAGTCTGTGCCGACCATCAACCACCTATTTATACTAATCCTACACTAATCCCATATTCCTACCACATCCCCACCTGTCCCTATATTTCCCTACCACCTACCTATACTAGGGGCAATTGCTAATGGCCAATTTACCTATCAACCTGCAAGTCTTTGGCATGTGGGAGCACCCGGAGTTGATAGGGTTGTTAAGAAGGCGTATGGGGTGTTGGCTTTCATTAACAGGGGGATTGAGTTCAAGAGCCGCGAGGTTATGCTGCAGCTCTATAAAGCCCTGGTTAGACCACACTTGGAATATTGTGTTCAGTTCTGGTCGCCTCATTTTAGGAAGGATGTGGAAGCTTTAGAGAGGGTGCAGAGGAGATTTACCAGGATGCTGCCTGGACTGGAGGGCATGTCTTATGAAGAAAGGTTGAGGGAGCTAGGGCTTTTCTCATTGGAGCGAAGAAGGATGAGAGGTGACTTGATAGAGGTGTACAAGATGATGAGAGGCATAGACAGAGTGGATAGCCAGAGACTTTTTCCCAGGGCGGAAAGGGCTATCACCAGGGGGCATAATTTTAAGGTGATTGGAGGAAGGTTTAGGGGAGATATCAGAGGTGGGTTCTTTACACAGAGAGTGGTGGGTGCATGGAATGCACTGCCAGCGGTGGTAGTAGAAGCAGATACATTAGGGACATTTAAGCGACTCTTGGATAGGTACATGGATGATAGTAGAATGAAGGGTATGTAGGTAGTTTGATCTTAGAGTAGGTTAAAGGGTCGGCACAACATTGTGGGCCGAAGGGCCTGTACTGTGCTGTATTGTTCTATGTTCTATGTGTTGGAGACTAAAATCCAAACCAAAGGGGAATCTTGGATGATGCTGATAAAAGAGCTTTAACATACTTATCTTTTGTGTTAAAGGTTTATCTGTGGTAAAGAAATTAAAAAGAAAAAATGTATTTTTCGTCTCCGAACTCGAGTACCCCCAGTTCCTCCAAATATTGTTTTGCCGGAGAATATTGGTCAGTTGACTGATAACGCTTCTAACGAGATCAAAAGGAGAGGAAAAAACATGTTAGTGTTTGCACCTAAGTATGGGTATGTACTGAGCATGTTTACAGACTGACTGCACCATAGTTACTCGTCAATGCAATGAATACTTTATATCACTGAAAAATAAAGGAAAATAAAGTGTTTGCAGTAAACCTTCACTGTCTGTAGTGTTGTGAATATAATAATTGGTGAGACTGACTCAGTTGTTTATTGTAGCCTGTCTGTATCTGTACCTGATTTTAAAACAGTTGCATCTGGCATTTACTTCTGTTTGTGTGTCCACAGTCCCCTGCCAGAAGTGCCTCAACCTCGCAGGCGAAAGCTGCCATTGAAATTGGGGCTGAAGAGCAGGAAATCAAACTGGTTTCTGCAGGATGCAGTTCCAGAGGTTAGTTACATTTCCCCAGCTTCAGCTGTAAATCGTAAACCCCATTTTAAGAAAGACAGATATGGTAACCAGTAAAAAAAAACTTTATTCTGCTCCAGCCTCCTTGGGAGCCATAATGCAGTGCTGGACTGCTGGTAATGCAAATGACCTGACATATGTAACAATGCTTTGGTTACTTAGAAATGTAGAGGTTCATGTCACTCCTTTGGAGAGGGTGCAGAGGAGATTTACTTGAAATTTACCAGGGATGAAGGACTTCAGTGATGTCGAGAGACAAGAGAAGCTGAGTTGTTCTCCTTAGAGCACAGAAGGCTGAGGAGAAATTTAATAGAGATGTTTAAAATTATGAGGGTTTTTGATAGAGTAAATAAGGAGAAAACGATTCATGTAGAGGATGGTTCAGTAACCAGAGGGTGCAGATTTAAAATAATTTGCACAAGAACCAGAGGGGAGACATTTTTTTACCCAGTGAATTGTTACAATCTGAATGCACTGCCTGAAAGGGTGATGGAAGCAGATTAAATAGTAACTTTCAAAAGGGAATTGGATATTACTCAAAAAGGGAAAATTTGCAGGCTATGGGTAAAGAGCACAGGGAGTGGGAGTAATTATATAGCTGTTTGAAAGGAAAGATGCAGGCACGAAGGGCCAAATGGCCACCTTCAGCACAAGTCTTATCCTTTGTTCTGGACTGTGGTTAGTATTCTTTCACTATTTTCGCAGATTTCATTCTCTACACTCCTCCAGAAAGTGCCTTCCCTGAATGTTTTTGATTAAAAAGGATC
Source organism: Heterodontus francisci (assembly GCF_036365525.1). Classification (NCBI taxonomy): domain Eukaryota; kingdom Metazoa; phylum Chordata; class Chondrichthyes; order Heterodontiformes; family Heterodontidae; genus Heterodontus; species Heterodontus francisci. Next base: position 17,789,771 of record NC_090402.1, read on the forward strand.
AGGTTGTGCAGTGCTGGTACACAGCCACCAGAAGTCACCCATGCCGTTATTACAAAGAGTGGTTGGGATAAGTAGCTTCGTGATCTACGACAGCTAGGTGGTAGATTTCACCCCACTGTGCTGTAGTACGGGTTAGTTCCCAGATCCCTTCATGCATTATATGCCACCTTGTGGAGTAGCTGAGGAGAAGTTGAAGGGAGAGAGACAGTGGCCTTGATATTTACTGAGAAGGTGCGCGTGAAGCCAAAAATATCTGAAGAGTCTAGCAAGGCTGGGGGCCCAGAGGCTCTCATTTGGTTCTTGTGGGTCTGTCTCCCACTCAGCAGCCAGCCAAATGGACAGTCTGTTGGCAGGTGGGAGGACTGGGGAAACAAGGCCAGCGATCAGGAAGGCTGGGTGAGGCTGAAGATTGGGGTTGGAGAGGCCCAAACCTTCCTGAGGGCAGCACTCCTGGCCCACAAGGAGTATTAAAAATCTTTTTTTAGCTTGAGGAGCTAGCAGCTCCCACTTTTGTTTCGCTGTCAGGTTTCCCGACCCCAGGAAACCCGTGCAGCATCAGTTAATTTCAAATTGCTTCTAATTGCACTGTAGGACCCAATTTAAATATGGCAATAAATATTCCACCTCTCCATAGTGGGACACTCTGACACCCTGATACCCACCGCCTGAAAAATGCCTGTGTGTTGGGATTGCGTGACTCAAATTTCAAATCTAAACCTTTCTCCCACTTGTCATGGGCCATAATATTGAGGTGACTGACCAGAATATTTCCAGAAGCCCTCGGTGTCTATTTCAAAGGTGGTACTGAGTGGCAGTGAGTTGTTCAGACTGTTTCCATTGTCACAATGTTCTGATTAAAGTCCCATTCCAAGAGTTAATTGCTTCACTCTACACTAATATTGGTTTGAAAGCATGATCGCAGTAACAATTTATTTTACTGTAAAAATAAATGGGAGCTCTTCTGGAACTGGTTTCACAGTCTGTCTTTGGTCACTGCAAAAGGGACAGGGGGGAAGGGGAAAGGTTGGACAATGTCATAAACCCATATTCTCCTAATGATTAAATCATTGGATGAATAAATGTTGATGTCCTGCAATTTTTTTGATATCCTGCCTTTGTTTTAGGGAAGATGGTCAATGGATCTGCTTTGATGGCTTTTCCCACTTGAACTTGAGTAATCACAGTGCCAAGCTGGCTCTGGTGAGAGCATGTTTGCCTCTGACTCAGTAGGTTGTGTATTGACAGGATTTGAATTCATAATGAGGGAGAAAGGACTAGGAGGATATACTGATAGGGTTAGATGAAGAAGGGTGGGAAAAGGCCCGTGTGGTACATGAAGACCAGCATGGACCAGTTGGGCCGAATGGTCCCCTGTGTTGTACATTCTATGTAATCTCCTTGAAATACTGTGGGAGTGTTGCATTGCCCAAGGTATCAACCTTTGGCTGAGATGTTAAACTCGGACCCCATCTGCCTCCTGAAGTGGACTTTAAAGGCTCCAAAGCAAGTTCTCCCTGTGTCTGCGTGGGTTTTCTCCGGGTGCTCCGGTTTCCTCCCACAAGCCAAAAGACTTGCAGGTTGATAGGTAAAATTGGCCATTATAAATTGTCACTAGTATAGGTAGGTGGTAGGGAAATATAGGGACAGGTGGGGATGTTTGGTAGGAATATGGGATTAGTGTAGGATTAGTATAAATGGGTGGTTGATGTTCGGCACAGACTCGGTGGGCCGAAGGGCCTGTTTCAGTGCTGTATCTCTAATCTAAATAATCTAAAGCATTATTTAAAGAAAATTCGGGAGTTTTTTCACTGTTCTAGCCAAAATTCCTCTCTCACCCAACGCACCAAAAACTGTCCATTCCTCTCATTGTTATTTGTAGGATGTTATTGGCAAAAAAAGACAGACACTGCACATGTAAAGTCATAAATATCTCAAAGTGATAACCTGTTTTATAAATGAGTAAATTATAATAATTCTTGTAAAATTCTAATTGTCATTCATAATTTCACATTTCCAACCATAGAGTGACTTCTCAACTGCTGAGAGTGCAAGCTACCATTTGGCAAACATTTTTGACTTCACAGTGGATGACGTTCAGAGTTTGAAAAGGTGAGTGAGTTCCCACGTTAAAGACTTATCTGTTGGAAAAGGCCTTGGGCATGTGTATGGTGTGTCAGAACAGAGTCAAGCATCTCTTGAGGACGGGCTGCAAAGCTTCTTCTAGCCTTGCAGCAATGCTTCTCTGAAGCCAAACAATAGACAGGAGAAGCTTTGCGATTAACTATCTTTCAGATTTCCCCTCCTCCATTGTGGGTAAAATTTATTCCTCTGATCAGCACATCCCCATAACATCAAACTGGAGGTTGCTAAACTTGTCGCAGGGAGCAACTGGGGACACAAATCTGAAGTGTTTCCATCTGATGCTCAAGTTCCAATATGGCTGGTCTCTGACCTGCCTCACCATCCCTGGCCATATAAATATCTCTGACATAGTGATTGTTTCTTCCCGCTGAAGATTTTAGTTTTGTCTTTTCTTTACCTGGTTTTAGTGATCGCTCTGAGGGGACCTTTAGCTCCGATCTAGATTCGACAGATGCAGCAAGTACATCTGGCTCTGCCTCAACAAGCTTGTCCTGTGACTCTCTGTAAGACCAAAGTTCTGCTTCAAAATCATTTGTGCAAACCTTTGTGTATCTGTCTGCCGATGAATTTTTGTTTGGTTTCTAATTACAGAAAGAGTTGTTCTGACCCACAGAAAGCAGGCAGTGAGAAAGTTTTCACTGAAAGATGGCACGTTGCGTTATAAGGAGATTGTTCCTACAATGCTACACAACAGTATCTTGACTTTCCTTGTTCTGTTTTGTTTTCTTGCTCACAGAAAGACTCTGGGGAGCCGTAAAAGGAAGGCACCAGTAGAGTATTCACTGAATGACAGAAACAATCAGAAGAAAGGCATCTACACCCATACAGTGAATGGAGTGGGTCAGACAGCACAACACATGGATAATAATTACATTAACGGCCACACCTTTGATAGTATGAGTGATGATGAAACCTCCCTGTCTCATCTTAAATCCTCGATCACTAATTATTTCGGTGCAGCGGGAAGGCTGGCATGTGGCGAAAAATTCCAGGTGCTTGCTCGGAGGGTGACTCTGGATGGGAATGTACAGTACCTGGTAGAATGGGAAGGTGCCACTCCATACTAAATCACAACTGGGTACTCCATCTAGTCCTGTTAGCGACCAGCGGGTCGCCCAGGCTATGCAGGCTCTTAAACGTCTCCTGTAGTTGTTTAAAAATTAAAATAAACTACAGTGGAGCCTTCTTATTTACCAGAAACAAACATTTAATCTAAAACTTGAGATCTCTTTAGGTGCCTCTGTACTAATATTTTTTTAATGGTGCAGAAGAGGCTTTCTGCTGCTAGTGGTAGCTAGTATGTAGTAAATACCCGGTTGAAGAACATTTTCAGAACATTCTAGATATCCAGTGGCAATGAATGGGTACTGCACTAGCTTTATCCAGCTATGCAGTTAACTGGACATCATCTTTCAAAACAAAAGCAATGGAGTGATCTATTTCATTACTTTGGGAAAGTGGAGTTTGATGTAGAAGTTCAGCCATGATCTTATTGAATGGCGGAGTAAACTCGAAGGGCCATGTGACCTACTCCAGCTCCTATTTCTTAAGTTCTTATGTTTATTTTGGATTTCTTTGCTGATGTTGATGTCAGTGGCTGATGAGTTGATTTGTAGCCATGAAAATCTTATTTAAATCATGATTTAAAGGCGTTTTTATGCTTTGGGGAGAAAGACAGATGGTTTAGTTGCAAGTGACGGCAGAGTAAGTTTGAGATGTGCAAGTTTAGATTGTAAATGGGATTTGATTTTACAGATTTAAACTATGACATTTGATGCAGTGAATGGAAATGGTGTTGTATACTGAGAATGTTTCATCTGGGATTAGGCCTTCGCAAAGTTGATCTTAAGTGGGCTCCACTGTATCTGCTGCATGCTTAACTCTTTTTAATTATCCATTTCCATACACAGCTCTGCTTTAGACTTCCGAATTATGCTAGCTCATTATGTAGCCAGTTGCTATGTAACTGATCAAACTACAGCTAGCTTTTGAAAGACTTTGTATTTTTCAATGGCCTTCGCTGCTTAAATCCTCCTATCAGCCAGCTTTGCTAAAAGTTTTATTTTTGGCAAAAGAAACCCTTGTTTATCGGATAGACATATCTCTGTCTGGCAAGGGCAAATCTAGCTTCAGCAGATAATGTGATATGTAGTTGAGTCGTTGCTGCTCCAGGTTACCCTCTACCGTGGGTACCTACATGTCCCTAGTTAGGACTGGAATTTCAAAAATGGAGAATATTTAGAACCCTGCTTGAGACAATGTGAATTGACAAATTTTTAAGCTGCTGCTCTTGCTCTGTGGGTCTGTCTTTATTTGTGCAGATTTCACACACGTTGAAATTTTTACTCTCTTTGAGAATTGGCTTGACAATCCTGTGCCAACATCAGAAATGTAACTGGGCTGAAACTTTTTCTTTTGACCTCTGAGTTTATGACCATAACATTTGTGTGCTGGTCACACTGTGTTAGATTTGTTTTTCTGTTGCCCTGCTTTGGTTGCTATAAATTGGGATTTAGTTTTGTCATTTCACTGTTTGCTGAAAGATTTTGTATTTTTTCTGTTCTTTATAGGGCACTTTAACTTTTACGTTGGTTTTTGGCAGATCTATGCCAGGGCCAGCTCTCCCATCTTTATTGAGTGTCCTGTAGCTCCACCTTTCTGTAAGCCTAAAGGAGAGTGGAGGCACGGCACAGTACATAGTATATTTCAGTTTAAAAAACAGTGCACTCCAATTTTTAAAAAATCCAGGGGGGGGCAACTTTAACCAATCCATTGGTCGGGAAACTGACAGGACAATCAACCACCCTCTCATTTCCAAGTGAGTGTCAGCAGATTACCTGACTGTGGAAGGTATCACAGGTAAGCTCAGAACTGTCCTCAGTTGATGTGCACTTTCCAGCAGGAATCATAGGATAGCAATCAGGAGTAAGAATCTTATTTGATTGCCTTATATTTGCCCCCTAGCCTGTCCCCAGGATTCCAAAACCAAATGTAATGATCCTCACTGCCAACCTTGGCTGAGATTGACACAGAGCAGGCATCAAATCTGGGACTTCCCTAATCTGCCAGGGCCAGTTCCACACAATGCACTTATTAACTGGGCAACCATAAGAGCTGAAACTCTGTTTTAATAATTCACTTTTGTTGATAGTTGCAGGAAAGGGAAGAGGAGTGCACTTTGAAAGCTGCAGAAATTCCGTTTGTTCTCAAAGGGTTGAGCTTAAATATATCTGAATGTGCCAACCTGGTGTTGCAAATGAAATGCTAGGGACATTGGATGCCTTAGTTGCTATTGATAATCAAAGTGTATGATTTATATTGTAACGGTTAAGTGTCACTAGAGCTGTCATGGTCCAGCAGTGGTTTAAAAGTGAAAATGGTTGTATGAGCTTTTTTTAAGTAAGTTTCAACCAAAACTAGTCCGTTATGACCATATTAGAGATATCAGTGAATTGTCACCTCTTAATGAATACCAAAGGTGTTTTATTGCGAGAAATGTAGTTCTTTCTCTGATTTATCCTGTATAGGATTGAAATTGACAGCAAATATTATTCACTTAAATCATGTTTTCAGGAAAATTGGAGACTTGATTGAGTGGGATCAAAGTATACTGTTATTGAAATAACCTGCTTTAAGTCTTCAGTGGAGACAGATTATTTTTTTATGTCGACTATAGCAAAAAGAAGCACAATATTCCGAGTGGATATTTCACGTGTGCAATATGGAGATTAATTTAATTGTGATTTTAGACTCCATAAAATAGGCCTTGCTCGCCAAAGATTTAGTGCTTTTTGTGGTTTTATTCTCCGAGAGACAAAAGCGGCTGGAATTTATGCACCTGCCGCTGGGAGCAACAGCGGGCAATCTTCCTCGCAGCGGTCCACAATAATATGCTGGTCAGGCCACCCCCTCCCCAATCACGGGGAGGGGACGGGCTCTCCCCCGACACTGGCATCAGCTGCCTGTGCACAGGCGCTGGCATCATTTTTAAAGCGCTGCTGGCTAATTTAAGTGTTTTAAGTTATACCCCCACCCCGTTAACTGTACTGATGAAATATCTGCCACCCTTTCCCACCTCCCAATAACAATAGAACTCATTATTTGCCCTCTCTGCCCTCAAAGCACTTACCTTCCACACTTGACCTTCTTTCTCCCCCACCCCCAAACTGAACAAAGTGCACAGGTCACCCCTTCCCACCATCCCCTGCACTAAAGATGTAAATTTGACCCCATTTCCCCCCCAAACTAAAAATCTTGTCCTCCCCTTTCCCACCACTGTGGTGCCTACTTTCCCCAGACGGGAAAGTGAAGGCTCGTGAGTGCCGGCCGCCACTTAGAAGATCATGGGCCAACTGTAAGATTGGAGTCAAATTTATTTAAATGTATGGGCCCGTCACCCAGTGGTGGGGGAGCCTCGCCACCACCAGGAAGATTGGGCCTGGCCCTCCTGGCATCTGGCTCTGTGGCGGGCCACTGCCACTCCCCCAATCCCTGGGACCACAAAGCCCGACGTTAGTAGCTTTGTAAAATTGGCCAAGGTTTATAAAATTGCCAATAAATTGTGTAGAAACAAGGGAGCGAAACTTGTCTTGATTTGTAGTGTAAATAAACAGGAGATAGTGAAAGGGCAGCCTTGTTACACTGCCCGATTTACTTTTAATAAGTTGAGTGCAATGAAAAACAGGCAGCTGATTGCAATCATTCATTTCACATGAAGACCCAGGATGAATTTCATCCCCAAACTGTCTAATGTACATGAAAGGATCATGTATCTGATAGAAATGGTCAGTAGGAACTTTTACCTTAGGACTCATATTATGGAGAAGAAATTGGACCTTGTGCCCATTTTACGGGCATAATTGAGGTGTTAAGTGGGCCAGTTTCAGGAACCAATGTCCTGCACTGCTAAGGATGCCCAACAAATGCGACCCAATATCCGGGTTAGGCATTGTTACAGATATCCCTAGTGGCTGTATAAAATGGTAGTTAGACCCCTTACAGATGTAAATGAAGGACCTGCGTTCAACCGCATGGCAGAAATAGCACAGCTTGCTCCTTTCCAGATTCTTCAGCGGCTGCTGCAGCCTAAACACTGGACGGCTACAAAAGGTAATTTTATTCAATAAAAGTTTCCAAAAACATTGTTGTAGAGCAGGTCCGAACACTGCTACTCCACCAACCTCACCACCGCAGCTACACGGTCCCCAGCCCCTCTGCTTTTGCAATAACCCCACTCCACCTCCAACCTTCCCCCACCCCCCACCCACCACTGCTACTCCATCCAGCATTCATCTATTTAAAATGGATGATCTGCCTGCGAAGGCACCAGAACCTCAGCCAAATAATCAGGACACTGAAAGTGGTAACGCAGGTGAATAAGGTAGTCAAGAAGGCATACGGCATGCTTGCCTTCATCGGTCGGGGCATAGAGTATAAAAATTGGCAAGTCATGCTGCAGCTGTACAGAACTTTAGTTCGGCCACACTTAGAATATTGCGTGCAATTCTGGTCGCCATACTACCAGAAGGACGTGGAGGCTTTGGAGAGGGTACAAAAGAGGTTTACCAGGATGTTGCCTGGTCTGGAGGGCATTAGCTATGAGGAGAGGTTGGATAAACTCGGATTGTTTTCACTGGAACGATGGAGGTGGAGGGGCGACATGATAGAGGTTTACAAAGTTATGAGCGGCATGGACAGAGTGGATAGTCAGAAGCTTTTTCCCAGGGTGGAAGAGTCAGTTACTAGGGGACATAGGTTTAAGGTGAGAGGGGCAAAGTTTAGAGGGGATGTGCGAGGCAAGTTCTTTACACAGAGGGTGGTGAGTGCCTGGAACTTGCTGCTGGGGGAGGTGGTGGAATCAGATACGATAGTGACGTTTAAGAGGCATCTTGACAAATACATGAATAGGTTGGGAATAGAGGGATATGGTACCCGGAAGTGCAGAAGGTTTTAGTTTAGGCAGGCATCAAGATTGGCGCAGGCTTGGAGGGCCGAATGGCCTGTTCCTGTGCTGTACTGTTCTTTGTTCTTTTGTTAATGTAAATGAGTTCCACCGCCCCATAGGGATCCGTCCTCGGGCCTCCCGGTTCAGACATGCACTGACAGCACATGCACTTGAAAATGGGCCATAGCTAATTTATAACCCCATGTACTGTACATTCTGAACACAATCACTTTTCAAATTAGCTGCTTGCGGGACAATTCAAAGCCTACGGCTGAATTAAATTTCACCAGTAATGCCTCTTTAATGTGCTTCAAGATCCCTCAGATATTTTCCTTTGATTTCAAAAAGACAGGAATATTCAGTCCCCCCCCCCCCCACCCCCCCAACCACTCGCACGTTTCCCGTTCTCTTTTCTTGCCTGGTTTTGTTGAGTGGTGAGTGCTGTAGTCCAGATCTTTGCTCGTGCCGTTATTCCCAAGTAGTGCAAGAGTGAGATCTGAGCCAATCTACGGCCTGCTTGTTTCTTCCGTCCCATACTGTTGATACATATTGAAATAAAACCCACCAAACAGACAGCCATTCACTCATCAAGTTATGTCTTGCCAGCTGTGGTGAATTAGTCAAAGTTTTTCCCTTCACAGGTTCTGTAAGTTTAATTGAAGGTAATTCAGTTTCACAGTGATGGTGTCACTTGACTGATGCTCAGTCCTGACTTAGAAAACAGATGCGAGTTTCTCTTACTGGGGATAGAAAATGCTCAGTCTATTTTACGAAATTCCTTTTAATGCTCTTTGCTTTAGTAGTCTTCAGAAATAAAATCAAGTTGCAAATAGCAATGTTATTTCAGAAACCATTAGCACTGAAAGGTTTTACTATGTAGGCAATGTGTAAAGACTTACCGTACTTTGCTGATGAGTTTGCTTAACTTTTGGACAATCAACTTTTTACTTTTAGCTTATTTTATCATTACAGTGCGGCAGTTCTTGCGCAGTGGTCTGATCAGTTCATAACCAGACTTGAACAATTGCTCTCACTTTCAAAGTTGGCCACAGAAGTCCTTTGGTAGAATATGACTGGTAGGAATACTGGGGGCATACTATAACTAGTGAATTACACTTAGAACTGTACCAAATCTCCAGCCATGTAATGCATCTTGCAGTCGATACTCAAAGTCCTTCTCAAAGTGCTTGATCAATTCTGACAGAAAAATCTGAAATGACAATCCTCGTACAAATGTTACCTGCACAATGTGATTTGCATAACCATTAGAGGTTTTACAGTATTACTTTAACATTGTACATTTGTAAGCAAGCACAGTATATAATGACCTTTTCCTTATAACGAAACATATATTCTTCATTATACAGTCAGTATTCTTTTCTGTATTATCCAGCTATGCAAAACAATTGGCAATAAATTCTTGGGTTAAGTTGCTGTTCATTGCTATTGTCACCTTTCTCATTTTTGACCACTTTTCCACAGAAAGGATTTGGAAAAAGTGACATTTTAAATGCAATATGTATTCACATGAGTTTTTTAAATAGAGGCATTTTGATGAAAGAGGATATGCCAAAGGGAAGCTTTTCCCCCGGACACTAAATAATAAGCAATACATTAGCTTATCTGGGTATTCAGAAAGGTACCTCTCTCCATTGTTTATTTTATTTTTATTTAGAGATACAGCACTGAAACAGGCCCTTCGGCCCACCGAGTCTATGCCGACCAACAAGCACCCATTTATACTAATCCTACATTAATCCCATATTCTCTACCACATCCCCACCATTCTCCTACCACCTACCTACACTAGGGGCAGTTTACAATGGCCAATTTACCTATCAACCTGCAAGTCTTTGGAGGTGGGAGGAAACCAGAGCACCCGGCGGAAACCCACGCAGACACAGGGAGAACTTGCAAACTCCACACAGGCAGTACCCAGAACTGAATCCGGGTTGCTGGAGCTGTGAGGCTGCGGTGCTAACCACTGTGCCACTGTGATGGAAAACACTTTGATCTCTGTCAGTCTGAGAGCAGGAGACCAAGTCAACAGGTACCAATTCTGAGGTAACAGTTCTCTGTCTTATAAAGCTTTCCAGCTGGAGGGAGCTTGGCTTCAGAAATCAGTTAACTCCAGTTTGCATTGTCATTCAGTTTGGTGCAGAGGCTCCTTTTAAAAGTGATGGAACTGTACTGCCAACACTTTGATTAAAATCTGAGATTTGTGTCTCCATGTTCACAATCCCATTCACGAAAAAAACTGTCCAGTTACTGATTTCCTTGTGTTCTACTACCTTCTTAAAGTAACTGTAATCTCAAAGTCTTCAAGACTCTGCCAGTTTGAAAATGACAGCATAATGACTTTGCTTGAGCTGAGCCACCAGCTACAGATTGCAAAGGAGCTCAGTCAAGGAGCTGTCTTTTGTCACTGGAATAATGGTTTACACCACTGGCATGAAATCACTGTGGAGTCTAGCTGAGGGCTTCATTCTTGTTACTGTACTCAAAAGCTTGGTGTGTTTACACAAGCAACTTGATGTTGTATCAATACAGGTTCTTTGACAATATCGAAGAGATTCACTGTGTAGCTGGTGGGTTTGCACAGTAGGTCTTGGGGTATCAGCTTGTTGCTCAATTTAAAACAAAAATCGGAAAGCAAACAATTTCAGCAAGGGGCAATCTATTTTTAGAGTTTTGACACACCTCTGGTAAAGATAATTGGACATGTTAAACACGTATAAACCTTCCAGGATTCAGCTGGAATGAATAATGCTATGCATATCCAAATTAGAGCAAGTGGCTTTGACAGGTGCAAGAGGTTTGGATAATAAGTATAAACAAACCCAAATTCACTCAATGGACCAACCATTCGTGCCATATTTACTGACATTATATCCTCCCACATCAGTACACTGACTTAAGGCTTCCTAGTGTTAACTGAAGACAGAGTAGTTGTGCGACCTGCCATGCTTTCAGGATATATTGATCAGATTTTTGTTTGCTAATTAAGAAAATGCATTCAGTTTAAAAGGTAAGAGCATTCTCCCACATGAGTGCTTCTGACAAGAAGCATAAGGAAAGACGATTTGGTATATTTATTAGGCATTGTCTCGTAGATTGAGATTCAGCAGAGTAATCTGGGTTCAATTTTACAGGGCTATGAGAGTGGATTGATCAAGCTGCCTCATGTTTTTTTACTATGTAATCTCAGGAAAGCACTTCACAGGTGAAATGTTTTCATCACATTTGCAGATGCATATTTTTATACTTTTTTTTCCTCTTTGTGCTTTGCTATGCACTCTCTAGCTGTGAGTGTTGGCAAGTGAGTTGTTCCCAAGCTTCTCCCAATGTTGTTCTACATCTGGTTGCTAGGTGTATGAACATTGAATAGTGGAACAGGCTCAAGGGGCTGAATTGCCTACTCCTGTTCCTATAAAGTGATGTTGGCAAACCTGTGTATTTTCAGCATTTCCCAATGTGTTTAGGTCATGAATAATGGGCACTAATGGTGCAGACATGCTGCGCATTAGGCAGAAAGAACTCTGTTTTCATGAGCCTCAGTCCCAGGAATGCTTCTGCCTACATTCAGGTCCCAGGACATGCTGCTCTCAATTGCCAGATACTAAGAATCTAACTCTGCTTCAAGTCAGACCATGTGCCCCTTTCCATCCCCTTCCCAGCTCTCACTTTGCCGACCTGCTGCGTTCCCTGCACTCGTTGCATTCCCACTCCACAGTCCGTGTGCCAGGCTACCCGTGGGAGATAATATATAAGCAGAAATGTGTCTGTATATATCTTACATATAAGGTGTCCCATTTTATTACATTTTCAAATAGCTGTGTTGCACTTTGAAAAGAAAGCTGGTCATTTCATGCTGGTTTCACAGAAACTTCCCAAACAACAGAAAATATCTTTTTTAATTAAACCAATTAGGCCAGTTACACACAGCTCAATTAGAGATCAATAATACACTGTGCGTAACATTGTACAGAAGTTCATTCTTGTATATCAATATCACCTCAATAGCTATATACAAGGCCATAGGAAATTGGATAACTTCCAGGCTAGTCTAGTGTATTTTTTGTTTTGGAGACTAAGAATTTTAGAAGGGAGAGAAAAGTCCATATATGTATTATGAACATTTTTGGATTTGATCTCTTTCTAGTAAATGACAGGGTCATTAACTGCATTGGACAATATAAAGGCAGCCTCTGAAGAGCAGAATATTCACTACTAGGTGTTACTGTTGCTGCTTTTTATTTCAACAAGCCAAGTTGTTCATTTATACAACACTAAAAAAAACGAATGGAAACTTTACATTCTTCTTTAAACAATGAGTAAATCATTCTTCTGGCACAGTTTCTTCTATCCATTTCATGTATAATGGGTTGCCTTGGTCAACTGAAAGGCTTAAAACTTCAGGAATTTCAAAAGGATGGACTGATCTGGGGGAAAAGAAAGCAAGGATTTAGAGGTTAGATGGTTACAAATCTTATGGCAAAATTGATTTCAGAATTTGCATTTATTTCTGTCCTAGCAATGCTCCTGATATAATTCTGAACAAATAAATAAAACCAAAAATATAAAGAATTACTAATCATCTTGACCTCAACTTTTGGCCCATGTAGGGTCTTTAATCTCATTCCTGCCAGCTGTAAGGGACAACAACATCTTGTACATTTAAGGCACTGTAAAAATACTAAAACATCCTAAGGCACATCATAGGAGCATTATAAAGCAAAATTTGACACCAAGCTACATAAGGCGACATTAGGGCAGATGGCCAAAAGCTTCATCAAAGAGGTAGGTTTTAAGGAATGTCTTGAAGGAGTAAAGTGAGGTAGAGAGACAGAGGGGTTTAGGGAGGGAATTCTAGAGCTTAAGGCCATGGCAACTGAAAGCATGGCCACCAGTGGTGTAGTAATTAAAATTGGGGATGCTTGAGAGGCCAAAATTAGAGGAGCACAGATATCTCAGAGGGTTATAGAGATGGAGGAGATTACGGAGATAGGGAGGGCAAGGCCATGAAGAGATTTGAAAACAAGGATGAGAATTTTAAAATCAAGGTGTTACTTGACCAATTGCCAATGTAGGTCAGTGAACACAGGGTGATGAGTGAACAGGACTTGGTGCGAGTTAAGACACAGCAGATTTTTGGATGACCTCAAATTTACGGAAGGTAGAATATGGGAGGTCAGCCAGTGTGTATTGGAATTGTCAAGTCTAGAGGTAACACTGGCATGGATGGGAGCAGATGAGTGAGGTGGGGCAATGTTAAGGAGATGGAAATAGGCAGTCTCTGTGATGGTAGGGATTGTGGTTGAAAGCTCACGGTCAAAAAGTGGGAATGGTTTGGGTCCTGAAATTCTTTGCAACTGATTGAGATGTCACTCCATGATTCAGGTGGCCAATCTCTGGTTTCCTTACACCCAAGGTGGCATCATTTGCGGCACAGTGGCGCAGTGGTTAGCACTGCAGCCTCAGCTGCAGGGACCCAGGTTCGATTCTGGGTACTGCCTGTGTGGAGTTTGCAAGTTCTCCCTGTGTCTGCGTGGGTTTTCTCCGGGTGCTCCGGTTTCCTCCCACAAGCCAAAAGACTTGCAGGTTGGTAGGTAAATTGGCCATTATAAATTGTCACTAGTATAGGTAGGTGGTAGGGAAATATAGGGACAGGTGGGGATGTTTGGTAGGAATATGGGATTAGTGTAGGATTAGTATAAATGGGTGGTTGATGGTCGGCACAGACTCGGTGGGCCGAAGGGCCTGTTTCAGTGCTGTATCTCTAATCTAATCATAATCATATAGTATTCCATTTGCAGCCTGGTTGAGCCGAGTAACTCCTCTGAGGCAGCTGAGTGTGAGCTGCAGTAACCCTAGGATTCCAGCTCACAGCACTGCTGACAATATAATACTACAGTGCATATGCCACTGGTATGTTTCAAAAGAGAATTCACTTTAGGAAATGGATATATGGAAATCTAATTAGTAGTTCTCATGAACTGCTGCAGAATGGATGCATGAAGTACTAAAAGATTTACATACATCATGGACAAGACGTACAGGTCATTTGGTTTGTATTGAAAGCTGGTAACATAGTTGGAAATCAAGGGGCAATCTTTTCATATGTGACTGAATGTAGTTACAATGATTAAACAGTAAAGATTCACTTAAGTTGGTGCTTATTTCTGAAATGTTAATTAAAACATGCCCTTCACAGGGACAAGATGCTGAAGATTATGCCAGATCCTTTTTCATTGTTGTACACTTCAAGTCCTTAAATGTCATGACTTCAAGATCTGTCTCGTGTAAATGATTTTTGAATTGATGGTCTATTGGGAGAAAGCTGCCCTTGACATCATATAATGGCCAGTGGTTCCGACAGTGTTTAGGTTTATCCTTCTGTTAAAAGAATCAATAACCAATATTTACATTTTTTGGTCTTCATCTAAATTCAAACTTTGTTGTTGCGACCGTGTTCCTTCTACTTTCTCGAAAGGTGGTGGCAAGATGATGCTTTCATTCTTTTTAATTATCTAAATGCCTGTATATACAACGTGTGACAACGCTCCATCCTAGATGTTACAAGGGATAAAATGATTCTCAGCCAGTTTCCTGGTCCAGAATGACTCTTGTGTGAAAATAAATGCTTACAGAATGCAGCATCAGTAAAGGAAAGGACTTGCATTTATAAAACTCCTTTCACAGCCTCAGGACATCCTAAAGCACTTCAGGGAAACAGCAGCTAATTTGTGCACATCAAGGCCCCACAAACAACAATAAGATAACTAACCATACAGCCTGTTTTAATGATTTTGGTTAAGGGATAGCAGTAATTTCTGATCTCTACACGCATACATTGCAGCTTCCCGACTATTTCAATGTCTGATCAACATCTACAACAAAACCTTTCTCCAACTGAATGGTGAACCTGTTGAGAGGCTGATGGAACCAGGGACAGGTGGTAATTGATAAACATGTTGCTAATTTCTTTATATGTCATTTAAATATGTACCAATCCTCTGGACACGAAAAAGAAAGACTGAAGAAAGGGGAGAGACAGAAATATTGTTTAAAGAGAGAAATTATTTTCCTTCTCGATAACTCTTTGGTTCATCTCTAAATGTAATAACTAATTGAGTGAACTACCAAAGAACTATAACTGAAAATCTACAAGAATGATTCAATATTATTAAAGTACAGACAGGTGGTAAAATACTGTGTGGTTTATGATGGTCAATTTGCCAGTAAGATAATGAAAGGTTCAACAGGGGGAAAAACAGCCAATTAGATTTTAATATTGAAGGTAAATGCTCATATTCTGGAGTTCTTGCTTGATTACCTTTGTGGGTCATTTAGAAATTTTGAGTGGTATTCTCTCAGGATATTACTGGGTTAAACTAAAAGATAAAGTAGATTGTACATGGTTTGTGGAAGGAATGCATTTGAAGGAGCTGAATGGTTTTTACATTTTCATTGAGATCTTATGTTCTTAAAGATTTTTTAAAAATCCGTAACTGATGGGGTAAATCCTGCCATTGCCACCTGTGGGTAATGAATACACTTACCTGATAAATTCTGTCAGTTTGTGCATTTTTGAGCTTCTTGTTTTTATCACCTGTAGAAATGTAGAAAATCACCTGTTAATAGGCAACTAATTAAATTCTACCCTGAATACCTGTTTCCCTTATCTGGAATTCGAAGAGGTTGCCATCAATGCCATTTAATAAATGTCTGGAAGGTGGGCCTGGTGCTGCCAGCTTTTGCTTCCCTCTGTTTAAATTGAGTTATCTTGCATTTCATACAGAGGAAGTCTAAGCATATTGCACTGCTGCCATCTGGGAGTATGCTCTGGAGTGTCAAACCAAGCAACCTTTCCTATATCAACATGCAGCCGCATCTATACTTCACCATCCATCAAAGAGGTTTCAGGTGCTCCATTACTCCATTGCATGCCTGCAGTCTCCGTTTCCTGCCTCCCCATGTATTTAACCCTTTTTTTTGTCAGCCAAGACTGAAGATTATTTTAAAAATCTTTTAAAGTGGCTATGTCCCATTTAATCTTGATGCATTGCCCTTGAAAGACTGATGAAATACCCAATTTCTAGATCCCTTTTTAGTGAGCTGCCACCTGCAGGCGCAATCCAGGCCAGAAGCTTACCTTACAGAGGTAATGAGGACTGAAACTAGAAGGTCTGCTGAGGGCCACTTTCTCAAATTGGGTAAGTGGAAAGACCCCAGTGTTACAATCCAATTATCTTAGCACCAAGATCAGAAGATAGATCCTCCATCACATGAACTGTCAGCCAGTTAGTCAGCCATTTCAAGACAAAAAGCATCAGAGACAAAATTGCCAACCAGGGAAAGAAACAAAAAGACAAACCTACTATTATCACTTGCAAGCTGTTGAGCTGTTTGGCTTTTCAGCCAAGGAAAAGTAGTTAATCTAGCACCAACTATACAACATCTGGTACTAAGTATTATACAGAAGTATTAGTAAGGGAAATTAAAGTCATTAATAAAAGGAATTGTCATTACTTTTGAAAGGGAGGGAATGAAAGGATAAGAAAAATAATCACTTTCTGTTGAAGCTCACAATGATCTCAATGGGAATTGTGTCAGGTTAATTAAACATTTTGCAAGCTATCTTTCAAATAACAATGCCTATTTAATATCAACTATTTGACAGTAACTACTATGATCTCGTCCCTTATCAGGATAGTTTGCATTACTTTAAAAGTGAGCTCCTTTGTTGTGATATGTAGTTATGTATTATGCCTGCTACACAGCATACACATACTGCATTTGACACTGAATACTTCTGAAAATTATTTTCATATTTTGAACAATCCAGCCGTGCAGCAACTCACCATCAGAACTTCAGTAGTTTCTGTTATTTCATTGTCCCAATTGTACCTGAACATATAATGTAAAGAAACACAGTGGTCAGCTGGGCAAAGACAGGACTATTTCCAGACAGAGTTATGCTGCAACTCGAGAGTTGCTCCATCTTTTAGTCTTGTGTAGGAGATAGAAGAGGACAAGCGTAAAAACTGCACAGATGGCTTTCAATTGCTGTAGAATTTAGTGGTTTCAGTATTGTAAATGTACAATGCAATAATAACAGCTGTTCCCCATATTTTTCACTCATTACATATTGGTGAAATTTAACCTGAACAGCTTGCTCAGTCCCCACTGATTTTGAGTGTTGTAAACATTTTTAAGGGTTGCACATTTTGTCCAACATACATGGTAACATATTAGTTACATACAAGGTCAATTCTATTATTATCAGACTGCTCATTCCTGTGCGAAGCCTTCCCCACTGGAAGTGTACATTGGGAAATGGTGACGTATTGTTCATCGTTTTTCCATCCATTAACTTTAGAGGTTTCCAAAAGAAAGGTCCTTTCCAAAATAAAGGAAAACTCTTAAGACCAAGCAGAAAAATGCAGGGAGTGGGGAGCTTGAAGGCCTGACTATACAGAAGGGTTTTCGGAGACTTCAGAAAGAAGAAGGAGCCAGTAGCGTAAAGTTGTTAGAATTTCAAAAGACACTGGCATAGTGACGAGTAGATCAACTTCTGGTGAAGTGGAAGGATTGGGAAGTAAACAGTAATCCAGTGGCACAGGATGCCTTCAGAAGATCACTTTGATGGGGTGGAGTAAGGCTGCGGAGGAATTGAAGGATGAAGATATTGGTCAATTCACTGGGAGTGCCAGTGAAGCTTGACAAGAATAGTTTACGAGATTTAATATGGGAGGACGTGCAGGTTACTGAGTTTTGAATTTCAAGTTTGTGACAGTCAAAAGACTGGGTGGATTAAGGTTTCTGCAGCAATGTTATTGCTCAGCAGGTGTAAGCACTCTTGCCACTTGACTGGATATGGGGCAAGAAAATCACCTTAAAAAGAATGCCGAGGTTGCATACCACTGGATTTAGCATGTGAAGGCAACTGGGAAGGTTGATAAGTTGAAACTAGATGCATGAAAATTTTAGCAGGAACAAAAAAGACATCTTTGATTTTGTTGATGTTGAGCTAAAGGATATTTTGACTCTTCTAGGGCTTAATATTACAGAAGGTAGTTGGCAAATCCAGCAACAGTTATAGAGTTGATGAACTAGCAATAAAAGTAGAGTTAAATGTCAATGTTCATTCAGAAATGAATCCTGTGCCTGCAGATGTTGCTTTAGGATAACTTATTAATAGGAAAAGACCAAAGAGTCATAAAAATATTGTGATTACTGGAAGAGAAACCATTTGAGGAGATGTAGTCAATATGTTGGGAAGAATATGAGGAACCATGAGAGAGTGGTTCCATGGAGATAAACAGTGAAGGAGTGGTGGTGAAGGAGGAGAGTAGTGTGGTTAATGGTGCTAAAGGCAGCGAGGGGATGAGAAGGAACAATGGGCCACTACCATAGTCATATTGATGACCTTCTCCAGAGTTCTATAAGCAGGGTGAAAACTGGATTGGAGGAATAAACAGGGAATGATGGGGGGAGGCAGGTCTGTCAGTGAATGACATGGTCAAGGACTTTTGAATGCAAGAGTAAATAAGAGAACAGTACTTGCAGAAAGTAGAGAGGTAAAGGTTGGTTCTCATAATTTTTTTCTCCTTTTTGACAAATTCAAATTATGCTAAAAATGGGACCAGGCCTGAATATCACTATGTGCATTTGGTCCAGAGATGTAACTGTTTAAAACACAATCCAAAAATTTAATTTCAAAAATCTCTCCCATTTAAATGCAAGTTATCCATTCTCCTTCAGACATTTAAAAGTTGTCCTATTACTGCTGAAGTTGTAATATATTCTGCACTTGACAATTTATAAAATTTGATGTATTTACCAATCTTTTGGAAACCAGACTTCTACAGTATATGAGTAAATAGCATGCAAAAATCTTACCAGGACTAATAGCGGTATGAAAGCAAGTTTAGTGACAAGATGATTTGAGTCATAGACACATGAGAAAATCATTCATTGCAGTGAACCTGTTGTAGCATTTTGTTAGCCATTGCAATTCTATTTTTAATCCCAATTCCCTGCCCTTTCTCCATATTCCTTTATACACTTGCCTTCTAAGTAACTATCTATCTCGCTTCGTTTTGTAATAAGGTGTGCTGGGAAATACAAATTCTCACAAAACTTTGTGTGCAAATTTTTCTTTGCTTTTAGACGGCTTAGTTTCAATTTCAAGATGATACCCCTTGTTCTGAAACCAACCATAGACTTTCATGGATGTGAATTCTTGGGAATGGTTTGCTGACACTCACTAAACCTTGAAAGAAATTATTTTTTTTTTGTTTCTTTAACTTACATGGAAAACATCTTTGGTAAAATGTTCACACAAGCAGCCAATTTCTTCTCCATAATGGTCCTAGGGAGGGTGGTAAAAAAAAACAAAGTTCATTAATGAATCAACAGAACCCACTCCTGTGTTTTATGGTTATCAATACATTTGATTCTTATACTTGATTTTATTATTCTTGTAGTTGTCCTTTCTCATCCTTAATGTGTCCCCAGAACTGAACATGCTCAATTCACCATATTACCGTGGCAACTCACACAGAGATAGTGGGCTGGATTTTCACCACGAGGGTGGGAAACAGTAGTCGGGTTTGTTTTCAGGTCAGAAACCCGTTTCCCGTGGAAAACTGATTAAAGTCCTGATTTTCATGTAGGTGAGCCCTTAATTAGTATGGAGATGGGTTTCCTGTCCAATTAGAGCCAGTGGAGGTGGGAACAGATGCGGGCCAGATGACATGCGGGACTGATTTAGACTCCCTCACTAAGCTGCTAGTTGTCTTAAGGAAGAAATCTGCTGATTGTGCCAAAGCCTTCCACAGCACCAGAGAGAAGTAAAATGTCATAGGAGAGCCAAGACCTGGCACTTGGGGCAGGGCTGCCCCTTGCTTCGTCGATGCTGACGTGGATCTAAAGCTGGAGGCCGTGAGGGAGAGGAGAGGGGTCCTCTTCCCAGAGGGTGATAGGAGGAGGCAACCTCATTGTGCAGCAGGGGCACCTCTCTTCAGTGTCATCTTTATCCGCCTCTTCCTCCTCCTCTCTCACTTCTTGCTCCTGCTCCTCCTCGAGCTGTCTCCTTCCAGGGCTTCACTGTTCTCAAAGCCCACACCTCTCTGGAGAGCCATGTTATGGAGAACATAGCAAATCACCACAATGTCCGAGATCCTTGCTGGAGGGTGCCACCGGACCAATCCTGGCACCAGAATCACATCTTCTGAAGCCCGATAGCCTGCTCCATGGTTGTCCTGGTGAGCAGTGACATTGGGTTGTATCATCTCTATGCCTCCTATGACTCCCATAGAGGGGTGAATATCCCATGTCCCCTCAGATCCATCCATGCACTTTGGGGTTGGAGTGAGCGGTTTGAGGCAGCCTGGACTGTCGGAGGATAAAGGAGTCATGGCAGCTGCCAGGAAAGCAGGTGTGCACATGCAGGAAGCGCTGATTGTGGTCACAGACCAGTTGAATGTTGAGATAGTGGAAGCCTTTCCTGTTGATGGATCTCACTGGCCGGTCACTGTGTGCCTTATGGCCACATGGGTGCAATTGTTGATGCCCTGCACCTGGGGGAATCTAGCAATGGCGGCAAAACCCACTGCCCTTTGTGCCTGCGGACTATGTCTATCCTGAAATGAATGTACTGTCCAGCTCTCAGATGATGAGGTCTGCAGTTGATACTTAAAAGGTCAGAAATGAAGAAGTTCAAGGTCACAGTGACTTTGGCTACTGGCAAGGCATAGCAACTGATGCTATGAGGTGTGAGGTCTTTGGGGAAAAGGTCACAGATGTGACCATCTGCCTGGACAGTCACAGTGTCCTGCAATACTGAACTCAGAAAGTAACTGACACGCAAAATTTGGAACTAAAGAATATGAATATAGTGATATCAGCAAGTATCAATATGGGGATGATTCTTGCTGGTATTTTATTCAAAAGGCAAAAACTGACACACATGACAGAAATTAAATGACAGAACAAATATTTTGCAGATAGAGGCAAACCCTCCTAATATTGATACTCAAATAATATTTCTCAATATGCTGTGTACAGCTTAAGGGGAAATAATTTAATTTGTCCTCTGCATTATTTTACTTCTTCACAAGTCATGAGAATGAGAAAAAATACTGCACATTAAATATTAACAATGTTTAAATGGATTTTGAAAAAATAAAGGTTTTTATGCTGAAACTGTTTAAAACTACATACAGGAACGTCTATAGCCAAACTGATTAACATTAAACCAACCTCAGCTTTCATGTAAGTGCTGATGGGTTGCAAACAAAACAATGGCAGAGTAACATTCATCTCGACTGCAACATTGTTTTTGCTTTTTAACAATAATCTTTTCCAGCATACATTTCCTGCTAAACCTTACAGATAAAAACAAGAAATCTGTGGGCAATTCAATTTGAAGCATTTAAAGAATTGTTAATGAACGGGGCAAAATCTGACAGCACCTGTCAGCCTTTTTTAAATTCTCCAACAACAACTAAAAGTTGAAGGAATGAGGCTCCACATTTGTAATTAATTTTCAGTGCTAGAGAGGCTGTTTGATAGTAATTAAGACTTATCTCTCCATTAAGAAGGGTACTTAGTCTGAAATGGACATGCCCTAACTTTCTGTTGCGAGTTGAGTCCCAGTTTACAATGTAAGTATAGGAACTTCATTCCGTTCAATAATTTGAATGGTGAACCAGATAGCGAGATGCTGTTTTGTGCAGTTACGGAGGATGTTTATGGACCACACAGAGAGTATGATAGTCTTTTTGTTACCAATTCATGAATAAGATTTCTTCTTCTTCACTCCTGGTATAAATGGACAGAAAACCACTAGCTGGGAGTGTGCAATTTTGTGATGTGGGCTGCAACATCTGGATTTTCAACTTTAACTGCACATGTGCGCTCACCTGAAGTTGCTGTCTGATTTCAGCATTCAAAAACTTATTTTGCTGCTAAATTCTGGCCCATTATTAATTAAAAGCCATGTGATACTAACACGGATATAATTTCAGTAACTCATCCAGAAACAAAACAGTGATCAGTGAACCAGCTGTACTTGTAACGGATTGCTTTTGAGTCTTAAAGCAAACAAGAAATTTAAAACTAGAGAGTGTCCATTTTCAAAACAAAAATTGTTATTCAGCTGTTAGAGTCCATCAGTTATAGCTAACTGTGGAACCAACACATTTTTAAGAATAACCTTACCCAATATCTATTTACAGCATGTCTTTATACTCTTTGTGTGGTCCAAAATGATTGTCTTTTTGTTACCAATTCATGAATAAAATTTCTTCTTCACTCCTGGTATAAATGGACAGAAAACCACTAGCTTGGAGTGTGCAATTTTGTGATGTGGAACTCCTAACAAGATCCTAAAACACAAGGGTGGAGATTTCACACCTTCACTCATACATTAACTCTTACCTCTCCACGATATCAAAACATGGAGTTCCTTCTCAGCATCAGCCTTCCTAAATTGTACAGGTTTTCAAAACCCCAGCTTGCCATTCCCTAACCACAATTTGACTTTCACTTACCTTTGCTCCTACTCTTTTTATTTTACACCTGTTGGTGTCCTGCACTGTGGGCCTTATCCCTCCACTTGGGCATCTCAATTAAAAAGAATCTGTTCACCCATTAACAAATTTATTATATTTAAACATGTTACACAGAACCAAAAAGCTCCCATGCAGTGGTGCATTTATCTCTCTTTTCCTTGTAATTAATATGGCAGATGACTTGGGGTCCCCTGACTTAGTTTTATTATAGTTTCACCAATAAAGTCAGCTCAAGTACTCTAATTTTCTTATCAGAAATGCATCCGTTTAATTTCCTGCACCTTGGGAAACTCAAACACCTCGTAAAACTAGATGGCCTTATAGAGTCTACCAACACTAAACTTGTTTATTAGAAAGAAAGAACTCAGATTTATATAGTGCTTTTCATGACATTAAGATGTCCCAAAGCACCTTACAGCCAATGAAGTACTTTTGAAGTGTAGCCACTGTTGGAATTTAGGGAAACATGGCAGTCAATTTCTGCACGGCAAGCTCCACAAATAGCAATGTGATAATGACTGTTTAATTTGTTTTTGTGATGTTGATTGAGGAATAAATATTAGCCAGGACAACTGGGAGAACTCCCCTACTCTTCTTCCAATAGTGCTGTGGAATCGTATACGTCCACCCGAGAGGCAGAAATGTGAATCTCTGTGACTTAGCGAAGACGTTCACTCTTTTATAATTCGGTTTGCTCTCCTGTAAAATGCATCAGCTACATGACAAAATGGCAATAGTGGAACATTTAGGGGACACTGATCATAGTATCATAAGGTTTAGCTTAGCTATGGAAAAGGAAAAGGAACAATCCAGAGTCAAAATAATTAATTGGGGAGGGCCAATTTCAGTGGGGTGAGGACGGATCTGGCCCAGGTAAATTGGAATCAAAGATTGGCAGCAAAATTGTAATGGAATATGGGACTGCCTTTAAAGAGGAGATGGTTCGGTTACAGGGGAAGTACATTCCTAAGAAGGAGAAACAAAGCCAGAGCTCCCTGGATTACAAAAGCGATAGAGAATAAGATGAAGCAGAAAAAGAGTGCGTTTGATAGATATCAGGTTGATAATACAAGTGAGAACCAGGCTGAATATAAAAAGTTCAGAGGGAAAGTGAAAAAACAAATAAGGGAAACAAACAGAGAGTATGAGAAGAGACTGGCAACTAACATAAAAGGGAATCCAAAAGTCTTCTGTCGGCACATAACTGGTGAAAGGAGGAGTAGGTCCCTTTAGGGACCAAAAAGAGGATTTACACATGGAGGCGGAGGGCATAGCTGAGGTACTAAATGAGTACTTTGCATCTGACTTTACCAAGGAGGAAGATGCTGTCAAAATCATAGTGAAACAGGAGGCAGTTGAGACACTGAATGAGCTAAAAATAGATAAAGCGGAGATAATATAAAGATTATACTCAAAGTTGATAAGTCACCAGGACTGGATGAGATACATCTAAGGATACTAAGGGTGGAAATGGCGCAATAACAGCCATAATCTTCCAATCCTTCTTAGATACCAGGGTGGTGCCAGAGGACTGGAGAATTACACCCTTGTTCAAAAAAAGGGTGTAAGGATAAACCCAGCAACTACAGACCAGCCAGTTTAATCTCTGAGGTGGGGAAGCTTTTAGAAACGATAATCCAGAACAAAATCAACAGTCACTTGGACAAATGTGGATTAATTAAGGAAAGCCAGCACAGATTTATTAAAGGTAAATCTTGTTTTACTAACTTGATTTTTCATGGAGGTAACAGAGAGGATTGATGAGTAATGGAGTGATGTGGTGTACATGGACTTCCAAAACGTCATTTGATAAAGTGTCAAATAACAGGTTTGTCAGCAAAGTTAAACCCCTTAGAATACAAGGGACAGTGACAGCATGGATAGAAATTGTCTGAGTGACAGGAAATAGAGAGTAGTGGTGAATGTTTTTGAGACTGGAGGAAGGTATATCATGGGGTTCCCCAAGGGTCAGTATAAGGACTACTGCTTTTCTTGATCTATATTAATGACCTAGACTTGGGT
This sequence comes from Heterodontus francisci, assembly GCF_036365525.1. NCBI lineage: Eukaryota > Metazoa > Chordata > Chondrichthyes > Heterodontiformes > Heterodontidae > Heterodontus > Heterodontus francisci. The sequence goes on from NC_090402.1 coordinate 17,814,461, forward strand.
GTGGAGGCCACAATTTAAAAATTTTCAGATGACACAAAACTTGGAATTATTGTGAACTGTGAGGAGAGATAGTGATAGACTTCAAGAGGACTTAGACAGGCTGGTAGAATGGGCAGACGCATGGCAGATAAAATTATTGCAGAGAAGCATGACTTGATACATTTTGGTAGGAAGAATGAGGAGAGGCAATGTAATATAAAATGAAAGGTACAATTCTCAATGGGGTGCAGGAGCAGAGGGACATATGTGCACAAATCGTTGAAGGTGGCAGGGCAGGTTGAGAAATTGGTTAATAAGGCACGCATTGTCCTGGGCATCTTTATATAAAGAGGCATAGAGTACAAAAGTAAAGAAATTATGGTGAACCATTATAAAACATGAGTTTGGTTTCAACTGGAGTATTGCGTCCAATTTTGGGCACCACACGTTAGGAAGGATGTGAAGGCATTAGAGAGGATGCAGAAAATATTTACAAAAAGGCTTTCTAGGGATGAGGGACTTCAGTTATGTAGGTAGATTGGAGAAGTTTGAGCTTTTCACCTTAAAGCGAAGGTTGAAAGGAGATTTGATAGAAGTGTTGAAAATCATGAGGGGTCTGGACAGAGGAGATAGGAAGAAACTGTTTCCACTGGTTGAAGGGTCGAGAACCAGAGGACACCGATTTAAGGTGACTGGCAAAAGAACCAAAGGCGACATGAGGAAAGACATTTTTTTACACTGAATGGTTAGGATCTGGAATGCACTGCCTGAGCGTGTGGAGGAGGCAGATTCAATCATGAATTTCAAAAGGGAATTGGATAATTATCTAAATAGAAAATATTTGCAGGGCAATGGGGAAAAGGTATGGGAGTGTGACTTCCTGATTTGTTCTTACAGTGAGTTATCACAGACACAAGGGACCAAACGGCCTCCTCTGTGCTGTTACCATTCTGTGATTCTATTATTCTATGACCGTGACTGCAGATCCCTGGGCAGGCAAAGGGCACACTTATACACATCTCCTCACTAAAGTCTTCATGTGACCTCTGTTGCCTGTATTTTTTTTATTATTCTTTCATGGGATGTGGGCATCGCTGGCTAGGCCAGCATTTATTGCCCACCCCTAATTGCCCTTGAGAAGGTTGTGGTGAGCTGCCTTCTTGAACCACTGCAGTCCTTGGGGTTAGGTACACCAACAGTGCTGTTAGAGAGATCCAGGATTTTGACCCAGTGACAGTGAAGGAATGAAGATATAGTTCCAAGTCAGGATGGTGTGTGGCTTGAAGGGGAAATTGCAGGTGGTGGTGTTCCCGTGCATCTGCTGCCCTTGTTCTTCTAGATGGTCAAGGTCGTGATTTGGAAGGTGCTGTCGAAGGAGGCTTGGTGAGTTGCTGCAGTGCATCTTGTAGATGGTGCACACTGCTGCCACTGTGCGTCAGTGGTGAAGGAAGTGAATGTTGAAGATGGTGAATGGGGTGCCAATCAAGCAGGCTGCTTTATCCTGGATAGTGTCGAGCTTCTTGAGTGTTGTTGGAGCTGCACCCATCCAGGCAAATGGAGAGTATTCCATCACACTCCTGACTTGTGCCTTGTAAATGGTGGACAGGCTTTGGGGAGTCAGGAGGTGAATTACTGCTGCAGAATTCTCAGCCTCTGACCTGCTCTTGTAGCCACAGTATTTATGTGGGTGGTCCAGTTCAGTTTCTGGTCAATGGTAACCCCCAAGATGTTGATAGTGGGGAATTCAGCAATGGTAATGCCATTGAACATCAAGGGGAGATGGTTAGATTCTCTCTTGTTTGAGATGGTCATTGCCTGGCACTTATGTGGGGCAAATGTTACTTGCCACTTATCAGCCCATGGCTGGATATTGTCCAGGTCTTGCTGCATCTGTATATTCTATGTTTAGTTGTGTTTACTTTATATCTGATAATGAATTTGATTTTGTTCATTGTTACCTGTTTTATTTAGTGCAGTGAAATGTTTCTTTGATCCTATGTTACCAGAATTAATGTCCTTGATGAAGAAAATGTCAAAAGCAGTAAAAAAGCAAAATCAATCATGCAAATTAAAACTTATAGCATTCAAATTCACTAGTTACTTAACTCACTAAAAACCTTTGGTACTGTTGGAGTAAGATGAGAACTAGAGCCAATTTTAAAGTTCGTTTGGCTGTGTGAAGATCATGGCTGGATAACTAATGAAATTAAAACACTGCCACCTCAGAAAAAAAAGTTGCTTAATTAATAAGATTAAAGTTACAAAAGATAAACTAGATTAATTGAGCGATGGTATGATTTACAGGCTTTTCTTCAAACTTTTTGAGGTAAGGTGCAACTAACAGGATGACTTGCTTCAACAGTGCTCACTCACTGCTGAACTGCTGACAAGTGCTTTGTTGAGCAGTTAGAGTACACAATGTTGTTTTAATAAGAAAAGTCAGAGATTGATGTAGCCACTTCAAGAATGCAACCAGGTTGATGCTTGAAGCTCAGATATGTAATTAGGTCACTTTTTCTCGGCAAATGCATGTGTTGGAACATCAGGTGAGGACAGAATGAAGCTTGGTTGTGAGAAGCCTGTAAATACTCACTGCTGCGGCTTACAAGAACTGTCACTTAGTTGAGGTAGGGAGGGCCACTGGTGCACACAGTGTCGCAGCCCAACATTAGACTTTCAGGAGAGGACAGCAAAGGGAAAAAAATTTGAATATGTTTTAAACCTATTGAAACTACAGAAAAAGCGAATTGCTGGGAATGTTCAGAGTGTTTAAAATCGCTCTATTCTGTTGCAAGAATCAGCTGAAACATTATTGTGGACCATCAAGATGAGAAATTTCAATCCTACTGCAATTTCTTACTCCATCCAAACCTTTGGAAAGACTGCTGTGGAACACAACTAGACCCTTAAAATCCTTTTCTAGATTAAATGTTTATAAAAACGTAATTTCCTGTTCAGCTTCCCTTAGTTTATCTGTGGGGAAATGCAAGTTAAATAATATAATCTACTAGTGTTCCAGGTTTCATTAAAAAAAAACCTGAAAGACTACAAAAATAAAGCAGTAACTATAATAACTTTCAAACTCATGATTCTGAAATAATTGTATTAAGTTTGATTAATGTGGTGCATGATGGGGGAATGAAAAAACCATGCTTTTACCAGACTTGATTAAAACAGGACTGGAATTACATAAAGGCAAACACAAAGGCATTTTGGATGATGAAGGTTTCCTAATCGAAACGTTAATCATTCTTTTCTCTTCATACATACTGGCAGACTTGTGTATTTCCAGAATTTATTGTTTTTAATCTAGTAGTTTTATTTTGTGAGTAATACTTCCATTGTCCTCAAAGTGAATTCATGTAATGAATTAGAACCATTACATGATGCTATTAACCAAACAATTCCTTTTATACCTTGCAATGACCTTGCCAACTTGTTCATTGGGACAGCTGATGAAAACTACAGAGTGGGTTCCAGAAATATAGCTTCCTGTTACCGCTGAGTGCAAATATACAGCAATGTTCTTCAGCCCTGGATATAGTAACAAGGCCATAATCAGAACCTAAAGACCAAGGAAAGCAGAAAAGCATTAGTTAGTTAATTCTCTAAGCTTTAAGCAGTTATGAGAGCGAGACCATCAGGTTAACCGATGTCTCTGAAGACTTTCAATCTCACCCTCTGATAAAAACCATGCTAAAGCAATTTAGGACAAGTCTGTTCAGCATCCACTAGTTTTTTTTGTTGACCCTCTCCAACTAGCTTTGTTGCTAGGCTCACCATCTAGGGAAGCCCCAATTTTAGGTTATCAGGTCAGAAAGTTCAACAGGTAATGGAGCTACCAGCCGACCCAAAATTATATTTTGATTTTGGTAAACTAACTAGTGCCAGAGCCAGTGGCACCTATTTCATTAGTTAAAGATTTAAAACAGTGCCCCATGATTGTTGATCAAAATGTTTTTTAAAAGGTTTTACGAGAAAATATTACCCCATTGAGCCTGTGGCTTTCCAGCTTTTGTTTCAGATGTTGTCCTGGGCCCTATCCAATGCTTTGAATATACAAAGTTGCTCCCTTCCTTTTCCCACAAGTCAAACAAGCAAAACTCCAGGATGTCCATTTACTATTATGCTTTATATCATTCATTATTAGTACAGATGATTTGGCATAGTACAATATTTAGTTGCTGTGTACAGTATGATTTTCCACCCAAGTTTGCACAAGTTCCAGGCGCAGAAAAATGATCGTCTCAGAATTTGCAGTAGTAAATGCAAATACAAAGCTGTCGGTGCTCACTGTTATTACTAGGTAAAACTGACAGAACCTCCAGATTTCTGCATATGTGCACTTAAATGCAGAAATCTGGAAGTTGCTGTCAGAGATACACAGCTCCTCCATCACAAGGTGCAATGTTGCAATTTTCACCGCTGGAGTTAACAGAAGGCATGAACTTCAATTAATTACTCACTATTTTTGCTCCAAAGACTGATTTTTAAAAAAAGCCTTGTTCATTCAGGAATAACTGAATTTTTAACGGTTATACCCTCTGGTCCTGAAAATTTATTTTTACAAGTGTGGAATTTCATTCCCTCAGGAAAAAAATTAAAATGTTGAAAATTTTTAATATTTAAAAAAAAGTTTATGTTTTGCGATTTAAGTTTCTCCCTCAATCTCATATGTATGGCCCAATCTTTATTTTTCTTTTGGTACAATGATTTAAATGTAATTTATATTTCCTGATTTTTACTTCCTGCTTTGCCATCTGTGAAGATTTTCCAATCTGATTGGTTGATCAGCCATCCTGCTGCCTGCCCTGTTCCTGGACATCACATACCCCCTATAGAGAGCACCAAATTCAAACTGACATAGAAAAAAAGGAAGTCGTGCTCTGAAGCTTGCTAAAACTTATGGGCAGCTTTATTTGAGGTGAATGGCGAGCAACATTCCTTGGCCCCTGACCACAAAACTCAGTCTGATATTTCTGAGTGGATTTGAATGATGGGAAATAATTTGCCACAATGTAACACTGACCTTACTCCATAATTCAGGAACCATCATGTTTTATGCAGCAGTTGATCATTTTATATCTCGACTTTTAACTCTTGGTGCATTTCTGACACAAATATTCCTCCAGTCGTGTTTATCTTTAAATGTATTAATATTGTACTGTGTACAAAACTAAAATTCCTTTCAATCTCAGCTTGCTTGATGCTTATTAATCATCTACTTCAGATCTTGCAGTATAAATCAAATAGCCTACTTTGATCTGCATTTCCTATTCCTCTCAACATTTCATTGTGTGTACACTTACAGCAGATTTCTATTTCTGAGCCTGACTTACTGGTGATTATAAACTCGGAACGTGGGAACCCAAAACAGAGATCTTGTGGTGATTACATGGGCTGTGTTATTGATCTTGGTTCGGCAGCATAAATATGTATTGCTTTAAGCTAATGAGCAACAGGCATAGGTTTAGTCAGTGATGTAAACATCTTTACTTCCTATTTTCTTGAATGAGAGCAAATTAATCACAAGATGTATGTGGGCCACTGACAGCTTAGATGAATAAACAGATAACACAGAGGTGAGAGTCAACACTAAACTACACTGGATTTTCTGACATACAAATGCTACATGATACAGTCTTTTATTTTAATTAATTTTCTAAGAATAAGAATGGGCTATTATATGTTCATAAGGCAGAATAATATTAGCATAAACTTCCATCATACATGGGCAATTTTAACAATGGTTTGCTGCTTTTTCTAAAGAGTTCACTACAAAGAAAAGCTCAAGTTGAGGCAGGTAAGTAAATAATTCAGAGTACGAGACTGCCAGGAAAAACACACCCCCATGTACTATGGTAAACATTTAATTTAAGTACTTTTGTACTTTGATCTGATCACAGAGGTATGTGAATATAGCTCCATGACATGCATCTGATGATGCAGTTGAAGATGTGTGCAGCTTGTTTATTCATTACTTCACCATTGAAGACCGTGTCTTCAGCTGTCTGGGCCCTAAACTCGGGAATTGCCTCCCTAACCCTCTCTACTTCTCTCTCTGTCTTTAAGACACTCCTTAAAATCTACCTCTCTGACCAGGCTTTTGGCCACATGTCCTGATATCTCAATGTGGCTCCATATCAAATTCCGTCTGATAATAGAGCTGTGAAGCACCTTATGTTTTACTACTTTAAAGGCACGACAGAAATGCAACCTGATGGTGGTGGTGTTAAATTGGGACACTTTTGTTTTACTGCTGTGCACCTACTCCTGTCACTCAGTTCTCATGTAGTCAATGGCATTCCCCAGTGTAAACGGTCTGACCTGCATTGTTCTGGTGATAGTGAAGAGATACTTACTTGTGTGTGGGAGTCAGGCTTGGGCTGATAAGTGGCAAGTAACACTCACGCCACACAACTGCCAGGCAATGACCATCTCCAACAAGAGACAGCATAACCACCTCTCCTTGACAGTCAATGGTATTATCATTGCCAAATCTCCCCACATCAACATCCTGGGAGCTAACACTTTGGCTACAAGAGCAGGAGAGAGAATGGGTATTCTGGAGTATGATTCAGCTTCTATCTCACCAAAGCCTTTCCACCACATACAAAGCATGCCAGAAGGGTGATCTGTTCACTTAGCTGGATGGGTGCAGCTCCAACATCTCAAGGAGCTTGACCCCATCCAGAATAAAGCAATTCACTTGATCTACGGACTTAAACATCTACTCTCTCCACCATCAGCATTCCGTGGCTGCAATGTGCACTATCTACAAGATGCACTGCAGCAACTTGCCAAGACTCCTTCAACAGCACCTCCTATCACTTAGAAATACAAGGGTAGCAGGTGCATGGGAACACCACCACCTCCAAGTTCCCTTTCACACATCATCCTGACTTGGAAATATATCGCTGTTCCTTCATTGCCACTGCGTTCAAAGCACTGAACCCTCCAACCTAACAGCTCTGTGAGAATACTTTCACCACAAAGTTTCAAGAAGAAAGCCCATCACCACCTGCTCAAGGGGAGCAAGGGACGGGCAATAAATGCCAGCTTTGCCAGTGATGCCCACATCCCCGGTGCTAATTTTTAAGGAGGGTGTCCCAGTGCTTGAAGCAAATGCGCCTGTAGAACACAAGTCAATCACTCCACAACTCTCCTTTTTGGACTGGGACTCTATCAGCCAGCTCTCGCCTTACTATCTAATTGGTTCTCAGTTTACTTCCTAACGACAGCCTCAATCTTTCCCTTCAACTCCTTGGAATGTTATCATTTCATCACTAGACCCCCCTTTACCTACCTTGTCCTCTTCCCTCCTCTTTTCAACCTAGGTGTTCACAGAATCACAGAATAATAGTGTAGAAGAGGCCCTTCGGCCCATCGAGTCTGCACCGATTAAAGACACCTGACCTGTCTACCTAATCCCATTTGCCAGCACTTGGCCCATAGCCTTGAATGTTATGTGATTGTCTTGACCAATGGAGATTGTTTTTCATTTCAGACACATATATAAAAGTTCAAGTGTCAAAGAAATTTTCAAGGCCATTACTAAGATTTTCTTGCTGTAGGCAATTTCAAATCTATTTTGTTTTCTTCACGTTTGTTCTAGATGAGTTATGGTAGACAGGGACAAAAATAGTAACCGCATATATTTTACTGCCCGCTTATATCGACAGCTGCAAACTCACCAACAGGAGTGTGCTGAACCCTGAGCGCACCGAGCCTTGTAAACGCTGCATTAAAACAGCCCAATAAGCGAGTTCTCTATAGAAAAGTCACCGAATCAGCACTCGCTGCTCTTCTGGGACATGGTTTTGGTGACAGGGCGAGGGGGGTCAGACAGGGTAAGTCTGCCGGCCGCACTTTTATTCAATCTCGGCTTCCTGGTTCCTTCCTGGATTGTCAGCATCACGGTTCAGCCCTGCTTCGATGCATTTCCAGTTCTCCTTCAGTGTTCTCCCTCTCGCTCTCTCTCCTTTCCTGACGATGACCTGCAAGAGATTATCCGTCTTTCGCTGCCAATCGCTCGGCAGTCTCGTTACTCAGTGACAGGTCTGATTAATCCTGTTCTTTCTGTAACTTGAGATGGTCGCATTGAACTTTGACAGTACAGACCAATTCAGATGGCATTACCATCGCTGAATCCCCCACTATCAACATCCTGGGGGTTACCATTGACCTGAAACTGAACTGGAGTAGCCATATAAACACCGTGGCCAGAAGAACAGGTCAGAGGCTAGGAATCTTGCAGCAGTAACTCATCTCCTGACTCCCCAAAGCCTGTCCACCATCTACAAGGCGCAAGTCAGGAGTGCGATGGAATACTCTCCACTTGCCTGGATGGGTGCAGCTCCAACAACACTCAAGAACCTCGACACTATCCAGGACAAAGCAGCCCGCTTGATTGGCACCCCATCTACAAACATTCACTCTCTCCACCACTGATGCACAGTGGCAGCAGTGTGTACCATCTACAAGATGCACTGCAGCAACGCACCAAGGCTCCTTAGACAGCACCTTCCAAACCCGGGACCTCTACCAACTAGAAGGACAAGGGCAGCAAATGCATGGGAACATCACCACCTGCATGTTCCCCTTAAAGTCACACACCATCCTGACTTGGAACTTCACTGTCACTGGGTCAAAATCCTGGAACTCCCTTCCTAACAGCACTGTGGGTTTACCTACCCCACATGGACTGCAGCGTTTCAAGAAGGCAGCTCACCACCACCTTCTCAAGGGCAATTAGGGATGGGCAATAAATGCTGGGCTAGCCAGCAACACCCACAGCCCATGAATGAATTTTTAAAAAGTAGCAAACGAAGACTCACCTATTCTGGTTTAAGAGTGCATCATACTATAATGTTGCTTTACGATGGTAGAAGTACATCACTCCATGTTTTACATGGTTTGCCATCTGCCTTATTATTTCATTCACATATACTAATCCAACTCCCAACATTTCCTTTAAGTTAAAAACAGAAACTGCTGGAAATACTCAACAGGTCTGGCAGCATCTGTGGTGTGAGAAGCAGAGTTAACGTTTCAGAATTAACAATTAACGTTCCAGAGTTAACGTTATATCAGAACTGTTCTGATGAAAGGTCACTGACCTGAAACATTAACTCTGCTTCTCTCTCTACAGATGCTGTCAGACCTGCTGAGTATTTCCAGCATTTCCTATTTTTATTTTAGATTTCCAGCATCTGCAGTATTTTGCTTTTATTTCCTTGAAGTTGATAAGCTCAGACAGTAACCTAGCTGGTAAAGTATGCCTTGTAATTTCCAGTGATATGTTCGTAATAAAATCCAGTCCCTTCACAATACTTGGGAGAGTAGGCAGTAATTCAGGAACAACGACATTTAAATAGCGCCTTTATTACAGTAAAATGTGTCAGGGCATTTCATAGTGTTGGGAGGAAAATGGATGTCGAGCCAGTAATGGAGATATTTTCACGAAATAACCTAACAAAGTGGGAATGCAATGCACAGAAAAGAATTATCCAGCTACTTGAGTGAATTAACATTGAATTGAGGAGTAAACTGTATTGTAAGTAAAGGTACAAGGTTCCATTTACAGATGTTCACTGTTCATACCTGTGGTATGTTTCTTACCAGTCTTAATATTAGCACTATTATGTTAGTTGGTAATGTGATGTCCTTGAGACTTGAATAAGGTTTAGCCAAGTTTAGTAAAAGATGTGAGGCAGAGATTGAGGCAGAAGCAGCAGCTGTTGAACATATTGGAGTCTTTATTCTGTTTTAGTTTCACTTCCCTTGCTAGCATGTTTGTTCTACAGCAGTTCCAAGTGTACACAAAAGACAATGCAATTGCAATTGACTAAAGAGAGACGTAGCATGTTTCAATGGTTTGTTTCTAAAAGTATTAACAATAAACTTAAACATAAGTAGTTCATCTCGTAACATAGTCACTTAAGTATGGTGGGCGTTTTCTCTCATGAGTAGGATATCGTCTGGCATCCAATGTAGTCTCATTTGACTCATGTTCTTCATCTGCGGTGTCGATGTCAGAATTGGATTCAATGCTTGCGGGTGCTGTTTTCAGTGCTTTGAAGAACAATGCATTTCTCGTGATGATTTGTAAACCACGCTTAGCAATGATCATTGATCCTTTTGTGTTGGTCACAACAAATGGTTGGATGTCATAAGGGTTGTTTGTTTTCCAACTTGACCATCATGTTTCACAAGTACTTTAACTCCTCGCTTAAGGGGCATCACTTTAAATTTCATGTTTCACTCTGCATGTACTTTCATTCAATCCTTCTGTTCTCCATTGAATTTGCATACATGTCGATCATTAGCTCCGCAGGGTAGCTCAGATAGATGTGCACATTGGATGTGCAAAGATGAGTGTAGCTAGAGATTTTCCAGTCGTAGAGTGAGGAGTTGCTCTGTAATTACAAAGAAAGTGATATAGTTCATGCTTCCATGATTTGTTCTCTGCTGTAGCTGTATGTATCACTTCTTTCAAAGTTTGCCTAAATCTCTTGACTTCTGCATTAGCTCTTGGCCAATAGGGTATGATTTTCCAATGAGTAAACCCTAGGTAGTTTGTGAATTGACTGAACTCATCGCTATTGAATGGGGGTCCATCGACACTTCTTACCGTTTGAGGGATTCCAAATGAAGCGAAGATCTGGTCAAGCTTTGGGATGACTGCTTTCGTTGAAGTTGACATAACTAATTCCACGAATAGGAATCTGCTGTAATCGTCATTGACAACAAGCAGGTTTTCACCTGTGGGCAAATCTGCAAAGTCATCGCTGACTTCAATCCATGGTCCTGGAGGTAGTTTGGACATCTTGAGAGGATCATGAAGGTTTGACATTGTGGTTGCTTGACATGACAAACACTGATTGATTTTGTGTTCTACCATGCAGTCAATTCCTGGGAACTATACCTTTTTCCCGAAGGAGTTGTTTGGTTTTGACTATTTCCTGATGTCCTTCATATGCTATATCGGCAACACATTCCCTCAATGAGTGTGGAATGACCAAACAGTTGTTGCGTGATACGAGATTTGATGTGGTTGTAATGGTGACCTAATTTCGAACATTGTGAAGACATTGTAGTGCGTGAGCAATTTCGTTTGTAGATGCGTTCTTGATCACATCTTTCGTGTTTCACAATTCTATATCATTCATACATAGTTGCAAAGCTTCATCTTGTTTTGTTGCTGCTTTGATGTTGGCTAGTTTTAGCAACTTTGGCATCGCATTTATACTTAAGTAGTTGAGATGTTGTTCAGCAACTTTTTTCTCACAACAAGTAGGACCAACTGTTGGCAGCAGATGTCGCAAAATGTAGTCCACTGGGTTTGGCTTGCCTGGCTGATACTCAACATGGAACTCATACTCTTGTAGTTTAAGTATCCAATGTTCTTTTCAAGTGAGTGGTTTGCTATGTGGATTGTTGAACAAGCTCACTAGTGGTCTATGATCAATTACTTTAAACTCACTTCCATATAGTAGAGATGAAACTGTAAGATACCCCATGTGATTGAGAGTGCTTCTCTCTCTGTTTGTGAATAACATTGCTCTACAGACGTTAGTGATCTGCTTGCCATTGCAAAGATTGATGTGTTACCTGTTTTATCTTTCTGCGTAAGAACTGCACCTAAGCCAACCAGGCTTGCATCTACAACTAGCTGGGTGGTTTTCTCAGGGTCAAAATAAGCATTTGTGCAACTTGCTGACAAATGTCGTTTGATCTGGTGTACCAGCTGTTTATGTGACTTAGTCCATTCCCAATTGGTGGTCTTTTTTGTCAGATCGCGTAGGGGGGCAGATAGCGTAGCGAGGTCAGGAATGAAGCAACTGCAGTACGTGACAGGTCCTAGAAGATGCCAGACTTCTTGCATTTTGGTAGAAACTGTAGCATTTGCAATGACTTCAACTTTCCATGAATCTGGTGATAGTCCTTCCCCACTGAACACATGACATGATAAAGGGGAGTTGGTGGACGTAGTAAACTTGGATTTTCAGAAGGCTTTTGATAAAGTCCCCCACAGGAGGTTAGTTAGCAAAATTAAAGCACATAGGATAGGAGGTAATATACTGGCATGGATTAAGAATTGGTTAACAGGCAGAAAAGGGAGAGTAGGAATAAATGGGTCATTCTCGCATTGGCAGGCTGTGACTAGTGGGTTATAGCAAGGATCAGTACTTGGGCCCCAGCTGTTCACAATATATATCAATGATTTGGATGTGGGGACCAAATGAATATTTCCAAGTTCGCAGATGACACAAAACTAGGAGGGAATGTGTGTTGTGAGGAAGGTGCAAAGTGGCTTCAAGGGGATTTGGACAGACTTGGTGAGTGGGCAAGAATGTGGCAGATGGAATATAATGTGGAAAAATATGAGGTTATCCATTTTGGTAGGAGGAATAGAGGTGCAGAGTATTTCTTAAATAGTAAGGGATTAGAAAGTGTAAATGTACAAAGGGACCTGGGTGTCCTTATCAATAAGTCACTGAAAGATAACATGCAGGTGCAGCAAGCAATTAAGAAGGCTAATGGTATGTTAGCCTTTATCGCAAGATGATTTGAGTACAGGAGTAGCGAAGTCTTGCTTCAATTGTATAGAACCTTGGTTAGACAGCACCTGGAGTATTGTGTGCAGTTTTGGTCCCCTTACCTTAGGAAGGATATTATTGCCATCGAGTGAGTACAGCGAAGGTTCACCAGGCTTGTTCCTGTGATGGCAGGACTGTCCTATGAAGAGAGATTGGGGAAACCGGGCCTGTATTCTCCAGAGTTTCGAAGAATGAGAAGTGAGGTCATTGAAACCTACAAAATACTTAAAGGGATAGACAGGGTAGATGCAGGCAAGATGTTTCCCCAGGTTGGGGAGTCTAGAACCAGAAGTCACAATTTCAAAATAAGGGGGAAGCCACTTAGGACAGAGATGAGGAGAAATTTCTTTACTCAGAGGGTTGCAAATCTTTGGAATTCTCTACCCCAGAGGGCTGTGGAAGCTCAGTCATTGAGTATGTTTAAAGCAGAGTTTGACAGATTTCTAAATACCAATGACATAAAGGGATATAGGGATAGTGTGGGAAAAAGGCATTGAAGTGGATAATCAACCATGATTGTATTGAATGGCGGAGCAGGCTCGATGGGCTGAATGGCCTACTCCTGCTTCTATGACTGAAGAATTCAATTCTGCTTTCATTGAACAAGTACTTGTCTATTTTCAAGGTGATGTTACATTCACAGAGATGTTGTAAGCATGCATGGAGGCATGTCTCGAGTTCCTTTTCGGTGCAACCACAGATGAGATTGTCATCACTGATGCTTTCAAGTCCTTGAAGTGAAGACTGAATCAAGTGCTGAAATACCTCAGTTGCTGAGCTGACCCCAAAGTTGAGCCTCTTGTATCGAAAAAGACCACTGATTATAGAATACAGTAAGATATCTCAATTGATCTGCAAGCTCGATTTGATGGTAGCCTGCATTGAGGTCAAGTTTAGTGAAGTGTTTAGCACCATTCACTTTCTCTGTGATGTCATCGATTGTCAGTGTCAAGTGTCTTTCTCGTTGTATGGCTTGGTTTGGAGATTCCATATCAACATAGTTTCTAATCTGGTTCTCGCTCTTGGGTTTTTTGACGACCTGTATGGGTGACACCCAAGGGGGAGGCTCATCCCCAACTTTCTCAATCATGTCAAGGTCAAGCAGGCATTGAAATTCCTTCTCTGTCTGTTTCCTGACATGAAATGGTATTCATCGTCATTAATGTGCAACTGGAGGCACATTAAGGTCAACATGCAGCTTGCATGTAACAGCTTTCAGCTTTCTGATACCAGTGAAATGATCAGCGTGCAGTTTGAGAATGTTTTTGTTATGCAAAGGAATCGCATATGTGACTGCAATCATGTGCGGATCTGTTGCTATGTGGAAACTGATAAGCCTGTCACATTCTCCAGAATACAGCTTTCGTTTAGTGCCTTTGAATGAGACTGGTGTTTCCAAAGTTGAGGATTTTCAGCGGTTTGACACTGAAAATTTTTGTATTCCCTGCTTTGCAGAGAATGGGGCAATCCTGAAGTTTGTTGAATGTTTTGTCTCCCATGACATTGACAGATGCTCCTGTGTCTATCAGAACAGCCAATGGTCACAGTCACACGTGGCTGTTTGCTGTGTCAGAAAGAGAACAAATGTTTGTTCAAGGTCATCCACCTCTATGTTAGCTACAGTTTCTCGCCTTGTTGCTGTGGTATGCATGCGTGACACCTTTCTGTTGCTATTGGTCTTAGTAGTTGATTTTGCTGATGAGCGACAGACACGAGAAAAGTGGTTGGGTTTTCCACAGGTTTTACATTTTACCAGTCACAGGACACTTTGTTCAGTTTGGGTAAGCACCACTACAGTGGAAACATTCTTCAGATAAGTCACAACTCTGTTTGTGAGCTGGCTGTTGTTGCTTTGCAGGTGGTTTCCTGGCACATGAGTGATGAACAGTGTTCACAGGAGTTGAACTTGGAGTGTGGTAGTTACCATTTGCAGCCTCAACTTCAGTAGCTGTGGACTCTGAGAGCAATAGTGATCTTTCTAACACCAACAGTTCAGACAGCTTTCTGTCTTTCTCGAGTGCTTTTCAGCATAGTTGACTGCAGAGATTATTTGTGTTTTGATTTCTCGTTCAACATCACCGAAGTCATATTTGGTTGCTAGTTGCCGCAATCATATGCAATATTGGCCAATTGTTTTGTTTGCCTCTTGCTTAGTGTTTTCCTTATGGTGTTTTCCTTGGGCATGAAGTAGGTCATCAGTGCATTTTTTGCTGAGTTGTAATAATTTTGCTCAGGCATAAGTGTCTGAAAGATATCTTCTAATTTTTTACTTCCATAGTGTAGAAGTTAGGCCTTTTTCCTTATGTTGTCTGTGGTTGCAAAACCTACCATTGTGCCATTGAAATGTCGTAGCCACTTTTGCCAACGTGGAGTACAGATTATGGCTCTGAATGCACATCAAAATGTGGTAGATTGGGCATAGACAACGCTATCTTGATTAGCAATGCTGTGATCAAGGATCCAGGATCGCATTCCTTTCAGAGGCAACTTCTCTGCAATGATCCGAGATTAATTTTTTTTTCATTCGATGGTTATTTTGGAGAGATCAGTGTGTGAGTATACACTGTACAAGCCTCCTGTGTGTCACTCTAACACAGTCTGCAACTTAAAATGCTGTCTGTAAAAGTAGACAAAAACTTCTAAAATTTTCATACTCGAAAGCAATGTTTCCTGCTTTTAACCATTTGTTTTCTATCTACCGTATTGCCATTGTGATGTCTCTCGAGACTGGAGTGAGGTTTAGCTGAGTGAAAGGTAGAAGGCACAGACAGACACAGCATGGTACTGAACACAAAAGCTTCTTCTTTATTCCGTTTTAGTTTCACTTTCCCTTTGCTAGTGTGTATGTTCTACAGCAGCTCCAAGTGTTCACAAAGCATAATGCAATTGCAATTTCAAAACACTACAACACTACAGGTAGCATCGTTGTTTCTGAATCAGAAGATTATGGGGGTGAAAGTGATCTTGGCTGGAAGGACCAAATGAACAATAGCGAATCAGCTGCCCGTTTTAACCCTCCCAATTTTTCTTTTCCATTGGATCGCCCAAAACCAGTTTCTCCCTTTGTAGGTTCAAATCCCAAGTACTTATGCTCATAATCTGAACTGTTGGTGGTGGAAATGGATACAATAGTAGCCTTCAAAAAGGAATTGGACAAATACTTGAAGGAGAAAAATATTGCAAGGATACGGGGAAAGAGCTGGGGAGTGGGACTAACTGGATTGCTCTTTGAAAAAGCTGACGCAGACTTGATGAACCAATGGCCTCCTTCCGTGCTGTACTATTCAATTAATCTATGATTCTATGATACACTAGTTCAGTACAGTAGTGCTACTTTGTCAGAGGTGTTTTTCTTTTGCTGAAAAGTTAAATTGAGTCCCTTTCTAACTGTTGCAGCAGTTCAGATGGAAGTTAAAGATTCTATGGAAAGTGGTACTCCTAGTGTTCTGTCCAATATTCCTCCCTCAGCCAACACCATCTAAAACTAATTAAATCACTGAAGAATGTAGCATAGTGCTATAAAAGTACAAGTTTTATTTATTACTCTACACTCAACTGGTAGGTAAAACGAAGACAGAACATTGACTTGCAGTTTTGAGCTCTGTATGTTTGCAAATGGAAATTTCAGTAACTTCCCTAAAAATGTTCTGTTTGTTTGTAGCCTACTAAAATGTTTTGGATATAGTAGTGCAGTTACATGACCAAGTTCTGTGCAAATGTTAATATTTACGTATGATATTTACATGGCCATTTAATTCTTGCATTTACAAATAGTTTCAACTCCTCATAAAACATTGAAACATTTTAAAGTAAACCAAGTTGGAAAATTTAATGATTTCAGAATAATTTGGGATATAGAGAAATAAACACTTGTACAGTTTTGGCTGTATGCAATGTTTAATTAAAACTGATCAGAATTCAGCAGAGTGGGGGTGGTGGAACGAGGAGGTAAACCTTGATTCACACTTAGTGGATCTTAGAACATCTTAGAAATTCCAATTAAAGACATATTTGCTGTCTGCATGGGAATGTACAAGAAGGATACAGTCATGAGGTGACTAAAACTCTGCTCAGTTCTTCAAACATATTTCTTCAGCTAGTCCCTATGCTGCAGTCAAAGTGAGTAAAAGAAAAATTGTGGGTGAGCAATAGGTTGTGATGGCTACCAGAATGCAGAAATGGCTAGAACACAAAGCCACTCCCATCACAGGCCCAGTTTTAACATTCCTTGTTTTTCAAAGGAAAATGGAGCCAGAAAATCTATTAAATTAGTGGTCAGGGCAGCAAATTGGACTTTGTCTTTGATTCTGTTCTGATCCAGGTTAATCCATTTCATAGTTGAGAAATTCATTATGTTTAGTGTTCTAGTTAGCTATTTGATTCAATAGAATTAACATGCAAATCCAATGGTCCTTTGCCACATTAAGTGTCGTAAAAGTGGTTATGTTGTATAGGGCAATTAGTAGCACGAATGTGACCTGAATTAGGACACTTCAAGTTAATTCTTGAATATTCACAGTTTTTCCCATTTGTATTAATCCAATTTGATTAGTCTTGCGACAAGCCACAGCAATGATGCTTTCCACCCACGTATGGTCTGTTTTCCTTTCCAACTTTTTAAAGGTGATTATTCATCTAAGATATGCTTCTCCAATAAAAACCTCTCTTTCAGCCTGTTCCTATATGTATATATATGGGCATGGGCAAGTTGCTAATTAATACCCACCACCTTGATACAATTAACACCCAATTGATATACAATTAACATAACTGCAAGGATGCAATCCCGTAACAGTGAAATAGAGCTCAGCTGAGAAGCAAAAGAAGGGATTGTGTCTTCAAGAGTGTTGAGAATAATTTTCCTATTAAATTGATTGTACTGCTGAAGTATTTTCTGAAATAAAATAAGTAGCACCACATGAATTCTCATGATTACCTTGATTATTAGTGCATGCTGGAACTGAATTGTCCTAAACATATTGGTATTAAGTGCTCTGATACTTACGAAATCCCTATTAGTCAGATGATTAGCTTCTGCAGTGGAAAAAAAAAAGTTATTCTTATTACAGAAACAACCTAGGTATAACAACATTTAAGCAAAAAAGATTTCAGGACTAAAATACTCCATTTTTGTGACAAAAGCATTGGAACAGAGCTCATTAAAATGCACTGCATGAAGAAAATCCAGATTTAAATGCCAGCGAAATCCAAATTCAAACGTGGATTCTCATTCTCTGAATTAAAGATTTAGCATTATGTCGCTAGAGGTTTTCATGGTCTCTCCTGTCATGAAAACGTTTTAATCTGTATAACAAATGTGGGGTGTATATATGAATTTATTATCTTCTTGCACCTGTTATAAGGCTGAATGCTGTTTTCTTCTATTTATTTTTATTTTATTTATTTAGATATACAGCACTGAAATAGGCCCTTCGGCCCACCGAGTCTGTGCCGACCATTAACCACCCATTTATACTAATCCTACACTAATCCCATATTCCTACCACATCCTCACCTGTCTCTATATTCCCCTACCACCTACCTATACTAGTGACAATTTATAATGGCCAATTCACCTATCAACCTGCAAGTCTTTTGGCTGTGGGAGGAAACCGGAGCACCTGGAGGAAACCCACGCAGACACTGGGAGAACTTGCAAACTCCACACAGGCAGTACCCAGAATTGAACCCAGGTCGCTGGAGCTGTGAGGCTGCGGTGCTAACCGCTGCGCCACTGTGCCGCCCACATGTTTATGTTATTTGTTGTATTTCATTATGGGTCAAAGTGGCTGCATCATTTTGTTTTGGAAATGTAATTGACACATTGAGTGTTAAGTTGCATTGAAAATTTTGAGGTGATATATTGTGTTTTTTGGCAGCATTGTTTATGCTACTCTGAAGTGATGTAAGGCATAGTGCTCAACACAAATGAGCATTGTTTCATTGAATTACTTGATTACAGTGTTGAATAAATGTTGGAGGAACCATCACAATTGTATTTCATGAAACGAGCCATCTCAGGATCAACAAACATGAAATAGTTTTATAAACTGCTTTAATGTAACCAGGTTAGTCAAATTCACAGAATCATTGAATTTTATGGCACAGAAACAGACAATTTGGCCCATCACTGGCGTTTTCTCCATCAAAATCACCTAGTCGAATCCCGTTACAACAGGAAAATACTGCAGATGCTGGAAATCTCAAATAAAACCAGAAAATGTTAGAAATACTCAGCAGATCAGGCAGCATCTGTGGAGATCGAAACAAAAAGATCATCTACCTGAAATGTTAACTTTGTTTTGCTCTCCACTGCGTCATCTGCTGAATATTCCAGCATTTTCTGTTTTTATATTAGGCTAATCCCATTCTCCTCTTGGATTCCCATAATATTTAATATTCCTCCTTTTTAAACAACTATATAATTCCCTTTAAAACAAATTTATGGCCTCTGCTTTAACAATGGTGTGTGACCGAGAATTTCAACTTCTAAGCATCCTTTTGTGGAAAGAATGTTTTTCTATTATTAGTTTCAAAATGTATTGCTTCACATTTTTCTACATTGATCTACATCTGTCTATCTTACGCGCACATCTGTTTCATAATGAAGTTTAGATTCAAAAAGCAAATCCTTTCTAACTAGTGAGAGACGGTAGAGGAGAGCTTGGAATGTTAGAGCCTCACACAATTACATGCAATAAACAAAGTTCACCACTGCTCTCAACTTCGAAGTCTGGCATTTTTAAACTCCAACAGAGCAGTCATCTGAGGTTAATGTTTATACCTCTCCTCAAATAATTTAGCTGGTTAAGTGAATGAGTAGCTCAGCAATTATAGACAAGAAAGGTCTTACCTTCAATCTGCAGTTTGTGCCAAATTATCTTATCTCAGCTGGGCTAATGGTGTGGTTGCCACAATTGGCCTAATGTACCTGGGTTGAGAAGATGATTCTTGGTTGTGCTTCAGTGATCTTTTGCTCCTAGCTGGAAGTGCATGCGTGTGAACATTGGGTAAAGATAGGATCAAACTCATCTATAATGTGCCCATAGTATAATAACCTGCTGAAATTCTCTGTCTAGGCTTGAATATGCAGAATGGACTTTTGGGTGAGATATTGCAACTAATGGAACCATAGTCCAGGAAGGAGGCAACACCTTCTAGAGGAAGGTGGGGAGAAAAATATGGATTATTAAAAAGTTGTTTTGTGTATTCTTGTATGTGTGAACTCTGGTGGTCTTGGTGTAGGATTGGTACAAATAGAAGCATCACACTGTGCCTATGTCAATACCTTCTTGAATTGTCTTTATAGCTGATTTGCCAATTTACTTGAACCATTTTCCTACCTTGCCATTAGCTCTGAGACTGGATCCTCCTCAAACTGGCAAATAAAGTTCTAACCAATTCTTACAATAACGTGGACCAATGCCCCATGTTTCCAATTTTTCCACATTTACCAATGTCAAGCAAATTGCTTTTCACTTTGGCATATGCATTCTGTTTGTCAGCAGCACTTTTGTCAGATGTTGAATCGCAATGTATTTACACATCACCTTTAACATCATTGCAAAACTTTTCAATGACACAAAGGATGTGTGAGCAGGGTCAATGGAAATCAGATTTATCTGCCAGACGCAACTGCCTAACCCCAGCACCTAGTGTTTCCGACCCAGACTGTGGATGAGTTTGAAGTAATTTTAAAGGTTTGAACACCTCAGCTGTTTTGAGCAGTATGTGTCCTGATTTCTTGATGATACCACCAAAGGAATTCCCATGAGCTTGTATTAGGTTTTGGAGGTGCCTTTGTGAATGGGACACCCAAACCTCACTGACCTTGAGAACAGTTCGCACTGAGTTGGATCAATGGAATTTAAATGGGTTGTTATTTTGTCGCAGTCTCCAGTAAACACATCTTTATTCTTTACATTTTCAGCAGCAATTGTTTTCAATTTGGTGCTAATTAAATTGGTCATTAACATGCCTGTTACCCTTTCTGCTTTAGTCATCGTTGTTTTAACTTGTAGTCTATTTGTGAGTTCATAGAACTCCTAGTATCATCACCTCATTCCATGACAATATGAAAGGCACAATCCAACATGGTGGCTCCTCCTCAGAGCCCTTTCCTATCCTGAGTGGCGTGAAACAGGGCTGTGTTCTCGCACCCACACTTTTTGGGATTTTCTTCTCCCTGCTGCTTTCACATGCGTTCAAGTCCTCTGAAGAAGGAATTTTCCTCCACACAAGATCAGGGGGCAGGTTGTTCAACCTTGCCCGTCTAAGAGCGAAGTCCAAAGTACGGAAAGTCCTCATCAGGAAACTCCTCTTTGCTGCTTTAACATCTCACACTGAAGAGTGCCTGCAGAGTCTCATCGACAGGTTTGCGGCTGCCTGCAATGAATTTGGCCTAACCATCAGCCTCAAGAAAACAAACATCATGGGGCAGGATGTCAGAAATGCTCCATCCATCAATATTGGCGACCACGCTCTGGAAGTGGTTCAAGAGTTCACCTACCTAGGCTCAACTATCACCAGTAACCTGTCTCTAGATGCAGAAATCAACAAGCGCATGGGAAAGGCTTCCACTGCTATGTCCAGACTGGCCAAGAGAGTGTGGGAAAATGGCGCACTGACACGGAACACAAAAGTCCGAGTGGATCAGGCCTGTGTCCTCAGTACCTTGCTCTATGGCAGCGAGGCCTGGACAACGTATGTCAGCCAAGAGCGACGTCTCAATTCATTCCATCTTCGCTGCCTCCGGAGAATACTTGGCACAGGTGGCAGGACCGTATCTCCAACACAGAAGTCCTCGAGGCGGCCAACATCCCCAGCTTGTACACACTACTGAGTCAGCGGCGCTTGAGATGGCTTGGCCATGTGAGCCGCATGGAAGATGGCAGGATCCCCAAAGACACATTGTACAGCGAGCTCGCCACTAGTATCAGACCCACCGGCCGTCCATGTCTCCGCTATAAAGACGTCTGCAAACGCGACATGAAATCCTGTGACATTGATCACAAGTCGTGGGAGTCAGTTGCCAGCGTTCGCCAGAGCTGGCGGGCAGCCATAAAGATGGGGCTAAAATGTGGCGAGTCGAAGAGACTTAGTAGTTGGCAGGAAAAAAGACAGAGGCGCAAGGGGAGAGCCAACTGTGCAACAGCCCCGACAAACAAATTTCTCTGCAGCACCTGTGGAAAAGCCTGTCACTCTAGAATTGGCCTTTATAGCCACTCCAGGCGCTGCTTCACAAACCACTGACCACCTCCAGGCGCGTATCCATTGTCTCTCGAGATAAGGAGGCCCAAAAGAAAAAGAAGAACTCCTAGTTGATCAATTCACATTAAAATCTCATATACCATTTATATGTCTTAAGGGTGCTTAATTTTGTTTACTTTTTTTAATGTATATATATATAATATATATATATATATATATATATAATATATATATAATATATATATATAATATATATACAGTAGTTGGATATATGTGTAAAAATAGTCTCTGGGTGGCAGTATGAAACCATCAGATTGGTTTTTGATTTCATAGAAATAATCTAGACTGGGCTAGTTTTTCTCTTTGTGGTAAGCGCTTGAACCCTCTGGATGGGTAAAGTGGTTTATTTATGCATATTTATATTTAAATGTGTATGTATAAATATTTATTTTTTGAGAGAGGCAGAAGGGGAGAAACAAGATTTGTCATTGATCCCTAAATAACTTCTATCTCTTGTAGATTTTTGTGGTCACTTTTTCCATTTTACTTTCTAGGTTTTATTAAAGGGCAATCAAACTTGTGAGTGAGAGCAATTTTTGCTGCAGCTAATTTTGCACAACCTGACCTCATGGGCTGAATTTTGCCAGCCTCTTGATGTCGGGCTCATGGCGGGGGGGGCCCGTAAAATACTTGTGGAAGCGGCCCAACACGACCCCCGATGCCAAGAAGGCCCCGCCGCATTTTACCGGCAGCGGCGAGGCCTCAGTGCGGCCCTGGCCTTCATTTAAATATTAAAATTAATTAAGATAAGATGCAAATCAACTTACCTTGTCCTGGCAGCAGTTCCATGCCAATTTTATGGCCGCCAGACACAACTCGCGCGCCTTCGGAACTCTGTGTGGAGTTCCGAGGCGAGACACTAGTGGGGAGGGGGGAGGACTGAAATTATCAGGGCGGCGGGGGTGGGGAAAACCTTTCTTATTGGCTGTGGGGAAGGGCAAAAGTGACGAGGTTCGGGGGTAGGTTCGGGGTGGCAATAAATTTATTGTTTGTCATATTGGCCTATAAAACAACCATTGGAGGGGTTGGGGAAGGGCCTCCAGCTTTTGATTTAAAAAAAAACTTATCAATCATTTCTCTTTAAAAATTCAAATTGTTGCTAAAGGCTTGAAGCCCTTTAAAAAAGGAGCCGGCGCCGCTGGACGTCATTGTCAGGGACGGAGCAGCTGCCCCTCTCCGTCATCAGGGGCGGCCACTCTGCCCCCCTCATAGAGCACTGAAACAGGCCCTTCGCCCACCGAGTCTGTGCCAACCATCAACCACCCATTTATACTAATCCTACATTAATCCCATATTCCCTACCACATCCCCACAATTCTCCTACCACCTACCTACACTAGGGGCAATTTACAATGGCCAATTTACCTGTCAACCTGCAAGTCTTTGGCTGTGGGAGGAAACTAGAGCACCCGACAGAAACCCACACGGTCACAGGGAGAACTTGCAAACTCCACACAGGCAGGACCCAGAACTGAACCCAGGTCGCTGGAGCTGTGAGGCTGCGGTGCTAACCACTGCACCACTGTGTCACCCTGAAGTGCAGCGCTCTAATAAAATTCAGCCATATTAGTGGGGGAGGGGGGTGGGTGGTGACAAGAAGGTGGCAAATATATGCTAGAAAAGCCTGTTTCACTTGCTGCGGGATGAAGGAGCACAGTTTACATTTAGTTGTGTTAGAATCTAGCACACAGGTCAGTTATGACACAATGGCAGAGTGGGACTTTGACCTGCACACACGTGATTCCGCTGTCATCTCAGTGCATTTTCCGGTGGGGGATTTTAATATGTGAAAATACCGTTCCTGACTGTCTCTCCACTACTGGGAGGGAGAGAAATTTTGACAGGCTGCAGCAGTTAAAGGGCTACTGCAGGTGAAATGGTGAGATGCACAGAAGGGGATAGATATAGGGAGAGAGAGTTAGAGCTGCACTTGAACATTGAAAAACCAATGGCAATAAGGGAAGAGCTATCTGGCAGAGGGAGTCTGCAGTGGGCAGGTTGCCATTGTATGCACAGCGGATACTGGATACTGGAAGCAGGTCTATCAATGACATTGGCTTTACTGAGAGGAATGCCACCTCAGTTCTCGAGAAATCTATTGTTACATTCTCAGCCACAAACCATAGAATCTCCTGATACCAAACCGCTGGAAACACTCAACAGCTCAGGTAGCATCTGTGCAGAAAGGTAAAAGGTTAGCGTTTCATGTCTATGATCCATTGTCAGAATTAGAACATGTTACAGATGAACAGCAAGGGTAAAGAGGCTGGGGGGAGAAATTACCACTTATTCAAGAAAAGAAAAAAATTGATCTGTAAAGTGATTAGTTGGGACTCTGGCTATCACTCTTGTATGGTGATTAATATTTGCAACTGTTCTCCCTTAGAGAGGATATTCGAGCTATTACAAATTAGCTAAATGGGTGTTTGAGAATAAAGCAAGGGATTATGAAGGGAGTTATTGTATTATGCAAATGTAGAGCACCTTCATTTTGGAAGAAGTTGATGATATCCTTCCAGACAGCGGGGTCTGAGCCTACCATCCTTCTCTCCTGGACTTCTTCATTGTGAACAGATGATTGATTTCAAACACCTTCTTTACCCCATGTTCCTGGAAGACTCAAACCTTCTTTCCCCCATTTTACTTGCCAGACTTCCGTGCAATTTTCTGTGCGGTGGTTCATTTAAATAGCCGGGCGGGCGGCCCCCCCCCCTCACTGCACCCCCCCCCATCCCCGATCACCTGGAGGTGGTGGGCTGTTCGTCCCTGGCAATGGAATCAGCTGCCTGCGCACAGGTGCTGACACCATTTTTAAAGGGCTGTCGGCCCTACCAGGAAATTTAAATATTTAAAGGTGAAGTGAATAACAATAAATAAATACATTTCTTTTGCCCCTCTCCCACCCCACACAACAATTAAATTAATTATTTGCCCTTTCCTCCCCAAAACACTTACCTTTACCATCCAAAACACTTACCTTTACCATCTGACCTTCCTCCCTCAAAGGGCACAATTTTACAACTCCAACCCTTCCCACCATCCCCGACACCCAAGACATTAATTTGACCCCATTTGCTCCCCCCACCCCACCGCACTGATAAACTTACCTCCTCCCCTGTCCCCACCACCGTGGCGCTTCATTTCCCTGAACGGGGATCCAAAGGCACGGGAATGCTGGCCGCCAGGCCAACGATTGCAGCGGGACATCAGGCGGCAATGTGAGTTTCATTAATTAATACATTTTAATTAATTTAAATATTCAAATTAGGGTCCTGTTGCTGAGCAGCAGGATGGCCACCACGAGGCCTGGCCACAGCTAGTAATATCAGACCGGGCCCTCCCGGCGTCGGGGTGCGTGGCGGCCCTCTCCTGGAGGCATCCTCAGGACCCCGACCCTCCCCCTCCCCCCTCAATGCCATGGAACCCAATGCCTGGGGGAGAACAAAATTCAGCCCCACATCTACACCACCCAAAAACAGGAAAATCTTTGCCTCTGTGTCCAAAATGGGAAAATGTTGCATTTTGCAACAATGGCATCCCTTAACTTAGAGTCATAGAGTTATACAGCACAGAAACAGGCCCTTCGACCCATCGTGTCTGTGCCAGCCATCAAGCACCAACCTCTTCCAATCCCATTTTCTAGCACTTGGCCCATAGCCTTGTGTGCTATGGTGTTTCAAGTGCTCATCTAAATACTTCTTAAATGTTGTGAGGGTTCCTGCTCTACCACCTCTTCAGGCAGCGCGTTCCAGATTCCAACCACCCTCTGGGTGAAAATTTTTTTCCTTAACTCCCCTCTAAACCTCCTGCACCTTACCTTAAATCCATGCCCCCGGTTATTGAACCCTCCACTAAGGGATAAAGTTTCTTCCTATCTAACCTATCAATGCCCCTCATAGTTTTGTATACCTCAGTCAGGTCCCCCCTCAGCCTTCTCTGCTCTGAGGAAAACAACCCTAGCCTTTTCAGTCTCTATTCATAGCTGAAATGCTCCAGCCCAGGAAACATCCTGGTGAATCTCCTCTGCACACTCTCCAGTGCAATCACATCCTTCCTATAATGTGGTGCCCAGAACTGTACACAGTACTCCAGCTGTGGCCTAGCTAGCGTTTTAGACTGCTCCATCATCTTATATTCTGTGTGTCGGCTAATAAAGGCAAGTATCCCATATGCCTTCCTAACCACCTTATCTACCTGTGCTGCTGCCTTCAGTGATCTATGGACAAGTACACCAAGGTCCTTCTGACCCTCTATACTTCCTAGGGTACTACCATCCATTGTATATTCCCTTGCCTTGTTAGTCCTCCCAAAATGCATCACCTCACACTTCTCAGGATTAAATTCCATTTGCCACAGCTCTGCCCATCTTACCAGCCCATCTATATCGTCCTGTAATCTAAAGCTTTCCTCCTCACCATTTACGACACCACCAATTTTCGTGTCATCTGCGAACTTGCTGATCATACCTCCTATATTCACATCTAAATCGTTAATGTACACTCCAAACAGCAAGGGTCCCAGCACCAATCCCTGTGGTGCACCACTGGTCACAGGCTTCCACTCGCAAAAACAACCCTTGGGCATTACCCTCTGCCTCCTGCCACTAAGCCAATTTTGGATCCAATTTGCCAAATTGCCCTGGATCCCATGGGTCTTACCTTCTTAACCAATCTCCCATATGGGACCTTATCAAAAGCCTTACTGAAGTCCATGTAGACTACATCAACTGCTTTACCCTCATCTACACATCTCGTCACCGCCTCAAAAAATTCAATCAAGTTAGTTAGACAAAATCTTCCCCTGACAAAGCCATGCTGACTATCCCTGATAAATCCCTACCTCTCCAAGTGGAGATTAATCCTATCCCTCAGAATTTTTTCCAATGTTAGACTCACCAGCCTGTAATTACCTGGTTTATCCCTGCTACCCTTCTTAAATGATGGTACCACATTCACTGTCCTCCAATCCTCTGGTAGCTCTCCTGCAGCCAGAGAGGATTTGAAAATTTGTGTCAGAGCTCCTGCAATCTCCTCCCTTGCCTCACATAACAGCCTGTGATACATCTCATCTGGGCCTGGGGATTTATCCACTTTTAAGCCTGCTAAAACAGCTAATACTTCCTCCCTTTCAATGCTAATTTGTTCAAGTATATCACAATCCCCCTCCCTGATCTCTATACCTACATCGTCCTTCTCCATAGTGAACACAGATGAAAAGTAATCATTTAAAACCTCATCTATGTCCTCCGCCTCCACACACATATTGCCACTTTGGCCCCTAATGGGCCCCACTCTTTCCCTGCTTATCCTCTTGCCCTTAACATACTTATAAAACGCTTTAGGATTTTCCTTTATCTTGCCCACCAGTGTTTTTTCATGTCCCCTCTTCGCTCTCCTAATTACTTTTTTAAGTACTCCCCTACACTTTCTATACTCCTCTAATGCCGCCACTGTTTTCAGTGCTCTGAATCTGCCATAAGCCTCCTTTTTTCCCTTATCCAATCCTCTATATCCCTTGACATCCAGGGTTCCCTGGACTTGTTGGTCCTACCCTTCACCTTAATGGGTACATGTTGGCTCTGAACTCTCACTATTTCCTCTTTGAATGACTCCCACTGATCTGATGTCGACTTTCCTACAAGTAGCTGCTCCCAGTCCACTTTGGCCAGATTCTGTTTTATCATCTTAAAATCGGCCTTCCCCCCAATTCAGTATCTTTATTTCCAGTCCATCTTTGTCCTTTTCCATAACTGCCTTAAATCTTAGAGTTATGGTCACTATCCCCTAAATGTTCCCCCACTGACACCTCTACCACTTGTCCAGCTTCATTCCCTAGGATTAGGTCCAGTACTGCCCCTTCTCTTGTAGGACTATCTACGTGCTGGCTCAAAAAGCTCTCCTGTATGCATTTTAAGAATTCCGCTCCCTTTAAGCCTTTTGCACTAGTTGATATTGGGGAAGTTGAAATCCCCTACTATTATTACCCTATTATTTTTACACCTCTCTGAGATTTGCCTACATATCTGCTCCTCTATCTCTCCCTGACCGTTTGGCAGCCTGTAGTACACTCCCAGCCAAGTGATTGCCCCCTTTTTGTTTTTAATTTCTACCCATATGGCTTCATTTGAGGAACCTTCTAAGATATCATCCCTCCTTACTGCAGTAATTGACTTCTTGATCAACAGTGCAATGCCACCTCCTCTTTTACCCCCTCCCCTGTCACGCCTGAAGATTCTATACTCTGGAATATTGAGCTGCCAGTCCTTCCCCTCCCTCAACCATGTCTCTGACAGCAATAATATCATAATGCCATGTGTTAATCAATGCCCTCAATTCATCTGCCTTACTAGTAAGACTCCTTGCATTAAAATAGATGCAATCCAGCCTTTCATTTTTCACTTGTACCTTAACAGGTCTATATTTGCTCTGCCTTCCAGACTGACTCATTTTCTCTTCTGTATTTGAATGTGCATCACCCCGTACTGTAACTCCACTCTGTATCCCATCCCCCTGCCAAATTAGTTTAAACCACCAACCCTCCGCTCCCCCAACAGCACTAGCAAACCTCCCAGCAAGGATGTTGGCCCCATTCTGGTTCAGGTGCAACCCATCCAACTGGTACAGGTCCCACCTTTGCCGGAAAGAGACCCAGTGATCCAGGAAACTAAAGCCCTCCCTCCTGCATCATCTCCTCAGCCACGTATTCATCTGCTCTATCCTCCTATTCCTATACTCACTAGCATGTAGCACCTTGATGGACATTCAAAAAAAAATCCTAACCCACCACCCCCGCTGCTTCCCTTGGCAAACTCATAACAGTAGAATAAACAATTCCTCTGCTCCTCCCCCACCCCCTATCCCATCACCCCCCCCCCCCCCACCCAGACCCCAATCCTCTGCGCGTCCCCCGCCCCCACCAATTCCTGGAAATGTTGTTTTTGTATTCTCTGAGCCTTGGCTTCTGCACAATATTTGAATAACATTTGAAAATGTATATCAAATGAGTAAATAATTTGTTGGGGTCGGCAGACAAAACACAGCTAGACTTGAATAAAAGCAAAATACTGCGGATGCTGGAAATCTGAAATAAAAACAAGAAGCTAGACTTGATCTTTGTTAGGGAAATGTGCCCAATTTCCACATTACATCTGATAGCATCTTGCTATAAATAAGTGATTTCAATCTTGAGGGAGTTTAATTAGCTCAGTTTTAGAATGTAAAATGCACGCTCTACAAAAATATTAGACATTTCAGCTAATGAACCTTAAAGAGTTGGCAGCAGATGGAGAAGAAAATCAACATCTGGAGTCACAGTGCATTATTAAATTCTCCAGGTTCAAAAATTCATAGTAGCTAGAATATCAGAAAAGTCGGGCTTAAAATTAACTGTATTATTTGTGAGCTCCTTCACTGTCTGATTACCATGAGATAAAATGTCAGTTATACCATTATTTTGCTAATGTTATGCTAGGCCCCACCTGCCAAGAACAAGACACACTAATTTTGTCATGAACATTGATTTTAAACTGTTACTGGAGTGAAGAAGACTTGTTACACAGATAAGCCGTGGCCGGAAAAGACATTTGCATATTAACAGACAGTGTTTGGAAGGACAAAGCAGCCATTCCCTGACACATTCAACCCACAATGGACTTTTGATCACCAGACGTTGAAGGTGGGGGAGCTCGCATTCCAGGTTGACTGCTAAGATGGCTGAATACACAGACGACTAACCTGCTGGGCAACTTGAGTTTTTTTGAATTTGTACAAACAATTTGGGCAGAAAGTCTGTTTGCTCCTGGACTGAGAAGATCTCTCCTGTCTGCTCCCATCTCTTTCTCACAAGCCTCTGAATCCACTGAAGACACATGTACCCTTAAGAGAGCAAAATCTCCTACAGCGAACAAGGTTTAATAATAATACTGGGCCCCAACGAAAAGCAAGATCTACCTACAATCAAGGATTCAACAGCGAGCTCGAAGAACCGTAACAACAACATTTCAGATATTGCCTCACACTTTTCCACTTTATTTCTTCGGTTTTCTTTCTGTCTCTATTTGCATGTGTGTATCGTGTGTGCATGCTAGCGTGAGCGCGTCATGTATCCATAGGCATTAACCGAATTAGAGTTGAA
Source organism: Heterodontus francisci (assembly GCF_036365525.1). Lineage (NCBI taxonomy): Eukaryota > Metazoa > Chordata > Chondrichthyes > Heterodontiformes > Heterodontidae > Heterodontus > Heterodontus francisci. The sequence continues at coordinate 17,844,445 of NC_090402.1, forward strand.
GTTCAAATTGAAATAAATTTCAACCTCTTTAAACCTAAGAAAACCTGTTTGTGCTGGTTTCTTTGCCTTATAATTGGAACGTGGTGAACAAGGATTCACCAAGGGGGAAGCTTAAAAACACAGTGATTTAAAAATTAAACCCTGTTACGGTAAGACCAGGTGAAGACTGTGAGGACCCCTGGACACCTTTCTCACCTGGTCGTTACAGAAATTTGGGTGCTAGTATCCGGAATTGACCCATAGATAATAGAGAGAAATTGGAAGTGGGAAGCCAAATTGTTCCCAAGCAAAAAAAAAAGCAAGATTTCAATACAGGTTTTCTTGTGGTTGTGTGTGCTTGAATACTAACATGTCTGCATCTCAAGCTGGTAGCTCTCCATGCCAGGATGAAGTAACTTGGGATATGTTAAAAGCACTATCTTTGGAGGAGTTGAGGAAAATGGCTGAGCAGTGTGGGATCACTAAGTGGCAAGGCTATGACATCAGAACTACTAAGACTAGTAGCCAAACATTTTTCCCTTGAATCTGAAGAAGCAGAAATAGGGTTAGAAGCAGACTCCGACAGGGTATTGTTAGCAAAGATACAATTGGAACAGTGGAAATTTGAATTTGAGGAGAGGGAGAGAGAAAGAATATTCCCAACAGAATGCGAGGGTTGAAGCAGCTTGAGTTAACTAGGGTTTGACAGAGTAACCCCAGTGAAAGCAGCGAAAATGGAAGAGCATAATTCAGGGCTGGGTACAAAATTGTTAAAAGTAGCTCAACTAATTCCAACATTCAATGAGGAGGATGTAGAGGTATTTTTTGTGTCCTTTGAGAAACTGGCAAGGCAGTTAAAATGGCCAGCTGAAACCCGGCCTCTTTTATTACAAAGCAAGCTAACTAAAAAAGCCCATGAGGTTTATTCCCTGTTGCCAGATGAGAGTTCATCAAGTTATAAACTGAGCAAAAATGCTATCCTCGGGGCATATGAATCAATATCTGAAGCCTATTGTCAAAAGTTTAGAACCCTCAAGAAGCAAGCCAATCAAATTTATCTGAAGTTTGAAAGAAGTAAGCAGGTGGCTTTTAACCAGTGGCTGAGGGCTCATAAAGTACAGCTCAGCCATGAGAATCTCAGAGAAGTAATTCTGTTAGAGGTGAAGGCTGAGAGGGACCCCTAGACACCTTTCTCATCTGGTCGTAACACTAAATTTTGTATCTATTTTTTGCAAGTTATTTATAATAAGCTATTGAGTAAGTGAAAATAAAAATATAGGCATTGATTTTAACTGAGGGTGGGGTGAAGTTAAAATCTAGCCCATAACGTTTTCCATTGATACTTTATTTCTACTGTGGGGCATGAGTGTCCCCTGAGGAATCTCACTTAGGTTCAGAGCTGTACTCTAGACGTAACAGGAATGAGTGACTCAACACCAAATAATGTGTAAAAACAGTAATTGAGTAATTATTAAGTAATTGTTAAACAATTATTAATGATAAAAAAGGAAAGAAAGATAACTTTATTAAAAAAGGAAAAGACAATAAAACTTATCACACACTGCTATGACCCCAAATTAGTCTGTTCACAACAGCTCCCTAAAATGGTAACGTTCCCCCTTGGTACACCAAGTCTCTGGAAAACTTTGCATGGGGGTGGACTCTCCGGTTACTTAATCTGTCAACGTCCCTTCCTCTGTAGTCTTCAGTGGTTAACTAGTCCACTCCAGCTGCAGCCCCGAATGTTGGATGCTGTGCCCCTTTAAGTCCAATTTCTGGCTCCATTCCAGCTTTACAAGGTTTCCATCCAGACTTTCTCAAAGCAAAGGTCTGACAAATTCAAATTCTTCTCACAGGCACTATAAGGCCAGTCTGTTGGCACATCCTTTGATGGTGTCTCTCACCTGTCATCAATTAGGTTATACTGTCCATCAATTAAACTCCATCTTCTGATACCCCACCATAGTGGATCACCCCATGGGCAAGGTTATCCGTTATCCTGGCTTGTAGTTCAATGGTCAAATATTGTAAGAACTGATTTCTGTTTAAACAAGGAGAAAGCAACTGTTATTTTCTAGAAGAGAAAAACAGTAGTTTAGACAAAACAACAGCTGTGCATGGCCTGGCCTGACCAGCATGAAAACAAAAGGAAGAAGTTCTTCGAAAATACAAGTTCACAATTATTAACATACTATTGATTACATAATTGATTAATTACTTAACTCTGAGCACAATCACACCAAGTTTTAGATCAATGTCTACAAAGTAAGCTTTAAAAATTCAGTACAGGTTTAATAGTTTTTTAAATCAAAAGCAAGGCAGAAGTAAAAAGAGAAAACTTACAAAAAGTAGTGGCTGCAGATCTCAGGCCTACACTACAGGGAAAATTTCATGCAGTTTATAATTTATAAAATAAGCATAACTGATGACAAAGCTCATTGAGCCTCACAGATTATTCATGCTGTGGCAAAGACTGGTAGGATATATTTGTTATAGTTTGGGCTTTCTCTAAGACTTCTGTGTTTGCAACAAAAAGGCAATTACCAAAACCAGGCCAAGTCTTATAGGATCTTGAAACCATGTTGTTATACATGCTGTGTGTGAGTTTGTGAGCCCAGGTTTAACAATTAATCCCTAATTACTGCATATTCAATGGAGATCATGTGAGATTCCCACCACATCCTCCTGTCCGTTTTGAAAGGTAGAAAATACCATGCTGACTCTACAGTGCTTACACCTGAATTTATTTTGTTAGCTTTACCTACAGGTTTACTAAATATACAGAAGACAAATGATACAGCAGGACAGCAAATTCGCACAATACTTTGAGAATAAAAGTAGAATACCTCCAAAGTGCTAAAATATCCTTTTTGGAATGTATTTCTTGGAGAGTCTAGTAAGCAAATTGATTTTTGGGTGAAACAAATTTTTCTCTTGGTAGATTTTCTGTGTATGATATCATTCATGGGTGATAAAAACCTTGGTTCATCTGCAGATTTTGAATCTCCTGTTAGAACTAAAGACTTTTGAAGATATCCCCAGTATTTATCCAATCCAAAGGCCTCAGGAGTTCTACATGTCAATTACACATGATTAGTGACAAATTAGGGGGATTATTGCATAGAAAGTTAATGAGCAGGTGCTTGTATCACTTGGGTTCCAAGTATCCATGAATGCCCTGACCATGTACAATTCAATTTACGCCTACAACCAAACCCCTGTAGCAAGATTTGTTTTCAGATCAATCAACAGGACAACTCATCTCCTGATTTTCATTTCAAAGTGTTATAAGGAAAGATAGCTCCCATTTTAAATGACATTTCAAAACTCTATGAAATAGAATACTGAAATTTTCCTATTTTAACATTTTTTTTTTGGTTTATGTCGTTGCTTCCCCGAATGGTGAATTTTCAAGCTTTTATATTCTGTCAAGGGAACACTTTGGTCCCCACCTCCCAAGAGATGAAGAAAAATTTACGCCCATTAACCTAGGTCATTTTTTTCACATGTCTTAATGCCAGCCAAAAATCATTTTGCCAAAAGCCTTCAGCAGGTCACCTGCTGGTCTCTCAAAGGAGAATAGTCATGACCAGAAGTTATGTACAAAGTTAGTTGTGATGGTGCTGGTACGGACAAGATAACTTCAAAAAGAAATTCTATTAATGTGTGTGATATTTTGCCAGTGGTGGGTTTGCATAATTAAATGTCTGTTGTGATGTATTTAATGCAAATTGAAAAATCTTAGTGGTTGTTTTCATTAACTATTTCCTTTAGTTACAAAATGATGACAGTTCTGAGTTCTAATTTTTCTACAAAAAACTAATCATTAAGGGAATTCTAGTGTGATAAAAGATGATCAAATCAGGGCTTTTTGGGCACATGTGATATTCATGTTTATCAAGATAGTGTATGCAAATACAAGGAATGATGGTGAACAAGGACTTAAAAATGGAGGGAAAAAAACCTTAAAAATATATTTTGCTAAAAGAGCCACAGTCCAATTAATTGAGTTGTGTGATGGAACATATGCAATTATTACTTTGCTAACCATTTTTAGTTGACCCATTGAAAGTTTGAATGTAACTTTGCCCTGTGAGATGTGGCTACACCACTTTTATACTTCTGGCTTAATGAAGATCACATTCAGCACTGCTACTGTTAAAACAATAGGAAATGCATTGTGACAGATATAAATTAGGTTTCCTCTAACCTTTCTCATGCCTGCTATGCTCCATAGTATTAAGATTATCGAAGGAATAACTTGATAAACTATATGTGTTACAACCTCAGTTGAGACCGTTAACTTTAAAACAAGAGATATGAACTCCCCAGATCGATTTAAATAATTACACAAGATTTCACATTTTAACACTTATACTACAACTAAACTAAAAATCAACATTAACTAAACAGTACTTAGTAGGTAGATAATACACTAAATCTGCAGCACCTGTGGAAGAGCCTGTCACTCCAGAATTGGCCTTTATAGCCACTCCAGGCGCTGCTTCACAAACCACTGACCACCTCCAGGCGCGTATCCATTGTCTCTCGAGATAAGGAGGCCCAAAAGAAAAAAAAAGAAAGAAAGAATACACTAAATTACAGAGAAAGGTGTTGCCCCTTAACTTATTAAAATACTTGAAAACCACACACCACATTTTATATGTTACACAGTGTTCTCATCGAATTGTTATCTTTGTGGTTAAAAATCCCAAACTCCTCCTCTAGTCTTTCTCAAAACCAATGTCCTCTTCGCTCACTTCTTCCAAGCACATTCGACCTAGACTTCATTAATAAGGCAGTCTTTGGTGATCCTGTTGGTCTTTTCTCCTCTGCAAACCTCAGCTTTCAAATCAGATTCAAATCTTAGCAGCTTTTCACTGTATCAATGCTCTGAGAGCAGTTGTTTTCTCTCTCTTTCTTCTGAGGTCGCCCCTGGTAGTCTTTGTGTATTCCTTTCTTCCGGAAAGCCTGTTGAATTTAGTCAGAACAGAAGTCAATAGTGATTTACAATGTTCAGAGTCCATAAGTCTGGCCATAACAAAACCACCAGGGCCTTCCTTTGTTTCCAGGTATTAGCAACTGCAACAGAAATTTGCATTTTTAGAGCTCCTGGCTCCCTGTTTATAATCTGAGAGTCAGGGATAGTAAAATCCATTGTGCTTCAGGTGTTACAAGCTTGAATTCTGCTTTCAAAAGGGTCAATAATATGGGTTCCTTGTTTTCATGGTAACCCAGATCCCTGGCTTGTCTTTGGGCAGACCTGGTGTAAGGTCTCCTCTAAATCCTTCTTACACTGCATTAAAGATCACAGTTTTTAAAGCATAATCATACTACAAAGTCCAGCGTTCATTGCATATGTAACATGCAGATTTTGCTCTGTCTAAAGTTGAATTATTTTACTGAACTTTGAAGCTTCATGATGAGAAGATGGTAAATCATTTTCTTTTAAGTCTACAAACTGAGTTACATGATTTCCTGTTCGGATTTGTATGCAATTTTCTTGGTAACGATTGGCTTTTTGCCATCTCTATATAATTGTTATATTTCTTCAAAACTATAATCCATAAAAAGAAAGACTTACATTTATATAGCACTTTAGATGACCACTAGACATCTGAAAGTGCTTTGCAGCTAATGAAATACTCTGGAACTGTAGTCACTGTTATAATGTAGGAAACACAGCAGCCAATTTGCACACAGCAAACTCCCACAAACAGCAAAATGATAATAACCAGATAATCTGAGTTTGTGATGTTGATTGAGGGATACATATTGGCCAGGACACTGGAGAGAACTCCCCTGCTCTTCTTCAAAATAGTGCCATGAGGTATTTTACGTCCACCCGAATAGGCAGATGGGCCCTCAGTTTAACATCTCTTCCAAGAAAGGGAACCCTCGACAGTGCAGTACTCCCTCAGTACTGCACTGGGCTGTTAGTCTTGATCTTTGTGCTCAAACCCTGGAGTGGGACTTGAACCCAAAGGTGAGAGTGCTATCAACAGAGCCATGGCTGACACAATGAACAGTTAAAGATAGATAAATGAGGTGAGATAGCATTGGGTGAGGACTACCTAGTGTTGCAATATTTATTGTTTAGTGTGCAATATATAAAGCCACATGATTGAAAGCAAATCATAGGCCTGTCACTGGATCTGAGTTACTTATGGTCCATTACATGCACACATTACTTTTTAAATCCAGGGAAAAATCTGTAATTTAATCTCCCTCTTTATTGTTTGTGTCACTGTAAACAACAATTTCTATTAAATGTAATTAAAATCTTTCCAGTACTGCATCTACAGCAGTACAGTTTTGATGATGCATGATATTATATACAGTACTCATTTTTATAAAGATGTTTGCTACAGCTGTCTTTTCAATTGCTATTTATATATCAGCATTATATATCTGCACTACTGCAGCATTTTAAGGAGATTGCTACCAAACTCAATGCCATTAATTATTGTACCCACTGGTAACCAAGAGCTGTAATTGTACATGGTGCAACACAACAAATGTCTTGTGTCTAAAATGGAAAATGAAAAAAATAATTCAATATGGCAGTGTGAGAAACAGATAGGAAGGAAGGAAGGAAGGAGGGAGGGAAAGTGAACAGGGGTAGAATGGATGGAGGATAAGGGTGAAGTGAGTGACAGTGGAAGAAGAATATTAGCTAGTACAAAGGAGAAGAGGTAGGTGTAATACTGGGAGTGAGGAGGTGGTCAGAAGAAGATTTGATAATGGGAAGGTGAAGGGGTAAGAAATGCTTCAGGACTGAGGGCAGCATGGAGGAAGGATTAGTGATTGAGGGAGAGGACAGGATGGGAGCCACTGAAAGGTATATTTTCTTGCAACACCCCACTTCAAATTCATCCTACGACTATTGGTAGATTTTTACCCCATCATCCCACCATACTCCCCCATCACCTCCAACAGAAAGGGAAGGAGAAAAAATAGAGAAATTTGAGGATAGAGAGAAAGCAGAAAATAAGTTAGAATGATAGAAACCGAGGAGGAGATAGAGAAACAGAGGAGGAGGTAGAGGAAAACAGTCACATGAAGACAGCTGAGACCTTTTCTCAGTCTTAACTGTTGGAGTTTGACGAGTATGCATATGTTATTTAAATTTTTATGACTGCACATTTTTCTTGTGCACAAATCTTACTTTTGTTGTCACAATGTTTGGGTAATGCTATTTATGCCAACATTATGTAAGCATTGATAATGGGAAAAGCTGTAAAAAGTATGTCAATACTCTCTATAACAGGTAAACTATCCTGCCTGTTATACTAGTTGACCATCTTTCACCCTTGTTGATGGGACGGCGCAAGTCACCAAGATCTCCATGCCATTTTGTTTTACAGAATAATGGCGGTAAGTTCTTTTGAAAGATAATTATGGGGCCAGAGGTGCCTGAATTGGGACGACCCCTGCCTCACCCTGAATTGACAAGTGCTTGCTCATTCCATGTATATGAGACTTGATTATTTAAAATAGCTTGAGTATCTAGTCAAGTGCATCAGTGGGTGGCACAATTCTCTGCTCACTGAAGTTGGCTGAAAATTAAAATTAGTTCTGGTATGTCTATTTATATTTTTACTGTTTCTCTGAAGGTTGCAAAGTGCTTAAGTTTTTTAATTTTACCTCACTATCTTTTGTCCTAGCCTCTGTCTTTGCTTCCATGCTTCACCCTCCTATACCTGGCCGTAGCCTCGCAATCCTCTTCCACAACAGGCCCGTCCCCATTAACGTACCATCACTGAGTTGGCAAGTGGCTGGATTTGATGTGACCCCTTTCATCACACAGAGTGAGGCAGGTGCCTACCTAATGGCAGCAATTGACAGTCCAAGCCAGTCTGATGGTCCAGACCTCATTACCACATTAATTCAGAGCAGTTCACTAAACTAGGCAGGAATTATGCTTGTTCCAAGGAACTAAACCTGTTCAAGTTAAGAGAGGCAATCCAGGGGAATGACAATGAGGAGATTGGCATTGGGAGAGGTTGATTTTTGTGGGGACAGAATACGTCATAAAGATTGCTTTAAAAAAATGCCCATTTTAGAATAGTCTCTAGTGATCCCTTGAAAATTATATGTTTCTCCCATTAGTACTTGAAAATTGCATTGGGAGCTCATTGACATCGTAGGACCCCAATTTAGATGCTATACTGTGGCTCCTTGGCTTTGGCACATATCTGAAGGCCCCAATTAAAATGGCATTGGGTACAACAGTAATTGGAATGGTGCAGTAAGTTCTGAAAACAGGGACAAATATTGGAGCTTGTTCCAATGTTACAGCTTGGAGTATATGGGTGTCAACCTTGGCCTGAGGTAGCACTTCCACCTCCTGAGTCAGAAGATCATGAGTTCAAACTTCACTCCAGAGACTTGAGCACTTAATCTAGGCTAACGCTTCAGTGCAGTACTGAGGGAGTGCTGTACCTTTGAAGGTGCTGCCTTTCAGATGAGATATTAAAACTGTCTTTCTCAGGTGGATGTAAAATATCCCAAGGCACTACTTTCAGAAGAGCAGGGGAGTTCTCCCGATGTCCTGGCTATCATTTATCCCTTAATCAACGTCACTAAAACAGATTATATAGTTATTTATCTCATTGTTGTTTGTGGGATGCTGCTGTGTGAAAATTGAAAAACTCTTCTCCGCTTTGAGTGCATTAGGATATTTTGAGCCTGTGACAAAGCACAAGGCACTTCCATTCACTGAGTAGTAGAGAATGAAAGTCTCCAGGTGGACCTAAAAAGTAACTGGAAGTAGAGAATAGCAATAAAAATGCTTGCCAAAAATTATATTGAGTTGCAAGTTTAGATGATCATGTTTAGAGTAATGTACCATGTTATATTTGTTGTTAAATTACTTAATCAGAATTGTAGTTAATTTCAATACATTTTTTCTTGATGTGTACATCTAGGTTTCCTGAATCTACCGCCCGCCAACCACTGCCCAGCTCCCCAATATATGGATCCAAAGGCCTCTGTGCAGTACCTCAGCCAAGAACTGATCAAGCTCATCCAAATAAGTTGAGCAAATCCAACTGACAGCTATAGCTAGCCCCAGGGCTTCAACACAGGTCCTTCAGCTGGGATTCAGATCTTTAGCTGCTTGAGTTACTGGGCCATGTCATGATTGTTTGTTCATTAATCATTTTTTCAATTCTTTTGAAATAATTATTGAAGGTATTTTTCATAGCATCTTGATTATTTTGTGACAACAATCAAAATCTATTTCCAAGAGCAACATTTGTCATAATTATGCCAAATGATTTTCAGAATAAGGTTTTCAGTACAAGCTGGAATGACTCATTATGATGTGAAAACACTTCCAAAACCTAGCCTTAGGTCAGCAATCTGTCCGCCTGTTTCAATTATTTTTCTTTAGTTCTGTAAAACCCCAAATGCTTTCTAAGAGAATCAAGAGAAAAGTATGCCAGAGGGAAACTGAAGGAAAGAAATGCTCCACCCATATATTAGACATTGTGATATCCCACCGAAAACTAATAACCCTCATTAGGTATAGCTGTCAGGTTCTACTCTGTCATCAAGACTAAAACCTGTTACTATAGCAATGTGAATCAAATAACCTTACTGTGGCTGTTCTGGTCTGCTGTTCAAAGTCTAGACTCTGATTTTTATAGCACTACAATCTTCTGTCCCCATGGTTGCACTGTAAGACTGCCTCTTGAAGTTTATTTTTCCCTGCAAGAAATATCGATCTATTTGAATTCTATTTCGTATCAAGAGAAAAATAAATGATTTGTCAAACTGGATCCACTCTTCTGAACTGAAAATGTTCTGACATGAAAGGAACCTTCTTCAGGTGTGAAATATATAGATCCTGGATGGTTGTGAGTGAATTATAATGCAGTAATATAATTGGATGGGTCATAAGCCTGAGCAGTTTGTGTCTTGTCTTAGCCCTGAGATGGATTATTATCTTTATCCTTTGAATGCCCTCTAATCGAGTAATGAACATGTTGTTTCTTGCAATTTGCTGAAGATAGTTTTTTTCATATTTCTCACACGTCTAATGCATCTTTCTCCTTTGACTTTACTTGCAGTCCTTCATCTATTGATGTTTTTAAATGCATTGGGGTAGATTTTCAACTTGTGACCTAGGCATAAAACTGACATTGTAGACACCCACCCATTATGGAAACTGCTGGATTTTCAGTTCTGTTGATGTCAATGTAACCATTGTTCCTCCAAATCTCTTCCCTTTCTTCCTGCCAAGCTCCCATATCATTGCCCTGAATGCCTTCCCTGCATCATCAGTGTGTTTACAATCAAGATTCATCACGCAGTCTATGACTATCTCTTTTTACAGACTATTAAGACTGTGGAACAGCTTCAGTCTTTCTTTCATTCTACCCAACTTTGCATCTGCTGAAGGTGGATTCTTGATTTACCTTATCTTCCCTCTTTGCATCGGGGGCCTTTTGTTCAGCAGTGTTGTTTTTTTTTAAAGGGGTCAATGTGATACTGATGAGTTATTTCCACAAGATTGTGTTTGGGTTGTTGAGAATAGTTGTTCAATAGTGACATTCCTTGTGTGCAAGAAAATAGCATCAAATTGTGACCTGATTAACGTATTTACCCAATTACCATCAAAGATCATGAAGTATCTATACAGAATTTTCCCTCAGAATGTTGAATGGGTAGGATAGGGTTGATTGTACATGGTGAGTGGATGGGCCAGATGGCTTTTTCATTTTATACTATTGTGTCAGCTGTGGCTTAGTTGGTAGAATTCTTGCCTCTGAGTCAGAAAATTGTGTGTTCATGTGTCATTCCAGACACTTGAGCACAAAAATCTAGGCTGAGACTCCAGTGTAGCACTGTTGGAGATGCTGTCTTTTGGATGAGATGTTAAACTGAGGCTCCATCTGCTCGCTCAGGTGAACGTAAAAGATCGTTTTGGCGTTATTTTGGAAGAAGAGCAGGGGAGCTATCACTGGTCTTCTGAACAATTCCTCAATCAACATCACTAAAACAGATTATCTGGTCATTATCACATTGCTGATTGTGGGAGCTTGCTGTGCACAAATTGGCAGCCGTGGTTCCTACATTACAACAGTGACTACACTTCAAAAGTACTTCGTTGGCTGTCAATATGCTTTGAGGTCATGAAAGGCGCTGTAGAAATTCAAGTCTTTTTTCCCTTTTTTTCCACTAAGGATGCTACAAAAGTCTATATTAATGATAAATTTACATACATTTCAATTTGTCTTTAAGAAATAAAGAATTAAAAATCGAACTAATTAGTTTTCATTCAGCCACCATTAGATAATTACATTTGTTTACTTTCAAGTTACCCTTGAGTAACAACTAATTTGTTTTTGAAATCAAGACTACATTTCCTAATGAATTCTTAATGGTCGAATACTGCATGATCATTTCACTTCAGGAAATGTCAGTCTTTGTTACTAACAACTGGTTATTTTCATTCTTGTATGTTCAGGATAAAACACTTCTGGGACACCTGCAAACTAAAACCCAAGTTGACCCTTTTATTTCAAACCTTGTTATGTATGACAATTGTTAGGATATAAGGAAAGAAAATAAGTCATAAAATGCCACTCATTAATAATAATCTACAAAATTTTTAAATGGCATCAAATGTGATTTAAAGCTACTTTTTCTCTACAATGAGTGAGAGGATCGACCTTTGACTTTACAATGGGCTGTGGTAAAAGAATTGGCGATTATTTGTGGAAAAATTATATTGTCTCCCCTTGCTTGTGTTTTTTTATATAACAGTTTTGAACAGTTTCTGTTTCTTAATCAGCTAATGCAGTGTGATCTTAAACTATTCTTCCAAAATATTGCACTGAAAGTTCATCAAACTGTATGTAGGTCAGCTGATTTTAGTATTAATCCATTCCTTCACCTATTTTCAAATTTGTTATCTATATCTCTACACTTTTCCAGTTAGATTTTTAAAATATGTAACGTATCTTGCAATATTTTAGCAAATTTAATGGAATGGAATTTTAGGGAGAACACAACTTTTTTAACATTAAAAATTTGTATTATTTAAATTTGGATGCACTGCAGAGTGTGTTTTATGTTTAATGAAAACAATTGCAAGTGCATACTGAATGATAGATTGCTTATCAAAAAATTCTCCCTCTTAGATGTCTGGTTGTTTCATTTATTATTTTCTTCTCTTTGGGTAATTGGTTCTTCCACCCAATTTGTGTTGTGTGCAACAAATGCTTTCCTGCTGCAGGGAAAGTTTTCCCTCATTTAATTGGTGTGTGTGTGCATGTGTGTTGATAAATAAATTGCAAATGAAATGCAGTGGGAAAATTATGTTGTCAAATACTTTCCTTTTTAAAGATTTACTGCTAATACCATACGTGTAATTTAGTTAATAGATCTCACCTGGAATCTACTTACTAGTGTTCAATTGTGACAATCAAGGCAAAATTACCTCTGTTGCAACTTGAATCAGTCTATTAGCAAAAAATCAAATCAAAAAGGAATGCCAAATTACCTGGGAGAGAACAAATGTAAGAAGCTGTAGCAATCTTGAAAATGCAAAGTTTAATCTTTGATGAGTAAAATCTCAGTAATTTATAAATTTTGTGAAACTTAGTCTTCATTTAGCTTTTTTAAACTAAGTATTCCCTCGGTACAAAAAAACTGCAGGCAATACTGAGCCATGAGGAATCTTCAGATTATCACCCAGAATGCACCAGATGAAGTCAAATAAATGGCAGCCTCCAGGGTGTTGGGTTATAAACTGGATTTCTCTACTACACACCACTGTGTAGTTCACAACACTTAATAGAGAATATTATTTGTGTGTCAGCTGTTGAAGCATCAAATAATATAATATTGAGTCCAGTTCTAACTTTTCTCCATGGATTTGCAACAAAACAAAGCTCCCTGACACAATATTGGGATGTCAGTTTGAGGTATGGATCCTAGGCTTACAAATGATGCTTAATCCCCATTCATAGACCATCAGCTATAAATCTCAACCAACTGGCACTTTGTGAGCAATCTAATAAATACTTCCGTTGCCATATACCTAACTCTATAAAGTCTCTATCCATTACAAAACACATAAAATGCTTTTCAATGAAGTAAAGCTTTGCAAAATATGCAACATTTACTCCTAAATGATGTTTCATATATATTAGTGGAGTGGAGTCCCGCAGGAGTCTGTGCTGGGGTCTCAACTTTTTACTATTTATATCAATGATTTAGATGAGGGGAGTGATGGCTTGGCAACTAAGTTTGTAGATGACATAAAGATAGGTAGGAAAATATGTTGTGAAGAGGACATAAGAAGGTAGCAGACTGATATAGATAGGTTGAGTGAGTGGTCAAAAATCTGGCAGATGGAGTATAATGTGGGAAAATGTGAAGTTGTTCACTTTGGCAAGAAGAATAAAAAGGCAGAGTATTACTTAAACAGAGAACGACTGCAGAATTCCAGGGTGCAGAGGGATCTAGGTGATCTAGTGCATGAGTCGCAAAAAGTTAGAATGCAGGTACAGCAAGTCATAAAGAAGGCTAATGGAATGCTATCCTTTATTACGAGAGGAATTGAAAATAAAAGTAAGGATATGATGCTTCAGTTATACGGGGCATTGGCAAGACCACATCTCGAATACTGTGTGCAGTTTTGGTCTCCTTATTTAAGGAGGGATGTAAATACGTTGGAGGCGGTTCAGAGGAGGTTTACTAGATTGATACCTCACTGGAGAGGATGCAGAGGAGATTGACCAGGATGTTGCCTGGACTGGAGCATTTCAGCTATGAAGAGAGACTGGATAGGCTAGGGTTGTTTTCCTTAGAGCAGAGATGGCCAAGGAGGGACCTGATTAGGTGTACAAAATTATGAGGGCCGAGATAGGAAGAAACGTTTTCCCTTAGCGGAGGTGTCAATAACCAGGGGGCATAGATTTAAGGTAAGGGGCAGGAGGTTTAGAGGGGATTTGAGGAAAAATGTTTTCACCCAGAGGGTGGTTGGAATCTGGAACACACTGCCTGAAGGGGTGGTAGAGGCAGGAAACCTCTCAACATTTAAGACGTATTTAGATGAGCACTTGAAACGCCATAGCATACAAGGCTATTGGCCAAGTGCTGGAAAATGAGATTAGAATAGATAGGCTTGATGGCTGGCGTGGACACGGTGGGCCGAAGGGCCTGTTTCTGTGCTGTAAAACTCTATGACTCAATTAAAGGATTCAGATGGAAATTGTATCACCTGCTGACTTAGCAGAGAATGATGGGCTAAGGGTGTATGGGAAATAGCTAGATCTGATCTTATTGGCTGGATGGCCTTTTCTTGTATTGTACACAGTTACCTTCTTGTGATTCACTGCACCGGATTTTCAAACCCAGCTGAAAGCGGGAACAGCTGTGAGCATGATTGGAACATCGCATTCTTGGAGGTCGCGCCAGGTCCCACCGCCTCTGGAGCATGATGTTATTTTCAAAGTGCCGCTGGCAGAGGTGGGGGAACAGGTTGGGCGCACGCTTCCAATTTAGTTCCTGTTGAGATCATTAAAGAGCTCATTAACAGGTTTGTCATTCACAGGGAACAATTTTTAAAGGCTGGGTATGGGGAAAATGTCATGTGGGGGGGGGGGAAATGTCATGTGGGGGGGGGAAATGTCATGTGGGGGGGGAGGAATGTCATGTGGGGGGGGAATGTCATGTGGGGGGGGGAAATGTCATGTGGGGGGGGAATGTCATATGTGGGGGGGGAGAAATGTCATGTGGGGGGGGGAGAAATGTCATGTGGGGGGGGAATGTCATGTGGGGGGGATGAAAATGTCATGTGGGGGGGGGGAGGAAAATGTCATGTGGGGGGGGGAATGTCATGATAGGGTTGTGAAGACGTGAGCAGTGTGGAAGGCCATAAGGACCATGCGGGTTGTGGGAAGGGCATTAAATTAATTCCAAGGCAACAGACAAAGCTCAGCTGCTTTTGATGTGTATCAGTGTGGATATTGCTGCAGCTGGAAGAGTTTAATGTCCCAGTGGAGAGTGGCAGGAAACCGGATAGGGAAAAGTGGGGTTCTGCCTGGGGATATGTTCCCATGCCCACGCATGCCTTCCGAGTTCCCTGGTGACTCATTTGTATAGGCAACGGGAAGCCTAGTGATGGCTGCCGCTTGCCTTTAAAGATCACATTCAGTTCCCCATTCCCACCTCCAGAATGCTTCTGGCGACTGGAACTGGGTACCGGACTTGCTTCCAAGCCAATAACTTAGTTTGCATTTAAAAAGAGCTCTTTCTCAGCATTGCTGTTACAGCATGCTGTCGGGACCCGGAAATGCTCCAGTTGTCAGGGTCCCAAACCAAAAATGAGAATCCGGCCCACAGTCTCTAACTTATCTGTTCTTGAAATCTGTTGCAAGATATAATCTGAAGATACTGCTGACCCTGAGGGAAGACTTAATTTGATTCTTTCTTTTCTTCCTGTCCTTTCTTCATACTGGCTAATGTTAGTTGACTCACTGCCTACCTTTCTCCTACAATAAGTAAAACTGAGCATCTGCAGAACGTGGTGTGATGTGGTGAGACTTAATTAGTTCTCAAGATATGGGTGATGCTGGCAAGGCTGTATTTATTGTCCATCCTTAGTTGCCCTCAGATGGTGGTGGTAAGCCTCCTGCTTCGACCACTGGAGTATTTGTGGTGATGCTGCTCTCAGCAGCATTCCCTGGGGACAAGGATTCAAATCCCCTCATGGTACTTGGTAAAATTTAAATTTAATTAATAGAAATCTGCAATTGAAAGCTTGTTTCAGTAATGGTGCCATGGAACTATCATTGATTGTTGTAAAAGAAAACATCTGGTTCACTAATGTCCTTTAGGGAAGGAAGGGCAACAAATGCTGGCTTTGCCAGTGACGCCCACATCCCATTAAAACATTTTTTTTAAAAGTTGTTGTGGCTGAGCCCGTTTCTGGGTAATTTTGACCCTCAAGGAGTTACTATTGAAGGTCTCAAGAATGCTATCATTGAAGGTCAGCTGGAGGTGTCTGGAGATTGTCATTGTCTGGCACTTATGTGACACAAATGTTACTTGACACTTTTCAGCCCCGAGCCTGGATGTTTTCTAGGTCCTACTGTAAGCTGACATGGGCTGCTTCATTATTGGAAGAGTTGTGAAATGGAGGAGCTGTGCATAGACCTGAACATTGAACTTGACAATGATAATCCCCGCCCTGCTCCTGATCTTTTGATGGCAGAACACTGAGGAAGAAGCTGAAGATAGTTGGGCCGAGGAAGCTACTCTGAGGAACTCCTGCAGTGACGTTCTGGGTTGCAATGAAAGATGCCTTCAACAACGACAACCACCTCCCTTTGTGTTCGGTATGACTTCAGCCCCTGGAGGCTTTCCCTCTTAACCCACAAATGATTTCTGTTTTGGTGAAGCTCCCTGGTACCATAATTGTTCAAATGTTTTGTAGAAACATGTTCTGAAACAAAGAGATGCTTTGTGGAAGGAAATAACTACAAAATATAGATTAAATTACAAATTCACATTAACAAAAATCCCTACACATGCTGTATAAACAGAATGAATCACAGATAATGATGAAATACTAGTTTGTCTTCTCATGAGTGAGATTATTAGCTCTACTGTTGTTCCCTGCTGTGTATCCTTTATATAGCTGTGACCTTGACTGTCACCTGTGCATCTGTTTGTAGTTTAATTCATGATTTCATCTGTAAATGTTTTTATTTTACTTTATTCAAAGACTGATTCATTTTTTCAAAAAACTGTAGAAACTGAACTTGAAAGGAGAATTGAACATTAAGTTAAATCTAAAACATATTTATAAGGAAATTGTGGTTCATTATCTTAATGCAGCAGGAATACATGTATATTTTATAATGCTACAGGCAAAGAGTACCTTGAAATTAATTGGAGGCTATGTTTCAAAGAAGTTGTAATACCCTTGACAAGTGAATTAAAAAGCTCCAAAAATAAAAATTTCACTTAAAGGGGATTTAGGAGATAGATAATGAACTGAGAGCTTTCAGCCAAAATAAAATCACCAGGGATATCTTATTGGCAGAGGAAGCCTGTGAATATTCATGAAATTGATCTGTAATAGTATGATTTCTCCATAATCACCATTAAGTCTTATTCTGAGAGAATGGCATGTCAATGTGCTTCTTGTGTTCATCCTCCCAGGTGTTACTCGTTCCGGTGCTAGGGGAATTTATTTTATCCTTTATTTTATTGTTCGAAGAGAGCAGAAGACATTTTGTTTTAACCATCTGCTCCTTTAACACTCTGTAGATGGAGCTATTGTGCGGCATAATCATAATTCAATTAACCAGCTCAGACAAAGGCTGTACTGCAGTGAAAACAGGAGAGTAAAATGTAATGGTTACAATTTAATTTAAATCTAAAAAGTCATTATTTACAAGTGGATTTTGGAATTGTCTTGCATAGTTCCTTTTTGCATCGTGAAACTTTGTAATGTGCTTTACAGAGGGCGCAGTGACACCAAAAGGACATAGGTAAGATGTTTGTGAAAGTGACTGAAAGCGCAGACAAATAAAGAAAAGGTTGCATTTATGTCGCACCTTTCATGACCACGGGATGTCGCAAAGCACTTTACAAAACGGAACCCCTTTTTGGATAGACTATGAAGGTAGTGAGAGTACAGCAAGGAAAAGAGAATTCCATTGTGTAGGAGCCGGGTGGGGTTGGGGGAAAACCCACAGAACTGCAGAGTAACAGTGTGTGCTGGGATGCAGGGCTAGAGAAGGTTGCCAAACAGGGTAGAGTGAGGCCATGGAAAGACTTAAGGGTGATGATTTTAAAATCGATACATGGGAAGGTAGGGTATAGCAGCATATCGGTAAGGAAAACAATGGACCGATATTTGTCTTCCCCTACCCTGCCATCAGTTCATGCTGGCACACTTTGGGAAATTGAAAGTATCGCAAAATTGGAAATTCCTACTTATAATGTAGGACAGCATCTTAATGAAGTAGAAAAGCAGCTATAAATGAAGATGAGTGAAGGCATCTGAGAGCAATGCTGACTTTCATCTGCAAATGTGGACAATAAAAGGGTAATTTTGTTATATTCTGCTTGCGTGTAGAGCTTTACTTTTGACGAGTTTTAACCTCCGCCCCTTTCAGCAGGACCCCTCTGTTTAAGAATCACAGAATATTCCCCAGTCCTATATCCCTGTTTTTGACCTGTGTTTCCACCTGGCAAAAATCCAAACAAGGAGCACATTTTTGCAAAGTGACCCTTTATTCTGATTCTCCACATAAAATACAGACAGTTGCCATGTATATAATACTACACCCAGCACTTAAAATGTCCAGTCACTGAAGTACATTGCTAAATTCGTAACAGTAGAAGCCAACAGATGTCCTGCGGGCAGTGGTATATGTTAAAGCTACTGAAAGGCTAATTTAGGACTGATGCCAAGAACTTGTTCATGCAAAGAATGATAGGAACTTGGAAAAGCTTTGGAATCATTTAACAAAAATGTTGGCTGGATGGAGATGCTGTAATGGAGAACTGTAGACTTTTTTTAGATGAATGAGCTAAGATGGCTGTACTAAGTGTTTGCATGGTAACTTAACTATCACAATAAATACAGCACTATTTTAATTGTTTTATTTAGCTTGGTAAGAGAAGATACTTAAATCCTTATAATTTATTGTATGGTAACACCAGCTGTCCAAAATTGACAAAAGTTATAAATGTAATAAACAAGATTGAGACAAGTCATGTTTTATAGAACAGGAGCTGATCTCCTAATGGTTCAAGTGCTTGGGAGGGGGCTAGGGATTAAATAGTCCCCGTCAATGGCGTCAGCTGCCTGTGTGCAGGTGCTGATGCCATTTTTAAAGGGCTTTGAGCCCTACCATTACATTTAAATATTTAAAGCGCAAGGAAATAAAAATGAAGACATTTCTTCTGTCCCTCTCCCACCCCCAATAACAATTAAATTACTTGCCCTCTCCCCTGCAAAACACTTATCTTGTCCACCTGACCTTTACCTGTCCCCCACCCCAAAATGCATAAACTTTAACCTCAAACCTTCCTACCATCCCCTACACCAATGATGTTATTTGGACCCCGTTCCCTCCTCCTCCCCACCCCCACCGCACTGAGAAACTTACCTCATCCCCCCCTCCCCACAAGTGTTCTGCCTCATTTCCCCGGACAGGCATCCGAAGGCGCGGGAGTGCCGGCCACCAGGCCGAAGATAGGAGCAGAAACCCAGGCGGGACGTAAGTATAATTAATGCATTTATTTATATTTATTTGAATATGCAAGTAAAGGGGTCCCGTTGCCGAGCGGTGGTGTGGGGGGGTGGGCACCATGAAGCCTTGTTACCACCAGCAATATCGGGCCGGGCCCTCCCAGCATTGGGTGCTTGGCGGCCATTTCCTGGAGGCATTTTCCCCCAACCCCCCCACCATGAACCTAGACATCGTGGGGTCTGTAAAATTCAGCCCATTGTGTTGATTTTTAAACACCTTTGATGAGAGATGTGTCAAATATTAAACATGTTACTCTTCACTATTTGAATTCTGTTGCAGTAATGAGATGCTGAATAGACATTAGAAACTTATAATCTTCAACATAGCAAAGCTTGCAAGAACTGCAGTCCATTTTTGTCCAATGATATACCCAGTATTCAAAAGGTAGTTCATGCAAGACTTAAAAAGGTCCTTTTAGTGGCTCCATTGATGCACTGGATTTCTTCTTGGCAGGGATTCAAGTCACTATGAAGGTTAGTTTAACCAATGTGAAGGTTGGTTTGCAATCCGCTCACACTATTATATCAACTGCCTGAGGCATTGCAATATAATCTGTGCAGTATCCTTGTTTTGCTGACATACAGGTTGGCACAGATTCAGCTCTGACTGGTTTGGCTGACAATTGAGACAGCTTGCTGTGTGCACTCCAAGAAAGATTAACAGACATTCAGGATGTCATCTGCAGTAGCCTGACCCAAGTTGATGACTGGCTGCTCTACAAAATCTATTTACACTCATGGTGGTATGTAAATGATGTGAGAATCCCAGTTTACAGCTCTAAAAGTAGTTTTTAATATGGTTTGAAAATTTTGCTTCTGCATGCTGGAAGCACATATCATAAAATTGTGCAACCTGAGCCCATGATTTTCCTCCATTGAAATTAATGTGAAGCGCTTTGAGACACCTGAGGTCATGAAAGGTGCTATATAAATGCAAGTTCCTTCTTTAAAGTGTTATTTTCCAAGTCAGAAATATACTCTTTTTTGCATATGGCAGTTTGAAAGGGAACACTAAATGTTGACATTCAAGGTCGTCATCCATTCCAGGGCCTGGTTAATAAATAATTAATACAAGCTATTGATTTGGGGAAGGATCTTACTCAAGTTATTTATTTGGGGAGGGATCTTAGAGAGCAATGGCTCACAAGATACTCCTTAGTTTGGAGCCTCTCCACATTTGCACATTGGGCTATCCTTTATCTTCTGTTTATCTAACAGGGGTTGCTGTGCCTGTATGAAGCTCTAAGGCAGTTTGCAGGAACACATATTTTATGTGGCACGGTGAAGCCGGGTGGTTGATCCAGGGGTCTATGATCAGAATCCCAAGCATTCGATACAATCTGCCACATTGGTGTGGTAGTTTACATTGACGTACTGCATGGAATGGAACAGATGCTCCCATTATGCAATATACAAGTTTTCTTTAAAATTCTAATTACCATTAAGATTTTTTCAGAGACTGTTTTAATGTGCAATAATTCTTCTGGAGTATCTATATTTAAAAACTCCTCTTAGCAACTGAGGTTTCAAAATACTTCTAAACAAAAATAGCATCTGGCGAGGAAGAAAAATTGGAAAGATTATGCAGATAGGGTTAGGTGAAGTAGGGTTGGAGGAGACTCATGTGGAGCATATACACCAGTTGGGCTAATAGCTTGTTGTTGAGCTGTTAATTCTGTGCATTCTTCCACAACTTGCCTTTAGGTGAGAGTTTTGGTTGCTAACTAGAAGGGGCTCTTGGACTTGATGCATGTCAGGAGCTTAGAGAGCTTCATTAATGGTCAGGTATCAGGTTACTAGGACCCAGTTGTGTTCTTTGATTATTGCTTCTCTCCTGAGAGGTAGTTTCAAGATATGTGTGAGGTCAGGGAGACAGACTGTCCGTGTTGGTTTCAGCACTGCTGTGATGATTCTCATAATGGTTTGCATTTGTATGTCAACAAGACTTGGGGAGGAAGGTGGCACCCTCTACCTTCTGTAAAGCACTAAGCATTACTAATGCCATCAACAAGGTGACCCAACACCGATGACAGCCTTCTGCTCTTGAAAGCAACACACAATGAAATAAATCAGTAAATCTGTAGTAAATGTAACTCTTTAAAGAGCCACTTAAAAATCATTACTGTAGCAAGTGGGTGGATCAACCTTTGATTGCAAAGCAATTCAAACAATCCTTGGAACTGCTGTTAAAATGCATCCGTTTATCAACAAACTAAGGTTATAGGAAATTATACTAATTTACACATGATACTTACATTTTGTTTTGCGCTGCTATTAATAACATGTATAATCGTAATATTACAATGTTAGTAGTGACAGATAAATCAGTTTTCTTTATTGGAAGCCATAGCTGAACTAAATTGTTTGTCTCTATAACACAATTAGCTCCAGCCATAAATTCATACCAACTTATGATGCATTTCCTCTGTCCATTCTGGAACAGATTCAGATGTGGCTCTGGTGAATTGTGTCAACCTTGCTAATCTTCTCGAAAAGCATATTATTTTAACATGGGGAAAAGAACCCTGCACATCATGCACATTTTGTGAAGAAGTGATATTGGAGAGTTTTGAATTGAAACATAAGATGTGAAAGGAATGGTCTCAATGTAGTTTCAATCATTTTCCTCCTGCCTGGTAACTGCTCAGGCTGCCAGCTTGTTTTTATCAGTTAGTGGCTTAGATATTCTAATAAGTCTGATGTCTAAAATAAGATTGAGTGCCCATGGAATCCAAAAAGTTCCAGCACCAAACCTGTGATGAAAGCATACATTAATCATATGAAATTGTGTCTGATATCCTCTTCTGGTTGTGTGCAGTGACTGACAATCCCAAAAATCAAATGTTCTGCTGTAAATAGCACATAATATAAACAAATAAAAGGAAGAAAATATAGAATTTGGTGCCTTGCAGCCCCTTTTTGATTTCAGCATATTTTCCCCTAATTTTTGAATGGGATTTTCTATAGAAGACTAATAAAAGTGCATTTACCAGCAACCCTTACAAACTCCTCAACCATGCAAAAAGCACAATTTCTAATGTATCATTGAAATTTAAACACAAAAGACATTTATTGTACCAGTGCCACTTGTTACGACTGGGTGAGGAAGGGGTCTCAGGCTCCCCTCTTGCCCCTTTCCTGGTTTGGCTGCATCTGGGGTTATTTTTTAAAACACAGTGATTTTAGCTTACTCCCTCAGTGAGCCCTGGCTTACTGCTCTCTAATTGTAATTGCAAATGAACCAATCGGACAGGTTTTCTTGAGTTTAAACAAGAAAGATGTAAGGTTATTAGCCTTATCACTCTAACCCGGTTACAGTTACTAAAATACGCAATGCAACCATGTTCACATGCACACGAGAAGCACACACAAATAGATACAGAGGAGGAGGAAGAATTAGTGGGGGAGGGGGGGTGATTGAAGTAGAATTTGTAATAAATGGAATACAGGTACTGTCTTTTGTCCTTGATGTAATGTCCTTGATTGAAGTGAAAGTCTTGGAGTCCTCATTGGGGTCCGGTGCACAATTTCACACTTGCTTCTCTGGTACCAGAAGGCCGAAGAGGGGCTTTGTCTGTGGTCTTGAAGCATTCGCTGTCACCGGGGGTTTGTTGGGACTTCGTGGAGAGAGACAGACAGAGCGAGAAATCTTCTCCTTGGTGTTTAAATTGCAGTCTATCCTTTCTGTGAGGCACAATTCAAAAAGCCCCAGTCTTGCCAGCAGGTAGGTCATGTGACCATCTCTGTTTGAAACAGCAGTTTCTTAGAAGGTTATTGGATTTCAAAGCTTTCCTTACACACTCGGTGGGGGATGGAGTTCTGGCTCTTACAACCGTCAAAGGATGTTGATCATCACTATTGTCCAGACCAATCTTGTTAATTGAATCAAGGAGCACCCCCATTGTGTCTCCATTCATGTCTCTCAGAATGCAAATGTGCAACCATGTTTTCAGCTGCTTAGATCTGCTTTTTTAAAACAAGTTATTTGCAATGTCCAGTAAAAAGTTTCAAGTAGTGTCCCAGATGACAAAATGAATATGTTTCCATTTGGTAGGTGAGATTTCCGTCACACGTTGTTAGAACCACATTCTGATTTCTTGTCTCTTTCTCAATATTCTTTAGAAATGTAAGTGGAAATGCCAGATAAATCAGAAATAATTCTTAATTTTCAGCAGATACATCAACAGGGCTAATGAGAAACACTGGTAAGAGTTCAGATTAAAGTCATAGAGTCATTTATGGCACAGAAGGAGGCCATAAGGCCCATCAAGTCTATGCCAGCTCTCCACACAACTGTGCAGTCAGTCCCACTCCCTGGCTCAATCCCTGGAAGTCTATTTCTCTCAGGTGGTCATCCAACTTCCTCTTGAAGTCGTTGATCGTCTCCACTTCCACCACCCTTGTGGCAGCAAGTTCCAAGTCATTCACTGTGTAGAAAATGTGCTTCCTCATATTCCCCCTGCATCTTTTGCCCAAAACTTTCAATTGTGTCCCCTAGTCCAAGTATTTGTTAATGGGAACAGTTTTTCCTTGTCTAACTTATCTAAGCCTGTCATAATCTTGTATGCTTCTATTAAATCTCCCGTCAATCTCCTTTTGCTCTAAGGAGAACGAATGCTGCTTTTCCAACCTAACCTTGTAACTAAAGTCCTCCATCCCTGGAAACATTCTGGTAAATCTCCTGTGCACCCTCTCAAGGACCCTCACATCCTTCCTGAAGTGTGGTGACCAGAGCTGGATGCAATACTCCAGATGGGGCTTAAACAGAGCTGTATAAAGGTTCAGCATAACTTCCCTGCTTTTGTAATCAATGCCTCTATTTATGAAGTCCAAGACCTCATATGCTTTACTAACTACTCTCTCAATATGTACTTTCAAAGATCTATACACATGCACCCCTTTAGGACTAGAATTTGTCTGCAAACAAAGATGTCCTAGAATATATAACAAACAATCTTTTGGGTGACAGTAACAATGTTGATTGAGATTGAAGTGTAATAGGCTGCTCAGCATGTCTAGATATTCCAAAGGTACTGCACATGTGTTTTACTCTGTTTAAGGAAATAAAGAAATGCGATTGAGTTCTAATTCCAATTCTGAATCATTGACTGTTTTAGCTGGACCTTTTATAAAAAAAAACTAATTGGAAGAAGTTGGGCTGATAAATGGCAAGTAACATTTGCACCACACAAATGACTAGCAATGACCATCTCCAAAAAAAAGAGAATTCAACCACTCCACTTGACAGTCAATGGCATTACCATTGCTGAATCCCTGATCATCAACATCCTGGGGCTCATCATTTTCCAGAAACTTAACTGAACCAGCCACATAAATATTGTGGCTACAAGAGCAGGTCAGAAGCTGGGAATTCTGCAGCGGTGGTGCCAGAGGACTGGAGAAATACAAATGTTATACCTTTGTTCAAAAAAGTGTGTCAGGATGAGCCAGCAACTACAGGGCAATCCATTTAATCTCAGTGGTGGGAAAGCTTTTAGAAACGATAATTGGGGACAAGTTTAACAGTCACTTGGACAAAAGTGGATTAATTAAAGAACAGATTTGTTAAAGGCAAATTGTGTTTAATAAACTTGATTAAGTTATTTTTGAAGTAACAGAGAGGGTTGATGAGGGTAATGTGGTTGATATGGTGTACATGGACTTCAAAAATACAATTAATAAAATGCCACATAACAGGCGGTCAGCAAAGTTAAAACCCATGCACTAAAAGGCACAATGGCAGCATGGATACAAAGTTAACTGAGTGACAGAAAACAGAGAGTAGTGGTGAATGGTTGCTGTTTAGGACTGGAAGAAGATATATTGTGGGGTTCCCCAGGGGTTGACCACTGCTTTACTTGATGTAAATGACTTAAACTTTGGTGTAGAGGGCACAATTTCAAAATTTGCGGATGACACAAAACTTGGAAGTATTGTGAACTGTGAATTGTAAACTTCAAGAGGACTTAGACAGGCTGGTGGAATGGACAGACAAGTGGCGGATGAAATTTAATGGCGGAAAGTATGAAATGATTCATTTTGCAGGGCTATGGGTAAAAGGTGGGGCGATGGGTCTAGGTGAGTTGCTCTTCCAGAAAACCAGCATGGACACGGTGGGCTGAATGGTCTCTTTCTGTGCTGTAACCATTCTATGATTGTAGTGGTTCAAGAAGGTGGCTCACCACTTTCTTAAGAGCAATTAGGAGTGAGCAATAAATGTTGGCCTTGTCAGTGAAGGCCACATCCATGAACGAATAAAAGACTTTGAGTTTAAAATTATAGGAGCCATACGCAATGTAAAAGTTGGGCTTAAGTGTCAATATCATATTTTTTATATTATATTTATTCAGGTTTTAAACTACATTAACTTTTGCATGAGTCATTTTTTATATAATTGCAATTCTGATTGCTGATTAATACTAGAAACTCATTTTTGTTGCTTTCATAGAATTACTGTTATAATTTAATGAATAGTTTGCTGTAATATTCCCATGGGCTACTCTTAACAAATTTCAATGAAAAAAATTGGAAGGCAAATCTGTTATTTAATAATTCTAAAATCTGTTGGTAATAAAGTGTGCAATTTTTAATTATAACTTCATTATTCCACTTGGATTAACCCCAGTGCTTGTAACCAAAGATCACATTGTAGATTTTTGTGTGACCACTTCCATCAGCAGGAGGTGAGTGCAGCCAGCTTGCCCCGTGTCCCCTGGAAGTGGTCGGAGGCCCAAACCATATTCACAATCAAGTCTCATGTAAATATAAACAAGTGCTGGTTGGCAGCTCGCTAATTGGAAAGATTGGGTAATCTGGCAATCCCTCCGCAAAGCCAAGCTGGTCACAGAAATAAAAGGCAATCCTGGGGAGGGCCTGCTTTTGGGGTCAATTTTTGCATTAATGCTCTTCCTGGCCATAAGCCTTTTGGAGCAGCCTGCAACAGTCACTAAGAAGCTGTTGGTTTGGCAGCTTAATGCCATGTACCAATGGATGGAATGTGTGCAGTGCATGTTCTGCCCATTGGCACTTGAAAATTGCATTGGGGTCGTATTGACATAATAGAACTTCTCCATTTTGGATAGTTTCAGATGCCTGCCTGTTTCTGGTGAGAACCTGAGGCTTCCTGTTATGACCAGGTGAGAAAAAGGTCCACGGTTCCCTTTCAGACTTCACCTGTTCTTAACGTAACAGGGTTTAATTTTAAACACATCGTGTTTTTAGCTCCCCCTTGGTGATTCCTTGTTTACCGCTTTCCAATTATAAGGCAAAGAAGCCAGCACAAGCAGGCTTTCTTAGGTTTACAGAAGAAAAGTTGAAATTTATTAAACTTAAACTCTAATTTAGTTAACACCTTCGGATACACGATGTGCCCCACGTTAGCATGCACACATGCAAATAGAGACAGAAAAGAGCAGAAGAAAAATAAAGTGGAAAAGCGTGAGGCAATATCTGAAGAGTTGTTGTTTTGGTTCTTCAAGCTCACTGTAGAGTCCTTGATTGTAGGTAGATCTTGCTTTTCGTTGGGGCCCAGTATTCTTCTTAAACCTTGTTCACTGTCGGAGACTTTTCTCTCTTGGGGTTCATGTGTCTTCAGTAGATTCAGAGGCTTGTGAGAAAGAGATGGGAGCAGACAGGAGACAGATCTCCTCAGTCCAGGAGCAAACAGACATTCTGCCTTCAAACTCTTTGTGACCAGTTCAGAAGGAAACCCTGGAACAGCCAAGTAGTCATGTGACCAGCTGGTCTAACCAGTCCTGTCCCTTGTGGATTATATCCTCCTTAGCAGGCCCTGGAATGCGCTTCCTCATCTTCGATGTCTGTTAGTATGTAAGTGTTTTTTTCCAGCAACAGCTGATCTGTTTAACAAGTCATTTCCTTGCTCCAACAACAGTTAAAAATCAATGTTCATGACAAAATTGATGTGCCTCATTCTTGGCAGGTGGGGGCCAAGCATGACACTCCCATTTTAGGAGTATCTAATAAAATGGCAATGAAATCGCTGGAATGGCAGTGGAATGGTTCATTAAATGTGGCACTGAAATTTTCATCGCACTGCCACCTTCTTCCTGACTGAAGGTGAAGGTGGAAATCAGCCCCCATATCACTGAAGTCACTTTACTACAATGATCGATACAAGCTCATATGTACATGGAAACATTGAAATTCACATATAGGGCTGAATTTTACCAGCCCCTCGACACCGCGGGTTGCAGCGGGGGGGGTTGGTAAAATTCTGCAGGGAGAGGCCCGCCTCGACCTTGGTGAGGTCCCCTTGCCGCTTGGCCATGGCACCCCAATTACCATATTCAAAACAGTGCTTATCTCAGCAGATTATGCAGCCTGCTGCGCCTTGGTGCACACTTCCGGATTTTATGTTGAATGGGCGGCCGTCATGTGCCGTCCCGTTCCTGAACAGAGGCAGAAGTTTTCGCTACCGAAGGTAAGTTCAGATATTCAGGGGTCTCACTCTACATACTGGAAGGGAGGAGGGAGGGGTGGATATTCAGGGGTCTCACTCTGCAGACGTGTAGGGGGCCATTGCGATTCCGCCCTCCATAATGGTTGGCAGCTCTGTGTCATTCGCTGCCTCTGTCATTGAAGGAGCAATGGCACTCGAGTCACCCCGTATGTGGGAAGTGCGCCAGAGATGGTAAGCATGTGAAGCTTATATGTCTTGCTTCTGCCATCCTCGACTTTTGGTGTGGTCCTTTAAATGCAAAAGTCACTCCACTGTGTAACTGCTCTAACCTCTGGCTACAAGGTTTGTCTTGCACATGTTTGAAAACCAACGCAGGACTGGTGAGGAAATCTGTGTTGTCATGGTTTTTCAACTATTACACATCGATACATGTTCACGAACACTTTGCTTCTGCAGCAGCTGATCATAGTTAGTGGTGTAATATTTCTAGTTGGCAATGCAGCTAGAATATGAATATATTTTCCTGTTTTCTTACAAAGCCCGTTGCAGTTACATGTCTTTTCACATAACAGTTAGCAGAGAAATTAATACAGATTCCAAATGCATATTAGTCTGTGTCTTTTCACAGTCAGATGATTAGAAGCCCGTAGTATGTAAATATTCTTCATTTATGGTTTTATTTTTGTTGTGCATTTGCCTTTTATGGTACATTTAAGTCTCAAGTCCTGGAATATGCAAAATTAAGATTATTCACCCAGCAGTGCGGCACACCTACAAGAAGGAATGTTACACTTGAGTGGAAGAAGAGGATCACAACTTCACAGGACACTGGGACACAGCAGGGTAAGTATGTGGAAGCAAAGTGGGAAGTGCTGGGGAAACTCATCAGGTCAGGCAGCAGCTGTGGAGAGAGAAGCAGAGTTAACTTTCAGGTCTGTGAACTTGGTCAAGTTAACTCTGCTTCTCTCTCCACAGATGCTGCCTGACCTGATGAGTTTCTCCAGAACCTTCTGCTTTGCTGCCAGATTGACAGCAGCCCCACTCTTCAGCAGTCAGGTAAGTATTTCTTTGACCGCTTTAAATAGGCCCCCAGCACCCGCTACACAGCTGACAAAAGGTTCCTCACTGCACCGGATGTCCCGCCTCTCCTCACGTAATATGGGGCAGTAGGTACGGCTCGTCGCAGTGATGCTAATGAGCCCCCATGCATAATATCGTGGGGGCACAGCGGCGGCCGCTGAATGTGGGCACGCCGCTGCGTTCAAAGAGCGCTGCTGCAGAGTGTGGCGCCAAAATAAAATTCAGGCCATAAGGTTTTCAGCTTAAAAGTTGCCACCCAAGTTGATAGGGTTGTTAAGAAGGCGTATGGTGTGTTGGCTTTCATTAACAGGGGGATTGAGCTTAAGAGCCGCGAGGTTATGCTGCAGCTCTATAAGGCCCTGGTTCGACCACACTTGGAATATTGTGTTCAGTTCTGGTCGCCTCATTATAGGAAGGATGTGGAAGCTTTAGAGAGGGTGCAGAGGAGATTTACCAGGATGCCGCCTGGACTGGAGGGCATGTCCTACAAAGAAAGATTGAGGGAGCTAGGGCTTTTCTCATTGGAGCGAAGAAGGATGAGAGGTGACTTGATAGAGGTGTACAAGATGATGAGAGGCATAGATAGAGTGGATAGCCAGAGACTTTTTCCCAGGGAGCATAATTTTAAAGTGATTGGAGAAAGGTTTTGGGGAGATGTCAGAGGTAGGTTCTTTACACAGAGAGTGATGGGTGCGTGGAATGCGCTGCCAGTGGTGGTAGTAGAAGCAGATACATTAGGGACATTTAAGCGACTCTTGGATAGGTACATGGATGATAGTAGAATGAAGGGTATGTAGGTAGTTTGATCTTAGAGTAGGTTAAAGGTTCGGCACAACATCGTGGGTCGAAGGGCCTGTACTGTGCTGTACTGTTCTATGTTCTAAAACTTGAAATTCTAATACTTAACCATTGTGATGTGTTTGTATTTTCAGTAGAATTAATTTACAATGTAAATATTAACAGTAATTATTTAAATTGAACATGGATGAATTTAATTATCAACTTTAGTTCTAGATAATTGATCTCAAAATGTACTACGTAGCATAAGCAATATTGTTTTGATGACATAATTTTGACCTTATGACTAAGCATTCATTTTCCTTGCACCTTATTTGTGAAGTGTTCTGGGACATTACATCAATAGTACTAAATAAATGCAATTCGTGTTTTATGACTTAAGAGAGCACCAAATGTGTTTAGTGATTGAACAGTCTTGAGTTACTAATTTCATCCAGGCTGATGTAGGGAGGCGCTGAGTGGAAGCTAATGGTCTTCCCACCATAGTTTATGAAAATCAGTGACATTCTTGAGCACTAGTGCACTACTAACTCAGAGCAACATTAGCAGAGCCTGCAAGCAGATCATCTGCCTCTTTTCCCTTTGTCACAGCCTGCACGTGGTCTGGGAAACCAGGGAACTAGAGAGATAATAAAAGGATTGCATGCCATCTAAGTGAAGGAAATAAAAAAAAACTATTTTTTTCCCTGAAGCATGTGCAAATGGCATCCTGAATGATTGAAAAGCTGGAGTAAGTACTAAAGCCATCAGTGTGGTGATGGAGCTGAATCATTCTCAGTAGTTAGTTGGTCATTAACCCAGCATGATTTACAAATTTACCATTTCATTGTACATGCTAATTCACTTCCTGCATATTGTCTGAGTCACCTGACTGACCCAGTCAGTTCCTCCAATTAGGTCTTCAGTAATTGTTATTTAAACAAATAGTCAGAAAATCACCAATATTTTTGTTAACTTTGTTAGAAAAAAAGAAATACGTACATAAAATATAGTATAATATGCTGGATGTTGGATAATCCATTGGGTTGACAGCACTCTCGCCTCTGAGTCACAAGGTTCTGGGTTCAAGTGTTGGATGTAAAATTTTTACTTTTATGTTCGGAGCCTTGCTCTGGACTAGTATGGATGGGACACACTCAGATCAGATACAATTTGTTTTCACTAAGCATTGGAGTGATTATTGTAAATAGCATTTCTTGGAAAAGTAACACTTACAATACCCCGAATCTCTGAGTTACCCTTGTGTGGGAGAGGACTTCATTAGCCAGTCACTCTGTGTCATCCTGTCTCTCTGCATCTTCGAGTGATTGACCAAATTACTTCTACCCAACTGCCGTACCTGGGCTGTGCAATCTCCTCCTTTTGAGCTGATTTCTGGCTTTGTTGGAACCTCTGGCATCAATCTTCTTCTTCTTTGGCCTCTTTGTCTCGAGAGACAATGGGTAAGCGCCTGGAGGTGGTCAGTGGTTTGTGAAGCAGCGCCTGGAGTGGCTATAAAGGCCAATTCTAGAGTGACAGACTCTTCCACAGGTGCTGCAGATAAAATTGGTTGTCGGGGCTGTTACACAGTTGGCTCTCCCCTTGCGCTTCTGTTTTTTTTCCTGCCAACTGCTAAGTCTCTTCGACTTGCCACGCTTTAGCAGTATATGCTGATAAGTTATGTAAGATCAGTCGAAAAAGTAGTTTTTCACACATTCAAATCAATCATGTCCATATCTACAGATGCTTCTTGTTAGATTTGGTAGTGTGACCCATATCACAGTTTAATTGAGTTCTATCTTCCATTTATCCTGACCTCGTAGTAGCTGCCCCACATGCAGGGTTACTCATCAATTCAGTTACAACATGACCACAAACATTACATGACAATGATTAGTTTAGCAATCCCATCTACTTGAAACAAGCAGGAACTATGGTTTCTTAAGATTGCAAACATGACCATGATAGTTTAATGATCCCATTTATTTAGAACAAACAGGATGCAGCTTATTTATTCATCAACGGCCACATTTGAAAAAAAAACGCTAACCATCGTCCACAAAGACATGTCAATTTTGAAAGCTTGTTAAACCACTATAGCAGTCTGCCTCTTTTGTGACCTTGCTGTCTCCCCTCTACAAATCATAGAATCATATATGAAGAAGAAACACACTTATACAATTATAAAACTTAAGCAGAAATTAGGCAACAAAGGTTGGGAAGAATGGGTAGTGAGCATTTTGGCTTACACAAGTCCCACTCCAGGGCTTGAACACAAAAATCAACACTGCACTCCAATGCAGTATTGAGGGAGTGCTGCACTGTCGGAGATGTCCTTTCAGATGAGCTGTTAAACCAAGGCCCCATCTGTTCAGGTGGAACCCTGTATTTGCAACAAACACCTGGACAGCACAACATTTTTGAGAGGTAGGGCTGCAATTCAAGTTTAATAATATTTTAATTATATTAAATATCCCTACATCTGTTAATAATGAATAACTCTAGGACAGTTCCACTAATGTAGAATAATAGACAGCAGACAGTGAGTTACAAGGAAATAATTGAATACAGTGAGTCTGTCAAAACAGTTGGAGCAAACCTTCAGTTTGTGTATATCAGCAGAAACCCTTGAGATTTAGTTCCTCGCTTAAAATCTCTGCCAGCAATTTGTCATAAAGAATAACACATATAGTTTCATTAAAATAATCAAAATAGTGTATTTCTTCAAACTAATTTATTTTTATGTCATCAATTTATAAATGGCATTGGTATGCAAGGAGCAAATGACAGCTACTAGGTAGTCTCCATTCATTTTTACATTTTAAAACAATAATAAAGTTACATTTTATACCTTGTACATGTTACGACCAGGTGAGAGAGGTCTAGGGGGTTCCCTCTCAGCCTTTGCCTGGTTTAACCGCAACAGGGTTTAATCTTTAAAAAATGGTGATTTAGCTCCCCCTTAGTGAATCCTTGTTCATCGCTTTCCAATTGTAAGGCAAAGAAGCCAATTCAGACATTTTTTCTTAGATTTTAAACAAGAAAAGTAGAAGTTTATTAATCTTAAACTCTAAACCGGTTACCGACTACGAATATGCAACGTGACCACACTAGCAATGCATATGCGATAAACACACGCAGATAGAGACAGAAAAGTAGAAAAGAATAAAGGGGAAAAGTCTGAGGCAATGGATAGGCTTCTGTTTTACTGTCCTTTGAGTTTGCTGTGAAGTCTTTGGTTGCTGGTCAGACTTGCAATTCATTGGGTCCCGGTGCACGCTTCAACTAGTTTCGAGGTTGGAGTCTTTTCTCTCTTGAGGTTTATGTGTCTTCCGTGGGTCCGGTGGCTTGGGAGAAAGTGAGAGAGAGAGAGAGAGAGGCTTTCTTGCTCCAGCTTCAGTTTCAACAGTCCTCTCCCTTTCTCTGTGGCACAATTCAAAACCCCCCAGGTTGCCCAGTAGGTTAGTCATGTGACTAGCTGGTTTGACCACTTCAGTTTGTGGAATCTGCCATCTTAGAAGTCATCCTGGAATGTGCTTCCTTGCATCGTCAATGTTTGGTGATCAAAATCCATATGGATTAATTGGAGCAGGGAATAGTCCTTTGGCTTCATAAGCAGTGTCTCTTAGTATGCAAATATTTTTCCAGCCAAATGTCTGGTGATTTTTTTAACAAGTCCTTTCTTCACTCCAGCAACAGTTTAAAATAAATGCTCATATGACAAAATTAATATGCCTCATTCATGGCTGGTTCTGCATAACATATACATATAGAATGCACAGACACACATTGAATAGCTTATAACTATTTTAAAGCTAGCAGAGACCCGCAAAACATTTGTGGTCAAATAGCCGACTTAACCAATTCTATCATCCTCATCCACCCCTCCAATGCCATCCCCATTCCATGCCATTCCATCCCTCACATGCCACCCCACTGCTGCAATCCCCTTCCTCCAACTCCTCCCATGCCATTTCCATAACATGCTTCTTCATCCTTCCCATGCCATCCGACACATGCAAAACATTGGCGGTCAAATTAGTATACTTAACCAATTCCAACCCTCCGATGCCATCCCTCCCATGCCATCTCCTCTGATGCCATCCCCATCCCATGCTATTCCATCCTTCCCATGGCATCCCCTCCCGCCCATGCCATTCCCATTCCAAAGCTAAAATTAGCTGTATTATCACTATAATGCTTGCATTTGTGGTGCTTTTGAATTATTAGACAGACATCACTTTGGATACTGTACTTTTTAAACACAAATGACATGCAGTATATGTCATCAGAAACTCTCTCCCCAAAAACCTGTTCAAGCTAGGTCAATTGAAAATTTTAAAACTGTGATAGATGATAGATTTTTGTCAGGGATATGGAACCAAAGCAGGTAAATGGAGTTAAGATACAGATTAGCCACGATCTAACTGTCTATCGGAATAGACTTGAGGGACTGAAAGGCTGACTCCTGTTCCTATGTTCTTGAGTGCCTTTTTTCAGCAGCCAGATTATAAACTGTGGACTGAATTTGGCATGCTATGTGCTGAGAGATAAATACATTGCCACTGCATTTCATGATGCTGACTTGGTTTCCGAATCTATTCTCCTGACATGGTCTTTGTTGCCAGACAAATCCAAGAAAAATCTCGAACAGCACCAGGAGCTCTTCATTGCATTCATCGATCTGACCAAAGCATTTGACTCAGTAAATTGTGAGGCTCTGTGGATTGTGCTCCAAAGATTTCCATGCCAAGATCACAATCCTGCAATTGCTCCATGATGATATGACTACAACTATCTTGAGTCGGAGATCTGGAACAGATGCCTCCAAAATCTGGCGTCAGGCAAGGCTGTCTGATAGTCCCCATACTATTTATAATCTACCTGACAGTGGCTATTCAAAGATCAACTGCCCTCTGGTGTGAGTATTAAATACCGCTATTATATATTGTTAGACTATCTCTAAAGTGCTAGGAACTAATTAGCTAGGAACTAATTGTAATATGTAAGTGTTCCGATGGGGGGGGGGGGGGCACATTCATGGCTGCACTAGAGAGTCATGTGATGTGTAACAGGCCACCAGCCTGAGGTAGTCCTATATCAGAGAACATGGTGGCTGAATGATTAAACAAAGAGCTCAAGCCTTTCCAAGTTTAAAGAGTGATTATTTCTAACTTATGGAAACCAGAAAACAATCAGGAGACATAATAACCGCCTAGATGGAAAACTCCTTAACCTCAGTCGCCTCCATGCCAAAACTAAACTGACCACCATAGACATGCATGATCTAGTTTGTGGATGACTGCAGTGTCATGCCCACTCTGCATCAGATTTGTAAGCCACTCTTGATCGCTTCAATTCTGCATACAAGCGACTCGGCCTGTCCTTGAATGTTGCCAAAAGAAAACTCATATATCGACCCACACCTGGTCAGCCAAATATTCAACCTCCCATATATTTTGAAGGAGAGACTCTGGAATATTGTTGAGCACTTCCCCTAACTTGGCAGCCACCTCTCTCAAAAGGCCGCCATTGATGAGGCGATCCAACACTGGATCTCCAACCGGAGCGCCAACACAGCCTTCTGCAAACTATGGCAGTGAGTGTTTGACACCATGGACCTCCGCAAGTCAACAAAAATCCTAGTGTACAGAGCAGTTGTCATCACCACACTCCTGTACTGCAAAATTTGTTTTTTTCATTTACAGGTTTCTAAATTAAAGCGTATTACCCCTGTAGTAGTACTGCAATGAGAATTTGCATATCATTTCATCAGTGTATCAGGTTTCAGAAACACAAACAGAACATGTCTGGCAGCATCTGTGGAGAGAGGAGTAGAGTTAACGTTTCTGGTCAATGATCTCTCATCCTGATATATTGATGTAGATTTTAACTCACTCAAAACCAATTCACTGACACAGAATTAAAATTGGGCGGTTAACTCAGCATTGATGCTGCCTGATCTGCTGAGTATTTCCAGCATTTTCTGTTCTCATTTCAGATTTCCAGCATCCACTCCAGCTTATGCTTCAGAAACACAACTGGGGGTGCAGGATTCCTGGAAAATATTAAAATGTCAAATGAACCTGCATACAATCCGGCAAACCAGAAGTTGCAAACAGTTCCTCTCCTCCTTGTCACATCGGATCCACCCCTCCCCATCCCTCGCAACCACAGATTGGTTGTTCAGCTTCTCCCTCTGAAACACAACCCACTTTGCCGCATTTCTGTATGGTGGACATTGCTATCAATCAAGCTATGATTGGGTAAGGAGCTGCCGATCAAATCCAGCTCTGCTTGTGAATGGGTAATCTCACTGTCAATCATTCCCCGTCCGCCATTCAGGTTGCGTGGGCAAGGCGGGAGGAGTGTCCCCATTTTGAAGCACGAAGCCAGATGATTTAATTCGAAATGAATAAAAAGCGCGGACTTTGGCAGATGTTAGGAATCGTTTAAAAGTTGGTTTATTTTACCTTGGGGGGGGAAAAAATATAAATTTGGACAAAAAGGCGGTGGTGTTTGGGTGTGGAGCGTGAGGACCGTTAGTCGAAGCGGTGGCGATGTGAGGAGCTAGAGGCGGCGGCTCGGTTGTCTGTCACAGGGCTGAGAGCGACTCGATGGAGGCGATAATAGACGTGGACTCGCTCCTCTACTTTGCGGCCAGTTTGTACCAGGGTTGGCTCCGAGTGTACGGTGAGTTTGTCAGAAAACGAGGAGGATCGAGGATTATTAACACCTGCACTTTCCAGCCGTGAGAATTTTCACAACCGCAAAGTTTCTGCCCACCCAGGAGCTGAAAAAGTGCAGGTGACGGTGCAGTTGCTTCCATTAGTCCTACCCTCACCTCAAAATCGATTAAAACCAAAAAAAAAAAGTTGTGATGCCTCAATGTTGGCGGCTTGGCGATTAGTTTTTGTATATTACGAAATAAAATTGAACGGCGACGTGGATTTGTGCAGCATCGTCCGGAGAACCGGCACCGAACCCTGTTGTAATTTGATTTAAGGTATAGTTTTATTTTGGGGAAGATGTGACATGACTTTCGATCCTGGTATAATATCTCGAAGTGAGTGACTTGTTCCCCACCCGAGCGTGTGAGCTCGTTGGCGCGAGAAGAAGGCACGTGCGGGGCACGCGCAAGGTGTTGATCCGGTGGGAAAGGGCTTGTACAAAAGGTGTGAAACAGGGTGAGGGTGTGAATGTGAATGGTACGCGCAGGATGGAGGTGTGTGAGAAACAGGGTAATATGTGAATAGTACGCATAGGATAAAGGTGTGTGCAAAATGTGTGTGAAACTGTGGAATGTGAATGATACGCGTAGGATAGAGGTGTGTGCAAAATGTGTGTGAAACGGGGTAGAATGTGAATAGTATGCATAGGATAGAGGTGTGCAAAATGTGTGTGAAACAGGGTAGAATGTGAATGGTACGCGTAGGATAGAGGTATGTGCAAAATGTGCGTGATAGAGGGAAGAATGTGAATGGTACGCGTAGGATGGAGGTGTGTGCAAAATGTGTGTGAAACAGGGTAGAATGTGAATAGTACGCGTAGGATAGAGGTGTGTGCAAAATGTGTGTGAAACGGGGTAGAATGTGAATGGTACGCGTAGGATAGAGGTATGTGCGTGATAGAGGGAAGAATGTGAATGGTACGCGTAGGATGGAGGTGTGTGCAAAATGTGTGTGAAACAGGGTAGAATGTGAATGATAGGTGTAGGATGGAGGTGTATGCAAAATGTGTTTGTAACAAGGTAGGATGAGAATGGTATGTGTAGATGTGTACATGCTGGATGTGGCACATGCAAGTACTGACATGGTGGTAAGATGTAAATGGCGCCTGCATGTTGTAAAATAAAACAGGATAAGGTGCATGTGAGTGGGAAAACAAAGTGATGAGAGGGTGCAGCACCTGAAGTTAGCCATGAGCCAAGGTGTGAACACAGTTGGAGATCAGTTAGGGAAGGTGCAATTGTCGATACTGGGTGAAGAACCTGTTGGTACAGATGAAGAATAAGTATAGGTTTCAGGCAGCTTGTTAAGTTATGGAAAATGCGAACAGCATGTGTAGGTGGTGCAAGTGAGTTGTGGGTGTGCTGTTCAACATGCATTCTGGATATAAAGGCATGCATAGACTTTAAAGGACATGTGGACCTGCAGAAAGAGTTTAGTGAGCTAGTTAAGAAATTAGCAAGCAGGACCTCAAAAGTAATAATCTTCAGATTACTCCCAGTACCACGGACAAGTGAGTATAGAATTAGGAGGATAGTGCAGATGAATACGTGGCTGAAAAGATGATGCAGGAGGGACAGCTTTGGATTCCTGGAGAAGGTGGGACCTGTGCAGGCTGGACAGGTTGCACCTGAATAGAGCGGGGACAAATTTCCTTGCGGGGTGATGTGCTGGTGCTATTGGGGAGGGTTTAAACTAACTAACTTGGCAGGGATATGGGAAGTAGGAGATAATACAAGAGAAGAACACCAAGGCACACAGAGAATTGGAAGAGACAGATAGCACTAGAGGAGGAAATAGCAAAGTATTAGGTGGGGTGAGAGTGTTAAATAATACTAGAGAAGGGAGTAGTTTCATATTCGATGGGAGTGGACTGAGAAAGGCAATGGGGAATGCAAAGACAGGATTATAATGCATATGTATAAACACACAAAGTCTGGTGAATAAGGTTGGTGAGCTACAAGCACAGCTAGCAGTATCAGAATGTGATGTAGTGGCAATAATGGAAACGTGGCTTAAAAATGACGAGGACTGGGATATAAATATACAAGGATATAAAGTGTTCAGAAAAGATAGAGAACGAGAAAAGGGTGGTGGGGTGGCAGTCCTGATTAGGGAAGACATTGCATTGCTGGAAAGGGAGGAGGTGCTTGAAGAGGCAAGGAGTGAGCGAGATAGAGGAGCAAATCTGCAGGGAAATCACAGATGTGTAAGAACATGCGGTGATATTGGGGGACTTTAATTACCCAAATATCGATTGGGATCATTTGGAGTGGAGGGGGAGGAATTTCTGACGTGTTCGGGCGAACTTCCTTGATCAGTATGTTCTCAACCCAACTAGAAAAGAGGCATTTCTGGATCTGGTCCTGGGAAATGAGGTGAACAAAGTGGACCAAGTGTCTGTGGGGAGTGCTTGGTTAAGAGTGATCATCGTATCATAGGTTTTAGACTAGTAATGCAGAAAAGCAAGGAACAAAATAAGGTAGAATGTCGAGATTGGAAGAGGGCTAATTTCAACAAGATGAGAAGGGATCTAACCAGGGTAGAATGGAACCAAAGACTGTCAGGAAGAGCTGTATTGGAACGATGGGTTAGTTTTAAGGAAGAGATGCTTCCGGTACAGGCGAGGAACATTCTAACAAGGGTGAAAAGTAGGGGAACCAAGAACAAGGCTGCTTAGTTGGTGAGGGAGATAGAGATGATGCAACAAAAAAGAGGGTGTATGATCCATGTCAGGTGAACTCATTAAGTGAGAACAAGGCCATATACAATAATTTGAGAGGGGAGGTGAAGGGGAAAATAAGACTGGCAAAGAGAGAATATGAAAATAGAATGGCAGTCAACAATGATCTTCCACCATCATGTAAATAGTAAGCAAGTAGTAAGAGGAGGAGTGGGGCCTATTAGGGACAGAGAGTGTAATAAGCTTAGTGGTGCAGGGCAAGCCTAATATACCTTTTGAGTACGTTGTATCAGTGTTCACTAAGGAAATGGAGGCTGACAAAATATTGGTGGAAGCAAAGAGAGTAGAGGCAATGGACAGGGTAAAAATTGAGAGGGGGAGGTACTGAAAAGGCTGGCTATGTTTAGGGTACATAGGTCATGTGGTATGGATGGCATGCATCCCAAGTTGCTAAATGAAGTGGGGATGGAGATGGAGAAGGGCTTGCACTAATCTTCTGTGGATACAGGGGAGGTGCCAGAGGATTGTTGAGTGGCAAATGTGATGTCCTTACTCAAGAAAGGATGTAAGGGCAGTCCTAGCAACTACAGGCTATTTAGTTCAACATCAGTGGTGGGTAAGGTTTTAGAAACAATAATCAGGGAAAGTATCAACGGACACTTGCGGTTCAAGTAATTAAGGATAGCCAACATGGATTTGTAAAAGGCAGATCGTGCTTGACTAATCTAATTGAATTTTTTGATGAAGTAACAGAGAAGGTTGATGACGGGAATGTAGTGGATGTTGTTTATATGAATTTTAAGAAAGCATTTGATAAGGTACCACATAAAAGCCTGGTTACCAAAATTGAGGCTCGTGGAATAGGAGAGTCAGTGTTGAATTGGATACAAAATTGGCTTAAGGATAGAAAACAGCGAGTCGTAGTAAATAGTTGCTTTTCAGACTGGAGGATGGTAGACAGTGGTGTCTCCCAAGGTTCCGTGATAGATCCACTGATTTATTGCTATGTATAAATGACTTGGATCTTGAAATACAGAGTAGAATCTCAAAATTTGCTGATGACACCAAGCTTGGAGGTGCGGCAACAGTA
Source organism: Heterodontus francisci (assembly GCF_036365525.1). Taxonomy (NCBI): domain Eukaryota; kingdom Metazoa; phylum Chordata; class Chondrichthyes; order Heterodontiformes; family Heterodontidae; genus Heterodontus; species Heterodontus francisci. The sequence goes on from NC_090402.1 coordinate 17,884,492, forward strand.
AGGATGATATGAACCATCTGCAACAGGGCATAGATAGGCTGGCAGAATGGGCAGAGAGGTGGCAGATGGAATTAAATACTGACACGTGTGAGGTGATGCATTTTGGCAGAACAATAGGGAGAGGCAATATCTACTTAATGGCACAGTTCTACAGAATGTACAGGAACAATGGGACCTGGGGGTGGATGTACCTAGATCTTTGAAGGTGGCAGGACATATTGAGAGAGTGGTTAGTAAAGCATATGGGATCTTGGGCTTCATAAATACAGGCATTGGTTACAAAAGCAGGGAAGTTATGCTGAACCTTTGTACAACTCTGTTTAAACCCCATCTGGAGTATTGCATCCAGTTCTGGTCACCACACTTAAGGAAGGATTTGAGGATCCTTGAGAGGGTGCAGAAGAGATTTACCAGAATGGTTCCAGGAATGGAGGACTTTAGTTACAAGGTTAGGTTGGAAAAGCTGGGTTTGTTCTCAGAACAAAGGATATTGAGGGGAGATTTAATAGAAGCATACAAGATTGTGACAGGCTTAGATAGGTTAGACGAGGAAAAACTGTTCCCATTAACATATAGTACTCGGACTAGGGGACACAGATTGAAAGTTTTAGGCAAAAGGTGCAGGGGGAATATGAGGAAGCATTTTTTATTGCAGCGGGTGGTAATGACTTGGATGTGGTGGAAGTGGAGGTGATCAGTGACTTGAAGAGGATGTTGGATGACCACCTGAGAGCAATAGACTTCCAGGGATTGAGCTGGGGAGTGGGACTGACTACATAAGCTCTGTGGAGAGCATGGACTCAATGGGTTGAATGGCTTCCTTCTGTACCGCAAATGATTCTATGACTCTATGCATACTAACATGGTGCAGACAGGGTATGGAGAACACTTACAGTTGGGGGAAGAGTCAAATGTAAGCAGTATTGCTTTGTTTTGGAAACCTGTTTTTTTTTTTCTGGACCCTGTTTTGGGTATGATAAATAGCTGATTGCAAAAGATTTTGCACTTGTAGCTAAGGAACATAGACAATCCATATATGTCAATGTTGAATTAGTTTTAGACAGCATATTTCATGTTTGCTAGTCATCAACTACGTCAGCTTCTGTTAGAACATTGGGAAGTTTGGTCAACTGGATAAAGTACTAAAATCAATCAATAGCAGACTAATTGCATGATACCCACTGACGATCTGTTTAGTATAAAATGAAGTCTTGGTAAGGTTCTTGTCATTTTAGTGCTTTAGTAGGTACTCCGTTCTATCTTGTTATACGCAATGTTCTTAATCAGTTGTATATCCTCCCATTCAAGTTTTCTGTTTGCCAATGTTCTCTTTGGTCCTGAAGGTGTTGACCAATTGATGTGTCAAGACTCGTTGTGCAGGCTGTGTCTGAGGAGGGTGGGGGTAACTGCAGCAAAGCTTAATTCTGTTTTCATTCAATGTCCATATTTTAGATAAGATGCTCAAGGAGATCATGAGATACTCTTATATTATGACCTAGATAGAGAAGTCTTCAGAGATATTCATCATGGCTTGGAGAAAAAGGTTGGGTCTTACTAATTTGATCAAAATTTTTGAAGAAGTCGCTAGCTTAGTGGATGAGGTTAGCCCGGTCGATGTCGTCTACGTGGATTTTCAGAAAGCTTTTGTTGAGGTACCTCACAATAGATTGCTGTACAAGATAGTTTAAGTGGGAAGCTGTCACAGGGAACTGAGACTTCATGCTGATAGGCATAGAGTTACGATCAATGACTGTGGATCTGCTTAGAAACCGGTTTCCAGTGGTGTCCCACAGGAATCAGTGTTGGGGCCTTTGCTTTTTACTATCTTTATTAATCCCCTCGGTATCGAGGGAATGATCTGCAGGTCTGTGGGTGATGCAAAGATCTGTGCAAGCGTTAGGATTGTGCAGGAGAATAAACAAATACAAGCAGATCTTGATGTGTTGGAGGAATAGACCCATGTTTGGCAAATAGTATTTAACTTCGACAAGTGCAATATTATGCATGTGGGCAGGATCAATGCTCCATATATAAAAACTGTACAGGGAGCAGAACTGAAACCTGTAATATTACCCCATTTCCAAATTCCAAAATTGCCTAATGTCCCACTTCCAACACTTCATGGCTCTGGTTACCAGACAGGTTTAGGTGAGAGGGAGGAAGGAATGAAATAAAGAAAGAGTTGCATTTATATAGTGCCATTAACAATCTCAGGGCATCCTAAAGTGCTTTACAGCCTATGAAGTACTTTTTAAGTGCAGTCACTGATGAAACTTAGGTAAGATTGTTCATAACTATCGAAAGATTGCATGACCAATTCTGTGACTGTATAACTGAAGCAGATAGGATACAATTCTACAGGACTATAAAATATAAAATAAAACATGTTATTTTGTCCATGGTTAGGGCTCATTTAGAATGCTGTGTCCAGTTTGGAGCCCCTCAACATCCTGGTGGCTAATAATCAAGGCTTTGGAAATGGTTCAGTGGTGGGCGACAAGATTGATTCCCAGTTTAAAACACCTTAGCTATCCAGATAGGCTGGATAACTTTTTATGGGTTTATAGTCTTCAGTGAAGCAAAGACTCGGGGAATTTGATCGAGGTCAGTAAAATAATTAAGGGACTAAATTATATTCACATTGACAAACTATTTCTGTTAGTTTGGGGAGGACCAGGGGTGATGTTTACAAGTTACTAAAGAGTATAACTATGTGTATGTTAAGTGGTTCTTTTCCCAGAGAAGAGCAGACCAATGGAAGAAGTCGTCAGCTTGTACAGTGAGCACTGATTCACTGTATGCCTTCAATGGAGAGCTGGACCAGTTCCTAGCGCGGGTGGAGGTTGCATAATGCAGACGGTAGGTGCCAAGTAATATAACTCATAGTTAATGTGGTCTCTTGGAATAGTTTTGGTTGCCTGAGAGGGGTGTTGAGGACTTTTCAGATTTTTCTTGCAGGAGATTGTATGGGTGCTGTTGGGTAGGGAGTGTCTGAATTGTGATGCATAAGGCACCATGATTGTATGTAGGGGTAGATGGATTCTGTCTTTTCCTGTCTGATAGTTTTGTGTGTGTGTATCGCTTAATAGTGACCAGAAATGAGAATCCGAGCTGATTTTTCTTCACTAGCCGAAGGACCTTCTCCTGTTACGATCACGTGAGGAGGGGTGGAAGGGCTCCCCTCTTTACTATCTCAATGGATTTACTTAATTGAGTGTGTAACTTGTTTACGCACTGTGATCATAAAAGGAGACAATCAGACAGGTTTTCTCCAGTTTAACAGTGAAAGAGGTTAACTTTTCTGTACTTAAATCGATCTTAATAAAATACACTCCAGCTTTCTCAAGCACATGCACACGCATGCATACTAAATAGGTTACAGAGTGGAGAAGGATATATTGGTTTAGAATCCAGAGAAATAAGAGGTATACAGTCTGTGGAGGTGGGTAATTCGGCTGTCTTCAGGCTGAATTCGGTGGTCCTGAGGCTTCTGGTTTGAAAAGGTGGACACTGATTCAGTGGTTCTCCGGGAGACAGCAAATTAACTGAATTCCTTCGGTCTCTGTGTTCTTTCCAGAAAGTCCTCTACTGTGTAGCTGAAGGAGGTTTCTGTGAGTTCTTTCCAGAAAGTTCCCATCCCACAATAACTCCCCCATCAAGCTTAAATAAGTCAGCTCAGTCAGCAGAAAGAGTTCGAAGCTTGCAAGGTTTGAGTGGTTCGTCACCACCAGTTTAACATTCAGGTTTCCAGCCGGTGGATTTAAAAAATCATCCTTCGATCTAGCACATTTTCATGACAATCCCAATTACTACTCTGGGTGGAATCAGCTAAACATATGGACCGGGATCAAACCTGGGTCCTTTCTGGTCTTTATGGCTCAGCCTGTCGCTGTCTAAACTGGCTCAGCCAAAGCATAATTATGGTGCGTTGATTTAATTTTGCAAATCTGTATGTAGCCTAACTGGAAATAGAATCATTATTACATTTCCCTTTCCTTCTATTTTACAGACACTTGATAAATTTTGCAGTGTTGTGCAAAATGCAGAATTCAGTGTGGACCAGAATGAGCAGTTCTTTGTAATAATCAGAATTTAACCATTGTCATTATTCCAATGTTGATTGCTTCCAATGCTACACTTAAATTAGGCAACTAGAGATGGGCAGTAAATGTTGGTTTTGCTAGCAATGTTCTTATCCTGAGAATGGATATTTAAAAACAAAATGTTGATATTAAGTACTGTAATTATGAACTGATGGTTGAAATGGAGTGTCGTGATTATTTATTTGTAAATGCTACCTGGGACTCTGGCTTTATAACAATGTTGAAAAGTCATTCATATCACAAGGTAACTGCTTGTATAGCTTTCTCAATAGAATGAAATGAAACTTTTCACATTGCAGTAGCAGTTCCATCATTCTGAGTGTAACTGTGTGTGGTCAGTAGTTTTCATAACAGCAGCTCACAGAATTGTCACAGTGCAGAAGGAAGACATTTGGCCCATCGTGTCTGCATTGGCTCTCCGAAAGAGCAGTTCCCTCAGTTCCATTCCCTGGCCTTCTCCCCCATAATCCTGCACATTCTTCCTTTTCATATAACTGTCTAATTCCCTTTTGAATGCTTCAATTGAACCTGCCTCCACGATGTTCTCAGGCAGCGCATTCCAGACCTTAACCACTCGCAGCATGAAAAGGTTTTTTCTTATGTCACTTTTGCTTCTCTTACCAAACACTTCAAATCTGTGCCCTCTCGTTCTCGATCCTTTCACAAGTGGGAACAGTTTCTCTCTATCTACTGTATCCAGACCCCTCATGATTTTGGCTACCTCTATCAAATTACCTCTCCGCCTTCTCTTCTGCAAGGAAAACAGTCCTAACTTCTCCACTCTATCTTCATAACTGAAATTTCTCATCCCTGGAACCATTCTTGTGAAACTTTTCTATACTCTCTCCAATGCCCTCATGTCTTTCCTAAAGTGCGGCGCCCAGAACTGGACACAATACTCCAGCTGAGGCCGAACTAGTGTCTTATACAAGTTTGACATAACTTCCTTGCTCTTGTATTCTATGCCCCTATTAATAAAGCCCAGGACACTGTATGTTTTATTGACTGCTCTCTCAACCTGTCCTGCCACTTTCAATGACTTAGGCTCATATATACCCAGGTCCCTCTGTTCCTGCACCCACTTTAGAATTGTACCCTTTTATTCTATATTGTCTCTCCATGTTGTTCCTACCAAAATGAATCACTTCCCATTTTTCTGCATTGAACTTCATCTGCCACCTGTCTGCCCATTCCACCAACTTGTTTGTGTCCTTTTGAAGTTCTGCACTGTCCTCCTCACAGTTCACAATGCTTTCAAGTTTCATATCATCTGCAAACTCCGAAATTGTACCCTGTACACCAAGGTCTAGGTCATTAATATATATTAGGAAAAGCAAGGGTCCCAACACTGATCCCTGGGGAACTCTACTTCAAACCTTCCTCCAGCCCGAAAAACATCCATTAACCACCATTCTTTGTTTTCTGTCACTCAGCCAATTTCGTATCCATGTTGCTACTGTCCCGTTTATTCCAATAGCTACAAGTTTGTCACAAGTCTGTTGTGTAGCACTGTATCAAATGTCTTCTGGAAGTCCATGTACACCATATCAACAGCATTGCCCTCATCAACCCTCTCTGTTATCTCCTCAAAAAAACTCCAGCAAGTTAGTAAAACATGATTTTCCCTTAAGAAATCCATGCTGGCTTTCCTTAATTAACTCGCATTTGTCCATGTGACTATTGATTTTTGTCCTGAATTATTTTTTCTAGAAGTTTTCCCACTACCGAAGTTAAACTGACTGGCCTGTAATTGCTGGGCTTATCTTTACACCCTTTTTTGAATAAGGGTGTAACGTTTGCAATTCTCCAATCCTCTGGCACCACCTCCGAGTCTAAGGAAGACTGAAAAATGATGGCCAGTGCCTCTGCAATTTCCACCCTCACTTGCCTCCGCATCCTTGGATGCATCTTATCTGGTCCTGGTGCTTTATCCACTTTAAGTACAGACAGCCTATCTAATACTTCCTCTTTATCAATTTTAAACCCCTCTAGTGTCTGACTTACCTGCTCTTTCAACATTGCCTGGGTTGCATCTTCTTCCTTGGTAAAGACAGATGCAAAGTGTTCATTTAATACCTCAGCTATGCCCTCTGCCTCCATGTGTAAATCCCCTTTCTGGTCCATAATCAGCCCCACACTTCCTTTTACCGCCCTTTTACTATCTATATGCCTCTAGAAAACTTTGGGATTTCCTTTAATGCTAGCTGCCAGTCTCTTTTCATGCTCTGTCTTTGCTTCTGTTATTTGCTTTTTCACTTCCCCTCTGACCCTTTTATATTCAGCCAGGTTCTCAATAATATTTTCTAGCTGGCATCTGTCATCAGCATACTTTTTCTTCTTCGTCTTAATCTCTACCTCTTTTGTCATCCAGGGAGCTCTGGATTTGTTTGCCCTACTTGTTTCCTTCGAGGTAACATAACTTGACTGTGCCCGAACTATCTCTTCCCTGAAGGTAGCCCATTGTTCGTCTACTGGTTTTCCTGCCAGCTTTTGATTCCAATTTATTCACCCCAGCTCCATTCTTACCCCATTGAAGTTGGCCTTCCCCCAGTTAATTATTCTTACCCTGGATTGCTCTTTGTCCTTTTCCATAGTCAGCCTAAACCTTATGATACAACGATCTCTATCCCCTAAATGCTCTCCTACTGATACTTGATTAACTTGTCACACCTCATTCCGAAGAACCAGGTCTAGCAGTGCCTCCTTTCTCGTTGGACTAGCAACATACTGTTGTAGAAAATTGTCCTTAACATACTCTAGGAAATCTTGCCCCTCACTGCTCTTTACCCTACTATTATCCCAGCCTATGTTTGATAATTAAAGTCCCCCATTATAACTACCCTATAATTTTTGCACCTCTCTGTAATTTCCTTGCAAATTTGTTCCTCCACGTCCTTCCCACTAGTTGGTGGCCTATGGACAACACCAAGCAATGTAACCACACCTTTTTTGTTCCTTAGCTCTGGCCAAATTTATTCTGATCTTGATCCCTCTGGGACATCCTTTTTCTCCAGCACTGCAATGCTCTCCTTAATCAATACTGCCATCCCTCCACCGTTTTTCCCTTTCCTATCTTTCCTGAACACCTTGTATCCAGGAATATTTAACACCCAGTCCTGCCCTTCTTTGAGCCAGGTCTGTGCTACAGCCACAACATCATAATTCCATATGACAATCTGCGCCTGTACCTCACCAGTCTTATTAACCACACTCTGTGCATTCACATACACACACATAAACCCTGATTCAGACTTTATTACTTTCTCCCTTACTCTGACCCCACCTAATAACTTTCTGTTCCCTACCCCGGTGCTATCTATCTCCCAGTATTATGTGCACCTTGGTATTCCTCTCTGATACTTGCTCCTGGTTCTCACACCCCTGACAAGTTACCCGTTTTGCTTTCCTCTAATCTGAGCTCCCTGTCCGGTTCCCAGCCCCCTGATGATTTAGTTTAAACCCTCCCCAACAGCACTTGCAAATCTTCCTGTGAGGATATTCGTCCCAGTTCTGCTAAGATGCAACCCATCCATCTTATACAGATCCCACTTGCCCAGAACTGGACCCAATGTCTAAGAAATCTGATGCCCACCCTCCTACACCAGTTCTCCAGCCACATGTTCAATCGCTCAATTCTCCTATTCCTTTGCTCACTTGCGTGTGGGACTGGGAGTAATCCTGAGATTACTGCTTTTGAGGTCCTACTTTTTAATCTCCTTCCTAGCTCCCTAAAATCTGCTTTCGGGACCTCATCCCCCTTCTTACCTATGTCAACCATGCCGATGATAGAGGACTTGCTAAGGATAATATTTCAGCCACTGCTTCTCTGCTAGTTCAGATTTGTGGGTAAAGACTTACAGAAGACAGATTTATGAATACATAGATCAAGAGTGTAGTATGCAAAATATTTTTATTTTTAATTTGCAGATCTTTTGGTGTCCATTTATAAAGCTTTTTCAGGGAAGGATGTTGAACTGGGATTGAATTGTTGCAGACTATGGAGGGAATTTTAACTTGGTGCTGTGCTGGCAGTGGTGCACAGGGAACCTGAAACAGCATGTTTGTCAGTGGCTTTTTAATGCAGTCGCTGCATTGGCATCTGACTTCTGAGTTTCTGGACCAGTTAGCGCAATGAGGCGTGATGACGACTTGAATTGAGTCTAGTTGAATAGCTGAACTATTTATAGGGGCACCATGAAAATGACAATTGAATTGCCCAGGCGTTTGAACAGGGGAATCCACTGTTGCAGTTTCCTCCTAACGTGCAAGACTACACCTTGTTTAACAGATGTCTCCCTGGAGCTTATGCTGTGGTCTGCAAGGGTCTGCAGGAAGATTCTCTTCCCAGGAAGGATGAAAGTTGCTTCAGAGAATAAGAAGGCAGGAGGTTAGCAGAAGGAATGTAGTGCCACGCTCCTGAATACAGTGCCAGAAGAGGTTTAATGACCTAGTCCCCTTCATTCTTCCTTCCTAAGCCTATTCCAGCACATCAATGCACATTAAGCTTGCCTTGTATGTGCACCCATCCCTTTCTGTCTGCACCTCCTCCTATCCCCATCTGACCTTCCATCATTGACACTCAGCCTTATCTTTAATCTATCCCACACTGACCTTCAACAAATATTGTCCATCCATCCACTCAATACATTCCAATATTCTCAGTCATAGGTCTCTTTACCTCCTTGCAGGAGAAGACAGCACAGAACACCAGGGCAAGGCAGAGATCCAGAGGTGACCCTCCAGCTGTCTCCATCCTGACAGCTGCAGAGGAGTAGGTGCTGGAGATAAGCCAAGTCTTCCCTGGCCTTTGGATATGGAGAGATGGGAGCCTTCTGCCTATCTGCTGATAAAATTAAATATCACACAGCCACATGGCATACAGCATGCACTCATGTTAACTTGATGTCAGCAGCCAGTGAAATTTAATGATGTGCACAATGCTGACTGAATACCTTCTTACCTTGGCAGTTCTAATTCATGTCTTTCAACTCCCACATGCTTGCGCAGGAGGAGAAGGAAGACTCCTTGGAAGAAGATACTTGCTCTGAGGAGGCACCATCACAGGACTTGTGGACTGTGCACCAGCTCAGATAGAAAACTCAGCTATTTGGGTTTTCACATATATCTCACACATCATAAGTGAGCAAGAGCAGGTGATGGAGATGGGGACAGCAGTGGAGAGTTCCTGTCTGAGGACGCAGGGTGTTCCAAGCTCTGCTGTTGACGGAGAATAATTCTGGTGTAGCAGCAAAAAAATGAGATGTTGGCAGGCTTTGCACTCACACTGTGCACGCTTGGAGAGGAATTGGAGTCTGTTTCCACTACGAGTGCCATGACATTGCAGTGCTGTCTATGTCTATGGAAAGTGGCTTCCTGCATGGAGTGTCAAATTAGTGCATACTGGTCCTCATTAATGGCTTGCATGTTCTGAATGTCACCTTAAATAGAACTGATGGGAACCTAGCTTTGGCTTTTGAGCACTCCCCCCACCCCCTCCCCCGCACGTATGTGCTAACCAGTTTATTGTTAGCAAGGAAATGCATGTGGGCCATGAGAAGGAAGGTGGAGAAGAGGACATTGAAATGGGGACTGTGCTCAAAGTGCTTTCACTTTTCACCCAGTATCCCATATGCTGCCTCCTGTTCCAATGGTTGAGTCTATTCCTGTACAGCTGCAGGTGGGGCAGTCTTCGGAGGGGTCTCATGGGATCTAAAACCAGAAGATGTTGACCAAGAGTATCTCGGCAGTCAGAGCAGGGATATGAGCAGCCTTCCTCCACCTCTGCTGAAGCCACAAGAGGTTGTACCATGCAGGAGAAAAAGGAGGTAAAGATTTGCAGTTGTACATGGGTGTTTAATACTACTGGATGGATTTTCACTGCGGCGGCGGGAAACAGAAGTTGGGACCATTTCCGGGTTTCAAACTGGCTCCCGGGTGGGTAAATGGAAATGGGCCCTGAGTTTCACAGAGGCGACCATTTAATGGATATGGAGACGAGTTTGGTGGCCATGCAGGGCGGGAATGGAGGCGAGCCAACTCTAGTGTGGGCCCAATTTAAACTCACTAAGGCAGCCATTACTGTGGCTGCTATTTCACTGCTGTGACTGGATGGTGAAGAAACACAGAAAACTGCATTTCCATGATGTCTCATGATTGCTGGAGGCCTAGAAGCGGGGCAAGGCAGCCCTCATTTTTCAGATGTGGACCTGAAGGTGATGCTGGAGGTCCTCTTCCCGGAGGGTGACCGGAGGAGGCCACCCACGCAGACCAAGCAGGCATGGATGGACATCACTGCCATTGTCAGCGGCAGAGTGTGGTGAGAAGAGCCTGGATCCAGTGCAGGAAAAGGTTCAACGATCTGATATGTTCTGGTGAGATGAGTGCTAACCCCAACCCTCAAACCCTCAGGATAGGCCTCTGGGTATTCCCTGTTTAGGAGAGACACCGTCTGAGGGCACATGCCACTCCTGAACATGGGAGGAGTGTATGCACAGACCAATTATTGACCCCTCAATATGGCTCTGAGCCATAGTGCTGCTGAGGACCTGCCAGCACTGAAACATGCACCTTCCAATGAATTGGCACAGCTCCCATGAGCCATAGAAGACAGCAGTGCCTCATCACACTCTCTTTTGTCCTTGCAGGAGAAATGGGCACATAGTGCCTAAGAGAGGGTCCAAGCAGTTGGAAGGGTACCCTACCTGCAGATCATTGCACCAATGGAGGATAGAGTGATGGAAATAGCCAGGATCTTAGACCACGAGGAAGTTGGCCATGGTGAAATGGGCACTCATGGAGATGGTGATTACAGAGGACAGTGTGCTCATTGAGGGGTTGCATTGCTTTCCACCCCGTCTGATGGCATGCCAAATACTGAGTTGCATTGGGAAACCTCAGCACTGTAGAGGCTTCTCTGTCCACAGCTATCACTTATGATCTCTTGTGTTTCCCACAGGTGCAGACGTCCGGCAAGGATATCTCGCTCTCGCCCTTTCTTTTTTTCTCCCCCCACACCACTGGGCCAAAGATGATCAGCAAAGATCTGAAGAAGCACTGTCTCACCTTTAAAAGCACACTGTCCACCAGCACAGAGACACTCACCTCGGTGGGCCCTCGCATATATTTAAGGTGGCATTGGGTGAGGAGCATGGCACAAGTGTACAGGAGGAGGTGCCAGTGGCAGAGGCTGCTGTGGTCCATTCCCCTCTGAGGAGGGAGAACAGACACAGCTCTACTCAGTTGGGCATAGATGCAGACCCTCAGGAGTCACTGGAAAGAGGCTGTACCTAGACCATATCCGATGTGTTGGCACTTGTCGGAGTTCCCTGAGGCTGTGTGGGGTCATGGGCAGAGAATGGAGGAGTCCATCCAGTTCATGTGTGCAACAATGGCTTAGGGTTATGAGTGCATGAGCACCTCCATGGAGAGAATGGCCCTCATGGAGAGCCATATGCAGCAGCACTTTGCAGGAACTGTGCATTGACATACTTAGGATGCATGCCACACTCCGTTGCCTGTACCATTGAGTGGCGCTGATGGTGCAGAGATGTTTGGAAGGGATACGAGTTGTGTCCCAGATGGTGCTCTCCTCCATCCATCTGGAGGAATGTCAGCCAAGGGCTGAGGATATCTCCCCTCACGGGGCGCCTTTATCAACATCTGCCTCCTTGGTTACTCTGACAGTGGGAGCATCTGTGCAGCAGGGCCAAGAATTGGAGGCTGCCCCTGCAATAATGCAGGTGCAGCAGCCTGTAGAGATGCTCCTGCTGGTACCTCCATAACGAGGATGGCTGCCACGTGCATCTTGGCCGCAAGCCTAGACAAGTGAGCAGGCTGCCACCACCTCTTCTGAGGCTGCAAGGGGAGCACTGTGTAGAAGTGGCTGAGGGCAGAGGCCACTGCATTGCAAGGAGCACTGAGTGGGTCACTGGGGTGTCCTCTTGCTGTAATTGAGCACTGTTTTCGTTTCTGAGCATATGTAAATAATGACACTTGAAGCACACGTGTGAGACTTTTATTGATGGTGGGACAAGAAAAGAGGTATGAAGTGGTGAAGGAGATCAAGGCTTTCTCAACGATGATGGCAACACCTCTGGGCAAATGTGCATCCTTCATTGGCAGTAAGAGTTTACATGTTCCAGGCTGTGTCTTCAATGGAACTGTTAGCTCAGGCACCTCAGTGTGTTCCTAACCATGCCCTTCATCCTAGGTCAAAGGGGCTCAGTTGAAATCTTCCTGAATCAGATGATCCCTGACATCTGTGGCATCTTGACGAGAACTTCGAGCCCTGCCCCGTGTCAGGCTGCCTCCCTGTGTAGCTGGAGAACCTTGGTGTTCTTCATCTTCCCCCTTCCTCTTCCTCCTCCTCCCATGTTTTGTGCCTCTTCTTTCTCCAATGAGCTATCTCCTTCCCGGCCCTCACCATTCTCAAGGACCGCACCTCTCTGGAGGGCCATGCTATGAAGACTGCAGCAGACCATCACAATAAGCGAGAAGCTTGCAGGAGTGTATTGCAGGGTGCCACCCTACTGGTTCAGGGTGTCTGTGACAGGGATGTTTTATTGATTGTAGGACTAGTTTGTGTTGAGGAATGAGATGATCAAGTGGGTTCTGAATGTGGCGCCCAGATGGGTGCATTGCTTCAATTTAACTATATCATTCCAGCATTAGGCCATTCCAGGCAGCAGTGTGTGCCACTGCTGTTGCCCTTGTCGCATCACATTCCTGTTCCTCATGTTGCAGCTCCTCCTCTGAAGAGTTACTCTGCTCAGCACCTTCTTCCCCCTGCAGCTCCAATCCTGACTGCAGCACACCACTATCATTTTTTGAGATCCAGGTTGGTGCATACTAAAGGGTCTTTCCAGGCACTTAAAGCACATCTTCAGCATCTTGATTGCTTGCTCAACGACAGTTCTTGGTGGCCGTGTGTTTTGATTGTATCTCTCCTGTGCTCCATTGTCTGGGGTCCTACCCACCAGCTCCCAAACCCTCCCCAATGGATGGAGCATTAAGTCGCAGCTAATGACTGCATACACAATCTATAGATTCTTGCAGTATATGGCTATTATGACTAATGATGGTTATGCTCCAAGGTCAGTGCTGGAAGGAATATTTGGAATGTTCTAAGTACAATTCTTTTGGCTGGACTGAGGCTGAGGGGAATGAGGTGGGAATGCTCTGTAGTATGCTCAACAAAATGTATGCTGTATGATTGTTGGAAAATACTATAGCATCAGTATGAATCTTCTGAAAGAATGTACACTTTAACAATAAAGGATGTTGCAGTACAAGAGCCTGTTCATGTAGCTGTTGGTGCCAGTTCTTAGTGATGCATGAGCTGTGGTCAATACCCCTTGGAATCCTTGATATTATTGGCTGATGTAAAAATAGAAATCTTAGAAAACTTCTTAGCTGTGGAATATTTGTTGCATATTATCAGATTAGGACTTGCAGTGTCAAATGGTAACGAATATATAGATTTGTAGTGAACAGACTATTTTTGTGCTATCTGTTGAGCAACCTCATAACCTTTGCTGAAACTGTTACTCATGCATTGATTGAAATTCATGACTTCGTTATCTCACTTCATTTCAAGTATAGTTCCTATCTTATCTTGTTAAAGACTTCTAGCCATTCTATTGCAATGATCTGTGCTTGACTGAACTCCCCTCTCTTTTTCCTGTGTTTCTTCCAACACCGCCACTGAGCTGAAATTAAGACTCTGAATAACTTCATACTCATAATTTCATAACCTTAAAACTAAGGATATCCTTACCATTATTTGTTTTTACTTCCTCCTGCAGTGTTCATTATTTATAACTATAGATTTGTCTCATTTCTTGATTTATCATGTCTTCTTTTATACTTAACAATCTTGACGGTATCCTCTACTATTGGGCTTGGTCCTTTCGCCTTTTTCGGCGATGTATTAATTTGTTTTTTAGCTTACATTTATTAATAGAAGCTGTGCTGTTTAACTAATATAGTCACGAACACTTAAAAAAAAAAAACCTCAAGGGTATAAATGCAGGAGGCTTTTGCATATGCACAAAGTAAGCAGCATGAACCCAGCTCGACCGAGTACTGCTTCAACAGAGTACTTAACTTTGGAAATTTAGTGAGTGAGGGAACTCAGTGCAGTGAGGGAGGAGGTGCTGTTCTGGTCTTTTACAAGACAGAGCAATCGGAGTGAGGAGTGGCAGACCGTGAGACCTGGTAAGTGTTTCTAGGTAATAGTCTAGAAAGTAAAGGCATGGCAGGGAACCTCAGCCTTGTGAAATGCACATCCTGTGCCATGTGGGAAACTCTGGATGCTTCATGTGGCCTGGATGACCATATATGCTAGAAGTGTCACCAGCAAGAGCAGCTTGAGCTCTGGGTTTCGGAGCTGGAACATTGACTGGAGTCGCTATGGGGTACCCACAAGGCTGAGAGCTTTGTAGATAGCACATTTCTGGAGCTGGTCAGCCTGCAGCTTAAAAATGTGCAGGCAGAGGGGGAATGGGTGACTGCCAGAAGGACAAGGAGGACCAGGCAGGCAGGGCAGGAACCCCATGAGTGCATCTTGCTCTCCAGCCGGTATTCAGTTCGGGATACTGGTGAGAGTGATGGTTCCTCTGGGGAGGGCAGGCACAGCCAAGTCCAGCTGCATGGGAGTGGGGGAGGATGAAGAGTGGAAGATCAATCATGGTAGGGATTTTGATAGTGAGGGGAACAGACAGGCGCTCTGTGGCTGCAGTTGTGACTCCAGGCTGGTATGTTGTCTCCCTGGTGCCAGGATCAAGGATGTTAGAGTGGCTGCAGGACATTCTGAGGGTGGAGGGTGAACAGCCAGAGATCATGGTTCATATTGGCAACGATGACAAAGGCAGAAAGAGGAGTGAGGGCCTGAAAGCAGAGTTTAGGGAGCCAGGAGAGAGATTTGGACTTCAAAGGTAGTAATCTCTGGATTGCTCCCAGTGCCATGCGCTACTGAGTACAGAAATAGGAAGATACAGCTGATGAATACATGGCTGGAGAGCTGGTGCAGGACCGAGGGCTTGAGATTCTTGAGGCATCGGGACCACTTCTGGGGGAGATGAGACCTGTACAAGCTGGACGGGTTGCACCTCAACAGAGCCTGGGATCAATATCTTCACAGGGGTTTTTGTTTGTGCTGTTGGGAGTGTTTAAACTCGGCAGGGGGATGGGAACCTGAGAGTAAATTCAGAAGGGAGAGAAGAAAAGTTGGAAATGGAAGGCAGAAAATTAGTGAGCATGTTTAGAAGGCAGAGGAAACAAAGTCTGGAAAATAGACAACAGGGGAGTTTGACAGTGCTAAATGGTATATACTTGAAAGTAGAAGTCTAGGGAATAGAAACATAGAAAAATAGGAGCAGGAGTAGGCCATTCGGCCCTTCGAGCCTGATCCGCCATTCAGTACGATCATGGCTGATCATCCAAACTCAGTACCCTGTTCCCGTTTTCTCCCCATATCCCTTGATCCCTTTAGCCCTAAGAACTATATCTAACTCTTGAATATATTTAATGATTTGGCCTCAACTGCTTTCCATGGTAGAGAATTCCACAGATTCACTACTCTCTGGGTGAAGAAATCTCTCCTCATCTTGGTCCTAAATGGCTTACCCCTCATCCTTAGACTGTGACCCCAGGTCGTGGACTCCTCTGTCATTGGGAACATCCTTCCTGCATCTAGTCTGTCCAGTCCTGTTAGAATTTTGTAGGTTTCTATGAGATCCCCTCTCATTCTTCTAAGCTCTAGTGAATACAAGCCTAATCGACCCAATCTCGCTTCATACGTCAGTCCTGCCATCCCAGGAATCAGTCTGGTGAAGCTCCACTGCACTCCCTCCATAGCAAGAACATCCTTCCTCAGATAAGCAGACCAAAACTGCGCACAGTACTCAGTGTGGTCTCACCAAGGCCTTGCATAATTGCAGCACGACATCCCTGCTTCTGTACTCGAATCCTCTCGCTATGAAGGCCGACATACCATTTGCCTTCTTAACTGCCTGCTGCACCTGTATGCTTACTTTCAGCAACTGGTGCACAAGGGCACCCAAGTCTCGCTGCACTTCCCCCTTTCCCAATCTATCGCCATTCAGATAATCTGCCTTCCTAAAACAGATGAGCTGAGAGCACAGATTGACATGTGGGAGTATGGTATTATAGCAATTACTGAGACATGGCTGAAAGAAGGGCAGGAATGGCAGCTCAACATTCCTGATTACAGGGTTTTCAGATGAGATGGGGGGAGAAAGGTGGGGGGTTACAATATTGATTGAAGAAACAGTTACAGCTGTGAGGAGGGATGATATGGTAGAAGAATCATCAAATATGGGTTGAACTGAAGAACAAAAAAGGAGCAATCACACTACTGGGAGTGTACTATAGGCCCCCAAACAATCACAGGAAGATAGAAGAGCAAATATGTAGGCAGATCTCGGGAGTGCAAAAACAATAGGGCAGTAATGGAGGGGGATTTCAACTACCCTAATAACTGGGATTAAATTAGTGTGAAAGACACAGGGGGAGCAGAATTCTTAAAATGCATTCAGGAGAACATTTTTAGCCAGTACGTAGCAAGCCCAACAAGAGAGGGGTAGTTCTTTACTTAGTTCTAGGGAATGAAACTGGGCAGATAGAAGAGATATCAGTTGGGGAGCACTTTTGTGGAAGTGATCATAATTCAGTTAGATTTAGGATAGTTATAGAAAAGGACAAATATAGACCAGGAATAAAAGTTTCTCAATTGGGGGAAAAGCTAATTTTACTAAGCTGAGATATGATTTAGCTAAGTGGATTGGAAGCAGCTACTTGAAGGTAAATCAGTGCCTGATCAGTGGGAGGCATTCAAGGAAGAGATAGCTAGGGTTCAGAGTAAACATGTTCCCTTAAGAAAAAGGGAGGGACTAACACATCCGGAGCCCCAGATGCTAAGGAGCTTAAAGGAAAGCATAAACAAAAAAAAAAACTCATGCCAGGTACCGAGGGCTCAATACTGCAGAAAATCTAGTAGAGTATAAAAAATGTAGGGGTAAAATTAGGAAGGCAAAGAGAGGGCATGAAAAAATATTGGTAAGTAAAATCAAGGGAAACCCAAAGATTTTTTTATAAATACATAAAGAGCAAGAGGATAACTAAAAATATATGGCCTGTTCGGGACCATAAGGGTAAACTGTGTGCGGAGGATGTTGGCATGGTTCTGAATGAATACTTTGCATCTTTATTCACAAATGAAAGGGATAATACAGACATTGCAATCGGGGAGTAGGAGTGTGAAATGTTAGATGAAATAAACATAGAAAGTAAGTTTTAAGGGGTTTGACATTTTTGAAAGTGGACAAATACCCAGGCCTGGATGAAATGTATCCGAGGCTGTTAAGGGAAGCAAGAGAAGAGATAGTGGCGGCTCTGACCATCATTTTCCCATCCTCTCTGGCTACAGGTGCGGTGCCAGAGGACTGGAGGACAACTAATGTTTTACCATTGTTTAAAAAGGGAGAGAAGGATGGACTGATTAATTAAATGCTAGTTAGCCTAACCTCGGTGTTGGGAAAACTGTTGGAAAAATTCTGTGGGGCATGATAAATCTTCATTTAGAAAGCCACAGATTAATCAAAGACAATCAGCATGGATTTGTTAAGGGAAGGTTGTGTCTGACGAGCGGGATTGACCCTGGTTGTTACCACCTCAAAAAAAAAATTGAGGGTAGTGCATTCGACGTGGTCTATATGGATTTTAGCAAGGCTTTTGATAAGGTCCCACATGTCAGACTGGTCACCAAAGTAAGAGCCCATGGGATCCAAGACAAAGTGGCAAGTTGGATCCAAAACTGGCTGAGACAGGAAGAAAAGGGTAATGGTCGATGGGTGTTTTTGTGATTAGCAGGCTGTTTCCATTGGGGTTTTGCAGTGTTCAGTACTAGGTCCCTTGCTTTCTGTTTTCTATATCAATGATTTGGATTTGAATGTAGGGGGTATGAGTAAGAAGTTTGCAGATGATACAAAAATTGGCCATGTGGTTGATAATGAAGAAGACGACTGCAGACTGCAGGAAGATATCAGTGGACTAGGCAGGTAGGTGGAACACTGGAAAATGGAGTTCAAACTGGAGAATTGTGAGGTCATATATTTGGTGAAGGCTAACAAGGCAAGGGAATACACAATAAATGGTAGGGTACTGAAGCGTGTAGAAACAGGGATCTTGGAGTGCATATCCACAGATCCCTGAAGGTGACTGGACATGTAGATAAAGTGGTCAAGAAGGCACATGGGATGCTTGCCTTTATTAGCTGAGGCATAGAATATAAGAGCTGGGAAGTTGTGCTGGAACTGTATAAAACATTAGTTAGGCCACAGCTGGAGTATTGCGTGCAGTTCTGGTCACCACACTACAGGAAAGGTGTGATTGCACTAGAGATGGTGTAGAAGAGATTTATGAGGATGTTGTCTGGACTGGAGAATTTTCATTATGAGGAGAGATTGGATAGGCTAGAGTTGTTTTCTTAGGTCTCTCCTCAGCCCCCTCTGTTCCTAATTGTGTATAAAATTATTCTATCTGGATAGAGCAGATAGGAAGGCCCTATTCCCCCTGGTTGAGGTGTCCATAACCAGTGGGCATAGATTTAGGGTAAGGGGTAGGAGTTTCAGAGGGGATTCGAGGAGAAATATTTTCACCCAGAGGGTGTTGGGGATCTGAAACTCACTGCCTGAGACACAAAAGCTCATAACATTTTAAAAATACTGGGATATGCACTTGAAGTACTGTAACCTACAAGGCTACAGAAAGAGCTGGAAAGTGGGATTAGGCTGGATGGCTACTTGTCAGCTGGCACAGACAAGATGGGATGAATGGCCTCCTTCCGTGCTGTAAATTGCTATGATTTTCTTTGGTAAAGGTATCATTTTTGTTGGAGTTATCAGTGACCTTAGAAGGACCTAATTTCCATCTGGCTAACCTGCTCAAAGAAATTATGTATTATGACTGATCTTCATGTATAAATAAATTCATAATAAGGCTGACAATAAAAGAAAAACGGACATGGAAAATTTAGAGGAAAGTTTTTACATTGGGAATGATAGCAACAATTGCTGTTTAATGCTTGGTATTGTGGATCCTGTGGTATACTGTCTTAATAACTACCTGTAAATGTTAACCATGTATGATAGAAAATCTCTGGAGGAAAAAAAACCCTGTTGGCTTTTATTTATATGAAAACCAGAGCAGATCAGTTGTATATTTCTGTTCCAATTTCAGTGCAGAAATCAAATGGATGTTGTCACAGACACTGAAATGGTTGCTTTAACTTGTAGTAAAGGAATGCATGACAATCTGATACAAAAGCAAAATACTGCAGATGCTGGAAATCTTAAACAAAAACATTTAGGGCGGCACAGTGGCGCAGTGGTTAGCACTACAGCCTCACAGCTCCAGGGACCCGGGTTCGATTCTGGGTACTGCCTGTGTGGAGTTTGCAAGTTCTCCCTGTGTCTGCGTGGGTTTTCTCCGGGTGCTCCGGTTTCCTCCCACAAGCCAAAAGACTTGCAGGTTGGTAGGTAAATTGGCCATTATAAATTGCCCCGAGTATAGGTAGGTGGTAGGGAAATATAGGGACAGGTGGGATGTTTGGTAGGAATATGGGATTAGTGTAGGATTAGTATGAATGGGTGGTTGATGGTCGGCACAGACCCGGTGGGCCGAAGGGCCTGTTTCAGTGCTGTATCTCTAATCTAATCTAATCATGCCTCAATTTTTAAAAATTCTGGACCTTGTTCTCAAATCCCTCCATAGCCTCACCAATGTGTTCCCCCACCCCCAATCTCTAATCTCCTCCAGTCCCACAACTTTCAAATACCTGCACTCCCCTAATTTTGGCTTCTTAAGCAGCCCCAATTTTAATCACTTCCCCATTGGTGGCCGGGCCTTCAGCTGCCAAGGTGCTAAGCTCTGGAATTCCCTCCTTAAACCTCTCCGCCTCTCTTTTCTCCTTCAAGACGCTCCTTAAAACCTACCTCTTAGACCAAGCTTTTGGTCTTCTGCCCTAACATTTCTTTATGTGGCTGAGTGTTGTATTTTGTTTTCTAACTCTCCAGTGAAGCATTTTGGTGCATTTTATTATGTTAAAGGCACAATATAAATACGTTTTTTTGGGTACCATGAGTGCTCTTAAAATGTCAAAATGACGTCAGTGGCATGCATGCACATTTGTGGGGTGAATGGCACTGGATGCCATATTGATGAGGGCATTATTGCATGCATAGGGCTGAATTTTACCAGCCCCTCAATGCCGCGGGTTCCGACTGTGGGGTCGGTAAAATTCAGCAGGGAGAGACCCGCCTCGACCCGCGATGTCATGAAGGGCGTGCCGCATATTACCGGTGGTGAGGGGACCTCATTGCGCACCCCCTGCTGCCTGGCGGCAGGCCCTTCATCTTAATATTCAAATTAACAATAAAAGATGCAAATGAACTTACCTGCAGGCGGCCATCCTACACCGATTTTACAGCTGCTGTTCATACTCTGCATGTCTTTGGAATTCTGTACGGAGTTCCGAGGTGAGAACCTGGTGGGGATGTTGGAGGAATAAAATTTTCAGGGGTGGAGGAGTGGGGAAAACATTTTTCATTGGCTGTAGGGATGGTGGGAAGGGGCTGAAGAGCAAAGAGTGCAAAGTTTGGGGTTTAACTGTTCAGAATGGTGTTTCGGAGGGGGGCGTGGTGGAGAGGGAAATAGATTTATTGTGTGATCATGGGGGGGGCGGACAGGGAGGTTGAAGTGACACTTTTATGAAAGTCTCCAGGGGCTTAAAGCCCTTTAAAAATGGCGCCTGCACAGTGGCGCTGGATGCCGTTGCCAGGGATGCAGCAGCCGCCCCTGATGTCGTAGAGGGGCGGCCTCTTCGCCCCTTCTATTTAAATGACCCCCTGTGCGTGATATCATGGGGGCTCAGGGACGACCCATCTGCACGGAATGCACGCCACCATCCGAGGGCAGCGCCGCAAATTGCGACGTACTTATAAAATTCAGTCCATAGTATGCAGAGCAGGCAGATCATTACATCAATCAGTGTGCAACATTGATTTTGTGTCAGCAGTGCCATTTGGAGCTCAATACTCCCAGCTAATGTCTTCTTTCAACCTCACACAGCCGAACATATTCAGCAGCAAGAAAGACCTTTTTTCCTCCCCGCGCCCCCCCCCCCCCCCCCCACACCCCAACCCCCACCACAAGCACTATTTAAAGGGATTATTGACTACTTGCAGATTAGTTGCTGGTTGATTTTCTGCTACCTGCACAAGTGTTTGCTTTCTATGGCTGTTTAAAGTTTCAGATGTCTGCAGTGAGTGGTGTGGCCAGTGGTGAAAGTGCTTTTGCTAACTTCAAGGCTTCTGCACAAACCAGTTCCTCCTAGACATGGGTGCATTAGCCGACATTCCCCTTACAATACAGCATGACTTGGAGAAGGAACAAAGGCTGCGCAGAGCAGGACAAACTGCTGGAAGATGGAGGAGTAGGGGGGAGAAGGGCTGTCAGCAGGAGGCCATATGGCCAGCAGGGTGTTTAGGGTGCGATTCTCTGACCTGACCCTCAGCAAGGAACAGTGTGTGAGATATCTATACTTCAGCAAGAACATCTTCACTTGAATTCTACCACCTACTACAACTCTGAGCAGGGCAAGGATAGCATCAATATGCCATGGCCACCTTCACAGCCAATGAACTTTTATGTATTTGGAGTTAAGGCCACAATCAGATCAGCCATAATCTTGTTGACTGTATCGGTGCAATTTCCTGCTCCCGCCCTGAACTGGAAAACTTTATCAACTTTGCTTCCAATTTCCATCCTTCTCTCACCTTTACATGGTCCATCTCTGACACTTCCCTTCCCTTCCTCGACTTCTCTGTCTCCATCTCTGGGGATAGGTTGTCTACTAATATCCATTATAAGCCCACCGACTCCCACAGCTACCTGGACTACACTTCTTCACACCCTACCTCCTGTAAGGACTCCATTCCATTCTCCCAGTTTCTGCGTCTCTGACGCATCAGCTCTGATGCCACCTTCCATGACATTGCTTCTGATATGACCTCCTTTTTCCTCAACCGAGGATTCCTCCACCCCCCCCCCCCCCCCCCACTGTTGTTGACAGGGCCCTCAACCATGTCCGGCCCATTTCCTGCACCTCTACCCGTTCCCCTTGTCCTCACTTTCCACCCCATCATCCTCCGCCATTTCCGCCACCTCCAGCGTGATGCCACTACCAAACGCATCTTCCCCTCCCTTCCTCTGTCAGCGTTCCGAAGGGATCGTTCCCTCCGCGACATCCTGGTCCACTCCTCCATTACCCCCACCACCTCGTCCCTGTCCCATGGCACCTTCCCCTGCAATCACAGGAGGTGTAATACCTGCCCATTTACCTCCTCTCTCCTCACTATCCCAGGCCCCAAACACTCCTTTCAGGTGAAGCAGCGATTTACTTGTACTTCTTTCAATGTAGTATACTGTATTCGCTGCTCACAGTGTGTTCTCCTCTACATTGGGGAGACCAAACGCAGACTGGGTGACTGCTTTGTGGAATACCTCCACTGAGTCTGAAAGCATGACCCTGAGCTTCCGGTTGCTTGCCATTTCAACACCCCCGCCCCCCCCCCTGCTCTCATGCTCACATCTCTATCCTGGGCTTGCTGCAGCGTTCCAGTGAACATCAACACAAGCTCGAGGAACAGCATCTCATTTTCCAATTAAGCACACTACAGCTTGCCGGACTGAACATTGAGTTCAATAATTTCAGAGCATGACGGACCCCCCCATTTTACTTTTATTTTTAGTTATTTTTTACATTTTTTACAATTTTTTTTCTTTTGTTCATTTCATTTCATTGTAGTTTGTTCAGTTTGCATACCCACTGTTTTTTTTTCATGTTTGTACTTGCTGCTGCTCAATCTTCAGTTCGTTAACACCCTATCAGTACTAATGCTTTGTCTTTCAACATACCATTAACATATTGTTTGCCTTTGCTCCATGACCTCTTGATCAGCTATGTGGCCTTGTCCAATCTACACCTTCTCCTTTTGTTATCTCTTGCCCCACCCCCAGCTCACTTGCTTATAACCTTTGACATTTCTTATATTTGCTAGTTCCGAAGAAGGGTCACTGACCCGAAACGTTAACTCTGCTTCTCTTTCCACAGATGCTGCCAGACCTGCTGAGTGGTTCCAGCATTTCTTGTTTTTATTTCAGCCATAATCTTGTTGGATGGCAGCGTAAGCTCAAGAGGCCAAATGGCCTACTCCTGCTCCGATTTCATATGTTCTTATGACTCATTTCATGCTGTAGCTAGAGGTATTTGCAGCATGGCTTTGCTTGCGTATGGGAGGTCACTGAAGCCCTCTTAAAAGGGAGTTAATTACAATTCATTCTCTTTTGTCAAAGCAAGTGGAGTGAGCATGTAGCTTCGCTATGATTGCAGGCTTCCCCAAGGTGCAGGGTGCCATTGACCGTTGGCACATCACTTTGCAGGTGCTCTATGTCTACTCTGCCCTATACTGGAACTGAAAAGGACTCCAATCCCTCGATGTCTAGCTGGTGTCCAGGAAATCATGCAGGTCAATGTCTGGTATTCTGGTAACAGTCATTTTGAGCAGTTCACTGTGACAACTGCACTTGAGTCAACAGGGCAAACCAAAGGGTGGCAACTCGGCGACCAGGACTATCCACTGACAACATGGCTGATGACTCCAGTGCGCAACATGCATGCAACAAAAACCATGCTGCCACATGAAATGTGATAGAGCAGACGATTGGTGTGCTGAAACAACACTTCTGCTGCCTGGATAACTCTGGATGAATCCTGCAGGACTCAGCAGAGCAGGTATCAAGATTCATGGTGGTCTGCTGCATGCTGCAGAATCTCGCCACCATGAGGGGTTACCCCTTGCCACCAGTTCTATGTTGAGCAGCTGAAGAGCAGGAGCATAAGAATGTGGAACGGAGGAGCCAATTTAGACAGCTCCTTTCTAACTGGGCTAACCTTTATGAACTCATTCGATTGTGAAAATAGTAACCACAACCCCAATGTCCAATTCACCAACAGTTCCACTCCTTACCATACCTCTGTCACTGATCAGCACAGTGTCTACTTGATGCAATGCAAAAATAAAAGCCACCACAAAATAAAGATTCCAAATCAAACTTACAACTGAAATCATGCCATACAAAAATCAACCAGCCACCCTTGTGTTTTTCCTTTAGTGTCTGTCTTCCCCGTGTCTTGGCCTGTCTTAGTATCCTTTAAAATTCTTACCCCAGTGGCTGCAGCATTGTTGGTGACTTTCAGTGGAGGAGACTGCGGATGGCCTTGGAGGACGACCTTGAACAGCTCTGGCTTAGCAGGTCTAGTTCCGAGATGTGTCATCATTGCATAAGTGGCAGCGTGGACAGCTGACAGGCAACAGCAAGGCACTGGTGGAGTGGGAGGATGACTGTTGACTTCCTGGGATTGGAGAGAGGGTACGTGCTCCCTGGAGCTGCTACCAATCTGCTGAGGCAGCACCTCACCGATCCTATTAATCGATTGGAGGACAGTTTGCTGGACTGCTGTGACACCCTGCAAGCACCTTTGTACACTGTAATACACAGCTGTGATGGCAGCAAGCTGACTTTGCATGAATTCAGTCTGAGCTTCCACAGCGCTTAAACATTTGGAGCAAGCTGGTTGCTGCAGTGGAAGCTGTGGCATTGGCTATCAGATGCTGAACTTTGGCTGGGTTCAGAACTCTGAGAATGGAGTTGGCAACCACTGGAAAGGATGGGCTCCAAGCTCTGCATGAAACCCATACAAAGTTGGTGCTGGACTTCTCCATACGCTTTGACATTGACCACAGGCTTTCTGGCAGGCTTCCCAATGCACCAAGTATTTCATTGTGCATATACATCAGCATTCTTCTGTGGGCTGCACCATTGAAGTGCTCATCTGTGTCCTCTGCAGCAGAAATTGCATGTGACTTCGCCCTCTGGTAGGCTGACACTGGTGCTATCCTTGCCCCCTGCCCTGGCTGGAAGCCACTTGTGCCTGGTGTCTCACCCCATGCAGATTCTTCCTCAATGCTACCCTGTAAATTTATGTACAGTATCAATCTCTGAGCTGGTGGCTGTGAGAGTAAAACCAACTGTCATAACTGTCTTTCTATGCCTCCACAGCCGGGCCAGGTTGCACTTCTTGGGAGAAAGACACATGGGGAAGTTTGTGGTGTGAGGTTGGGGGGTCGGGAATGAAATAGGAGGTACATGCTTATACCATCTGCAGCTTGTAAATCAGAAGAGTGTGGGATGAGGGAGAAGGATGGTATGGGGATACCGTCATCTTCAGTGGTTTCCAGCTCCTGTGTTGTCCATGGTCTCAGCAGTGGGCGTCCCATTTATGGCCAACATGGTCTCCTCCATAGGAGTTAAGACATGCCCGTATGCCTGTCACTCTTTGGTTAGGCTTGTGTCTTACCGTGCCCTGCAAAAGAGAGGGAAGTGTATCTGTGAGTGTTGTGCAATTTGTTTGGGTGATGGCTGTCATAGTTGAACAGTTGGCAGTGTACAAGCTGTGAGATTAGGCTTGCAGCAGTGGTAAGTGTGTGAGTGTGGTGGAGCTTATGAACATCAGTTATGAGTCCTGATTGATCAAGATTGTTGGTAGGTGAGTGAAGGGGCTATGGTAAATTGAGCAGTGTCTGAGGCTAGGAGTGTAGTTGGTAGAATATTGCATTTAGAGATGGTCCTCAGGGCTTGACTCCTATCATTGACCTCTATGGCTATCTGCTCCCACTGCCTTTTGTACATGTGTCTGGAGGGTCTTTTGGGCTGCTGCAAATACATGACCTCTCTACTCCTTTCCACCTTTTACGCCAAGGCCTCTAGTACAGTGTCTGAAACTGCAGGCTCTCTGCTATTTTATGTAATTTTTAATGTTTCCCAGGTCGGGTTCACTTGCTGTATGTCTGCCAGTATCTGCTGTCGCCACAGTGCACCTCCCTTTTAAGAGATGCAGGCTAGCTTTAACTGGTGCTAGCCTCTCGTGATATTTGACCCCTGCTGATGTGTCCAGCCAAGCAACAGCATGGTTAGTGCTGGCTGGACGCTGAAATCATTGAATTGAGCAGGCAGCACAAAGTTGGCTTGCTGCCTGCATTGTAGTCAATAGGTGTGGATTAATTACACAGCGTGATCTTTGCATCCAGTTTTGGGGGCTATGGAATTTAGCCTTTCTATGTTTGAAATTTTTTCATTTATTATACTAACAGGCTTGAACCTATTTAAAATTAACTTCAAAATTGGCTAATGCCTCTTCTAAAATAACAGTTAGGAATTTCTGACAAATAAGACTTTGTATCCATTATCCCAGTGTAATTTCGACGTGCTAGACTTGAAGAGCATTCATCAAATCATTTGAGCTAGGAGCTAATCATTATCTTGCTATGCAAGTGGATTAGGTTTGCTGCAAAAATATTAGTATTAATTTGTTCTTCGGTTCCTAAATTGGGTATGGATGCAATGCTATACTATACTTTGAGGTACCATAAAGTATAATTCATTATTTTGTTCTATAGCATTATAATTTAAAATTACGTGAATAGAATAACTTATATTGGAAGTGACTAAATTAAGAGAGCTGGGAGTTATGAACAAATTGACTGTTCTTTAATGAACCACAATAAAAGCAACATATTTGGTTTCATTAGAAGTATAATTATCTGCATAGTGGGAGTAAGGCAATATGGAAAAATGCTTGACATTTAATGATTTGTGGCTTTGTAGTTAATGATTTATAATGACCACCTTTGGTCAATTGTTTATGGATGTCCCAAATCTTACTACACAATGAAGAAAGACATAACAATTGAGTACACTTAATACATATCACTTCACTCACAAACTGTCAAATGTTGAAGTGAAAAATGATTCCTAATGTCAACACTCAACAGTGATCTTCTAAGTTAATTTTAGTTAAGGTGACCTTTAATTTTCACAAGTCTAGGGAAGGAATAGTTTAAACTATGAACGACTATAACAGTCTGACTTGACTTGAAGAGGCTGTAATTTTTTCAGTACTTTGTTCAATTGTTTTAGTAGATATCCAATCTTGACAGTGACAACAACTTATATAGTGCCTTTAGCTTAATGATTCCCAAGGTGCTTCACAGGAGTGTTATAAAACAAAATTTGACACTAAACCACAATGAAATATATAATCATCATATGATTGAATTTTATATTCAATTTGAGGGAGAGAAGAGTGGGTCGAAGACCAGTATTTTAAACTTAAATAAGGGCAATTATGAGGACGTGAAAGCAGAGCTGGCTAAAGTGAACTGGCAAATCAGGTTAAGGAATAGGTCAGAAGAGATGCAGTGGCAGACATTTAAGGGGATATTTCAGAATATACAGAATAGATGCATTTCAATGAGAAAGAAAAATTCCAAGGGTGGGACCTGCCATCCGTGGTTAACAAACAGTTTAAGATGGTGAATAACTTAAAGAAAAAGCCTATAATTGGGCAAAGATGGGAAGTAGGTCAGAAGATTGGACAGAATATAAAAAACAGCAAAGAAGGGCTAAAAGATTGATAAGGAAGGTAAAATTAGAGTATGAGAGAAAGCTAGCTAGAAATATAAAGACGGATAGTAAGAGTTTCTATAGATATTTTAAAAAGAAGAGTTAACAAAGTGAGCGTTGGTCCTATAAAAAGTGAGTCTGGGGAATTAATAATGGATAATAAGGAGATGGCAGATGAATTGAACAGATATTTTACATCGGTCTTCACTATTGAGGATACAACTAACATCCCAGTATTAGCTGTACGTCAGGAAATAGAAGGGAGGGAGGAACTCAAGAAAACTACAATCACCAGGGAAGTGATACTGAACAAATTGTTGGAGCTGCGGGCTGACAAGTCCCCAGGTCCTGATGAACTTCATCCTAGGGTGTTAAAAGAATTGGCTAGTGAGATAGTTGAGGCGTTGGTTTTGATTTTCCAAAATTCCCTGGATTTGGGGAAGGTTCCTTCAGATTGGAAAATAGCAAATGTAACTCCTTTATTCAAAAAGGGAGAGAGGCCAGTAAGCTTAACATCTGTCTTAGGGAAAATGTTAGAAGCTATTATTAAAGATGTTATAGCAGGGCATTTAGAAAAACTCAAGATTATCGGCAGAGTCAACATGCTTTTGTGAAAGGGAAGTCATGTTTAACGAATTTATTGGAGTTCTTCGAGGAAGTTACATGTGCTGTGGGTAAAGGGGACCCGGTGGATGTATTGTACTTGGATTTCCAGAAGGCACTTGATAAGGTGCCACATCAAAGGTTATTGCAGAAAATAAAAGCTCATGTGGTAGGGGGTAACATGGATGGATAGAAGATTGGCTAGCTAACAGGAAACCGAGTAGGCATAAATGGGTTATTTTCTGGTTGGCAAGATGTAACGAGTGGTGTGCCACAGGGATCTTTGATGGGGCCTCAACTTTTTACAATTTATATGTAAATGACTTAAATGAAGGGACTGAAGATATGGTTGCTAAATTTGCTTTTGACACAGATAGGTAGGGAAGTAACTTGTGAAAAGGACATAAGGAGGCTACAAAGGGATATAGATAGGTTAAGTGAGTGGGCAAAGACCTGGCAAATGGAGTATAATGTGGGACAGTGTGAAATTGTCCACTTTGGCAGGAAGAATAAAAAAGAAGCATATTATCTAAATGGTGAGAGACTGTAGAGCTCTGAAATGCAGAGGGATCTGGGTGTCCTACTGCATGAATCGCAAAAGGTTAGTATGCAGGTACAGCACGTAATTAGGAAAGCGAATAGAATGTTATCACTTATCGCGAGGGGAATTGCATACAAAAGTAGGGAGGTTATGCTTCAGCTATACAGGGCATTGGTGAGACCGCAAGTGGAGTACTGTGTACAGTACTGGTCTCATTTAAGGAAAGATGTAAATGTGTTGGAGGCAGTGCAGAGAAGGTTTACTAGACTAATACCTGGAATGGGTGGGCTGTCTTACGAGGAAAGATTGGACAGGTAGACTTGTATCTGCTGGAATTTAGAAGAGTAAGAGGCAACTTGATTGAAACATAAGATGCTGAGGGGTCTTGACAGGGTGGATGTGGAAAAGATGTTTCCCTTTGTGGGAGAATCTCGAACTAGGGGTCACTGTTTAAAAATAATGGGTTGCCCATTTAAGACAGGGATGAGGAGAAAATTTTTCTGAGGGTTGTGAGTCTTTGGAATTCTCTTCCTCAAAAAGCAGTGGAAGCAGAGTCTTTGAATGTTTTTAAGGCAGAGGTATGTTCTTGATCAGCAAGGGGGTAGAAGGTTATCAGGGGTAGGTGGAAATGTGGAGTGATCAGTTCAGCGATGAACTTATTGAATGGCGGAGCAGGCTCGAAGGGTCGAGTGGTCTACTCCTGCTCCCAATTTGTCTGTTTGTAGGGCCGATGAACAAAAGCTTGGTCAAAGAAGTTAAGCTATAACGAGCTTCTTGGAGGAGGAAAGAGAGAAAGAGAGGTGGAGGGCTTTGGGGAGGGAATTCCAGAGCTTTGGGGCCTTGGCGCCTGAAGGCAGGCCACCAGTGGTGGAGCGATTTAAAAATTGTGGATCCTTGAGAGGCCAGAGGAGCGCAGATATCTCGGAGGATTGTAGGGCTGGAGTGGATTACAGCATTAGAGAGAGGTTAAGCCGTAGAGTGATTTTAAACCAAGGATCAGAATTTTTAAATTGAGGCATTGCTTAACAGGGAGCAGTGTATGTCAGTGAGATTAGGGATGATCGCTGAACGGGACTTAGTGATGGTGTGGGTATTGAGCCAGAAGCTAATCTTGGGTTCAAATATGACACCAAGGTTGCAAACCATCTGGTTCAGCTTCAGACAGTTGCCTGGGAGATGGGTGGAGTCAGTGGCTAGGGAACTGGGTTTGTAGTGGAGACCAAAGACAATGGCTTCAGTCTTCCCAATATTTAATCGGAGGCAATTTCTCCTCTTCCAGTACTTTATACTGTAATAATAGTGTTGGAGAAGCAGTGTGACCATTTTAGAGACAATGGAGGGGTTGAGAGAATTGGTGTTGATGTAGAGCTGGGTGTCATCAGTGTACATGTGGAAATTGATGCTGTGTTTTAGGATGATGTCGCTGATGGGCAGCATGTAGATGAGAAATAGGAGAGGCCCAAGGATAGATGGTTGGGGGACACCAGAGATAATTGTGTGGGAGCAGGTCTGATTACAGAAATTTGTTTAGAATCTAAATTGAAACTTCTCTACAGAGATCCATTTTTGTTTGCATTTGGTTCCTTTTGGCGTTCTGAAGGCTGTTGTGAAGTACAGCCGAGTTATTGATGATGGATACTGAATTTGCTATTTTCCTTATGGATGCCAACTGCTGGCAGCCTGCAGCCAATTTGCTGTGTTCTGAAACTTAGATTCTGCACTCATTTTTTTTTCTGATTTTGGTGAGTCTTAAATAATATTTGAAACTTGATATACTTTTTGAGCTTGTTGCAATGATCTTCCAAGCAGTGTTTAGAATCCATTGTGTTCAAATTAGAAAATCCCATTTTTCCTGGTTAAATAATGTTTTGCAAATTATTTTTTTTATTTGTTCATGGGCCAGCATTTATTGCACGTCCCTACTTGCCCTTGAGAAGGTGGTGGTGAGCTGTTTTCTTGAACCGCTGTAGTCCTTGGGGTGTAGGTACACCAGCCGTGCTGTTGGGAAGGGAGTTCCAGGATTTTGACCCGGCGACAGTGAAGGAACGGTGATCTAGTTCCAAGTTCAGGATGGTGTGTTGCTTGGAAGGGAACTTGCAGGTGGTGATGTTCCATGCATCTGCTGCCCTTGTCCTTCTAGTTGGTAGAGGTTGCAGGATTGTAAGGTGCTGTCTAAGGAGCCTTGGTGAGTTGCTGCAGTGCATTGGTGGCCAAGGGAGTGAATGTTGAAAGTGGTGGATGGGGTGCCAATCAAGCGGGCTGCTTTGTCCTGGATGGTGTCGAGCTTTTTGAGTGTTGGAGCTGCACCCATCCAGACAAGTGGAGAGTATTCCATCACACTCCTGACTTGTGCCTTGTAGATGGTGGACAAGCATTGGGGAGTCAGCAGGTGAGATACTCGCTGCAATATTCCCAGCCTCTGACTTGCTCTTATAGCCACAGTATTTATGTGACTGGTCCAGTTCAGTTTCTGGTCAATGGTAACTCCCAGGATGTCGATAGTGGGGGATCCAGCGACGGTAATGCCATTGAACATCAAAGGGAGATGGTCAGATTTTCTCTCGTTTGAGATGGTCATTGCCTGGCAAATGCTACTTGCCACTTATTAGTCCAAGCCTGGGGAATAAAGGCCCCCTCGACAAATAATATATAAAAGGGACCTGGGATATAAAGGCTTCCATCAAAAAAAAAAGCCTGGATGTTGTCCAGGTCTTTCTGCATCTGGACACTGGCTGCTTCAGTACCTGAGGAGTCGCGAATGGTGCTGAACATTGTGCAATCATCAGCGAACATCCCCACTTCTGACCTTATGATTGAAGGAAGGTCATTGATGAAGCAGCTGAAGATGGTTGGGCCTAGGACACTACGCTGAGGAACTCCTGCAGTGATGTCCTGGGACTGAGATGATTGGGCTCTAATAACCACAAGCCCCACCCTGGGTTTTCCCCCTGATTCCCATTTACTCCAGTTTTGCTAGGGCTCCTTGATGCCATACTCGATCAAGTGCTACCTTGATGTCAAGGGCAGTCACTCTCCCCTCACCTCCTGAGTTCAGCTCTTTTGTCCATGTTTGGACCAAGGCCCTAATGAGGTCAGGAGCTGAGTGGCCCTAGCAGAACCCAAACTGAGTGTCAGTGAGCAGGTTATTGCTGAGCAAGTGCCGCTTGATGGCACTGTCGACAACCCCTTCCATCACTTTGCTGATGATTGAGAGTAGACTGATAGGACGGTAATTGGCTGGGTTGGATTTGTCCTGCTTTTTGTGGATAGACATACTTGGGCAATTTTCCACATTTCCATGTAATTGCTGGTGTTGTAGCTATACTGAAACAGCTTGGCAAGGTCACAGCGTGTTCTGGAGCACAAGTCTTCAGTACTATTGCTGGAATGTTGTCGGGGCCTATAGCCTTTGCGGTATCTAGTGCCTTCAGCCTTTTCTTGATATCAAGTGGAGTGAATTGGATTGGCTGAAGACTGGCATCTGTGATGCTGGGGACCTCAGGAGGAGTCTGAGATGGATCATCCACTCGGCACTTCTGGTTGAAGATGGATGCAAATGTTTCAGCCTTGTCTTTTGCACTGATGTGCTGGGCTCCCCCATCATTGAGGATGGGGCTATTGTGGAGCCTTCTCCTCCAATTAGTTGTTTAATGTTCCACCACCATTCACAACTGGATGTGGCAGGACTGCAGAGCTTAGATCTGATCTGTTGGTTGTGGGATCGCTTAGTCCTGTATCGCATGCTGCTTCCGCTGTTTGGCATGAAAGTAGACCTGTGTTGTAGCTTCACCAGGCTGACAGCTCATTTTTAGGTATGCCTGGTGCTGCTGCTCCTCATTGAACAAGTGTTGAAACCACAAGGCTCCAAACACTTGCACTTGTAACATTGTTGAACCCCTGGCTTGGTGGTAATGGTAGAGTGCCGGGCCATGAGATTACAGATTGTGGTTGAATACAATTCTGCCACTGCTGATGGCCCACAGCCCTTCATGGATGCCCAGTTTTGAGTTGCTAGATCTTGAAACCAAGGCTCCAAACACTTGCACTTGTAATATTGTTGGAAAAAAAACTCTTCAGATCTAAAAGGTCACGAGTACAAAAGTGCTGATGAAATGTGCCCTTCATTGTCCATTAATCATTGTTTGAAGGTATTAAGATATTACCAGGTGCAAAGGAAGATGGTTGTGTTGTTGGAAGTCAATGATCTGAGCTCCAGGACATCACTGCAGGAGTTCCTCAGGGTAGTGTCCTAGGCCCAACCATCTTCAGCTGCTTCATCAATGACCTTCCTTCAATCATAAGGTCAGAAGTGGGGATGTTCGCTGATGATTGCACAATGTTCAGCACCATTCATGACTCAGATGCTGAAGCAGTCTGTGTAGAAATATAGCAAGACTTGGACAATATTCAGGCTTGGGCTGATAAGTGGCAAGTAACATTCGCGCCACACAAGTGCCAGGCAATGACCTTCTCCAACAAGAGAGAATCTAACCATCTCCCCTTGACGTTCAATGGCATTACCATCGCTGAATCCCCCACTATCAACATCCCAGGGGCTACCATTGACTAGAAACTGAACTGGAGTAGCCATATAAATACCGTAGCTACAAGAGCAGGTTAGAGGCTAGAAATCCTGCAGCGAGTAACTCACCGCCTGACTCCCCAAAGCCTGTCCACTATCTACAAGGCACAAGTCAGGAGTGTATTGGAATACTCTCCACTTGCCTGGATGGGTGCAGCTCCAACAACACTCAAGATGCTCAACACCATCCAGGACAAAGCAGCCTGCTTGATTGGCACCCCATCTACAAGCATTCAGTCCCTCCACCACCGATGCACAGTGGCAGCAGTGTGTATCATTTACAAGATGCACTGCAGCAACGCACCAAGGCTCCTTAGACAGCACCTTCCAAAGCGGCGACTTCTACCAACTGGAAGGACAAGGGCAGCAGATGTATGGGAACCACCACCTGCAAGTTCCCCTGCAAGTCACACACCATCCTGACTTGGAACTATATCACCGTTCCTTCACTGTCACTGGGTCAAAATCCTGGAACTCCCTTCCTAACAGCACTGTGGGTCTACCTACCCCACATGGACTGCAGCGGTTCAAGAAAACAGCTCACCACCACCTTCTCGAGGACAATTAGGGATGGACAATAAATGCTGGCCTGGCCAGCAACGCCCACATCCCATGAATGAATAGAAAAATTTACCATGGCAAAATGATATAATCTGAATTAAAGACAGTTGGTAGAGGACAGGCTGTATTAGCACTTTTTCTGCTTGAACAATAAAACTAAGGAAAAGGGGAAACAGTTGCAGAGGATCTCTGATATAATAGTCAATGGACATGTTCTGATTTTTATGCTAGATGTTCTTGGACTCGAGTCCCCCTCTCCCTCCTGAGAGCTGGCCTTGTTTCTCCTACGAACCAGTGTAGCTATACCTGAGAACCACTGCGTCTTTACCTGCACAATATCTAGATAAAGGTTCTCTGATCATTTATACATTTATCACTATAGTCTGGTTTACTGGAATATGTCATGTTCTGCCAAGTAACCTCCTATGGATGGCAGAAGAATATACACTCACACCACAGCTCAGGCTAGAAACCAATCGACAAATTTATGTAACATCTGACAGGTAAGTGAATAATATTCAGTACAAACAACATATTTACAGTAGTTGTACACTTTACTATTGCCTTTGAATTGTCAAAGCAAACAAATGCTTTTATTGAAGTAGTCCTCAAAAAAAAATCTGATCCTTGAAATGTAATCGATCACTTATTTGGCAAAAACCTTTCTTTAGCCCAGTATCTTTAATGGCTTCAGATTGACTATTAATTGGAAGAAAATGATTTTCAAAGATCTTTCAAAATTGTTTGAAGATATTTCAGGAATTTCTCTCATAGCTACATTGGATGTTTTTTCACATAAATGCAGTTGCTACTTACAATAAAGATTAACAGTATTTCTCAGCCTGTCTGTAGTTGACCAAGGTGTTAAGCTTAGGAAATTGAATGGAATAATACTAGAGCAGAAATATACCAGAAAGTTCTTCTTGGGAATAATGCATCTGGTGACCCTGTTCCCATTTTTTTTTTTTAACAGTGCCTAACTTTAACCCCCTGTATACTGTGAACAGCAAGAAAGAATCCGATAAATAATCCATAATGGAGCAAGATGCTCCAGTTTTGTCACAGTCGTGATGACAGGAACACCTAATTTTTTACTGAGTTTAGTTAAACAACCTACTTTTTGAATCTGTTTCATATACCTCGAAGTAGCCAATAATGACGAAAGCATTAATGAGAAATTGCTCAAATATTTTGAACTCCAGCTGTCATTCTGCTTTTTTCCCCCATGTCATTCTAATTTAATAAGGCAAGTACTTGAGGATGGGGGGTGGTGGTGGAGAATCCCTCTTTTTACGAAAAATGGTCGAATACCTGTTTGTCTCTGAAGTGAATGTCTCACTAATGAAATTGCAGTTTCAGAAATTACACATTTCAAAGGTTTGTTTTCTTAATGTTGTTACTAGTTTGTTAACTTTAGAGAGAAAAAATTTTAAGAGTAATTTCACCCTATTTGTCTCTGCTTGGTTCCTAACAGCACAACCAAAAGCAGGAACTTACCATGAATCTGAATTGCAGGTGTGAATCATAACACTTTCCAGATATAAACAATTTATTTCCATGAAGTTATTGTTTGAAGTCATAGAAATCTAAAGAATTTGTTAGAAAACTTAAAGGAATGTGCTAGCTGGAAAATGTTTTTATTTATTTGCTTTTTTTAAGAAAAAAAAATAGCTAAAAATATTGAATTTTCCACAACAGCCATTCATGTTGCTTTTCTACGAGTGCTAATTTACGGGCAATTGTGCATCTTCACAATGGCCAGGATTTTATGGTCAACGGTGGCACTCATCACTGACATTGACTAAATATCCGCACGAACCTACTCTGATTCTGGTGGCGAAAATCGCATTAAAAAGGGCGTTAGAAAGTCACATTTTTGTAGACCTAATTTAGTAAAAAAATTATTTAAAAAAGTTTACGTTTTTAATTTTGATCAGATAATTCATTTTAAGTGTTATTTAAAAAGTCTGAAATCATGCCAAATTGTCTTTATTTTTTAACAAGATTTATCAGTTTTTTAAAAGGCTTCATGTTAAATATTTTAAAAAAATAATCATTTTAACTTTTGAAATGGTGTGGGCCTCCTTATTAGTTATTTGTGAATTGAGAGGAGACCCCTTGCACCTGAAAATACAGGTGTAAAATTTAAAAGTGTAATCAATTAGCCCATATTATCACTGGTTCCTTAATTGATGTTTGAAGTAGCAAATCCTTGGGAATAACATTAGTTGTCCCACCGCAGCCTTTGGATTAGCGCATTGTAATGTGCTCTCTGATGTCCAGTAGTGACAAATGTTGAACGCGTCACTGCTACGGGTGCCACAAAACATTGCCCAGTGAGCTTTGAGCTGTAGGTCCACAGTTATTGAGAGTTGAGTTAAGGATGTTCAATTTATTTCATGTGGAAGGCTTACAGTTGGCAGAGATAATGCCATTAGGCTAGGCTTGTTTCAAATCCAGGTCCTAGAGCTGAAAGACATCATAATGCACTGTGTCAGTCAGTCCTTTTTTTTCCAGCTTACTGCCTTATATTGGTTTTTTGCCACAATCGATTAAAATGAATATTTACTTTAGGTTTATGGTGTGCATTTAAAGTGGCATTGGTTTTCACTGATCCTCCAAAACTGTTTCTGTTCAGTACGCTGGATCATCCTTTCTACTTAGCTACGAATTCTGTCAATATTTTGCTTTGTTGTTTTAGATCACTAGGGCTAGAGGTGTGCAAAGGAAATCTGAAGCGATCCGGAAGTCCGACCCCACCCGACCCGAACCTGACACATGTCGTCGGGGTCAGGTCGGTTGGCAGGCCTTTACATCAGTACATGGGTAAATGCCTGCTACCCGACCTGACCCCGACGGCATGTGTGGGGGTCGGGTCTGGCTTCCAGGTCCAGCATTCGGACTTGGGTCGGGTTTCCTTTTGCACACCTCTAACTAGGTGTCGTGCATAAGGGCACTCAAATTGCACAAGTGTGCTGCTGGATGCTATGGGAAATTTGTTGGCATTGTTCCACCATGATTTATCCATGGGACTACAAGCTTTGATGCCATCCTATTAAGAATGCTAATGCTTTCTTTATATATTTTGTTTTCTTTATATATTTTCTATGCAGATCTAGTTAGGTTACAGTAACTTTCACGAATGATCTCCAAGCTTCAGTCTGCTTTTTGTCCTGATCATTAAGCCGAATCAGATCTAGCACTGAACTCTTCCTGGTTGGACCTGCAATGTACTAATGAAGGAAACCTTCCTGATGCATTAAACACTGGTGAGGTCCCGGAGGACTGGAGAATTGCTAATGTTGTCCCCTTGTTTAAGAAGGGTAGCAGGGATAATCGAGGTAATTATAGACCGGTGAGCCTGACGTCAGTGGTAGGGAAGCTGCTGGAGAAGATACTGAGGGATAGGATCTATTCCCATTTGGAAGAAAATGAGCTTATCAGTGATAGGCAACATGGTTTTGTGCAGGGAAGGTCATGTCTTACCAACTTAATAGAATTCTTTGAGGAAGTGACAAAGTTGATTGATGAGGGAAGGGCTGTAGATGTCATATACATGGACTTCAGTAAGGCGTTTGATAAGGTTCCTCATGGTAGGCTGATGGAGAAAGTGAAGTCGCATGGGGTCCAGGGTGTACTAACTAGATGGATAAAGAACTGGCTGGGCAACAGGAGACAGAGTAGCAGTGGAAGGGAGTTTCTCAAAATGGAGACGTGTGACCAGTGGTGTTCCACAGGGATCCGTGCTGGGACCACTGTTGTTTGTGATATACATAAATGATTTGGAGGAAAGTATAGGTGGTCTGATTAGCAAGTTTGCAGACGACACTAAGATTGGTGGAGTAGCAGATAGTGAAGGGGACTGTCAGAGAATACAGCAGAATATAGATAGATTGGAGAGTTGGGCAGAGAAATGGCAGATGGAGTTCAATCCGGGCAAATGCGAGGTGATGCATTTTGGAAGATCCAATTCAAGAGTGAACTATACAATAAATAGAAAAGTCCTGGGGAAAATTGATGTACAGAGAGATTTGGGTGTTCAGGTCCATTGTTCCCTGAAGGTGGCAACGCAGTTCAATAGAGTGGTCAAGAAGGCATACGGCATGCTTTCCTTCATCGGACGGGGTATTGAGTACAAGAGTTGGCAGGTCATGTTACAGTTGTATAAGACTTTGGTTCGGCCACATTTGGAATACTGCGTGCAGTTCTGGTCGCCACATTACCAAAAGGATGTAGATGCTTTGGAGAGGGTGCAGAGGAGGTTCACCAGGATGTTGCCTGGTATGGAGGGTGCCAGCTATGAAGAGAGGTTGAGTAGATTAGGATTGTTTTCATTAGAAAGATGGAGGTTGAGGGGGCACCTGATTGAGGTGTACAAAATCATGAGATGTATAAACAGGGTGGATAGCAAGAAGCTATTTCCCAGAGTGGGGGATTCAATTACTAGGGGTCACGAGTTCAAAGTGAGAGGGGAAAAGTTTAGGGGGATATGCGTGGAAAGTTCTTTACGCAGAGGGTGGTGGGTGCCTGGAACGCGTTGCCAGCGGAGGTGGTAGATGCGGGCACGATAGCGTCTTTTAAGATGTCTCTAGACAGATACATGAATGGGCAGGAAGCAAAGAGATACAGACCCTTAGAAAATAGGCGACATGTTTAGATAGAGGATCTGGATCGGCGCAGGCTTGGAGGGCCGAAGGGCCTGTTCCTTTGCTGTAATTTTCTTTGCTCTTTGTTCTCGAAGCCCATGCCCCTTTTGACCATAATTTTATATCTTGCCCCAGTCCCCCAGTATTGAGACATTTTACCACTAAGAATAGTGAACAGTGAGGAGGATAGTGAGGGACTTCAAGAGAACATAGACAGTCTGTGGAATGGGCAGACAGGTGGCAAATGAAATTTAGTGCAGAGAAGTGTGAAGTGATGCATTTTGGTCAGAAGAACAAGGAGTGGCAATATAAAATAAAGGATACAATTCTGGATGGGGTGCAGGAACGTAGAGAGCTGGGTTATATGTAAACAAATCATTCAAGGTGGCAGGGTGAGTTGAGAAAGTGGTTAAAAAGGCGTATGGGATCCTGGGCTTCACATAGAGGCATAGAGTACAAAAACGAGGAAGTTATGATGAACCTTTTATAAAACTCTGGTTTGGCCTCAACTGGAGTATTGCATTCTATTCTGGGCACCATGCTTCAGGACTGATCTGAAGGCATTAGAGAGGGTGCGGAAAGGATTTACAAAAATAGTTCCAGAGGTGAGGGACTTTAGTTATGTGGATAGACTGGAGAAGCTGAGGTTGTTCTCCTTTAGAGGAGATTTGACAGAGGTGCTCAAAATCATGTGTGGTATCGACAGAACAGATAGAAATTGCATCTTTAATAAGCCCATTTTTCCTCCTTTTTTCCCTCTGTGTCTTTCCTGACGAAATATTAGCTGGGAATATTTAGTTCCCAGTCTTTTTCTGGATTAAGTCAAGTTTCCTGAAAGGCCACAACATCATGCTTCAATTTAATTAGAGACTTTAGATCTGCAATTTTATTTCTATTGTTTTGTACAATTGCCTTATACTACCATGTTTTTTATTTCACAGTATCATTTTTTTCCCTTAATTTTATTTCCATCAAGCTAATTTCTGTACTATCTGCCCTAAAGTACATGTCTCCAAAACCTTCCAAGCATACTATTTTTAACTGCTCTGCCCTTCCTCTATAATTATTTGTAACAACCTCCCCATAAAATCCATTTCCTCCGGCCTACTAGTTCACAGAATCACAGAATTGTTACAGCACAGAAGGAGGCCATTCAGCCCATCATGTCTGCACTGACTCGCCAAATTAGGAATTCACTTAGTGCCATTCTGCCACCTGCTCCTCGTAACCTTGCACATTTTTCCTTTTCGGATAGATATCTGATTCCCATGTGAATGCCTTGATTGAGCCTGTCTCCACCACGCTGTCTGGCAGTGCATTCCAGATCTTAACCACTCGTTGCGTGAAAAAGTTTTTCCTCATGTCGCCATTGCTTCTTTTGCCAATTGCCTTAAATCGTGCGCTTTCGTTCTTCATCCTTTCACAGTGGGAACAGTTTTTCCCTATCTACTCTGATGAGATGCATCATGATTTTGAATACCTCTATCAAATCTCTTCTCAGGCTTCGCTTCTTCAAGAGCAACAGTCCCAACTTCTCCAGTCTCTCTTCATACCTGAAGATCTTCATCCCCGGAAAAATTCTCGTGAATCTTCTCTGTATTCACTCCAATGCCTTCACATCTTTCCTAAAGTGCAGTGCCCAGAACTGGACACAATACTCCAGTTGAGACCGAATTAGTGTTGTATACAAATTTAACTTAACCTCCTTGCTCTTGTACTCTGTGCCCCTATTAATAAAGCCTAAGATACTGTATGCTATAT
The DNA here is from genome assembly GCF_036365525.1 of Heterodontus francisci. Classification (NCBI taxonomy): domain Eukaryota; kingdom Metazoa; phylum Chordata; class Chondrichthyes; order Heterodontiformes; family Heterodontidae; genus Heterodontus; species Heterodontus francisci. The sequence goes on from NC_090402.1 coordinate 17,924,893, forward strand.
TCACTGCGCTCTTAACCTGTCCTGCCACCTTCAATAACTTTTGCACAGATACACCCAGGTCCCTCTGCTTATGCACCCCCTTTAGAGTTGTGTCCTTTATTTTAGATTGTCTCTCTGAATCACTTCACACTTGTCCGTTTCGAACTTCATCTGCCAAATGTCCACCTATTCCACCAACTTGTGTATGTCCTTTTGAAGTTCTACACTATCCTCCACACCGTGCACAATGCTTCCTAGTTTTGTATCATCCACAAATGTTAATTCTTTACTACTGTTTGGTTTACTCTGTCTTTAAAGATGTTGATGTTAAACTCCAGAAAGCTTGTTATGGACAGATGATGCTGGAGCCTATCTTTACTCAGTTTCACATTTATTGTACAGAGTAAAAGGATTACAAACATTCCTCACTCAAAAACCTCCACTAGTCTCAGTAAATGTCTGCTTATAAGTGCTCGAGTGTGACCCCAATTAATACCCTCCACCTGCATATAATCAAACAATTGATACACAATTAACAGATTAACCTTCGCCAGCTGCAGGAGAAATGCCACGAACAACAGATGCCCCTCTACGTTGCTTTCATAGATCTCACCAAAGCCTTTGACCTCGTCAGCAGACGTGGTCTCTTCAGACTACGAGCAAAGATCGGATGTCCACCAAAGCTACGAAGTATCATCACCTCATTCCATGACAATATGAAAGACACAATTCAGCTTGGCGGTGCCTCATCAGACCCCTTTCCAATCCTGAGTGGCGTGAAACAGGGCTGTGTAATGCATTTTGGAAGGTCTAATGCAGGTGGGAAGTATACAGTAAATGACAGAACCCTTAGGAGTATTGACAGGCAGAGAGATCTGGGCGTACAGGTCCACCGGTCACTGAAAGTGGCAACGCAGGTGGATAAGGTAGTCAAGAAGGCATACGGCATGCTTGCCTCATCGGTCGGGGCATAGAGTATAAAAATTGGCAAGTTATGCTGCAGCTGTACAGAACTTTAGTTAGGCCACACTTAGAATATTGCGTGCAATTCTGGTCGCCACACTACCAGAAGGACGTGGAGGCTTTGGAGAGGGTACAGAAGAGGTTTACCAGGATGTTGCCTGGTCTGGAGGGCATTAGCTATGAGGAGAGGTTGGATAAACTCAGATTGTTTTCACTGGAACGATGGAGGTGGAGGGGCGACATGATAGAGGTTTACAAAGTTATGAGCGGTATGGACAGAGTGGATAGTCAGAAGCTTTTTCCCAGGGTGGAAGAGTCAGTTACTAGGGGACATAGGTTTAAGGTGAGAGGGGCAAAGTTTAGAGGGGATGTGCGAGGCAAGTTCTTTCCACAGAGGGTGGTGAGTGCCTGGAACTTGCTGCCGGGGGAGGTGGTGGAAGCAGATACGATAGCGACGTTTAAGAGGCATCTTGACAAATACATGAATAGGATGGGAATAGAGGGATACGGTCCCCAGAAGTGCAGAAGGTTTTAGTTTAGGCAGGCATCAAGATCGGTGTAGGCTTGGAGGGCCGAATGGCCTGTTCCTGTGCTGTACTGTTCTTTGTTCTTTATTCTCGCACCTAAACTGTTTGGGATCATCTTCTCACTGTTGCTCTCACATGCATTCGAGTCTTCAGAAGAAGGAATTTTACTCCACACAAGATCAAATGGCAGGTTGTTCAACTTTGCCTGTCTTGGAGTGAAGTCCAAAGTACGGAAAGTCCTCATCAGCGAACTCCTCTTTGCTGACGATGCTGCATTAACATCCCACACAGAAGAGTGTCTGCAGAGATTCATCGACAGGATTGTGGCTGCCTGCAACAAATTTGGCCTAACCATCAGCCTCAAGAAAAACGAGCATCATCCGGACAGGACGTCAGAAATGCTCCATCCATCAATATCGGCGGCTACGCTCTGGAAGTGGTTCAAGAGTTCACCTACCTAGGCCCTACTATCACCAGCAATCTGTGTCTCGATGCAGAAATCAACAAGCGCATGGGAAAGGCGTCCGCTGCTATGTCCAGACTGGCCAAGAGGGTGTGGGAAAATGGCGCACTGACACAGAACACAAAAGTCCGAGTGTTTCAAGCCTGTGTCCTCAGTACCTTGTTCTACGGCAGTGAGGCTTGGACAACGTATGTCAGCCAAGAGCAACATCTCAACTCATTCCATCTTCACTGCCTCCAGAGAATCCTTGGCATCAGGTGGCAGGACCGTATCTCCAATGCAGAAGTCCTCGAGGTGGCCCACATCCCCAGCATATGCACCCTACTGAGCCAGCGGCGCTTGAGATGGCTTGGCCATGTGAGTCGTGTGGAAGATGGCAGGATCCCCTAGGCTGCATTGTACAGCAAGCTCGTCACTGGTATCAGACCCACCAGCCGTCCATGTCTCCGCTTTAAAGACGTCTGCAAACGCAACATGAAGTCCTGTGGCATTGGCCACCAGTCGTGGGAGTCAGTTGCCAGTGATCGCCAGAGCTGGCGGACAGCCATAAAGGATGGGCTAAAATGTGGCGAGTCGAAGAGACTTAGCAGTTGGCAGGAAAAAAGACAGAAGTGCAAGGCGTGAGCCAACTGTGTAACAGCCCCGACAACTAATTTTATCTACAGCACCTGTGGAAGAGTCTGTCACTTTAGAATTGGCCTTTTATAGCCACTCCAGGCTTTGCTCCACAAACCACCGACCACCTCTAGACACTTGCCCATTGTCTCTCGAGAAAAGGGGGCCGAAGAAGAACAGATTAACAGTTGATACTAGTTCAAGTTAGGTGATGTCCATTTCATCCATGCAGCTCACCCCTGCCCCAGAGATCATCTCAATGCCATCGTTATCTGAAATCTTCCCTTCTACACCATCTGTTAGATGACGTATTGATAGAACAAAGAAAATTACAGCACAGGAACAGGCCCTTCGGCCCTCCAAGCCTGTGCCGATCCAGATCCTCTATCTAAACCTGTCGCCTATTTTCTAAGGGTCTGTATCTCTTTGCTTCCTGCCCATTCATGTATCTGTCTAGATACATCTTAAAAGATGCTATCGTGCCCGCGATGTGTCTGATCTGCTTCTCACTATTTGCCTCAGCACTTGTCATTTGTAGTAGTCCTGATTACTGTCGTCAACTTCCTGCTTTTTAATCTAACATCTAACCCATCAGCTATAGCTGATTCTGGGCTGGATTCTACCAGTCCCCCGATTTGGGGGGGGGGGGGGGGTCGTAAAATATCTCTGGGTGAGCGGGTGAGGCCTGTCACGGCCTTCGACGCTGGGAAGTGCCCGCCCCATATTACCGGCGGTGGTCACCAGCACCCCCCCCACTCCCGCGCCCCTTGGTGACGGGGACCTAATTAAAATATGTTAATCAATGTAGCTTCGATGAATAAACACACCTTTTCACGACAGCCATCCCATGCCGATATTCCGGCCAGTTGCCAAATATCCCGCGCTTTTGGATCTCCATTTGGAGATCCAAGGCGGAAGACTGCTGGGGAGGGGGATGGAGTGAAGTTTTCAGGGTTTTGGTGGGTGGAGGGGGTGGTGGTGGGGGACAGGAGAAAACTCTTCCTTTTGTTTGTGTGGATGGTGAGAAGGAGTGGAGGGTCAAAGGAAATAAAGTTCGGGGGGAACATTCAGGATCTGAATAAAAGTTTTTTTTTGGAGGGAGAGGGCAATTTATATATAGATTACTCATTTGGGGGGGGTGGCGGGTTTGGGAGAGGGGATTTAAAGTTGTACTAAAATTTTATTTTTATTTCCCGGAGAATGGGACCTTTAAAATTTAAATCCAACTGAAGGGATTGAAGCTCTTTAAAAATATTGCCTGCGCGGTGGCACGGATGCCGTTGCCAGGGACGGAGTGCCAACCCCTTCTATATCATCGGGGGTGGGCGGTCTGTCCCTTCCGTGTAAATGAGCCATCGCGCACATCTCGTGTGCGCCACGCTGGTTTTGAAGCTTGCTGCCGAGACGGTGCCAAACTATAAAAATTGAGCCCTCTGATTTTTTTGATATTGCGTTATTTTTGTTGGCTTGAGGAGTTTCTGTGCATTCCAAATAATCAGCTTTTTTTCTTTAAAAAAAATTTGCATATGACCTGTCAGAAATATGTCTGGAATAGATTTGCATATAATTAACTGACATAGAATGTAGGATGTGATGGATAGAAAGTGCATACATACATACTGTTTTATATTACTAATGAATCTCTAGTGATTTTGCTTAGTCAGAGTAAATGTTGCTTTATAAAATGATAAGAACACATACCATATAAATAGGAATGTGGATGTGTGTCTGTCAGACTTGCTGGTGGTATTACTGTGCATTCTTCAGATGACTGCTGCAGGAGTACATGCTTCAGATTAAAACCCTTACTTTGACTGTTAATTTAAGAAGTTTGGAGACATTGGGGAACCACTATGTTCTTCGAGATGAGAAGCTGAAACACAGCCATATCAGAAGTAGAAAGCTTAAATTATCCTAACTGTGAGAAACATAGTTTTTAAAAAATGACACCTAGTTTGAAACTATTCAGTTGTTTTAGTTTTTCATTAACTTGCATGTCCATGGTCTGCTGCAACCTTTGAGAAAGTGGAAATTAGGGCAGGTAGGACTAGGCTGAGAGCCAATCACCTGGAAAGAATGATCCAATTAGAAATGGTACAATAACTTTGCCTGTTTGAGTAAAAGTAGTGATTAAGGGTGACTGAGAAACATTACAGAAAGTGTTAAACCAAAGTACTGTAGAATGTGCATAATGACATTTCCTGTAAGCTGTGCTGGCACATCTCCTGTGTTTCTGTTCATGGTGAGCCAGAAGATATGCTATCTATGATTTCTAGCATAGATATATTATGGCCACTGATTTTAAAGTGATTGAATAAGTTTAAGTTGCATTTTTATTGCTTGTATTCTGGGAGTATCAGCAGTATCTAAGGGTTAGAATTGTTTGATTATGTCCAATTTCTCAGAAAATATGTATATCAGTAGCTTGTTTATATATCCATTCAATAATATTTCTTTGGGCTTTTTTTAAGCCAAGAGTAAACAAGGATGGTGGAGAAGGTGATTTAGACAGGCAGGAAGCAATGTAGTAGTACTGGAGACTGGTGGGTTGGGTCCTTGGGTAGTGCTAAGAGGATGATCATGGGTCTGGAAGTACAGGGAGAGGTATTTTAGGAGTCTGGAAATGGAAGCAGTGGGACAGGAATGGCAGAACTACTGTATGAGTGTGCAGGAGTATGCAAGCAGTGAGGATAACTCTTGGATGCAGGAGTGCTGATTGGGGAAGGGGTAAAGACCTGAGAATGGATTTTGGGATCTGGTAGTATTGGAGGGATAGGATCTAGGACTATTGAGGATTCTGGATCTAGCAATGTTTTGGTCGAAGAATCTGGGGAGCAGTACTCAGGGCAACAGTTGGGTGGTGCAGGGTGGATGACAACCAGCATTGATAGTCGGGAGAGACAATAGGAGTTTAAGTTGGGAAAGAGGTCAGATCTGCACAGTAGCATACAAAGCACAGAGATGCAAATCAACAGCTGAGCAAAGCAGACAAGAGTGGAACAAATGGGAGAATGGCACAATTAGGGACAAAAAAGTAGAATTTGAAGTACCAAGTTTAAGCATGATAGCATGAGAAGAAGGTATTACAGGAAGTAAATGTTATGCTTAGAAGGGCATGTAGGATGCAAGACCTTTAATATATGACTGGTGTTGCACATTTGGAGTCCAAACTTATTGTGAAGATCAAGCAAGATGAGAAGATAGTGGATGATTGATTTGCACCAAGAAAGGGGAGAGATAAAAGGGCAGATGAAAGGGCAGAGGGAGCGATGAGGTGGGGAGAGAAGTCAGAAACCGAGGGAGAGAGTAAGGTTGAAGAGGGACTAAGTAGAGGGAGATACATGGGAAATGGAGAGGAACAAGATGTAGTTAAGGGAACAGCGAGGGGGGAGGGAGGGGCCGAAGGGAATGAGAAAGGGAGGAAGAAGGGAAATTTTGATCATTGGGTAGGGGTGGCTGGATTGAGGTTCTGTGTTCATTTGAGGCTTTGTGATATTTTGTCTCCAGTTTTTCTTCATTCTCCTATCGACTTCTCCAAGCTCATCTTGTTAACGGGAGTTTCATAATGGGAGCCTCCTGCTCCCTTGTTCCTATTCCCACTAAACTGCTGACCACACAACTTCCCTTCCAAGTCCTCATGCTGGCTGACATTGTAAATGGTTCCCTCTCCTCCATTTCAGACCTGCTGATATTACCCTTGCCACAAAAACCCACCATTAGTCCCTTTGAACCTTGCAAGCTACTGGACCATCTCCAAACTACCTTTCCTCTCAAAACTCCTTAAACCGTGTTATTGCTTCCTAAATCTGTGTCCATCTTTCCTGTAACACCTTGGTTGAATCTGTTCAATCAGGTTTCCATTGATATGGTCTGGATCAAAACCACAAATAACATCCCGAGATTGTGGTGCATTTCCCCTGTTTGGTTTTTTTTGACTGCTCTGTAGCCTTTGATATGGTTGACTGCATCACCTTTCTCTAGTATCTTTCCTCTGTTGTTCGGTTAGTGGCACTGCCCTAGCTTGGTTCCATTCTTACCTATCCAATCATGGCCAGAGAATCTGCACCACTGGCTTCTGTTCCTGTGCTCATACTGTTACCTCTAGAATTCTCATTAGGTTTTTCCCTTGGCCCCCTCCTAATCTACATACTGCTGCTTAGCAACATCATCTGTTGATATGGGGGCAGCTTCCACTTATACACTGTTCTTGTGACTACTCCACTTTCTCTGTACTGTTAGACTGCCTGCCTGACATCTAGTCTTAGATGAGCCTCAATTTTTTCCTGTTAAATATTGGGATAATCAAAGCCACTGTACCACTTCACCATAAACTCCGTTGCCTTGCTACCAATCCCATCTTGTTCACTGGTCACTGTCTACGGTTGAACCAGACTGTTGTAACCTTGGCATCGTATTTGACACCAAGTTGAGCTTCGTAGTTATAGTAATAGCAGCAGCTACAGTGTATGCGTGAGGAGGTGCAGGTGTTGGTGCCAGAGGATGCGCATGAACATGCTGCCTGGGTGCCTGTATGGGAGCATCAGTTGACTTTGGGAAATGCAGAAATGTGATGAAGTTGGATAGCCCTGTCATGCTTCTGTTACTATTCAGTGGGAAAAGTGATAAAAGTCCTTGGTGCTGCTCAGTAATCAATGCATGTGTGGATAGCAAATCAGTTGATGCTGAAGATGCGAATTTGGAACGAGTTAGAGGCACTACAGTTGAGGGCACAGGTGACCTTGATGGTCACTAAAAATGCCATCCCACGGCAGAGGTTGGCACAGATTCCTTTGCAGCAAATGTTGTGCTCTGCAACTACCTTCATGTTCAACTTGAGTTGTGGAGCTAGTCCCTTTTATTCTTTCATGGGATGTGAGCGTTGCTGGCAAGGCCGGCATTTGTTGCCCATCCCTAACTGTCCTTGAAGATGGTGGTGCGCCACCTTCTCAAACCGCTGTGGTCCATTTGCTGTAGGTACGCCCACAGTGCTGTTAGGAAGGAAGTTGTAGGTTTTTGACCCAGCAACATTGAAGGAACGGCGATATAGTTCCAAGTCAGGATGGTGTGTTCTGTTCTGTGATTGCCAAGTGGCTTATAGGTATTATTGGTAGTTTAATGGCAAATGTAGGTAATCTTGCTCTGGTACCATTTAGCTTTTTGAGCTATCCTTTTTTAGCAACTGATAAACTTTTTGGCTTTTGTTCCCATTTTAAGTGAGTAAGCATAGTGTTGGAAAAACTGGGAAATCGTGGGTTGCTTTTGTGCACGGTAGCTGATCAAGTCCGTAATTCATGATTTTTGACCCTTGCTTGTCCAGTTCCCACTGGTGAAGATGCTTCCACTGGCTGGAATTTCTATCCTATACAGGCACAAATAAAGATGATGGGCTGGATATGAGTAATGTAATGTTAGACCCATTGAGTACTCTATCTATCTATAATTTTTAATTGTGCTGCATTAAGCATTGTTTGTGAAACTGTGGAAACTGCTTGTAGGGTAACAGATGTCTCCTGGCAGTAGCTAATAAGGCAGTAATTCATTCAAGAGATTCGGATGATGCCATAAACCATGTGAAGCGTGAGCAATTTATAAATGTCAGCAGACTTCAAGCTTGATTTATTGCCTTTTGAATTTTTATTACTGTACATTTAGCTGAAAGGTTAGGTTGGAGAAGCTGGTATTGTTCTCCTTGGAGCAAAGAAGGCTAAGGGGAGATCTGAAAGAGGTGTACAAGATTATGACAAGTTTAGGTAAGGTAGTCAAAACAAATCTGTTCTCATTAACCGATGGTACAAGGATTAGGGAACACAGATTTAGGCTATTGGGCAAGAGATACAAGGAGGATGTAAGGAAGAAAATTTTTACATAGCGATGGTAATGATCTGGAACTCGTTGCCTGTGAGGGTGGGGGAAGCGGAGGCAATTAATTTCAAAAGGAAATTGGATAGGCACTTGAGGGAAATAAACTTGCAAGAGAATGGGGATAGAACGGGAAATGTGACTGACTGGATTGGTTTACACAGAGCTGACGAGGACTCAATGGGCTGAATAGCCTTCTGTGTCGTTATACCAATGACATAATGTAGTCTATTTAAACTATTTTAGCAGGTGCTTAGAGTACAGTAGAAATTGTAATGAAGGTGTAAAATGATAAAGGTAATAGCATAGGAGCTAAGGTTTTACACAGATCTGGCACTGTAGTGCAATTTTTTCCCTTTGGTCAAGTGGAAAATACATATATGGCAAAAGCATTTTTTCCTGGGAGATATAGTTAAAAGTTACAGGTAAGTTAATTGTTGTTGTATGATTGCCTTTAAGAATGATGTAACTTCAAGATGCTCATATGCTAATGAGCTAAGTACCAGGACACAGTCATGTGACTTGGAGCCAGAGTCATTCTGCAACTGTCCAACCGTAATGCAGGTTCTGTAAATAGCTCTGTACTGTATAATAGTTCAGCTGTAATAAACCCGTTTGAGATCTTCAACCAACTGGACTCCACGCATCTCATTTATGTTGCATAGACAACATAAAAGAACACATTACAATTGTCTCTACTTCTTACTAGTTAACTTTTCTTCAGTTGACAGGATTATGGTGAACATATGCTCTTGCGTAATCTACCTTAATTCCAATATGCTTAGACAGCACAGTATCGTATCTGGTTATGTGACACCCGGCAGGCATTTACAAGGTAAAGATCATAAGATCATAAGAACTAGGAGCAGGAGTAGGCCGTCCGGCCCCTCGAGCATGCTCCGCCATTCAATAAGATCATGACTGATCTTTTCGTGGACTCAGATCCACTTACCCGCGCTCTCACCGTATCCCTTAATTCCTTTATTGTTCAAAAAGATATCTACCTTAGCTTTAAAAACGTTTACTGAAGAAGCGTCAACTACTTCACTGGGCAAGGAATTCCATAGATTAACAACCCTCTGGGTGAAGAAGTTCCTTCTTAATTCAGTCCTAAATCTGCTCCCTCTAATCTTGAGGCTATGCCCTCTTGTCCTAGCTTCACCTGCCAGTGGAAACATCCTCTCTACTTGTATCTTATCTATTCCCTTCATAATTTTATATGTTTCTATAAGATCCCCCCTCATTCTTCTGAATTCCAATGAATATAATCCCAATCTACTCAGTCTCTCCTCATAAGGCAACCCCCTCAACTCCGGAATCAACGTAGTGAACCTCCTCTGCACCCTCTCCAGTGCCAGTACATCCTTTCTCAAGTAAGGAGACCAAAACTGCACACAGTACTCCAGGTGCGGCCTCACCAGTACCTTATACAGCTGCAACATAACCTCTCTGCTTTTAAACTCAATCCGTTTAGCAATGAAGGACAAAATTCCATTTGCCTTCCTAATTACTTGCTGTACCTGCAGACCAACCTTCTGCGATTCATGCACAAGGGCACCCAGGTCCCTCTGCATAGCAGCATGCTGCAACTTTTTACCATTCAAGTAATAATCCTTTTTACTGTTACTCCTACCGAAATGAGTGACTTCACATTTATTAACATTGTATTCCATCTGCCAGACCTTTGCCCACTCACTCAATGTACCTATGTTCCTCTGCAAAGTTTCACAGTCATCTGCACATTTTGCTCTGCCACTCATCTTAGTGTCATCTGCAAACTTTGACACCCTACACGTGGTCCTCAACTCCAAATCATCTATATAAATTGTAAATAATTGCGGTCCCAACACCGATCCCTGAGGCACACCACTAGTGACTGCCAACCAGAATAGCACTCATTTATCCCCACTCTCTGCTTCCTGTTAATCAACCAATCCTCTATCCATGCTAATACTTTACCCCTAACGCCATGCATCCTTATCTTATGCAGCAGCCTCTTGGGCGGCACCTTGTCGAAGGCCTTTTGGAAATCTAGGTACACCACATCCACTGGGTCCCCATTGTCCACCTTGCTCGTAATGTCATCATAGAATTCCAAAAGATTTGTCAAGCATGACCTGCCCTTCATGAACCCATGCTGCGTCTGCCCAACGGGACAATTTCTATCGAGATGCCCTGCTATTTCTTCCTTGATAATAGACTCAAGCATCTTCCCCACTACAGAGGTTAAGCTATAATTCCCCATCTTTTGTCTACCTCCCTTTTTAAACAGTGGCGTCATATCTGCTGTTTTCCAATCTGCTGGGACTACCCCAGAGTCCAGCGAATTTTGGAAAATTACCGCCAGTGCACCTGCTATTTCTCCCGCCATCTCTTTTAGTACCCTGGGATGCATTCCATCAGGGCCAGGAGACTTATCAATCCTTAACTCCATTAGCTTGCCCAACACTACCTCTTCCGTAATAATGATTGTTTCCAGGTCCTCACCTACGTTCATCTCTTTGTCAATTACTGGCATGTTATTAATGTCCTCCACTGTGAAGACCGATACAAAATACCTGTTCAATGCCTCGGTCATTTCATCATATCCCATAACTAAATTCCCCTTCTCATCCTCGAAAGGACCAACGTTTACTTTAGCCACTCTTTTTCGTTTTATATATTTATAGAAACTTTTGCTATCTGTCTTTATATTCTGTGCTAGTTTTTCTCATGTTCTATCTTACTTTTCTTTATAGCTCTTTTTGTGGCTTTCTGTTGACCTTTTCCCAATCTTCAAGTTTCATGCTGTTTTTGGCCACTTTGTATGCCTTCTCTTTCAATTTGATAGCCTCCCTTATTTCCTTAGACACCCATGGCAGATTACCCCTTTTCTTCCAGTCCTTCCTTTTCACTGGAATATACTTTTGCTGAGCACTTTGAAAAATTGCTTTGAAAGTCCTCCACTGCCCGTCAACTGTCTCACCATAAAATCTTTGTTTCCAGTCTACTTTAGCCAAGTCCTCCCTCATTCTATTGTAGTCCCCCTTGTTCAAGTGCAGGACCCTGGTATTGGATTTTATCTTCACACTCTCCATCTGTATTCTAAATTCAACCATACTGTGATCACTCCTTCCAAGAGGATCCCTATCTATGAGGTCATTAATTATTCCTGTCTCATTACACAGGACTAGATCTAGGATAGCTTGCTCCTTCGTCGGTTCCATTACATATTGTTCAAGAAAACTATCACGGATACACTCAGCGAACTCCTCCTCAAGGCTACCCTGACTGAGCTGGTTCGACCAATCTACATGTAGATTAAAATCCCCCATGATAATTGCCGTACCATTTTTACAGGCATTAGTTATTTCTTTGTTTATTGCCCGCCCCAATGTGATGTTATTATTTGGTGGCCTATAGACTACGCCTATCAATGACTTTTTCTTCTTAGAGTTTCTAATTTCCACCCAAATGGATTCAACCTCATTTTCCATAGAACCTATATCATCTCTCAGCACCGTCCTGATGTCGTCCTTGAATATCAGAGCTACACCACCTCCCTTACCTTCCTGTCTGTCCTTCCGAATAGTCTGGTACCCCTGGATATTTAACTCCCAGTCGTGACCAACCTGTAACTATGTCTCCGTAATGGCTACCAAATCATATTCATTCGCGATGATCTGTGCCGTTAACTCATCAACCTTGTTACGAATGCTACGAGCATTCAGGTAAAGTGCCTTTATGCTAGCTTTCTTACCCTCATGATTTCCAACATCCTTAATAATAACTCCTGAGTTATTCTTCCTTTCTGCTTCTTTCATAGTCTGCCTTGAACTTAAACCCTCCTGCACACATGTTAACCTGCTGCTTACCTTTTTATTTACCATCATATTCCCTGTCGTTTTCCCTTTCCCTTCCCCCCCCCCCGACTCACTAGTTTAAAGTCCTAGAGACCACCCTATTTATCCGTTTCGCTAGAACACTGGTTCCAGATCGGTTCAGGTGGAGACCGTCCCATCGGTACAGATCCCCCCCCGGTTCCAAAACTGATGCCAATGCCGCATGAAATGGAACCCCTCTTTCCCACACCACTCCCTTAGCCACGTGTTTACTTCCCTAATATTCTTATTCCTAAGCCAATTTGCACGTGGCTCGGGCAGTAATCCGGAGATTATGATCCTCGAGGACCTGTTCCTTAATTTCGTTCCTACTGCTTTATAATCCCCAAACAGGTCCTCCATCCTAGCCTTGCCTATGTTGTTAGTCCCAATGTGGACCACAACAACTGGATCCTCCCCCTCCCGCTCCAATGTCCTTTTAAAGGGATTAGTAATAGTTAGTTTGATCCTTTGTCATGTGATTTACTTGACCGAGATTGTTGAGAACATTTGTGGATCATGTTAACTGTCATATTACACTTTAATTCCTTTCCCAAAGATTAAATTGGAATAGTTTTAGCCCTTCAACATTTTCTGATGGAACTTTTCTAATAGTAATAAAGATCAGAGAAACTTCTTAATGTAACAAAGGCAGAATTATCTGAAATAGCCTAAAAATTGCATGTAAAAGATTCAGCATAATGACAAAGAAAATGGTGTATGAAATCTGAATTTGAAGATCTGCTGAAACATAGTTGAATTTTTCTTCAATTTCCCTTAAATACTGTTGCTCTGGTATCATTTGCTGGCAAATGAAGAATAGCCACTGGGGCAAGATAATGGTAGACAGCTACCACTCATACAATGTGATGAATTGTAAAAGTGGATGAATAACGTAAAATGCTTTACCTGTGTTGCCATTCTCAGATGTTGCGCTGCAAATGTCTCTTTAATCCCTGCAGAGACCTGTTCCAGATAAGTCAGTCATTGATGTTTATATTTGTTTTCTCTCCAGTTACCTCCCTCTTGTAAATTAACATAGTTTTTGTTGTGCACATCCTGATTGCAAATTTTAAAAAAATGAAAAAACAGTGGTATGAGCTCGTATCTTCTACAGGATTAGGAAAACTATTTTTTGTTCATAAATTCTGAGAAGATGGAGGTATGCCTTTTTGAACCACTGCTGTCCATGTAGTGATGGGCAGGGAGTCTGTAGTGGTTTGTTAGAACTGAGTGGCTTGGCTTTTTTGGTCACTTCAGAGGGCAGTTAAGAGTCAACAATGTTGGTGTGGACTGAAGTCACAGATAGGCCTAACCAGGTAAGGACAGCAGAATTCCTTCCCTAAAAGACATTATAGTGTCATGCAGGCCCCCACCTGCCAAGAATGAGGCACATAATTTCGCCCCATGGACATTAAACTTAAAATTGTTGCTGGAAAGAAAAGAGGGCCTAACGCAAGGAATTTCCAGGCCCCTGGTCGGAAAGACATTTTTTGTATACTAGCAGACAGCGTTGGAACAAAGGAACCAGTCCCTGCTCCCCCAGTACACAGAAGAAGTGGTCAGACCAGTTTAGTCACATGACTAACTGGCTGTTGGTGTTTTTTGAATTTGAACTTGCCACAGAGAATTTGAACTCAAAGCTGTTTGCTCCTGTACTGAAAAGACACCTCTCCTGTCTGCTCTCATCTCACTCTCTTACCAGCTTCAGAAACCATTGAAGACACATGAACCCCAAGAGAGAAAACTCTGCTACAGTGAACAAGGTTTAAGAAGACCTCTGAGCCCCAACGAAAAGCAAGAATTGCCTACAGGCAAGAACTACCTACAAAAGGACTACAGTGAGCTCGAAGCACAGTAACAAGAAACTCTTCTGATATTGCCTCAAACCTCTCTATTTTTTCTTCTGCTCTTTTCTGTCTCTATTTGCATGTGCGTATTGCATATGCATGCTAGCGTGGGGCGTGGCGTGTATCCATAGGCGTTAACCGGATTAGAGTTTAAGTTTTAATAAATTTCACTTTTCTTTTCTTCGCCTTATAATTGGAAAGCGATGAACAAGGATTCACCAAGGGGGAGCTTTAAACACAATGTGTTTAAAATTAAACCCTGTTACAATAAGACCAGGTGAAGGCTGAGAAAGACCCCTAGACACCTTTTTCACCTGGTCGTATCAATAGTCAATCAGCTGGATTTTTATAGCAATCTGACAGCTCAATGGTCACTTTTGCAGATACCAATTTTTTATTTTCTAAGGTGATTTCAAGCTCTCATACTGCCAAGGTGGATTTGCACTCATGTTCTCTGAATTAGTGGTCTATGCCTCTGGATAACTATTCCAGGAACATAACCACTACACTACTATAATGGGCTGGATTGTAAAATCACCTCCCCTGCCCAGCCGTTGGGAACGTTGGCGGGGGGGTTGGAAGGCAATGAAAACCGGTGTGGCGGAGGCCCAGTGCTGATCTCGGTGCCGTCAAGGCCTTGTGGCTGCCGCGCCCTATTTAAATATGTAAACTAATTTACATACTTGATCGCTGCATCGATCTTCATTCGGGCGGCTGACAGTGCCACGCCTTTGAATCCCCATTCGGGGAAACATGGTGCGACACCTGTGGGGAGGGGGGAGGATGTTTTTTTTTTCTCTGTGCGGTGGGTGGGGGGGTGAGGGGGGTGTGGTAGCTGGGTTAAAACGCTGTAGATTGGGTAGGGGGGGGTGGCAGTGATGGGAAGGGTTAAAGGGCAAAGGTGCCGAACATTGTGGGGGGCAGATCAAATTTTAAATATCTGTATTGCAGGAGGGAAAATGGCAGGAATGTTGTGATTTACCATTGCGAGGTTTGTGGGGGTTGGGGGGTGTGGCGTGTGGGAGAGTGCATGGTACATTTATTTTATTTAGTTTTAGGAAACTTAAACTTACCTGTCCCTTTTAAGTTTTTAAAATGTGCATTGAGGGTTGTAAGCCCGGTGGGCACCGCGGCCATGCAAATGAGCCGCCGTGTTTGAAATCGCGGCGGCTCTGTGATGCGGCGCCTGTGCGTGTGGGCCAAATTTTTTTACATCCACTGCCTGCTTCTGCAGTGGACTCTTAAAATGCAGCCCAATGTCTCTGCAGCCACCTCCAATCTTGTATCTGCTTCCATACCCTTCAGTCTTCTGCTGTTTGAATTTTCAGCAGCTGTGGCCTCTACTCGTTGGAACTACCTCCCTCAACCACTCCGCTTTTCCCTGCATTTTTAAAGACATCTTTTCAATCAAGTTTTTGATCAGCCTTCCTGGTCTTTTTCTCCATGGTTTCTTCTCTGTTTCCAAATTTGGTTCATTGTGATGCACCTTTGCACTTTGTTTTTTACATTCAATGTGCTATTTGGTGCGACATGTAATTGGGGGAAACAAATTGAATGATCATGTAATAATGTGTATTGCAGTTGTAATAGAGTATGCTTCATGTGTTCAAGATTTCCCTGGAACCCAAGAATTTTGTGTACTATGATTGTGCTTCTTTTGATGTACCAAAACTTAGCACAGAATGTAAAATTAAAAAAAAAATGGAATTTGATCCGATGGCCGAACACCAGAGGGCGAGATTTGTTTATCAGAAAAAACAGCAGCATAATTTTCAGCTCCAAGCAACACTGTGTGCCATGTATTGCTATTTATAGGATAATACATTATGGACTATGTTGTTGTCATACAGCACAGTAACCTGGGCTCTGTGATTCTTTGAACTACAATAACAGTTTGTCTAATTTTGATTTTTTTTGCTGGCAGGACAGGATATGTCACGGTAGATGTACAGTCAGGTTTTGGAAATTGGACATGATATGGTTAGAAATGATATTAGAATTAATTTTATTAGCCTATACAAGGTAATACTGTTTTACTCAAAAGTTAATGTTGGAAGGAAGGTTTCCAACATCACACAAACCTAAGAAACTTGAGCAAATGCCACAGATTTCAAAACCTGGAACTGATTGGAGGCAATCTGAACTCTTGTAAAAATGGAGTGCATAGGGTTGTAGCTTGTGCCAGGAAATTCATCATTGTGTATGTGTTACAGGGAGTATCCCAGTCTGGTGGAGTCCCAACAGGAAAGGGGTTAACAATGGTTAGGCAGTAATATCTCTTGAGAAGCATAAAATTCATAATTTGCAGGATGCGGTTTTGATTGTAAAGAAAACTTGGTCATTAGTAAAATGATGGTGTGGGGAGGGGAATAAAGGCTTAAAAATCAAGGTGCATGTAATTATGTTCTAAGTTTTATCAACTGATCAAGATATTGCCATGACTGTTCGACCTTCATTACAGGATTTGGTAGGGGCCTAAATGTTAACTTAAATTTGGCATTTTGATCCAAGGTTATTAAAATCATGATTGATTTAAGAAGAAAAGTGGCCAATAGCCAATACAGGCTGCAACTTTCTCTGGTTTCAGCTAGCTAAAATTAATCCATACAGGCTGATACTCCCTTTCAAATTATGTCAAGAAATTAGTGAAGCCACTATTTTTCATGAAGTATGGCTAACTAAGCCAACACTTGTTTTGCACAACACCTTTCAGGTGTTTTATCAAGTATTTTTGAATCCTTTCCCAGAAACAGTGAATATTTTGAATCTTTGTTATGCTGTTTGGGCTTTTTTCTCACAGTGGGTGGTGGAAGCAAGATAGCAAAGGCCAAGCGAAAGATTTAGGAGGCGAACCGTACTAGATTGCTCACTCATACCTACCAGTGACTTTATGAAACCTGATATTGGGACACAGAACAGGTGCCTGCCTCAGCTTTTAGCTCTACAGTATGTGAAGCATTTAGACATTGGACTTGAAATTCATGGCTGTGACCTGACAGTTATGCCAGAATAGCGCCTGTCAGTACCCTCCAAGTCTGGAGTTTCCTCAGTCATGACAAGGGAACGGCTGGGTGGTCAATATGCTGAGTCAAAAGGAGGCATACTAGTCTTCCACCTCCTTGGTGGCTGAAGTGAAGTCTCAGGGGAGGGGCCATGCTCCCTGACAGTCAAAGCTGACAATAAATAGGCCTCTTTTACAAGGGCTGGGGCTGCTGGGTCTACCAGTGCAGCTGGTCTCTGCCATTTAACCTATTCCCCAGACTATGGTGGGTGCCCAAGATGTACCGATAGTAGTGCGGGTGCTTGCCATAATATGTTAAATAGAGAACGTCCTCTTGGCTGTGCATACTTTGCCAGAGTCAGTAAGTTTAAAAAAAAAATCTTGCTCATGAAACAGAATTAATCTCCAAGACTTTTATTTCCTGTCATGACATTGGCAATTTTAGTCAATATTTAATATAGAAAATGTTAACATTTATAATCTGTATGTAAACAGTAACAATGGCAAAATCCTATCCAAACATGTTAACAGTTCACTGTCACTGTTGATGAAACAATTGAATTACTCAGATGCTTTTTGTGAAAAATAATTGTCATTTTTATTGAAAACTGAAATTTCTAATGTCCAAAATAAATATCATTTGCCTTGAAAAAAGCTTTCAGAATTCAATCTGTTATATTCAAAAGAACTAACCATTGAATTTAATGTCTGCTTTATTTTTATTTCAATCAAAAGCCTTGGGCTTGACTGGTTATTTTATCCTGACAACATTTGGGTAGAGTTTTCACTACATCTGTGCTTTCTGAACATATGCAAGTTGTAGAATTTCCAAGCAAGCAAGCTGTGTATTTTGAACAGTTTGCAGAAAGTTTTGAACAGGCAATCTGAATTAGCATGACCTGACATTCCTACATCCTGTGATAATTTGAAGTTTTATTTGTTTTTTTCCAAAAGATTTTCAAATAAGAGAGATTGAATTCTGAAAGCTTCAAGACAGATATTGATTAGCAATTTCTTTGTAACCCTCAGACAGCAACGACGATCAGCAACACTTGTGATTGTGATGCCCTTTGTTTACAATTGGAAAAGAAAAAAGGGCATTGTATATCCGGAATACATTTTTTTAAAGTTACATGAGAGAAGTTAGTTAAAACATCTTCTGTGGAGAGAGATTGGACAAAGGACATTCCTTTTGGGACATTCTCTAAACAGGTGACCTTCCAGCACTGGGGAAGGAAAATGAGACAGGTGGGCCATGAATGCCATGAAAATCTGTTACCTATATGTCATGTAGACAAAGGCATCCCTCCTTTCCACTAGAGAAGCCATGAAATCTTGGGTGAACATAAAGGTGGCAGAGGTTTGGTAAGAGATCACTGCCCCTTTTTTCTGCATTTTTTTTTTGTCTGGCAATAAATGTTTCCCAGGTGCAAAGCACAGGAAAATCAGCTCTTGTACCACCTTAGAAAGAGCCTGTGCTCCATTTTGAGTTGTCAGTAAATGTTCTTGCCCAGTAGAAATGGAACTGGAAAAACAACTGTCTTGACTTGCTGAACTGCAAGATTATTTTCATTTGGCTGTAGTCACAGCTACTGAGTATTATTAAATTAAATAAATGAAGTTCATTTATTAACTAATAAAATAGTTCAGCCACAATCTGGAACATTTAGCCCTTGAAAAAGTTTCAGCAAATGCTAGTGTTGTTGCAGTAGATTCTGGGTCATTTGAATCACCATGAGAATACTATAACATAAAAATGTCTTGTTCTTGGCCGTTAGCAGCCGACTTGGTCTCTGGTGATACAAATACATATAGAGCGCGATTGCACCACCTCATGTTCTTCATCTGGGAAGAGTGGCACATGCCAGGGGATCTCAGGGACATGTGATTGTGACCATTTTCAAGAAAGGAGACAAATCTGATTGTGGTAATTACAGGGAAGTCTCCCTGCTGTCTGCCAGAGGGAAGATCATTGCAAGGATTCTCCTCAGTCATCTCCTTCCAATGGCCAAAGAATTCCTCCTGGAGTCGTACTGTGGATTTCGCTCACTGAGAGGCACTACAATTATGATCTTCACTGCGTGGCAAATCCAAGAAAAATGTTGGGAGCAGCTTCAATCACTGTACATGGCCTTTTTTGACTTCACAAAAGCCTTTGACTCCATCAATCGTGAGGGTTTATGGCGAGTCCTCCTCAAGTCTGTCTGCCCTTAAATTTGTCACCATGCCTACTACATGCAAACCATAATCCTTACCAATGGTACCACCACTGACCCTATTTCAGTGAAGACTGGCGTCAAACAAGGCTGTGTCATCGCACCAGCTCTCTTCCAATTTCCTCGCTGCAGTTTTGCGCCTCACTTCCAGCAAGCTTCCCACAGAAGTGGAAATAAGAGAAATGATTCAACCTCTGTCGCCTCCACTGCAAAGCAAAGGTCACTGCAGCTTCAGTCATTGAGTTTCAGTATGCGGATGAAGTTTGTGTATGTGCTCACTCAGACTGTGCTCTAAGTCATTGTCGATTCCTTTACTGAAGCAAACGAGAGGAAGGGCCTTACTTTAAGCATCCGGAAAACCAAGGTCCTATTCCAACCCACTCCTGCAGCACATAATCCTCTGTCGATCAGCATTCATAATGAAACCCTAGGAAATGTGGATCATTTTCCATATTGTGGAAGTCTCCTCTCACTGGAAACAAATATACTTGCCGAAATCCATCACTGGCTTCTATGTGCTAGCTCCATTTTTGGTTGACTGAAGAAGAGAGTATTTGAGGACCAGGACCTGAAACCTGTTCCAGGCAGCAATGACCGCTGTGCTACTATATGCTTCGGAGACTCGGACAATCTACAGCAGGCACCTCAAGGCATTGGAGAAATACCACCAATGCTGTTTCTGCCTATCCTTCATATTTGTTGGCAGGATAGGCAGCCTAATGTAAGTATGTTCACCCAAACCAACATCCCGGCATAGAGGTGCTAATTGCCCAAAACCAACTTCGCTGGGCTGACCATGTCACTTGCATGCCTGCAGGGATAGGCACCGACATGTTGCACCATGGACATTTGACAAAATTATTGACTCAGCCGTGGATATGGGGCAGTTAACCTGTATATAATGTGCTTAGCCAATCTAATGCCATCATAACGCAGTGCGATTTAAAACACAGTTCCCCCTTTAAATAAAGTAGTTTAGCGTACAAACATCAATGGAGATCAGCATTAGTTATCTAGCTAGCAAGCAAAATAGTATGCAATGACAATGCAAATTTCTTTTTTTCACAGAATAGAGCTAGCTACATCCTGACATGGAACTATATCACCATTCCTTCACTGTCACTAGGTCAAAAACCCGAAACACACTTCCTAACAGTACTGTGGGTATACCGACACCGCTTGAACTGCAGCAGTTCAAGAAGGTGGTTCACCATCACCTCAAGGGCAATTGGGGATGGGCAACAAATGCTGGCCTTGCCAGTGACACTCGTGTCTCATGAACTAATTTTTAGAAAAGGATGGAAGCAGCAATGGAGCATTCAGGAGGAGGAAATTACAAAAAATAAGATGGGCCAAAATGTTTCCTTCATGTATGAATGGATAAAAAGAGATTCTGCTTGGCTGGTCAGTGGTCTCTAATTCTTGTTTTTTGTTATGGTATTCTTTAGCATGGTATTGTACAGAACTGTAGAGAATTCACTGATGGATTGGTTTTTATAGTCGAGATTCAGCTTTGAAATTTTTCTGGCTAGCATTTTCATCCAGTGCAGCCACTAATATGTTATCATAGAATGATACAGCACAGAAGGAAGCCAATCTAATTAGTCCCACTCCCCTGCTCTTTCCCCATAGCCCTGTATTTTTTTTCATACAAGTACTCATTCAATTCCCTTTTGAATACTATACTATTGAATCTGCTTCCACCACCCTGTGAGGCAGCGCATTCCAGATCACAACAGCTCTCCTGTCTTCTGTGGTTCTTTTGCCAATCACCTTAAATCTTTGTCCTTTGGTTACTGACTGTTCTGCCGCAGAAAGCGGTTTCGCTTTATTTACTCTATCAAAACAATTCATGATTTTGAACACCTATCAAACTCCTCTTAACTTTCTCTGTTTTAAGGAGAACAACCCCAGCTTTTCCAGTTTCTCCACATAACTGAACTCCCTCATCCCTGGTACAATTCTAGTAAATCTCCTCTGTGCTCTCCCTAAAGTTTTGATATTCTTAGTGTGGTGCCCAGAATTGAACAGAGTACTCCAGCTGAGGCCTAACCAGTGTTTTATAAAGGTTTAGCATAACTTGCTTGTTTTGGTACTCTGTGCCTTTATTAATAACGCCAAGAAATCCCATATGCTTTTTTTAAACAGCCTTTGAAACTTGTTTGTCGCCTTCAAATATTTGTGTACTTGCACCCCCCAGGTATCTCTGTTCCTGCATTCACTTTAAAATGGTATCATTTAGTTCATAGTGTCTCTCATTCTTCCCACTAAAATCACTTCACATGTGTTAAATTTCATATGCCATATGTCTGCCCATTTCACCTGTGTCCTCCTAAAGTCTACTGCTGTCATTCACCCGCCCCCAGCATTCTCCTTCTACCTGGACCCCTCTCCCTGGCCACTTAGCCACCCTTGATCTCTTCATTGAAAACTGTCGGCGAGACATTGGTCATCTCAGTTTCTCTGCCCCCCTCACTCACACTAACCTGTCCCCCTCTGAACTTGAGGCACTCCGTTCTCTCAGATATAACCCCCGACATGGTCATCAAACCTGCAGACAAGGGTGGTGCTGTTGTTGTATGGCGTACCGACCTCTACCTTGCAGAAGTTCAACGCCAACTCACAGACACTTCTTCCCACCTCCCTTTGGACCATGACCCCACCACCGAACATCAAGTCACTGACCTAATTTGGAGATCTTCCCCCTACAGCTTCCAACCTCATAGTCCCGCAACCCTGGACAGCCCGCTTCTACCTCCTTCCCAAAATCCACAAACGGGACTGTCCCGGCAGACCCATTGTGTCAGCCTGCTCCTGCCCCACTGAACTTATTTCTTCCTATCTTGACTCTATCTTTTCTCCGCTGGTCCAGTCTCTTCCCACCTACATCCGTGACTCTTCTGAAGCCTTACGTCATTTTGACAATTTCCAGTTTCCTGGTCCCAACCGCCGCCTCTTCACTATGGACGTCCAATCGCTCTACACCTCCATCCCCCACCAGGATGGTTTGAGGGCTCTCCGCTTCTTCCTGGAACAGAGGCCCAACCATTCCCCATTCACCACCACCCTCCTCCGCCTGGCTGAACTTGTTCTCACATTGAACAACTTCTCCTTCATGCACTTCCTTCAAGTAAAAGGTGTTGCTATGGGTACCCGCATGGGTCCTAGTTATGCCTGTCTTTTTGTGGGATATGTCGAGCATTCTTTGTTCCAGTCCTACTCGGGCCCCCTCCCCCAGCTCTTTCTCCGGTACATTGATGACTCTATCGGTGCCGTTTCCTGCTCCCGCCCCGAACTGGAAAACTTTATCAACTTTGCTTCCAATTTCCACCCTTCTTTCACCTTTACATGGTCCATCTCGGACACTTCCCTTCCCTTCCTCGACTTCTCTGTCTCCATCTCTGGGGATAGGTTGTCTACTAATATCCATTATAAGCCTACTGACTCCCACAGCTACCTCGACTACACTTCTTCACACCCTACCTCCTGTAAGGACTCCATTCCATTCTCCCAGTTTCTCCGTCTTCGACGCATCTGCTCTGATGATGTTACCTTCCATGACGGTGCTTCTGGTACGACCTCCTTTTCCCTCAACCGAGGATTCCCCTCCACTGTTCTTGACAGGGCCCTCAACCGTGTCCGGCCCACTTCCTGTACCTCTGCACTTGCTGCTGTTCAATATTCAGTCCATTAATACCTTATCTGTACTAATGCTTTGTCTTTCAACACATCATTAACATATTGTTTGTCTTTGCTCCATGACCTTTTGGCCAGCTATGTGGCCTTGTCCAATCTACACCTCCTTTGTTATCTCTTGCCCCACCCCTACCTCACTTGCTTATAACCAGTGACATGTTTAATATTTGTCAGTTCCGAAGAAGGGTCATTGACCCGAAACGTTAACTCTGCTTCTCTTTCCACAGATGCTGCCAGACCTGCTGAGTGGTTCCAGCATTTCTTGTTTTTATGTCATTATTTACTATATTTCTGAGTTTCATGTCATCTGCAAACTTTGAAATTATGCCTTGTATTTCCAAATCCAGGTCATTAATATGCACTAGTCTATGTAAATTACACTTTTTCAATTTGGAAAACGTCCATCAAAGATGTATAAGATATCAATACCTGAATGGTTAATTTATTGAATTCCGTAAACTTTGTGCAGTACTTCCTTTTATCCACTGGTCTGTTTCCTGATTTCCGGGAATAACCTATTGTCTGTGTTTGTGGCCACAAGCACAGACCTTATGATGTGTTCTCTTAAAGTATGTGTTCTCCGCTTAATTTTTCTTGTAATTTTGTAAGTGTTTTTCTCCACATTAACTGGAATATAGTTAATCAGAAACATGTTCAGTGTTTATGCTGTGGTGGATTTGTCTTCACTTTTGAACTCTGGAGCTTGTAGAGCTGTATGCAGTTGAAAAGCAGTAATGATGGAATGGTTTCGAAGTAAGTACACTCTCCTAATAACACTAGGTATTTTGCATGTTATGGAGTAATGTTACAATGAATTCTGAATAATTAGCATAAAATATAAACAGCACAAAAGCCAAGGAGCAAGGTATTGTGCACTTGGAACCAATAACTGACAGCTTTTTACATGTTGTTCTGCCTGTGCCATGTATCATTTCCAAAGAGGGCAGGCAGGTCACCTAGTTCCAAGACATTGCCAACCTGGCAGATATTCAAGTATGTTTGATTGACTTGGGATAAATTGCCTGCCAACACTCCATCCTTTCCCAGTATCTGCTTGTGCATCCCTGGGCAGCATAGCTGAGATTGTGATTCACTAAGCAAAAAAAATGCAGCTGAAGGATTAGCATTAAAAACACACAATTTACAAAGTACTTTGTTTGAATAATTAAACCTTTTAATAACAGTATGTTTCCCTGAATTTTAGTATTTTTCTTTTCTTGCCTCCAATTTCTCTTGCTGAGGAATGGATCTCCTATAAATTTGTCGATGGATGTGCAAAGTAATCCTGTGACTTTCCATTCTTCTCTGTGAGGCAGCAGTTAACCTCTGCTTGGCAGCTCCTTCAAGTGATGTGATGTGGTTTACCTAAGCAAATTAGAAAACCTGCATCCCCATTACTGCATGTATTTGTGCTCTGGTAGGCAAATTCTCAAAATCATTGCCATTGTCAATGGGTAACTTCATTTCAGCAAAAAAATGACTGTGTTTGGACTGTTTCGTGTTGATTGAGGCAGTTGCTTTATGCAAAATTGATCAGAATGCTTGCTGGTGGTATAACTTAGTGAGTGCTGCAATGGGGTAGAGTAAAAGTTGCTTATGACCTAAATTTGAATTTAAAAATAGGTTGGCAAGGGTCTGTTATCTTATGAGCAAAACTGTCTCTAATACACAATTTTAAAGGATAATCACAGTTTGGAAGTCTGGATGGATGGAAAAATGGAGTATAGCTGATGACCGATGCCCAGTTTGTTATGGCCAACAAAAACAAAAAAGTGCCATGGTAGTTGGTGCTAAACTGCACAAAAATAATTCAGGGTCACCTTGATCAGAAAAAAGAGAAATGTATTTGTTCCGTTGTTGAAATCTCAGTTTAAATAGAAGAATGCAAAAATCATATTTTTAGCTCAGGTCAACTGCTGAACTGTATACTTAATATTATATATAATATATATATTGCTGCTCAACTATATATTTAATTCTGATTGGAAATTAAAAATCTCAAGGTTTAAATGTTCAAGTAAATCTTTAGTTTGGTCGTCTTAGTATTTATGATCAATGCTAGCTACACAAGCTAACGATGCAAACTTTTAAAAATTTGAATTTAGTTTACTTTTGTTTCAGATTTTAAAACTAGGGCGAGTTATTACACACACACACAAGCAAATAATTTGGTACTAATGCCGTAAATTGGTCTTTAAACTGCAGAAATGGTTATGTAAATAAACTAGGATGTTGAAATTCACTGCTCTGCTTAAGTTCCTACAGTCATAGTAAAGTCTTTGGGTAATATTTGACATTTAAACGGCTACTTGAGAGGCATGAAATGATTATCACTGAGTTCCAATTGCCCAGATTTTTGTTGGTAAAAGTGACAAAATCCATAAAACTAACTCACTGAGTGGGAAGCTGAAGTAATCAGCATTCTATTTGTTGCTGATAAAATAAGGAAAAGATGACTAGCTTAACCCCCTGGTTTCTGAAACTGGAAACTATTCCTTTCATAGTCCTATGAGCTATTTTATGTTTCAAGGTTCAATGTTCATTTGCAAGAGTGAGAAAATCTTTTGTAACTAGAGATATATCTTCTAAAACAGAAGGGCGGGATCTGCTCCAGAAGCAGTTTTGCTGTTGGAGGTGGATTGGGTGGAAATTTCTCCTTTGCCCTGACCCCATGATGCCCCAGGAACCTTGACATGAACTTTCTATTTTCTGGGATTGGGGCTTCTGGTGGCATCACTATCACTTTGAATGAGCCTGCCACTGCCACATCAAATGAGCTGGCCACTGCTGAGGAGTGAAATATGGTGATTAGGAGGAAACTGGCATTGGGAGGAAAATTCCTTGCAGTGGCATGTCTTATACCCATTTCCCCTCTGCTGTATTGCCTGACTCTGGTATGTTGTAGGGCAGGATTCTGCAACCTGCTGCTCCAGAGCCGCATGTGGCTCTTTAACATCTCACTTGCAGCTCCCAATCTTTTCCAATTACATATGAACATATGAATTAGGAACAGAAGGAGACCAATGGCCCATCGAGCCTGTTCCGCCATTCAATAAGATCATGGCTGATCTGTTTGTGTTTCGAATTCCACTCTCCTGTTGAACCCCAATGACCTTGCCTAACAAGAGTCTATCTGCCGCCACCTTAAAAGTATTAAATGACCGCGCCTCCACCACTTTCTGAGGCAGAGAGTTCCAAAGTCACACAACCCTCAGAGAAAACATTTCTCCTCATCCATGTCCTAAAAGGGTGACCCCTAATTTTAAAACAGTGCCCCCTAGTTCTGGACTCACCCACAAGAGGAAACATCCTCTCCACATCCACCTTATCTAGACCGTTCAGGATCTTATAAACCTCAATCAAGTCTCCCCTCTCTTCTAAACTCCAATGAAAACAAGCCCAGTCTGTCCAACCTTTCCTCATAAGACAACCCGCTCTTTTTAGGTATTAACCTAGTGAGCCTCCTCTGAATTGCCTCCGACGCATTTACATCCTTCCTTAAATAAGGTGACCAAAACCGCACACAGTATTCAAGATGTGGTCTTGCCAATGCCCCGTATGATTGAAGCATAACGACCTTACTTTTATTTTCAATTCCTGTCTTAATAAAGGATAGCATTCCATTAGTCTTCTTTATTACCTGTTGTACCTGCATACTAACTTTTTCTGACTCCTGCACTAGAACACCTAGATACCTCTGCACTTCGGAATTCTGTAATCGTTCTCTATTTATGTAATAGTCTGCTTTTTTTATTCTTCCTGCCAAAGTGGACAAATTCACATTTTCCCACATTATACTCCATCTGCCAGATTTTTGACCACTCACTCAACCTATCTATATCTGTCTGCAACCTTCTTTTGTCCTCTTCACAGCATACTTACCTACCAATCTTTGTGTCATCTGCAAATTTAGCTACCAAGCCATCGCTCCCCTCATCTAAGTCCAATGATATAAATTGTAAAAAGTTGAGGCCCCAGCATAGACCCCTGCGGGGCTCCACTCGTCACATCCTGCCAGTCAGAAAAGGACCTATTTATGCATACACTCTGTTCCCAGCCAGCCAGCCAATCTTCTATCCATGCTAATGTGTTACCCGCTACACCATGAGCTCCTACTTTGCTCAATAACCTTTTACATGGCACCTTGTTAAAAGCCTTCTGGAAATCCAAGTACTTGGGATATTTGTGGAGCCTTCTCCTCCAGTTAGTAGTTTAATTGTCCACCACCATGACTGGATGTGACAGGACTGCAGAGCAGATCTGATCTATTGGTTGTTGGATTGCTTAGCTCTGTCTGTCACATGCTGCTTCTGCTATTTGGCATGCATATAGTCCTGTGTTGTAGCTTTACCAGGTTGACACCTTTTTGAGTATGCCTGGTGCTGCTCCTGGCATGCCCTCCTGCACTCTTCTTTGAACTAGGGTTGATCCCACAGCTTGATGGTAATGGTAGAGTGAGGCATATGCTGGGCCATGAGGTTACAAATTGTGGTTGAGTACAATTCTTATTTAGCAAACGTGCACAGTGTCTTTTTTGATGAGTTCTAACATTAAAAGAAGTATAAATGGATGGGATCAAGCATTAAGTAAAAGGACTGTCCTTGTACATCAATGATTTTATTTTCAAATCCAGCCAAATTGATGGAATGTAATCTTACATTCTCTGCTTAATGCATTCTATATGAAAAAATCTAAGGCACAAAATTGCAGATAATAAGGTGCAGATTTTTGTCGTCTTGTACACTTATTGGCCGAAGTGGGAATTAAGGAAAAGATTGCTTTGGTAAAGTAGTCAGTACTCCTCTGAAGTTTGGATTCTGGCATTTTGTTGATTTCCTGATTTCTGAAAGGCACAATATGTATAAATTACAAGGTATTTTTTGTGAATGAAATAAATTCAATGCTGCTTTGAAACTTGTGAAGTATTCTATGGGTATTGACCTAAAACAGAAACAAGGATAATCCAAAGTTTATTTTTACTCTTTTTGATTTTTTTTTTATCCTGTGGAAGGAAGCCAGTGAAATTGATTCCCGTAGGTAATGGCACAAGGAGCCAATTTTACTTTAAATTACTATTGTTAAAACTTTAGAACATTCTAGGATAGAACGCATTCCAATTTTGTTCTTCTGGAAGTTACAAACTAAATTTTTCTAGCCTCTTAATGAACTATCAACCTAAGCCTTGGATTGCAATAATACTTACAATTCAGCTTTATATTGTATTTTCAATTCCTCTATTAATTTTCATTTCTGTTCCTTTCTGTTTCTTTGGCTAGGATATGAATGTATATCATAAGTGGATGTTATACTGCCTTTTGTTTACTAGAGTCTGAGATAAGAATATGTGGCATGTCTAGAGGTTTTACAGCATCTTGCACAACATGGTGAAGTGCTAAGTTCATGAAAGAATAAAATAAACTTTCAGGTAGATTTAACTGAAAGTTTATTGTGGACACCTTTATTGGCTTTATGTGGTAAAGGTTGTGAAAGCTTATCCCATCTTTTTATTCATTTTAGATGCAGTTTTTATCTTGTTTAGATTACTTTCTGTTGTCTCTTTGGGGAAGTTTTTAATTTTCACTGCTGGGTGGAAAGCCAGTGGTAGCAAATCAGCTGTTCTTGATGTACGCTGTCCAATTTTTCATTCCATTGGCTACTACCAGTTTTCAGTCCAGTGGTGAAGTTAAGATTTACCTCTATCTCTCTGCAAAGGTTCAATAAAATGGTCTTTTAAACTAAAAATCAGAGTACTGTATATGCAATACAGAAAGTGAAAGAGGCACAGTAAATGATTTGTCAAGTACACCATTCTTCTCCAGTGCCCCTCTACCATCATCCACCTGGGATGGGGCTGCACTTGCCTGGTTTCATTCTTACCTATCTAGTTGTAGCCAGAGAATCGCCGGCAATGACTTTTGTTTCCCCCTCCTGTACATTACTAAGAGCGTCCTCCAAGGATCTGTCCTTGGCCCCCTCCTTATTTCTCATCTACATTCTGCCCCTCACTGAAAACACAGCATTGATTTGCACATGTATGCTGATGACACTCAGCTCTAAATCAACACCACCCCTCTCGATCCCTCCACGAAGTTGTCAAACTGCTTGTCCAACATCCAGTACTGGATGAGCAGAAATTTCTTCCAACTAAATATTGGGAAGTCCGAAACCATTGTCTTTGGTCCTGGCACAAACTCTGCTCCCTAGCCACTGACTCCATTCCTCTCCTGGCAACTGTCTGAGGCTGAACCAGACTGTTCACCATCTTGGTGTCTTATTTGATCCGAGACGAGCATCCGACTAGATATCCACGCCATCACTAAGGCTGCCTATTTCCAACACTGTAACATTGTCTGATTTTCCCTTGACTCAGCTCATCTGCTGCTGAAAAACCCACCCATGCCTTTGTTACCTCTCAACTTGACTATTAGAATGCACTGCTGGCCGACCTCCCATCTCCACCCTCCATAAACTTAAGGTCATCAAAAACTGCTGCCCATGTCCGAACTTGCACTGAGTCAAGTTCATCCGTCATTCCGTGCTTGCTGACCTACATTGGCTCCCAGTTAAGCAACACCTCAGTTTTAAAATTCTCATTGTTGATTTCAGATCATTCCATGGCCTCACACCTCCCTACCTCTGTAACCTCACATAGCACTGCGCTCCTCTGAGATATCTGTGCTTCTCCAATTCTAGCCTCTTGAGCATCCTGAATTTAATCACTGCACCATTGTTGGCTGTGCTTTCAACTGCCAAGGCCCTAAGCTCTAGAATTCCTTCCCTTAACCTCTCAGACTCTCTTCTTGTTTTAAGATGCTCTTTAAAACCTCTCTCTTTGATCAAGCTTTTGATTATCTGCCCTAATATCTCCTTATGTTGCTCGGCATTAAATTTTGTTTGGTCACACTCCTGTGAAGTGCCTTGGAATGCTTTACTATGTTAAAGGTGCTATAAAAATGCAAGTTTTTTGTTTTTTTGTAAATATTATATAATCCATCAATTATTAAACTTGTTTGGAATCAAAAGATGGAAAGAGTGGAGTGAAATATAGGAGGGTGCTTTAAAGTGGTTAGTCTACAGAAATCTGGATCATGCTTTCAGCTAAAATAGAAATGTTTGGACTTTGGTAACCCAATTTACATTTGGGGCAGGATTTTGCCCTTTGGGTCGGGACCCCGATGTCGGGGTCAAACTCCTGTACTGTGTGGGAAGCAGTGATTTTCCCCGAATTGGCCATTAGTGCCCAGAGGGCAGGTTCACCGTCCAGTAGGAGGCCCTCCATCTTGGAAGGCGATGAAGCCTGCAGTGCGAGTAAGAGAGAGAGAGAGAGAGGACACCTCCATTTAAATTTAAAAGTGGAAATGGTAACCAGGCCACCATTGTGAAGGGGAAACCTCTCCACAGGCGGCCTGTGGCTGCAGCTGCCACCGGGCAGGCAGGGAGGGCCTCGAAGCCTGCCTGGAGCGTTCCAGTCGGCCTCTCACAATTGGTCTTTAGCTAGCTTAATTGGCTACCTACCGCTTCCCCTATCGACCCCCATCCTGCCTCCAGGAATATGGCCTGGGGACGGGCTGGTGCCACCGTGCCGGCTGACGGTGGGACTTTTCGCCTTTGCCCTCCTCTGTGCTCACCCCCATATGGGGCTGAAAATCCTGCCCTTGGTATCCCAAAGATAGAGGATAGATTACTCCCTGTGCCATGTGCCAGTGAGGATAGGAATAGGGGGGTAAGGCAAATGAATGCATGGCTGAAGAGCTGGTGTAGGCGGGAGGGCTTCAGCTACTTGGACCATTGGGATCTCTTCTCGTGCAGAAGTGACCTGTACAAGAGAGACGGGTTGCATCTGAACTGGAAGGGGACCAATATCCTTGTGGGGAGGTATGCTAGTACTACGCAGGGGGGTTGAAACTAGTCTGGCGGTGGGGGGGGAACCAAAGTAGTAGTCTCTCTGATGAGATAGTTGAGGCAAATTTTTAGTTTAGAGATACAGCACTGAAACAGGCCCTTCGGCCCACCGAGTCTGTGCCGACCATCAACCACCAATTTATACTAATCCTACACTAATCCCATATTCCTACCACATCCCCACCTGTCCCTATATTTCCCTACCTATACTAGGGGCAATTTATAATGGCCAATTTACCTATCAACCTGCAAGTCTTTGGCATGTGGGAGGAAACCGGAGCACCCGGAGGAAACCCACGCAGACACGGGGAGAACTTGCAAACTCCACACAGGCAGTACCCAGAATTGAACCCGGGTCGCTGGAGCTGTGAGGCTGCGGTGCTAACCACTGCGCCACTGTGCGTAAAGGTTAAAGCAAGCAAGTCCAGTAGGCAGGCCGAGCAGGGGCAGGACAGGGAGTGTGGAAGGTCTGGTATGCTAAACTGCATTTACTTTAATGCAGGTAAGGCAGATGAACTCAGAGCATAGATTGGTACATGGGATTGTGAAATTATATCTTTTACGGAAACGTGGTTGAGGGATGGGCAGGACTGGCAGCTCAGTGTTCCGGGGTACCGATGCTTCCTGTGTAACAGAGGAGGGGGAGTTGCACTATTGATTAGGGAGGTCATAACGGCAATACTGAGAGAGGATATCCCGGGGGGAACGTCCAGTGAGGCCATATGGGTAGAACTTAGAAATAAGAAAGGGTTGATCACTTTGATGGGATTATACTATAGGCCCCCCAATAGTCAGAGGGAATTGGAGGAGCATATATGTAGGGAAATCAGATAGGTGTAGGAATTATAGGGTTGTAATAGTAGGTGATTTTAACTTCCCTAATATTGACTGGGACTGCCTTAGTGCTAAGGCATCAGATGGGGAGGAATTTGTTAAGTGTGTCCAGGATAGTTTTCTGAAGCAGTATGTGAATGGCCCTACTAGAGAAGGGGCTACACTCGACCTCCTCTTAGGAAATGAGACTGGGCACGTGGTTGATGTGTCAGTGGGGGAGCACTTTGGGACCAGTGACCATAACTCTGTTAGCTTCAAGATAGTTATGGAAAAGGATAGGACTGGTCCTCCGGTTGAAGTCCTAAATTGGGGGAAGGCTCATTTCGATGGCATCAAACAGGAACTCTCAAAAGTTGATTGGGAGAGGCTGTTTACAGGTACAGGTCTGGCAAGTGGGAAGCTTTTAAAATTGAGATAGGAAGAGTTCAGGGCTGGCATGTTCCTGTTAGATTGAAGGGCAAGGTTGGCAACTTTAGGGAACCTTGGTTGACAAAGGATATTGAAGGTCTGGTCAGGACAAAGAAGGAGGCATATGTCCGGTATAGGCAGCTGGGATCAAGCGAGTCCCTCGAGGAGTATAGGGGATGTAGGAGTACAATTAAGAAGGAAATTAGGAGGGCGAAAAGGGGCCATGAAATTTTCCTGGCAGATAAGATAAAGGAGAATCCTAAAAGATATGAAGAGTAAAAGGCTAGCTATGGAGAGAGTATGTCCCCTTAAGGATCAGTGTGGTAATCTATGTGTGAAGCCACGGGAAATGGGCGAGGTCTTAAATCAATACTTCTCGTCTGTATTTATCGTGGAGAAGGTCATGGAAGCTAGTGAGTTCAAGGGAGGGAACAGTGATATCCTGGAGTATATCAACATTACAAAAGAGGAGTTGTTGGAGGTTTTGAAGCGCATTAAGGTGGATAAATCCCCAGGGCCTGACCAGGTGTATCCTAGGATGCTATGGGAAGCAAGGGAGGAGATTGCTGGGACCCTGGCAGAGATTTTTGTATCATCGTTAGCCACGGGTGAGGTACCGGGAGACTGGAGGATAGCTGATGTTGTGCCTTTATTTATGAAGGGCAGCAGGGATAAGCCAGGGAACTACAGCCTTACATCAGTGGTGGGAAAGTTATTGGAAGGGATTCTGAAAGACAGGATTTATATGCATTTGGAAAGGCATGGTCTGATTGTGGATAGTCAGCATGGCTTTGTGCATGGGAAATCATGTCTCACGAATTTGATTGAGTTTTTCGAGGAGGTGACCAAGAGGATTGACGGGGGCAGGGCGATGGATGTTGTCTTCATGGACTTTGACAAGGTCTTGCATGGTAGGTTGGTCCGGAAGGTTCGAACACATGGGATCCAGGGTGAGCTAGCCAATTGGTTACAAAATTGGCTTGGTGATGGGAGGCAGAGGGTGGTGGTGGAGGGTTGTTTTTCAGATTGGAGGCCGGTGACCAGTGGTGTGCCGCAGGGATCGGTGCTGGGCCCTCTGTTTGTCATATATATTAATGACTTGGGTGAGAATGTAGTGGGCATGATTAGTAAATTTGCAGTTGGCACCAAAATTGGTGGTATATTGGACAGTGAAGAAGGTTGTCTAAGGTTACAACAGGATATAGATCAACTGGGTAAGTGGGCAAGGGATTGGCAAATGGAATTTAATGCAGACAAGTGTCAAATGATGCATTTTGGGAAGTTAAACCTGGGCAGGACATATACAGTGAATGGCAGGGCCCTGGGGAGTGTTGTTGAGCAGAGAGACCTTGGGGTGCAAGTACATAGTTCCCTGAAAATGGCAACACAGGAAGACAGGGTGGTGAAGAAGACATATGGCATGTTTGTCTTCATCGGACGAGGCATTGAGTACAAGAGTTGGGACGTTACGTTACAATTATACATAATGTTGGTTAGGCTGTACTTGGAGTACTGCGTGCAGTTCTGGTTGCCGCACTACAGGAAAGATGTGATTAAGCTAGAGAGGGTGCAGAAAAGATTCACAAGGATGTTACCTGGTTTGGAGGGCTTGAGTTATAAAGAGAGATTGGGTAGGCTGGGTCTGTTTTCCCTGGAGCAAAGGAGGCTGAGAGGGGACATGATGGAGGTATATAAAATTATGAGAGGCATAGATAGGGTAGATATCCAGAGTCTATTTCCCATGGTGGGGGTGACTAAAACTAGAGGGCATAGATTTAAGGTGAGAGGGAGGAGGTTTAAAGGGGATCAAAGGGGTAAATTTTCCACACCAAGAATAGTGGGTATCTGGAATGAGCTGCCTGAGGAGGTGGTGGAGGCAGGTACAGTAGTGACATTTAAGAGGCATCTGGACAGGTACTTGAATGAGCAAGGCATAGAGGGATATGGAATTAATGCAGGCGGGTGGGATTAGTATAGATAGGCATTATGGTCGGCATGGATGCGGTGGGCCGAAGGGCCTGTTTCTATGCTGTACGACTCTGACTCTATGTAGTACATTTCTACTAGATGGAAGGGAGTACAAGTAATTCACTTTGGTGTGGAATGTTTGGGTCGCTGAACAAAATGTGGGAAGAGTTGAAGGGAAAGAATTGCGTCTGCAAAGCTATATGAAAAAATGCCTGGGGAAAATCAGTGCTTTTTAAAATTCCTTCATGGGTTGTGGGCATTGCTGGCTAGGCCAGCGATTCTTGCCCATCTCTAATTGTCCTTGAGAAGGTGGTGAGCTGCCTTCTTGAACCGCTGCTGTCCACCTGGTGCGGGTACACCCACAGTACTGTTAGGGAGTGAGTTCCAGGGTTTTGATCCAGTGACAGTGAAGGAATGGCGATATAGTTCCATGTCAGGATGGTGTGTGACCTTGGAGGGCAATTTGCAGATGGTGGTGTTCCCAAGCATCTGCTGTCCTTGTCCTTTCAAACACCTTTGGAAGGTGTTGTCAAAGGAGGCATGGTAAATTGCTGCTGCGCATCTTGTATATGGTACACATTGCTGCCACTCTGCGTCGGTGGTGGAGGGAGTGAATGTAGAAGGTGATGAATGGGGTGCTGATCAAGCGGGCTGCTTTGTCCTGGATGGTGTTGAGCTTCCTGGATGTTGTTGGAGCCACACTCATTGAGGTAAGTGGAGAATATTCTATCACACTCCTGACTTGTGCCTTGTGGACAGGCTTCTGGGAGTCGGGAGGTGGGTTACTTGCCATAGAATTCCCAGTCTCTGACCTGATGTTTAAAGAAGAGTCATTGAGGGTGTACAGACAGTTCTACAGGGAGAACTTTATTTTATTATCGAAAAAATTGATAATGTATTGACATAGTGGCATTTTAGATAAATAACTGTGATAAATTGTTTACACTTAACTTCCTCTGAAGATAATTGCCATTTGGAACCCAAGAAGAATAGAATTTTATTAAGGAGTGGAGGAAAGTTTGGTGAGATCAGCTGCTTTCATGTCCTGAATTTGTTAGAAGAATTTGGAGACAGGGATTAGAAATTGGCTAGCCTCAATTTTCAGTTGTGGCTATCTCTTAAAGGGAAACTTCATAAAAGGATTGCTGCAATGGAAATTCTTGGGCAAGTGACCTGTGCCCACATAGGCTGCAGCACACATTGGGGCAGCAGAGCCAGTGCCACTGAGTCTTCAGAATGACAGGGGGATGAAACAGAGACTGTGGAGGGGGCAAACTCTGCACCAATCCCTTTGCTAAATTGGAGCCAGACTCCTCCATGCTCCTTGATTATGACAGGAAGTTGTCCAGCATCTCGGTGTGCATGCCTATTCAGCACTGTCCTGCATGCCACCCCATCGAGGTCCTTATCTGTAGCAGTACTTGGCCGCCACCTCGTCCTCTGGCAAATTAGCCAGATGGAGTTTAATCTGGACAAATGTGAGGTAATGCATTTTGGAAGGTCTAATGCAGGTGGGAGGTATACAGTAAATGGCAGAACCCTTAGGAGTATTGACAGGCAGAGAGATCTGGGCGTATAGG
This sequence comes from Heterodontus francisci, assembly GCF_036365525.1. Lineage (NCBI taxonomy): Eukaryota > Metazoa > Chordata > Chondrichthyes > Heterodontiformes > Heterodontidae > Heterodontus > Heterodontus francisci. The sequence continues at coordinate 17,960,614 of NC_090402.1, forward strand.
TCCACAGGTCACTGAAAGTGGCAACGCAGGTGGATAAGCTAGTCAAGAAGGCGTACGGCATGCTTGCCTTCATCGGTCGGGGCATAGAGTATAAAAATTGGCAAGTCATGTTGCAGCAGTACAGAACCTTAGTTAGGCCACACTTAGAATATTGTCTGCAATTCTGGTCGCCACACTACCAGAAGGACGTGGAGGCTTTGGAGAGGGTACGGAGGAGGTTTACCAGGATGTTGCCTGGTCTGGAGGGCATTAGCTATGAGGAGAGGTTGGATAAACTCGGATTGTTTTCACTGGAACGATGGAGGTGTAGGGGCGACATGATAGAGGTTTACAAAGTTATGAGCGGCATGGACAGAGTGGATAGTCAGAAGCTTTTTCCCAGGGTGGAAGAGTCAGTTACTAGGGGACATAGGTTTAAGGTGCGAGGGGCAAAGTTTAGAGGGGATGTGCGAGACAAGTTTTTTTTTTTACACAGAGGGTGGTGAGTGCCTGGAACTTGCTGCCAGGGGAGGTGGTGGAAGCAGATGCGATAGTGACGTTTAAGAGACATCTTGACTGATATATGAATAGGATGGGAATAGACGGATATGGGTCCCGGAAGTGCAGAAGGTGTTAGTTTCGGCAGGCATCAAGGTCGGCGCAGGCTTGGAGGGCCAAATGGCCTGTTCCTGTGCTGTACTGTTCTTTGTTCTTTGTTGATCTTTACCCCTGGTCTGACTACATCTCACTCGTGCCTGGTGACTCACCATGTACTAATTCCAATTCTGTACCAGCCTCCAAGTTAAGTGCAGTTCCAGAATCTGAGCTGGTGGCTGAGAGTGTGAGATTAATTGACAGGGCTTCTTCATCAGTGCTGAGCTGTGCTGTTCTCTTTCTTTCTCTTGGGGCTCCTGTGGCTGGGCAGGTCCCAGTTCTTGGATGTCTGAAAGCAGGAACTCTGAAAGGTAAGAGGGGTGTGTTGGGAGTTAAGAGGTCCATGGCCACACCATCAGCTTTTTGCCAATCATGCCAGATAGCAGGATCAGGGTGTGCAGGAGTTGAGAAGGGACGTAAAGCAGGAACATGTTATCTTCAAATGTTCTTACCGCTGTTGCATGCTATGGGGCCCTGTCGCAGCCGGCACCATGATGCAGAGAACCATCTCCTCTGTAGGACTCTGGAGATGCAGGTATGCTTGTCCCATGCCAGTTCTGCTCTTCTCTCTTTATTGTGTGCCACCTTGTCCTGCAAGAGAGAGTGCAGAATGTCAGTGGTTGAATAGCTGGAGGTATTTGGAGGCAGAGAGAGGTGGATGTTAGGCTGGTCGGATTGGTAAGTATGTGAGCTTGAGGTGGAGTATCTGCATATTTGGTGTTAGTTCTGAGTGCCAGGGACTGCTGATGGGTGCGTGATGGGAGTGTGGTGCATTGTGCAGCTTGTGAAGTTGGTGTTGTGATAAGAAGGAAATATCATGTGAAGATGCACTCATTGACCTTGACTGCCCGTGAGAGGTCGTTAGACTTCTTGTGCAACTGCTGCCATTTCCTCTGGTCCAAACTCCAGGAGTTGATCTTCCTGGCCACCTGCACCCACTCTCTTCTGAGGGTGGCCCTTGAAGGTCTCCTTGCTCCCCGCAGAGTCATGGCATCGCTCCTCTTGCCCACCTGTACCACTAATGCTTCTAGTGCCGCATCTGCCACTATGGATCCCTCTGTCTGCCCTGTGCAGTTTCCAAGGATTTCCTTTTCCCTTGCCTTCTGTCACTCGCCCTTGCTTGTGCTCTCACCCACCCCTCCCTCCCTCCCTCTCTGGCTCCCTCTCCCTCTTTCTCTCTCTTCCTCTCAGTGTGTCATGCTGCACCCCCTCCCACCCTTACCCCCCACCCCCCACCTCCCTCAAGCCCAGGTTGCAGAGATGAATTGTAGCAGTACGACTGCTACCCCACCTAGGATCAATGTTGTGATCAGTTCCTATCAGCCATAAGCTTTCTTTATACCAGACCTTAAAAACCCATGAACCTGAGGCTGCAATGTTTGTAGTGTTGCTAGACATTAAATTTGCAGGTCTGATTTATACATTGTTGCATTTTTATATATATCATCTTTAGTGGCAATGTTTGTTTTGACAATGTACTTTACAATCCAAACAAGTTCCAAATATATCAGTTATTCAAATATATAATGGGACGCGTACCCCTTGGGCTACGGGAAATATCTCTTGAGAGTATGCAGAAGAAATTGTCTAATGGGGGGTTTAAGATCCAGTTCAACCAATGAACTATTTTTTCCTCTTTTTTTGTTTACCTCATTTTTTTTTTTATTGTGCGTGTCAAGAAATAAAAAGTTATGATGCTTCCCAGTGGATGTTTGCTCTGCCTGTTGTATTCTCCCCAAATACAAGGGCATGCAGCATGGCGTAGGGATAGGCTGGCTGTTTGTTCTGGGGGAGAGGTCTCTGCACCATCGATCTTTAGTGACCCGCAGCTCACTCTTTGAGTTTCCTAGTGCGGGCCAGCGGTCTACATGGAGGACTTGTCCTCTTCTGAACTACTTGGAGCTGTCAGGATCACCTGAAGCAATGGACCATCTGGGAGGAGGAAACCATCACCCACACTACCTGGCCTTTTGCACAGAGAAGCAAGACAACCCACCGACTGCTGGCACTCTGCTGAGAGTGAGGACCTTCCAGCTGGAGATGGACTTGCAGGGTCTGAAGGAGCAGGATATCAACTGCTCCAGACTGCTGACCATGGGCTCTGGGCCTATGTCTCCAGGCCTTCAAGAACGGAGGAGTGCGTTGTCTGTTCCCATGGGCATTCTGTACACCCCGAGTGGAGTCTGTTTCTTCCTGCCAGGAAACACATGAAGTTGGATGGTTCGTGCTACTATAGGATGTGATGTGGGAGACTTTGAATTTCTTACCTAAATCGGTGAAGTTTGCAGCAGAGTTTTCATACTTTTTATAAAGAAAAAATATAACTCTATTACAGAATCAGAAAATCTACACATCATTTAACATTCCATTAAAGAACTGTATAATTTACATTTTGTGTGCATGATGGTACTAACATTTAAAGGGGTAATATCTTGATGAAAAAAGTTCAATTGACTTGGGTACAAATACAATACAAACCTTAATAGCGCCTTTAATATAAAGAAAAATGTCCCAAGGGACTTCAGAAATCGATGTTGGCAGGGAAAGAAACCATGGAGGGAGAGATTAGTAAGGGATGGTCAAAAAGATGGGTGTTGAGTGTACTTTTAAAGAAACAGAAACTAGTGGACATGAAAAGGAAGTTGGGGAGAGAGCAGTATAAGTGAGATTTCTTCCTTTTGTTTGGGGTCTCACTCCTAACTCTTGTCCCGACAAGAGTTTTGGTCTCCTTACTTAAGAAAGGATGTTGTTGCATTGGAAGCAATTCAGAGAAGGCTTGCTCAACTAATTCCCGGGATGAGAGGCTTATCTTATGAGGAAAGTTTGGACAGGTTGGGTCTATATTCATTGGAGTTTAGAAGGATGACAGGTGATCTTATTGAAACATATAAGATCCTGAGGGGACTTGACAGGATGGATGTTGAAAGGATGTTTCCCCTTGTGAGAGAGACCAAAACTAGGGGGCACAGTTTAAAAATTAGGGGTCTCCCATTTAAGATGGAGATGCGGAGAAACTTGTTCTCTGAGGGTCGTGAGTCTGTGGAACTCTCTTCCCAAGAGAGTGGTGGAGGCAGGATCATTGAATGTTTTAAGGCAGAGGTGGACAGATTCTTGACAAACAAGGGAGTCAAAGGGTATCTGGGGTAGGCAGGAAAGTGGAGTTGAGTCCACAAACAGATCAGCCATGATCTTACAGAATGGTGGAGCAGGCTCGAGGATCTGAATGGCCTACTCCTGCTCTTCGTTTGTATGTATGTCTGTATTACTATAGTAGCAGGATACTTGTTATCGTAATTCAGGAAAACTTTGTTGAAAAATAGTGAGTTATACTTAATAAAATTTAGGCAGTGACTTGACAGCTCTATCGGTTGCACTTTCCAATCGAGTTTTGGTTGCAGTTGATGCGAAGACCCTCTCAGTCTGTCTGCTCTAATGGTTCTTTAGTTCTCCTATCCTGCGCCTGGAAAGATCGCTTGGTGATGGGCCCTCCATCCGCCGTGCCCCTGCCACCCGTTACAATGCTCCATGCCCCCCCCCACACCCGCCACTGGCCTCCTTCCCCACCTTGGGGGCCGATAAAATCCTGGCCCACTATATTTTGTACAATGCTTGAGCATTAAAGGGGTTAAAATATTAAACCTGTATTCTTGTAGTGGTATATGGTTAACTAGTACATCTGAAAAGGGGTACAAAATAAGTATAGGATTGGGAACCGCTGTATTCAGGCATATATGGCAATAGTGTATAATGATACCAAGATGATTCTACAGTAAGTGGCTTCAAGCTTATATTTTTCAGGCTGTTTATTGTATCAAGAAAATGGTAGTTAATTTCCCTGGCCAGCAGCTCCCTTTATTGATCGTATAGTGTAGAGATGTTAAAGGTGTACAACTTGTAATTTTTTTTCGTTTAGCTTGCATGTTAGAATATTGGGTGCTCTTATCATTGACATTTAAAAGGGTTTACTTGGTCTGGTTTACTTTATGGCATGGAGCATATTTAATTCACAGTCAATGATAATCAGGTCAATTCAGCACTGGTGTCATTTTTTTGGGAATATTAATCAACTAACTCAATGGCCATTGATGATTATCAGAATGAGTAAAAGGTATGCAGTTAATCTCCTCCTCTGTCACAATAATAGCTTTCTGGTGACATCTCAAATGCATACTGCGCCCAGTAATACTTGATTAACAGTCATCTATATTTTGAGATGTAATTTAGTACAATTAATTGATGGGGTAAGGTGGATGCATTTTAAGGATGATTGATCTGCATGAGTAACAATGCTGTAAAGAATGATTGTGTGTTCTGAACACAATATGCACATTGCTTCCAATTGGTATTGAACTGATAATGTACCTTTTAAAATATTTTTATCTTCCCTTTTTGTCCTGTGCCTATATTTAAGTCTGATAAAGTTGTAGTATAAATGCATTCTGAGTGTGACCTAGTTGACTTGCCATCTGTGAGAGGGAAAATGGGATTAATGTAGGATTAGTATAAATGGGTGGTTGCTGGTTGGCGTGGACTTGGGCCAAAGGGCCTGTTTCGGTGCTGTATCTCTCTATGCCTCTATGATTCTGTTCCTTTCTACCTTTGCAAGTACTCTGCTGCTTTCTGTTTGATACCCTCCCCCAGCTGCACGTAGAGATGGACAGTGTTTCATTTTTGAAATAAATGCTGAACAAAATGGTGGTGCAGTGGTTAGCACCACAGCCTCACAGCTCCAGCAACCTGGGTTCGGTTCTGGGTACTGCCTGTGCGGAATTTGCAAGTTCTCCCTGTGACCGCGTGGGTTTCCTCTGGGTGCTCTGGTTTCCTCCCACATGCCAAAGGACTTGCGGGTTGATAAGGTAAATTGGCCATTGTAAAAATTGTCCCTAGTGTAGGTAGGTGGTAGGAGAATTGTGGGAAGGTGGAGATGTGAGAGGGAAAAATGGGATTAATGTAGGATTAGTATAAATGGGCGGTTGATGGTCAGCGTGAACTCGATGGGCCAAAGGGCCTGTTTCGGTGCTGTGTCTCTCTATAACTCTAAAATGTATTTTTCTACTTTTTAGTATGGCTGATATTTTCAAAGATAGTTTATTTCTATTGCTTTGTTGTGCCCCCCTGTGGATTTTCATTTATGATAGTATAGTTTATGATACATTTCACAGTTTGGATTGGACATAATTTAAAACAAATATTTTGGCATCAAGTAACAGTTGGGCATCTAGATACCCATAATATGTTTTTTTTAATATTCTAGAAGATCTCCTGTGATCCTGGGTACAGTGATTTATTATGTAGATTTTATTTTTTTTTAAAAAAAGGGTGCTATGCCAAATAGTATTATTAGCATTACTGACTTATTGCATTGGGTGAAGTCCTGGGATGTGGGAGTACTGGAAAAGGAGCCCAGAATCTGACAGTACTGGGTGGGTTCTAGGGGACTAGTAGTATTTTAAGTGAATCCCAGGCTCAGTAAAAACATTGAGGCAGATAAATAGGATCAGTGAGAATTGGGAATCCAGTCTTGGTATTTGTGAGCATTGGAGGAGTGGAGGATCTCAAGATCTGTGGTTTAGAAGGAATCTGAGATAGGGGCGGGGTAGTTCTAATCATTCCAGAGCAGATTCAAGCATTAATGGTTGGTTGAGGGATCTTGAAACACTTGGAGGGATCGATGGCTAACACACTTGTGAAAGGAGAGCCAGGAGAATGGAACCCAAACTGCCTTTGGCTTCTTTTGGACTATCAGGTTCACTGAGTTACCACCCATCATTCGCCTCCTCTGACTGGGTCGTAAATACTTCTTGGATTCTCATGTACCTTCTTCGCCGCCACTGCTTTTCACATTATTAGTGGTTCCTGCCTTCATACTTACTAGCCTTAAAATATCTAAGTTAAATTTTTAACCTGGCGCCTGCGAAGAGTGCTTTTGAAGAAGTTGCGTCCCTGCAGCCTTTGATTTTCTGTCCATTTCAAAAATTAGAGGATGAAAAATCACAGGCTGGGAGTCCACAATTTCCTGATATGCATTCCCAGTGTGCACTGTGTCATGAAGGTGCTTCCATTATTCGTATTTTTTGAGGACTGTGGAAAATACCTGAGGAGATGCAGAACTTGTTTTTTTTGAAAGGGTCACTGTAAGTACACTTAGGACTTTGTTTAAAAACATTTACTGGAAGTCCCATGTCTTAAGCTAAGTAAGCAGCCAGAGCCTGATGGATTATGGAACTGTTTGCATTTAGAGAGGTCACATGTCTGGGTTTATGGCTCAGGACTTTTGCTTTTGGATATTGTTTCGCATTCAGTTGGTGTGTATCCTACTAAGAGAGAAGCCACCCAACTCACCTATGTAGAAAAGTCTTCTGACACTCCAGTGTGATAGCTTAATCCACTGATGCAGTAAAGCTCCCAAAAAACCTGCAAGACTTCCTCTCGACATCTCCTGAATGAACTGCTTCTGAAAAGATCTCCGTGACAACTGCATGTATCTAGTGACACCTGTCTGTGTACCAGGACGCCAGACCGAAAGTCATCTGGAGCATTTCATATCTTATCCTATTTTGCTGCAAGAATTAACAATTATTTGCCCAAAGTATTTTTGTTTTGTAAATTTGATCTCTGCAGAGAAAGCTTCTTTATTTTTTTCTTTAACTGGTGTGTGTATGTGTACGTGTATGTTGAGTTATTTAGAAGGGAATATGTTTCTACTTTCATATTTCAACCTGTGTGTTAATAAGCTTTGCATCTTTACTGAATAGGTCTTGTTTTATAAATTAATAATTTTGTTGTTTATTAAAGAAACCTGGTTGGTGGATTTGTATTCTGAAACGGATAGATAAAAGTAGGTTAAAATATTTTTAAGTACATGTTGGGACTAGAGGGAGACAGTGCACTCCTCCAACCTCGGTCGTAACAACAGGAAGGATGGGAGTAAAAAAATTGTCTCTTATTGCACTATTAATGAGCTTGCCAACTACTGAAGTCCTTTTAAAGTGAGTGGGCAAATGCATGGCAGATGCAGTAAAATGTGGATAAATGTGAGGTCATCCACTTTGGTAGCAAAAACAGGAAGGCAGTTTATTATCTGAGCGGCTATAAACTGAGAGAGGGGCCCATCACGGGATTGGGGATTGGACCCACTCCCCAACCAGGACTGGACACCTTCCAGGGTTGAGATTGAACATCGTCTCCCAAGAGCTCCCACTAACTCAGCTGCAGCCTCCCTTCTGCTTCTGTGGCCTCCTCCAGAGTTAAATTTCACAGCATGCAGGGAACCTGGACTACCAGGTTTCCTGACTGAAACTCCTCCCCACCCCTGCCAACTTATGAAACCTGTCCCTGTCAATATCAGGGCAAAAGAGTCTAAACGAGCAAGTTTAAACAGTAGTAGACTCGCCAACTTTAAGGGCATTTAAGTGGTCATTGGATAGACGTATGGATGAAAATGGAATAGTGTAGGTCAGATGGTTTCACAGGTCGGCGCAACATCGAGGGCCGAAGGGCCTGTACTGCGCTGTAATATTCTAATTCTAATATGCAACGAGACCTGGGTGTTCATGTACACAAGTCGCTGAAGGTAAGCATGCAGGTGCAACAGGCAGTAAAAAAGGCAAATGGTATGTTGGCCTTCATCGCGAGAGGATTCGAGTACAGGAGCAGGGATGTCTTGCTGCAATTATACAGGGCCTTGATGAGGCCGCACCTGGAATATTGTGTGCAGTTTTGGTCTCCTTATCTGAGGAAGGATGTTCTTGCTATAGAGGGAGTGCAGCAAAGGTTTACCAGACTGATTCCTGGGATGGTGGGACTGACATATGAGGAGAGATTGAGTTGGTTAGGATTATATTCGCTGGAGTTCAGAAGAGTGAGGGGGGATCTCATAGAAACCTATAAAATTCTAACAGGACTTGACAGGGTAGATGCAGGAAGAATGTTCCCGATGGTGGGGGAGTCCAGAACCAGGGGTCATAGTCTAAGGATACAGGGTAAACCTTTCAGGACTGAGATGAGGAAAAATTTCTTCACCCAGAGAGTGGTGAGCCTGTGGAATTCGCTACCACAGAAAGCATTTGAGGCCAAAACATTGTATGTTTTCAAGAAAGTGTTAGATATAGCTCTTGGGGCAAAAGGGATCAAAGGCTATGGGGGGAAAGCGGGAACAGATTACTCCGTTGGATGATCAGCCATGATCATAATGAATGATGGAGCAGGCTCAAAGGGCCGAATGGCCTACTCCTGCTCCTATTTTCTATGTTCCTATGTTTCTGAAAGACCTGAGTTTCCATAAAACAAGTAAAAATTATCTCTGATTCAAGCTTGCTTTTTATACTGAACAAGCTTTTATATTAAAAAAAAATCCTTAAACTTCAAACAATTGTTCAGAAGAGATTTCTAACTGAATTTTCTACAAGAGGTTGATATATATAAAAAAATTCTGTTTCCATAAACAATCTTTGTTTTCTTTCTGTCAACCAAAGCAGACTTGCAAGTGCTAATCACAATTAGTCTTGTTTCTCTGAGCAGTTTGTAATGCAAAGAATGCAGGGAAATTCTGCAAACTGCACATGGTCAGAATACATAACTAAGAAAACTGTCCATTTAAAGTCCAGGCTTTCGAGACAGGCAGAGACGTTTAAGTAAACATTTTAATGAAAGTATTACAGGGTGGAAAGAAACCATTGTGGGTAAATTCAATCCTGTTACTTTGAAGTATGTAATTTAAAAAAATTATTTAAAATTTTATTTTGGTAAAAGAAATTTCAGTTACTGAGAAGAACAACATATGTTCTTTTCAAAAGCATTTTGAATTATTTATTTGGTTCACTAACAAACCATGATGGTGAGATGTTTTCATATTTAGATAGGGCTTTGCATTTATAAATAGTTACATTTGTATTTTCAATGTTAATATAAAAAGTGTGACTCAAAATTGTATCACTGAAATTAAGGTTTGTGGATAGGATACAGGTTGTTGCCATGATGGGGTACTCAGGCTTACGTGTCCGCTTAGAAATATGTTGGTCAGATTTTATATGTACTATAAAGCTGGAAAGTAGGAATACACAATTGGAGCATTTCACCGGGGATGATCTGCAGATAGCCACTGGATGCTTCAGGAGTATAGCTATAACAGTGGAAATAAGTGATCGTTGATCTCTGCATTGAGACAGATAGTCCGAATGAGAAAAAGTAAAAGTATCAGACTACAGTGAAACCTGTAAATTAAAGACATTTTATGGACTGGCATCAGCTGTCATTTTTTGCAGGTGTCCTTATTTTGAAAATGATCACTGATGGTATTTTTTTTTAAAGTCACTAGAATGGAGCGCTGTTTATCAAGCATCAATAATGGCAAGCATTCAATCCCAGAGATGAGTGTTCTTTCTGCTACTTTGCTATGTTTCTGTCACTAAACCCGCTGCCTCTGCATGCTGACTGGCATACAATAAACTATGTCCCATGCTTTAAGATATAAAAGGGCTTGAAGGCTGTCTGTAATTAGTGAGATTCTGTGGTTTCAGAGTGCCTCAGGATTATAACTACAAAATTGGAAAGTATGCAAGTTATTAGGGTCACTCAGTAAGTGTTGGTACTTTTGCAGGTGCCCATTTTTTGGGAGAATCCCTCTTATACAAATCTCATGGGAGTTGTAAATAAAGATGTACAATTTTTTAAAAACTTTTTTGGCAAATTAGTGCTAACTTCTTCGAAGGCAACAAATCTTCTAATTTTCAATGAAAGAGTAAGTTTTGTTTGAAGTGGTTGGAGTATTTTCTTCTTTGATCTAATTATGTACTTGAACAGAAACAGGACTGAAGAGAAATATTATGGATTTCTGTAATGCACAAGAATCCTGACATCTGACTTATATGGGTTGTGCTGCCTTCAGGTCATCCTAAAATGTACAGTATTCGCCAAGATAGAATGTAAGTTTTTTTTTGTTTTAGTGCCAGTAACAGAGTAATTTATTTTCTTATCTTAATCCTTAATTTAAAAAAAAAAGTCAAACTACTATGAGAAAATAAAAATATTTTAGCATGGAATCTTGTTCATGTCTGTTCATCCAGAGATGAAAATGCTTTATTTGCACCATTTTGTTAGGCATGAGGAACAATGGCTAGAATTTAAGTGAGTATTTAAACAGTAGATTCACTTTGCAGTCAGGATGCAGTGAGCTGATCCTAGTTGAAAACTTAATTTTAGTAAATATAGATATCAATAAAATTTATGGTGCACCTGTATGTTGTATAATAAATGAAGCAAATTATTTTCATAGAATAGGGTGAAGGGAAAAGTATTAAAGGTTAAGTGGTGGGGGGTAATGTTAAATTTATATAGATTAGCCTCGCTTGGAGTACTATACACAGTTAAGGTCTTTATACTACAAAAAGGATATTGAAGCACTGGAGAAAGTGCTGAAAAGATTTACAAGGATGTTAGCAAGATAGAAATAATGCAATTAACAGGGAAAATTGACAGCCTGGGGCTCTTGTTCTGGAAGAAAAAATACAAAGACGACCTGATTTGAGGCCTTAATATCATGAAGGGGTTTGATAGGGTGTGCCTGTGATAAAAATAAGATAGCTGCTAATAGATCAAATCTAAAGCATTTAGGAGGAATTTCTTTACATAGAGAGTGATGAAAATGTGGAACTTGCTGCCACGTGGAGTGGTTGAAGCAGATACTATTGATGCTGTTAGGGGGTGACTTAATGCTTAGATGAGGGAGAAGAGAATAGGGGGAAAAAGGTGAAAGATGGGGAGCAGTAATTGGAGTGATAGGCGATGTCTGTAGAGTATAAATGCTGGCATAGAACAGTTGGGCCAAGCGACTTGTTTCTGTACTGTAGATTCTGTGTTGTGCTGGAGAATAGAGAAACAAAATTTAAAAATTACTCATTAAAGTGAACTAAGATCCAAACAATGCAACAAAATTGAGAAATCTAGGCTGGATTAATGGTGCTGACTGCTGGTTTAAGGATAAAATAATCTAAACATTACATCTGAATTTAGGAGAGTTGAGAGACCATTGGAATGAAGAATAAGACTATAAAGTGCTATCTGTGTAATTTCAATTTTCCACTTCGTACACATCTGTTTTTTCTTAACTACTTAAATATGTTTTCAGAAAACAGGTTTTATTTTAGATGTTGCATAAATTCACTTCTGGCATTTCTGTATTTGAATGTTACTTAAACATTTGAATGAGCAAGAAGAATTTTCTCATTTATTGCAAAAGCCCTTTCATCACCTCCCCTCTACTCCAAAAACTCTCATCTATATTGCAGACATTTCAAGCAGGCACAGTAAATAAAAAAAGAAATGCTTTATTTTCAGTTGTGGCGACCTGGGTTCAATTCTGGGTACTGCCTGTGTGGAGTTTGCAAGTTCTCCCTGTGTCTGCGTGGGTTTCCTCCCATAGCCCAAAAGACTTGCAGGTTGATAGGTAAGTTGGCCATTATAAATTGCCCCTAGTATAGGTAGGTGGTAGGGGAATATAGGGACAGGTGAGGATGTGGTAGGAATATGGGATTAGTGTAGGATTAGTATAAATGGGTGGTTAATGGTCGGCACAGACTCGGTGGGCCGAAGGGCCTGTTTCAGTGCTGTATCTCTAAATCTAAATCTAAAATCTAAAGGATATGGGCATGTTGACAAGGCCAACATTTATTGCCCTCAAGAAGGTGGTGGTGAGCTGTCTCTTGAACAGCTACAGTCGGTATAGTAAGGTACTGTTAAGTAGGATTTTGACCCGGCGACAATGAAGGAACAGTGATTATATTTCCAGGTCAGCTTGGTGTCTGATTTGGAGGAGAATGTGTATCTGCTGCCCTTGTTCTTCTAGGTGATAAATATTCCGAGTTTGGGAGGTGCTGTTGAAGAATCCTTGGCGAGTTGCTGCAGTGCGTCATGGGGATGGTACACCCTGCAGACACGGTACACTGGTGGTGGATGGAATGAATGTTTAAGGTGGTGGATGGGGTGGCAATCAAGTGGGCTGCTTTGTCTTGGATAGTGTCTAGCTTCTTGAGTGTTATTGGAGCTGCATTCATTCAGATAAGTGGAGAGTAATCAAATCGCATTCTTGACTTGTGCCTTATAGGCTTTGGAGAGTCAGGTGGTGCAATACTCTCCGCAGGATGTGCAGCCACAGACCTGCTCTTGTAGCCGCAGTATTTATGTGGCTGGTCCGTTTAAGCTTCTGGTCAGTGATGCCCCACAGGATGTTGATGGTGGGGGAATTCAATGATGGTAATAACATTGAATGTCAAGGGGAGGTGGTTAGACTTTCTCTTGTTTAGAGATGGTCATTGCCTGGCACTTCCGTGGCGCGAATGGTATTTGCTGCAGATTAGCCCAAGCTTGAATATTGCTGTATGCGAGTACTGACTTGCCTCATTATCGGAGGAGTTGTGGATGTAAGTGAACAATGTATCATCAGTGAACATCCCTACTTCTGACTTTAGTTTGGAGGAAAGGTCATTAATGAAGCAGCTGAAGATAGTTGGGCTTAGGATACTGATGCCTTGGGGCTGAGGTGATTGGCCTCCAGTAACCACAACCATCTTTCTTTTGGCTAGGTATGATTCCAGCCAGTGGTGAGTTTTCCCCCTGATTCCTATTGACTTCAATTTTACTAGTGTTCCTTGATGCCATGCTCAGTCACATGCTGCCTTGATGTCAAGAGCAATCGCTGTCACCTCTGGAACTCAGCTCTTTTGTCCATGTTCAGACCATGGCTGTAATGAGGCTGAATGATTGGCAGAACCAAACTGAGCATTGGTGAACAGGTTATTGATGACTAAATGCCACTTGATAGCACTGTCGTTGAGACCTTCTGTCACTTTACTGATGATTGAGAGTAGGCTGACGGGCTGGTAATTGGTTGGATTGGATCTGTGGACACGAAATACCTGGATAATTTTCCATTTTGTTGGGTAGATGCCAATGTTGCAGCTGTACTGGAATATGCAGGTGTGAATTTTTTTTGTAGCCATCTCTGGATATTGAGGTTACAGGTGAATATGGAAGTTATAAATATACGGGCAAATTATTAGTTTTACATATGGATAGTTGGAAAGCAGTAGGGCTATTAGCATGCGCATTTGCACATAGAAATTGTCAAAATGATACGATATTCCCCAAATTGAAAAAGGAACCACTTGCTCAAAAGTGGACAGTTACAAAGCAGACGTAAATAGTTAAGATAATCAAAACAAACAATATATTCAAATATGGAGCTCCAGCATGGACTCGGTGGGCCGAATGGCCTCCTTTTGTGTCATGAATTACTCTATGACTCTACCCACATGGTTCTCCTGAACTAACATTAATGTTCAGAAGTCCTTTAAGGGTGACATATGTAACCTGTAAGTAATCTAGGACAAGTAACCTTACTTTACAAAGGTGATAATCAAGGCAAATCTGATTCTGCTCCTGAGAGTTCACTGACAGCGGGAATTAGTGAGAGAGGAGCGCAAGAGTTCACTGAGAGCGGGAAACAGAGAGAAAGGTGCGGGGCTAGCTGCCGCCGCCACCAGGCGTTCGGAAGGAAAAATCGAGGTGTGACATCACCGGAAAGTCGATGGGCAATTGGCTGGTGAGTATTTCCTAGTTATCTAAACAAGGAAATAAACTGATGTGTCGTTATTTTTAAGGTAAGGTTTATTACTACTAATGTGTGTTAAGTTTCAGTAGGGTTTTTCAGTTTTAGATAAGGTTTATTAACTTTAGTGATGTTTATTAATTTTAGTGATGTTTATTAATAGTAGTAAGGTTTATTAGTATTGGTAAAGGTTTATTAGCAGTAGCAAGGTTATTAACTAACAGATAAAGGAATAGCAGGGCTGCTCCAACCTCTAGATTGCACATGCTGTGCTATATGGCAACTCCAGGATTCTTTTCGTATCCTGGATAGCCATATGTGCATGAAGTGTTGTCAGTTGCAGCAGCATGAGGTCTGGGTTTTTAAAAAAAATTTGTTCATGGGATGTGGTCATCACTGGCTAGGGCAGCATTTATTGCCCATCCCTAATTGCCCTTGAGAAAGTGGTGGTGAGCCACCTTTTTGAACCGCTGCAGTCCATGTGGGGTAGCTACACCCACAGTGCTGTTAGGAAGGGAGTTCCAGGATTTTGACCCAGCAACAGTGAAGGAACGGCAATACGGTTCCAAATCAGGATGGTGTGTGCCTTGGAGGGGAGCTTGTAGGTGGTGGTGTTCCCATACATCTACTGCCCTTGTCCTTCTAGATGGTAGCAGTCGCGATTTGAAAGGTGCTGTCGAAGGAGCCTTGCTGAGTTGCTGCAGTTCATCTTGTAGATGGTACACATTGCTGCCACTGTGTGGAAGTGAGCAGAAAGGCATGGCCCTATGCTTAATGGGAAATATAGCCAAGTTAGGAATAGTAGCTTTGCTAAGCTTTGATTTTAAGTGGCAGAAACCACAATGAAATAGTTAAAAGTAAAGGCAGAGAGTGTGAGATTGTAAAGACTAGCCGACACTGGTAATTGCAAGGGCATCGGTTCTTTTATGGCCTGATTGTGTGACTCCCTGTGGTTTGAAACAAATGGACTCCTGTGAAACATGCTGTCCATCCCTGTGTGAGTGATGATAAGGAATATAGGGCCCCTCGTATATGATACGACTACTGCTTGGTGTTACTGCAGGCTGCAACTTGATAAAGATAACAGGATCACAGGACTCATGACAATTGTGGGAAGCGAAACCAGAATGTTGTTTCTCATACCTCTGCTTTTGCTAATTATCTTGCTTGTCTGTTTTCTTTTATCTTGCTGATGCAAAACAATATTATGTTAGTAACAAGTATGTATTGAGAATAGAGGGTATTGTTAACCTCAGTAACAAATGTACTCCACGTTATCACCTGGTTGAAATTTAAATTGTACCACACTGATTGGTTAAACAAGGGGATGTAGCATGAATCTTAATGTATAAACAGTAGTATCTGTATCACGAACAACACTTACTCTAGTGGACCAGACAGACTCTGGGTGGAGTCAGTGTCGTTGTATTAGAGTAAGTCAGCCGGCTAAATGCGCAAATAAAGTAATTGATTTTACCTACACATCTGACTCGGTATATTTACTGAACCAGACTGAAGGCAAAAAGAACTTAGATTTACAACTGTGTGTCGGTGGTGAAGGGAGTGAATGTTTGTGGATGGGGTGCCAGTCAAGTGGGCTGCTTTGTTCTGGATGGTGTCAAGCTTCTTGAGTGTTGTTGGAGCTGCAATGATCCAGGTAAGTGGAGAGTATTCCATCACGCACCTGACTTGTGCCTTGTAGATGGTGGACAGGCTTTGGGGAGTCAGGAGATGAGTTACTCGCCGCAGGATTCCTAGCCTCTGACCTACTCTTGTAGCAATGGGCGGCACAGTGGCGCAGTGGTTAGCACCGCAGCCTCACAGCTCCAGCGACCCGGGTTCAATTCTGGGTACTGCCTGTGTGGAGTTTGCAAGTTCTCCCTGTGTCTGCGTGGGTTTTCTCCGGGTGCTCCGGTTTCCTCCCACAAGCCAAAAGACTTGCAGGTTGGTAGGTAAATTGGCCATTATAAATTGCCCCTAGTTATAGGTAGGTGGTAGGGAAATATAGGGACAGGTGGAGATGTGGTAGGAATATGGGATTAGTGTAGGATTAGTATAAAGGGGTGGTTGATGGTCGGCACAGACTCGGTGGGCCGAAGGGCCTGTTTCAGTGCTGTATCTCTTTAAAAAAAAAAATAAATAAAATATGGCTACTGCAGTTCAGTTTCTGGTCAATGGTAACCTCCATGAAGTTGATAGTGGTGGATTCAGCGATTGTAATGCCATTGAATGTCAAGAGCAGATGGTTAGATTCTGTCTTGTTGGAGATGGTCATTGCCCGGCACTTGTGTGGCATGAATGTTACTTGCCACTTATCAGCCCATGCCTGGATATTGTCCAGGTCTTGCTGCATTTCTGCATGGACTGCTTCAGTATCTGATAAGTCGCGAATGGTGCTGAACATTGTGTAATCATCAGCGAACTTCCTCACTTCTGACCTTATGATGGAGAGAAGGTCATTCATGAAGCAGCTGAAGATGTTGGGGCCTAGGCCACCTGAGCAGCAGCTGACGTCACTGCGGTGCATCCGTGAGGTTGAGAGCTTCGTGGGTGGCACGTTTATAATTGTGGTCAGAGAGAGAGGGGTGACCACCAGACAGTCAAGAAGAAACAGGAAGGTAGTGCAGGAGACTCCTGAGTGCATCTCACTCTCCAACAGGTATTCAATTCTGAATACTGAGGAAAGTGATTAGTTCATCTGGGGAGTGCTGCCAAGTAACTCAGCTGTATAGCAGGGCACAAAGAAGACTAGAAGAGCGATAGTGATAGGAGATTTGATAGTCGGGGGAACTGACAGGTGTTTCTGTGGCCGCAGACGTAAATCCAGAATGGTGTGTTGGCTCCATGGTGCCAGGGTCAAGGATATCACTGAGCAGCTGCAGAGCACCCTGAGTAGGGAACAATGAACAGCCAGAAGTCGTGGTTTGCATTGGTACCAATGACATAGGTAGGAAGAGGGTTGTGGTCCTGCAGAAAGAGTTTAGTGAGCTAGGTAAGAAATTAGCAAGCAGGACCCCAAAGTAGTAATCTCCAGATCGCTCCCAGTACCATGCACAAGTGAGTATAGAAATAAGACAGTGCAGGTGAATGCGTGGCTGGAAAGATGATGTGGGAGGGAGGACTTCAGAACTGGTCCCAGTGTCCCAGGAATCTAGAGAAGGTGGGACCTGGATGAGTTGCAACTGAACAGAGCTAGGACAAATTTCTTTGTAGGGCGATTTTGCTAGTGCTATTCAGGAGGGTTTAGACTAATTTGGCAGGGATGTGGGAACTAGGAGGAAATGTCAGAGAAACACTGAGGTGCACAGAATACTGGCAGAGATACATAGCACTAGAGTAGAGAATAGTAAGTTATTAGGTGGGGTCAGAGTAAGGGAGAAAGTAATAAAGTCTAAATCAGGGTTTATGTGCATGTACGTGAATGCACGGAGTGTTGTTAATAAGGTAGGGTGAATGAATCCAGAGCTCCCTGGATGGCAAAAATGGTAGAGATTAAGATAAAGAAGAAAAAGTGTGCTTATGACAGATGCCAGGTAGAGAATACTATTGAGAACCAGGCTGAATATAGAAGCTTCAGAGGGGAAATGGAAAAGCAAAGAGAGAGCATGAACAGAGACTGACAGCTAACAAAAGTGTATCCCAAAGTTTTCTATAGATATATAAATAGTGAAAGGGTGGTAAATGGAAAAGTGGGGCCAATTAAGGACCAACAAGGGGATTTGCGCATGGAGGCAGAGGGCATAGCTGAAGTATTAAATGAATACTTTGCATCTGTCTTTACCAAGGAAGAAGATGCAACCCAGGAAATAGTGAAAGAGGAGGTAAGTCAGACACCAGAAGGGTTTAAAATTGATAAGGAGGAAGTGTTGGGTAGGCTGTCTGTACTTAAAGTGGATAAAGCACCAGGACCAGATGAAATGCGTCCAAAGATACTGAGGGAAGTGAGCTTGGAAATCGTGGAGGCACTGGCCATAATTTTCAGTCTTCTTTAGACTCTGGTGGTGCCAGAAGACTGGAGAATTGCAAACGTTAAACCCTTGTTCAAAAAAGGGTGTAAAGATAAGCCCAGCAACAACATGCCAGTCAGTTTAACTTGGGTGGTGGGGAAACTTCTAGAAAGATTAATACGAGACAAAATTAATCGTCACATGGACAAATGCGGATTAATTAAAGAAAGTCAGCATGGATTCCTGAAGGGAACATCATGTTTAACTAACTTGCTGAGGTTTTTTGAAGAGGTAACAGAGAGCATTGATGAGGGCAATGCAGTTGTTGTGGTATATAAGGATTTCCAAAAGGCGTTTGGTACAGTGCCACACAGCAGATTGTGAGCAAAGTTATAGCTCATGGAATAAACGGGACAGTAGCAACATGGATACAAAATTGGCTGAGTGACAGGAAACAAAGAGTCGTGGCTAATGGATGTTTTTTGGTCTGGAGGAAGGTTTGTAGTGGAGTTCCCCAGATGTCAGTGTTGGGACCCTTGTTTTTCTTTATATATGAGTGACCTAGACCTTGGTGTACAGGGCACAGTTTCAAAGTTTGCGGATGATACGAAACTTAGAAGCATCGTGAACTGTGAGGAGGATAGTGTAAAACTGCAAAAGGACATAGACAGGTTAGTGGAATGGGCGGACAGGTAGCAGATGAAGTTCAATGCCGAGAATTGTGAAGTGATCCATTTTGGTAGGAAGAACATGGAGAGACGATATAAAATAAAGGGTACAATTCTAAACTGGGTGCAGGAGCAGAAGACCTGGGTGTATATGTGCATAAGTCATTAAAGGTTGCAGAACAGGTTGATAGAGTGGTTAGTAACGCATACAGTATCCTGGGCTTTATTAATAGGGACATAGGGTACAAGAGCAAGGAAGTTATGTTGAACTTGTATAAGACACTAGTTCGGCCTCAACTGGAATACTGCGTCCAGTGCTGGGTGCTACACGTTAGGAAGGATGTGAAGGCATTAGAGAGGGTGAAGAAGAGATTCACGAGAATGATTCCAGGGATTAAGAACTTTAGTTATGAAGATAGATTGGAGAAGTTGGGACGGTTTTCCTTGGAGAAGAGAAGGCTGACAAGAGATTTGATAGAGGTATTCAAAATCATGAGGGGTCTGGACAGAGTAGATAGGGAGAAACTGTTCCCACTCGTGAAAGGAGCAAGAATGAGAGGGCTCAGATTTCAAGTAATTGTTAAAAGAACCAAAAGCGACATGAGGAAAAACTTTTTCACACGAGTCATTAAGGTCTGGAATGCACTGCCTAAGAGTGTGGTGGAGGGAGGTTCAATTGAAGCATTCAAAAGGGAATTAGACTGTTGTATGAAAAGTAAGAATGTACAGGGTTATGGGGAGAAGGCGGGGGAGTGGCACTAGGTGAATTGCTCATTCCGAGAGCCAGTGTAGACACGATGGGCCGAATAGCTCCTTCTGTGCTGTAATAATTCTGTGATTTTGTGATTTATGAAATCACCCTGTTCATATTAGTTTGTTTTAAAATAATGAGGTTTTAAAGAAAAGCAAACCATGACTTGACTGCTTCTGTAGTCCAAGCCAGCATACCTCGTGTTTGTACAATTGGTCGATTTGATTTGTGGACTTGCTTTTTACTTTAGAAGCTCTGTGGTGTCCATAAACTCTATAAACTATAGCATTCCCTGGATAGATTTGAACCCTTTTACATGTTATATGGGTTATACTGTACTTTAATTTGAAGAAAGATGACTTTAGTAACCAAAAGCTGAGTCCAAGTGCCTGAATGATTCAACAAGCTGTGCCAATAATTTTGTTACAAACCAAAGATCGATCTCTAGTGTGTAATTAAAAAGTTATGTTATCTGCATTTTGATACTACTCATAAAACTTGAATTGGAAGAAGAAAAACAATTTTCTGTGGGTAATATGAATAGACAGGGCAGTAGGCAGTATTTGGCTGGCTACTGTTTGATGTGCTGTGGGTTTAATCCTTATTTGGTATGCACTGTATATCCTCCATAAATTTAACTATACTAATTAATTTCAAGGATGAGCAATTTACATTTTACTTTGTCAATTTCTCTTCAGAATATAGTGCAGAAGTAAGAGACCAGCTGTGAATAGATTAGCAGTCTTTATAGAGGTATTCCGAGGACTACATGCATTGCTTTGAGGCCTGTATAGCCATATGTGCCAAGTTAACGAGATAGTGGATTGAGTATGAATGCATCTATAGTATACTGTAACACATCTACTTTTGCTTTGTGTGCTAAGAAATCTAAACTCTAGTGTAGCGATAACCAGTTAGAAGCTGAATATATCAGGATGATAGACTAAAGTTTGATGTATACATCAGAACAAAACTGCTTATAATTGGAATAATCATCCAAGGGAAATCTTCTGGGTGAGCAATGTTTGTGCTCAACTACCTTTTGTGAATTTTGGCACAGTGCTAAAGGTAGCTGTGCAGCCTGCTGCTAGTTGTTGCTCCAGTTCCACGGTGAACAGTTGGTTGGCCTATACTTCCAACTGTAACCACTGAGGGGATGTGATATTTGGTAATGTTTTATGTTACGACCGAGGTGGGAGGAGTGTACTGTTAATTCAGTCCCACTTCTCCACAGGACACAACATATATTTAAATTTTCCCACTTACTGAAACAGTCAATCATATACTCTACTTTTCCCCAGAATAAAGCACACCAACAAGGTTACTTTAACAAACAACGAACTTATCAGTTTATGAATAACCAAGTCTTAACCAATAACAAAGCAAACATACATGCGAATTAAAATATTAAAGCCTCTTATTTATACTAGCCCACACACACACACATACATACACAACTGGTTCACCGGGAGAAAAGAAAAAAGGGATTTTTGTTTACAGCTATTACAAAGAAACAAGGAATAAAAAAAACACTTAGACTGAAAAGTAGGTATGGAAGGTGTGCTTTGTTTTGGTGAGGTGTCCCAAAGGCTAATAGGATCTTCCCAGGACAGTTCCTTCCAGGCGATGTTGAAGATCAGTTTGGGTAGGTGTTCAAAAAGATGTAGCTACAGAAGACTTCACATAGGTCTTCCATCAGGTGTGCAGCAATAAAGGTTTCAATTCTCACACATTCGATGGAGAGTTCCTTCAAAGATGCGAGGTTTCTGCAAACATGCAGGATTTCTTCAAATACAGGAGGCAACAGGAAACACACTTGACACAGGATTTTCTTTTTAAGAGAAAGATGGGCTAGCTGGATCTTCTTTTATTCTCCTGGCAGGTCAATAAGCAAACTCCAGCTGCCTGTTTTTAACAGTTCAAAATGGAACTAAAACCTTTCCAGAGGCAAGTCGTGTGACATCTATAAATCCTTGCTTGTCACTTCCTTGCAAATAGCTCTTCAGGTCGAAACACAACCCCCTGTTGGGTTTATTTGCAAACAGGTGTCTTCCAGTAAAACTTGTTTACATTCAGTCCAAACCTTCAGGTAACTTCTTTTAAGAAAAACACCCAAAGTTCAGCTTCTTCCAGATTCCAGCATCCGTGGAATCCTTTTCAGTTTATAAAATATAGATGCTCAAGTTTTAACAAAAATGGAAACCCTCAAACAATTATTAGAGTTACTAAATATTTTAGAGGGTAATGGGGTTTTTTAAAGTACAGTATCATTTCTTTATGGCTGGAGCATGTAATTTCTTTCAAAAATGAGGATGGTGTATTGGCAATTAATTGCACAAGTAGTTTTTAAATATATTGAGGGTGACAATCTTTATTTTTAAAGAAATTCAGAACTGCATCTTTTTCAGGCTAAAAACACTAATTCTTTCCGATCTTTCTTCCCTTGTAACTACAACTCCGACTCTCGCGACCAGTTTCATGGCTCTTCTCTGCACTGCCTCCAGTGTTTGAATGACTCCTTTGATTCTTAAGATGGTGGTGATGGCTCCTGGATCCAAACAATAGTCGAAGAGAACTGAAGAGTATCTATCTCTGCTTGTCCTTGGGTAGCTGCACTCTTAAAAACAAATGTTCTTGACTTTGCTCTGCACAGTTCCAGGAGAGCAGGAACCATTGTATTTAATCATTTCCTTCTATACCTATCCCTAATATTCAGCCTTAATCCCAACCAGATATTTTATCCATCTGTTTTACAAACAGTTCATCAACATTGTTTAAAAGGTTTTTTATAAATTTATTTTGAATGAATTTTTACAAACAATATTAAATTAGAAACTTGAAAGGTTTCACTCCAAGTGTTGAAATCATTTCAATGCATCATATCTTATTTGAAACCATCACGTTAAGTAATACCTCTTTTGATTAAAAAAATATGTATTATGACCATTAATAATTCCTGCAGTTCATAATCTCTAATCTTAACTGGAGTAATATGAAAAAGTGGAATGAACAAAATTTGAAGCAGAAGTTTTTTAACTTCAGTTTGTGTTTTCATATTTCCTTTATTATAGAACAGTTTTTGAGATTTGTTTTATCTAACAAGATTCAAATCAAAACCAAATCCTGATGCTAATTTTTTTTTTTGTTACCAACAGAGTGAAACAGCAGATGATTATGCAGTAAGAGGTTAATTAAAGCAGTTAATTTATTTCATTTTGGCTCACTGAAGCATTCAGATGACACAAACCTTATACGTATTGACAGAGAGAGAATCATCTGAAATTGTAAGAAAGCTGTATGTAGATTTTTATTATGGATATTACCCAGTACATATTGCGTTGCAGTGGAATGGCGTTGGTTTGTGGCTCAGTGAGTTTGAACACAGAATACCATAAGGTCATGAGATGTGTGTTTCTGCCCGATATCCCCCATATAATGAATTTCTAAATTCAGAAGTACAATCATGAACAGAAGCCAGGTATGTGCAGGACTGCTCCCAGAGGAAAAAAATCAATTCTGACCATTCTGCTGTATGTCCTAGTGGTGGAGCAGGGAACCTGCCATTGCTTTAGCCAAATACAGCACATGGAGCTGGTGACATAATAAGAAAAGGGAGTACTATACTGCACAACAGAAACAAAATCTGTTCTAATAAAAATTCCAACCTGCTGGGCAGTTTCCAGAATTTTCTATTTTATTTTGTATTTTATTGTACTTGAATTTTATTTTCTTCCAGTTGTTACCATCTCCTTGTTTGACTGCAACAGGGTTTATTTCTTTTAAACAGTGAATGTGCTCACCAGTTCATTGAGTGGATAACTCTTTATGTGCTATGATCATAAAAGAACCAATCGAACAGGTTTTCTTGAGTTTAAATAAGAAAGAAGTTAGTTTATTGCACCTAAAATCAAAACCCGATCTAGGTAAGAACAATAAACAATGCTTCAACTTTCTCTCTCTCTCTCTCTCTTTCTCTTTCTCTTTCTCTTTCTCTTTCTCTTTCTCTTTTTTTCTCTTTTTTTCTCTTTTTTTCTCTTTTTTTCTCTTTTTTTCTCTTTTTTTCTCTTTTTTTTCTCTTTTTTTTCTCTTTTTCTCTCTCTTCTCTTTTTCTCTCTTTCTCTCTTTCTCTCTTTCTTTCTCTCTTTCTTTCTTTCTTTCTCTCTTTCTCTCTTTCTTTCTCTCTCTCTCTCTTTCTTTCTCTCTTTCTCTCTTTCTCTCTTTCTCTCTTTCTTTCTCTCTCTCTCTCTCTCTCTCTCTCTCTCTCTCTCTCTCTCTCGCACACTCCTTTTCTGGAGCAATTTGTTCAGGTGGCGTTGAGGATTTATCCGGCAGGCTTTTCCAGCGTCTCAGGAGAAATGTGGCGACAGGGAGGTTCAAGCAGGTCTTTCAGGAGGAATGCAGCATCACTTTCTCTATTTCTTACACTTGCTTCTAAGAGCTTCTCAAAGAGATGGAAAAACTATCAGGCTTTTCAAAGAACTGGACTGAAAAGTCAGTTGCGAACCCGCCTCCGCCTGGCCTGGGGATCCCGACTGCATTTTGCGGTCTGAGGCCGGAAGTCCCGCCTAATGGAGCTGCTGACCAGTCAGCGGGCTGGCAGCTCTCAGTCCCAGCAGCGCCACTGGGAACTTTGGCCACAGCTGGGACTGCAACCCAGCTGAAAATGGAAGATGTCGGAGAGTCCCGGAGAATGGGTAAGTTTTTAGGGCCTCGCCGGGGGCATTCGGTCGGGCCCTGGTGAGGCAAGGGTTTTTGACGGAGTGGGGTGGGGGAGGGGGTGTGTTGGGTGTTGTGGGTGGTTGGGGCATTGGGGACAGCCCTCAGTTGGGCACAGGGTGCCTTATCTGGAGGCCCCCCTCCCCCCAGGCCGTTGGAAAGCTGCTTATTTTTAACAGGTGGCTTTTCTCAGGCCTGGGCCACTGGCCAGCCAAGGGTAAAATTCCTGTTGCAGCGGGTGGAGGCCCTTAAGTGGCTGTTAACTGGCCACATCAGGGCCATGATGGCCTGGGTTGGGCAGGCCGTTTTTCGCCGCCACCCTGCGTAAAGTGGCGGTGGAGGCGGGAGTGGGTTGGGAAGGGCCCTCCGAGCCCCCAGGTTCATTTTAAGCCCCCCTGCCACCATCCTACTCTTTGAGGGACGGGGTGCATAAAATTCTGGCCCTAGTTTCATATCACCATTACTGAGACTATCATCGATTGTCTTAAAAACCCATCTGATTCACAAATGTCCTTTAGAGAAGACCTTACCTGGTCTGACCTGCATGTTACTACAGACCCACAACAATGTGGTTGACTACTAACTGCACTCTGAAATGGCCTAGCAAACCACTCCGTTGTCAAGGGCAAATAGGGCAACAAATGCTGGCCTTGCCAGCGAAACCCACATTAAAGAATAAATTACTGCATGTGCACAGTAAATTGTGTATTATTACATAGCAATAGCTCTACACCTATAAAAACTATTCTTGTTAACATCCTATCAAAAAAGAAAATTATGATTTATGTGCAGTTTGAAGCATAATTTATTACTTTATTAATTTTGCCATGATTCGAATATGTCAAATCCTGCTGCAATAGCTTGTCATATTGTCAGTGTTCTCTGTAGTATCTGATGACAATACTGTGAGTTTAAGTAAAATTGAACAATATTTTGTAGTTGAGGGCTTAAGTTTGTTTGTGGATCAGGGTCTAATTGTACTGCAGTATAAATATACAGGAAAATTGTCAAACTAATTGTGCCCTGTATTTTGGCAAGTGGTATAAGGCCATGTCAAGAAGGTAGTTTTATACTGCTTTGATTTTGCAGCAGCTGTATTAGTAGTGCAATTGTTGCAAATTGATTTTTTTTCTGAAAATTCCCAAATGTGTTTTTTGACCATCCTGCCAGCCCTTCTCAGGCATTAAAACCTTGATTTTAACATAACCCTCCAGGCAGAAAAGGGATTGGTTTGGGTGGATTGCCCATTTAACACCCAGCCCTATATTCTCTATTGATTTCAATGGAGAGTGAAATCGGGTGGGATGTAAAACAGGCATCTGACTCAAATCCACCCCTTGCCTACTGGGAAAGTTAGGTTAAAATCATGGCTTTAAAAATTGGCTGGTATTTGGATGTTAGGGTTAATGAAGTTTTATATGTGTGTAAGCTCACATATGCGGGGCTGGGTTTACTTTACCAGAGGGTGATGTGGAGTCAGCAGTATAATAGCACAGCTGGCTCCATATCTTTTCAAGCAACAGTTAGAACATTAAGATGAGAGACTGGTATTACGCAAGTGTAAATTGGCAGAAAGTATAGATGGATCGGTGATGTTTAGCTGAGATAATCACCACCTATTTTTGGGTACAAATCACAACAGTTTTATTTGGGGATTTATAAATCCTATTGTTTTTGTTTCAGGGAGCCTTTTTGTAGAATTATGCTCAGTAAATTAAGAAAGATCACATAAAAGGCTGGTTACAAAAATTGAGGCTCATGCAATAGGAGAGTCAGTGTTGAATTGGATATAAAATTGGCTTAAGGACAGAAAACAGCGAGTCATAGTAAATGGTTACTTTTCAGACTAGAGGATGGGAGACCGTGGTGTCCTCCAAGGTTCCGTGCTGGGACCACTGATTTATTGCTATATATATAAATGACTTGGATCTTGAAATACAAAGTAAAATCTCAAAATTTGTTGTTGACACTAAACTTGGAGCTGCGGCAACGGTAAGGATGATGAACCATCTGCAACAGGACATAGGCTGGCAGAATGGGCAGAGAGGTGGCAGATGGAATTAAATACTGACACGTGTGAGGTGATGCATTTTGGCAGAACAATGGGGAGAGACAATGTATACTTAATGGCACAGTTCTAAAGAATGTACAGGAATAATGGGACCTGGGGGTGCATGTGCATAGATCTTTGAAGTTGGCAGGACATATTGAGAGAGTGGTTAGTAAAGCATATGGGATCTTGGGCTTCATAAATAGAAGCATTGATTACAAAAGCAGGGAAGTTATGCTGACCCTTTATACAGCTCTGTTTAAGCCCCATCTGGAGTGTTGCATCCAGTTCTGGTAACCACACTTCAGGAAAGATGTGAGGATCCTTGAGAGGGTGCTGAGGAGATTTACCACAATGGTTCCGGGGTGGAGGACTTTAGTTACAAGGCAAGGTTAGAAAAGCTGGGTTTGTTCTCCTTAGAACAAAGGATATTGACGGGACATTTAATAGAAGCATACAAGATTATGACAGGCTTAGATAAGTCAAACAAGGAAAAACTGTTCCCATTAACATATAGTACTCAGACTAGGGGACACAGATTGAAAGTTTTGGGCAAAAGGTGCAGGGGGAATATGAGGAAGCACTGTTTTATGCAGCGGGTGGTAATGACTTGGAACTCGCTGTCACAAGGGTTGTGGAAGCGGAGGTGATCAATGACTTTAAGAGGAAGTTGGATGACCACCTGAGAGAAATAGACTTGCAGGAATTGTGCCGGGGAGTGGGACTGACTACATAAGCTCTGTGGAGAGCTGGCATGGACTCAATGGGTTGAATGGCGGCCTCCTGTGCTGCAAATGACTCGATGACTCTATATTGCTCTTGATGTATTCTGATACAAGGATGGTAGTATCTCGATGTATGTTTAATGCATGTTATTTTAAGATTTAGTTATAATTAAATTAGCAGGTTCAACTGGCTGTTTAAAGAATAATTAAAAAGGAGATGTAATTAAATTCTGAACTATTCAGGCATTTTCCTTTGGATCAACTGTATTTAATGGTGCAGAAAAATATATTTTACTTTTGCTAGTCAACAGAAAGTGCTGGAGGAATGATAATCAGGGAAAAAGAACAGTTGTCTTGTTGGCTAAATTGACTTTGCAATCAGTACTTATTTTCAAATCTCAATATTATTTTGTATTAACTGAGTTTTGCTTGATTTTGCCTGGTGCAATAAGGGAGCTATTGCTTGCTGTCACAACTCAAAACAGTATTTCATTTCCTGCAGCGGTGGGCTACATTACATGGTCTGGAATGGGCTCCAACAGAAAACTATAGATTTAGGTTCTTCTACACATAGAACTGGTTTACAGTACGTTTACTAACCCCTGAGGAAAACGCACCATTCTTTTTATGATGCGCTCTAATCATTGTGATTTTCAGGTCTTCCAGAGCATACCAAACATCTTTATAATTTGATAGATATATTGTACAACAGCTTGCTTTAAAACTACTTTGTGCTGAATACATGAAATGTTAGAACTACTTTATAGCTGATATTCAGAATTTTATGCTACTCAGAGAAACTCACCTCTAAGGAGTGTACTGTTAGACAGGTGGTAAGGGGTATGGGTGATTCTCACTGTTCACCTCCCAACTGACCCCAATTGTGTTTTGTTAAAATGATGCTTTAGCCCCTGAGTGTCTTTAAGGTCAAATAAACAGACAAATGACAGGTTTTCCTCAAAGGTTAAAAAAAAAGTTTTTTTTTTAAAAAAACAATTCCTGAAATGATCGCAACCTCACACACACGCATTCATCCACACGTACATAGGAACATAGGAAATAGGAGGAGGAGTAGGCCATTCTGCTACATCATGGCAGATCTTTTACCTCAACACCATTTTATCGCACTATCCCCACATCCCTTGATATCTTTAATATCTAGAAATCTATCAAATTCTGTCTTGAATATACTTAATGACTGAGCCTCCACAGCCCCCATAAGTACAGAATTCTAAAGCTAAACCACCCTCTGAATGAAGAAATTCCTCCTCAATTCAGTCCTAAATGACCTACCTCTTATTCTGAAACTGTGTCCCCTGGTTCTAGCCCCACAGCCAGGTGAAACATCCTTCCTGCATCTACCCTGTAAGAAGTTTGTATGCTTCAGTGAGGTCCCTTCTCATTCATCTAAAATTTAGAGAATATAAGCATAGTCTGTTCAATCTCTCCTCATAGGACAATCCCACCATCCCAGTGATCAGTCTGGTGAACCTTTGTTGCACTCCTTGTATGACAAGTTTATCCTCCCTTAGGGTAAGAGGTAGTTTTAAGTCCCAAGTAAGGTAAATGTTCGTAGTTTACAGAATATTATTGAATCTTCTTGGGAAGAAAAGTCCTCGTTTTAAAAACAAAAGTTGCAGGCCTAATTATTCACTGTCTTGAACTTGGGAAGGTATGATAGAGCTCTAGTGGTTGTAATATAGCCCAAAGCTGGTGGTATGTCATTTGTTAGCTTCACAGATGGTTAGTCTGAAAGTCACTTTGTGATGTCTCTGCTGTGGTGGCAATTCTTAGTCAGCAGGGTTCTTCTCCAAAGGATCATCCTCCGCCATTTCCACCACCACCAAATGCGTCCTCCTTCCCTGTCTGTATTCTGAAGGGATTGTTCCCTCTGCAACACCCTGGTCCACTCCTCCATTACCCCCGACACCTTGTACCCTTCCCACGGCACCTTCCCATGCAATCACAGCAGGTGTAATACCTGCCCTTTTACCTCCTGTCTCCTCACCATCCAAGGTCCCAAACACTCCTTTCAGGTGAAGCAGCGATTTACTTGTACTACTTTCAATTTAGTATATTGTATTCGCTGGAAGGCAGCAGTTACGGGTTATAAGTCCAGCTCAATTGGTGTAGAGATTGGGTGCCACGGGTTGCCTTTGTCGGTGGGAGAGGTCATCGCATCTCACTGGACAGCTACCGCCCGCCTCAGATCGGGCAGCCCCCAGTCAGTAAGGTTCTGTCCCGCCACAGTCCACCTGCTTCAGTGGGTGCTTGGAGCTCAGGGTCATTGCCCGATAAGTGGACTGTAAATAGCCCAACAAAAAAAGGAAAGAAGGTACCAGCCCTTCGTTTTGCAAGCTGGAATGTCAGAACTATGTGTCCTGGCCTGTCGGAAGACCTTACACAAATCAACGATTCTCGGAAGACCGCCATCATTAACAACGAGCTCAGCAGACTCAATGTGGACATTGCAGCACTTCAGGAGACACGCCTCCCTGCGAGCGGATCTCTGAGAGCAAGACTACACCTCCTTCTGGCAGGGTAGGGATCCTGAAGAACCAAGACAGCATGAAGTGGGCTTCGCCATCAGAAACTCTTTGCTCAGCATGATAGAGCCACCCTCAAATGGCTCGGAACGCATACTGTCCATCCGACTGTTCACCGCCTCTGGTCCAGTACACCTACTCAGTATCTATGCTCCAACACTCTGCTCTCCACTTGAAGCTAAAGACCAGTTCTACAAGGAACTCCATAATATCATTAGTAGCATCCCCAATACCGAACACCTGTTCCTGCTGGGGGACTTTAATGCCAGGGTTGGGGCCTACCATGACTCATGGCCCTCCTGCCTTGGGCGCTATGGCATTGGAAGGATGAATGAGAATGGATAGAGACTGCTTGAGTTGTGTACCTATCATAACCTCTGCATCACTAACTCGTTTCACACTAAACCGTGTCACCAGGATTCTTGGAGGCACCCAAGATCACGTCGTTTCACCAGTTGGACCTCATTGTCACAAGGCGAGCCTCTTTAAACAGCATTCAAATCACACGCAGCTTCCACAGTGTGGACTGCGACACCACTCTCTAGTGTGCCGCAAGGTTAGACTCAAACCAAAGAAGCTGCATCACTCCAAGCAGAAGGGCCGCCCGCGCATCAACACTAGCAGAATCTCTCATCCGCAGCTGTTACATAGGTTTCTAAATTCACTTGAAAAAGCCCTTCAAAATACTCCTACAGGGGATGCAGAGACCAAGTGGGCCGACATCAGAGACGCCATTTATGATTCAGCAATGACCACCTATGGCAAACGTGTGAAGCGGAATGTAGACTGGTTTCAATCTCATTTTGAAGAGCTGGAACCTGTCACAGCTGCTACGCGCACTGCACTGCTGAACTACAAGAAAGCCCCCAGCGAGTTAACATCTGTAGCACTTAAAGCAGCCAGAAGCGCTGCACAAAGAACAGCCAGGCACTGTGCAAATGACTACTGGCAACACCTATGCAGTCATATTCAGCTGGCCTGTGACACCGGAAACATCAGAGGAATGTATGATGGCATTAAGAGAGCTTTTGGGCCAACCATCAAGAAGATCGCCCCCCTCAAATCAGGGGACACAATCACTGACCAACGCAAGCAAATGGACCGCTGGGTGGAGCACTACCTAGAACTGTACTCCAGGGAAAATGTTGTCACGGAGACCGCCCTCAATGCAGCCCAGTCTCTGCCAGTCATGGACGAGCTGGACGTACAGCCAACAAAATCAGTACTCAGTGATGCCATTGATTCTCTAGCCAGCGGAAAAGCCCCATGGGAAGGACAGCATTACCCCTGAAATAATCAAGAGTGCCAAGCCTGCTATACTTCCAGCACTCTACGAACTGCTTTTTCTGTGCTGGGATGAGAGAGCAGTACCACAGGACATGCGCGATGCCAATATCATCACCCTCTATAAGAACAAGGGTGACAGCGGTGACTGCACCAACTACCGTGGAATCTCCCTGCTCAGCAGAGTGGGGAAAGTCTTGGCTCAAGTCGCTTTAAACAGGCTCCAGAAGCTGGCTGAGCGCGTCTACCCTGAGGCACAGTGTGGCTTTCGAGCAGAGAGATCCACCATTGACATGCTGTTCTCCCTTCGTCAGATACAGGAGAAATGCTATGAACAACAGATGCCCCTCTATGTTGCTTTCATAGATCTCACCAAAGCCTTTGACCTGGTCAGCAGACGTGGTCTCTTCAGACTACTAGAAAAGATCGGATGTCCACCAAAGCTACTAAGTATCATTACCTCATTCCATGACAATATGAAAGGCACAATTCAGCATAGCGGTGCCTCATCAGACCCCTTTCCCATCCTGAGTTGCGTGAAACAGGGCTGTGTTCTCGCACCTACACTGTTTGGGATCTTCTCTCTGCTGCTCTCCCATGCGTTCAAATCTTGAGAAGAAAGAAATTTTCCTTCACACAAGATCTGGTGGCAGGTTGTTCAACCTTGCCCGTCTAAGAGCGAAGACCAGAGTACGGAAAGTCCTCATCAGGGAACTCCTTTTTGCTGACGATGCTGCATTAACATCCCACACAGAAGAGTGTCTGCAGAGACTCATCGACAGGATTATGGCTGCCTGCAACAAATTTGGCCTAACCATCAGCCTCAAGAAAACGAACATCATGGGATAGGACGTCAGAAATGCTCCATCCATCAATATTGGCGACCACGCTCTGGAAGTGGTTCAAGAGTTCACCTACCTAGGCTCAACTATCACCAGCAACCTGTCTCTCGATGCAGAAATCAACACACGCAAGGGAAAGGCTTCCACTGCGATGTCCAGACTGGCCAAGAGAGTGTGGGAAAATGGCGCACTGACACGGCACACAAAAGTCCGAGTGTATCAAGCCTATGTCCTCCGTACCTTGCTCTACGGCAACGAGGCCTGGACAATGTATGTCAGCCAAGAGCGACGTCTCAATTCATTCCATCTTCGCTGCCGCCGGAGAATCCTTGGCATCAGGTGGCAGGACCGTATCTCCAACACAGAAGTCCTCAAGGCAGCCAACATCCCCAGCATATACACCCTACTGAGCCAGCAGCGCTTGAGATGGCTTGGCCATGTGAGCCGCATGGAAGATGGCAGGATCCCCAAAGACACATTGTACAGCGGACACGCCACTGGTATCAGACCCACCGGCCGTCCTTGTCTCCGCTTTAATGACGTCTGCAAACCCGACATGAAGTCCTGTGACATTGATCACAATTCGTGGGAGTCAGTTGCCAGCAATCGCCTGAGCTGGCGGGCAGCCATAAAGGCGGGGCTGAAGTGTGGCGAGTTGAAGAGACTTAGCAGTTGGCAGGAAAAAAGATAGAAGCGCAAGGGGAGAGCCAACTGTGTAACAGCCCCGGCAACCAATTTTATCTGCAGCACCTGTGGAAGAGTCTGTCACTCTAGAATTGGCCTTTATAGCCACTCCAGGCGCTGCTTCACAAACCATTGACCACCTCCAGGCGCTTACCCATTGTCTCTCGAGACAAGGAGGCCAAAGAAGATTCGCTGCTCACAATGTGGTCTCCTCTGCATTGGGGAGATCGAATGCAGATTGTGTGACCGCTTTGCGGACACCTGCACTCAGTCTGAAAGCATGCTCCTGAGCTTCCAGTTGCTTGCCATTTCAACACCCAATCTCCACCACCCCTTTGCACCCCCACCCCCAGCTCTCATGCTCACATATCTGTCTTTGGCCTGCTGCAGTCTTCTCGTGAACATCATTGTAAGCTTGAGGAACAGCACCTCATCCGATTAGGCACTCTCCAACCTTCCAGATTGAACATTGAGTTCAATAATTTCAGAGCATGACTGGCCCTTATATTTTATTTTGTTTTATCTTTTTTTTACCATGTGCCTGTCTTAAACTGGGTTTTTCATTTTGTGCTTTTGCAAGGGCTGTTCATTATTCTGTCATTAACACTCTCTCTGCGCTAATGTTTTGACTTTCACCACACCATAAGCACACTCCCTTTGCCTTTGCCCCATGACCTCCTTGTCAGTTAATCTCTCCGGCCCTCTGTCCTATCTCACACCGTCCCTTTTGTCCTCCTTCCCCCCCCCCCCCCACCCCCACCACTGCTTTACTTGCAGAAAACCTATTATATTTCTAACCTTTGCCAGTTCTGATGAAAGGTTAACTCTGCTTCTCTTTCCACAGATGCTGCCAGACCTGCTGAGTATTTCCAGAACTTTGTTTTTATTTCAGATTTCCAGCATCTGCAGTATTTTGCTTTTATTTTAGGGTTCTTCTCTTGCCTTGGTGGATCCTTCTGTGACGTTGGCTTGCTTCCCCCCCCTCCACTCCTCCACTCTCTCCAGAGAGCTACCTTTTAATGTAAAAAATCTCTCTCAGTAGCTTCTGTTCGGAGATTTAGTTTAGTTATACAGCACTGAAACAGGCCCTTCGGCCCACCGAGTCTGTGCCGACCATCAACCACCCACTTATACTAATCCTACACTAATCCCATATTCCTACCACATCCCCACCTGTCCCTACATTTCCCTACCACCTACCGATACTAGTAGCAATTTATAATGGCCAATTTACCTACCAACCTGCAAGTCTTTGGCATGTGGGAGGAAACCGGAGCACCCGGAGAAAACCCATGCAGACACAGGGAGAACTTGCAAACTCCACACAGGCAGTACCCAGAATTGAACCCGGGTCGCTGGAGCTGTGAGGCTGCGGTGCTAACCACTGCGCCACTGTGCCGCATGGCCCTTTCCCCTGTTGTGATCATACAATGAGCCAAGAGATGATAACCATGGGCATCGTTTGGTGTTTGAATGGGAATCATTCTCTTATGTTTCTGCTTCACTTTATTCATCTTGCTTTAGCTATGAATCAGACTGTCTCCAGCATCCTCTGTTAATGTCGATCAGAGTCATTAAGATGCAGTAGCTCCTTTCAATTTCAGAGGGGTTCTCCTGAGAGCTCTTTCAGAGGAGGTTAATGAGCCTCTCCCTTGCAGACGAGTTTGTAGATTTCCAGGAGGGATCACATGGCTGTTAATCCATTTTTACTGTGCTATAAGTGTCCATGTTCTTGAGATTTTGTTTAGCAGTTGATTTTTCAAAAAATTCCTAATTCTTCCATTTCATTGTTTATTTTATCATGGCTCCTTCTGTGCATGACAATACCAAGGTTTCAGTTTGAAATCCATTGCTATTGTTTTTCAAGTCGGAAATAATGGATAATTGTTAAGGAGTAAGCTAATCAGGTAGTTTGGATGTTCTATGTTATATGTGCAAAGTCTGAGTCGGTTATAAGTTTTCTGAACTCTGATTAGATATTGCCACTTTGAAATCCTCCCATGGCAGAAATGTTATGTTTGTTTCTAGTTTATATGGTTGTTACTTTATATCAGCAGTGACAGCTATGCCAAAGCATTACATTTCCTTGATACATGACATTGGAAAGATAATGGTCATGAAATTGCAGTTATGTTGATTGAGAAATAAATCTGTAGTTGATTATCAGGCAACATGTTGCACCTGAACCCTCATAATTTCCCTTCTAAATGACTCCCACTGGTCTGATGTAGACTTTCCGATAAGAAGCTGCTCCCAGTTCACTTTGGCGAGATCCTGTTTTAACATATTGAAATCTGCCTTCCCCCAATTCAGTACTCTTACTTCCAGACCCTCTATGTCCTTTTCCTTAACGATCTTAAATCTTCGAGTTATGGTCACTGTCCCGGAAATGATCCCCCACTGCCACTTCTACCACTTGTCTGGTTTCATTCCCTAGGATTAAGTCCAGTACCGCTCCTCCTCTTGTAGGACTCTCTACGTGCTGGCTGAGAAAGCTCTCCTGAATGCACTTGAAGAATTCCACCCCCGTTAAGCTTTTTGCACTAATACTATCTCCTCTAATGTTGGGGAAGTTGAAATCCCCTACTATTATTACCCTATTATTATTGTACCTCTCTGAGATTTGCCTACATATCTGCTCCTCTACCACTGCCATTAACTCTGTTGCCCGTCCTTACTCGCACCAAGTCCTGTTCACCTGTCACCTCTGTGCTTGCTGACCTACATTAGTTCCCAGTCACGCAGTGTCTTGATTTTAAAATATTCATCCTTGTTTTCAAATCCTTCCATGCTCTCGTCTCTCTCGCTCTCACTATTCTCCCCTGGCCCCACCACTCTCCGATATCTGCGCTCATCTACTTCTGGCCTCTTGAGCATCCCCAATTTTAATTGCTTCATCTTGGGGGGGCTGTGTCTAGGTAGTAAGCTCTGGAATTCACTCCCTAAACCTCTTCATCGCTCTACACCTCTCTCTTCCTTTAAGATCCCCCTTAAAAATTACCTGTTTGACCAAGCTTTTGTCCATCTTCCATAATATCACCTTTAAAATGGCTTGGTGTCTTAATTTTTCTTTATAATTCTCCTGTGAAGTGCCTTGGAATGCTTTATTATGTAAAAGGCACTGTATAAATATAAGTTGTTGAGATGCAGAGAAAGGTACTGAAACCTTAAAATCAATGAAATGACATGGGGATCTTGGAGAATTAGGGGCAGAAGATGGATATTCAAGATATGAGATGAGCACAAGCAGGGATATTTTATGCATGAGTGATGCAGGAGAGAAATGAAATCCAAGCAATTATGAAAATTGTGAAAAATGATCAGTACCCCCAAGGGGTAGTTTATTTTTCACAATATAAAGTAAAAGCTTATCCTTTAAAGTGTAAGATGATAATGTACCTGGCAGCCTTGTGTGTATCAGTGGGGAAGGGAGGAAAGTGGCAACTGTCCAAGTCGGAGGTACAATTTGCATTGATAAGGGATAGCTTTTCTAGTTTAGAGTAAATGTTGGGCTGATATTTTGCATTATATGCATGAAGTCAGTCTTTTAATAATACCAATTTGCGTTATAAATCACTTGGGCTGAATTTAATGGAGTCGGTGGGGGTCTTGACACTGGCCCGAAAAGGCGAGGGGCACCTTGCCTTGGCCCTTCAGAGCCCCTCCGGTGCAATTTAATGGCGCTCGGGCACTTAAATGCCCACCTCCGGTGTCCCTGTCCCTTTTAAGGAAGGGGATCCTGCCTCCAAGAGCTGCTGGCCAATCAGAGGGCTGGCAGCTCAGTTTTATGAGCAGCACCACTGGGAGCACTGGCTACTGCCGGTACTACGCCAGGCCTGGGACCAGGCCCATCACTGGAGCCCCAGACCCAAGGTGTGTGTGGCGTGGTCACCGGGGCCAGTCCAGCAGGCCCAGGTGAGGGCGGGGGGTAGTGGTGTTAGTGGAGGGGGTGGCCTTTGCTCCCGGGGCCCTCCGTGGGCCATGGATTGCTCACGGAGGAGGCTCCCACCCAAGCCTTCAGGGAGGTTGCCTTGTTTTACTGGGTGACCTCCCCGCATTGCCACTTTAACGACCTCTGAGCAGGAAGGCCGTCTTCAGCCTTTCCTGCCCCCGACTTTATTGCAGGGTGACGGGACAGCGACAGGCACTCCGCCTCCCACCTTCCGCCGCTAGTCTATTGGCCCCCTCCCCCGCCTGCTTCCTAGCCCATCTACTGGAGGCTCATTAAATTCCACCCGTTGTGTTTTTTTGTAATCAGTTTGTTGAACATGCTTGTATCCTGACTGCCTAGACAGAAACTGCTTGTTCTGAGTTTTTGCATGTGGGGTGTGTTGTGTGCAATGGGGAACGTAATCATCTATCCAAGTTAGGTATCGTATGAAGACATTTTGTGCCACCTGAGTGAGAAGAAATATATGTATAGATTTAAGATCCCATGCATTTTTGTCTGAGGCTATTGAAGCACCATAACTTTTGTTTTAGCTTTGATCTTTATTCACCTGGACACATTGTTAATCCTCGATTATCTACTTGAACGGAAAGCTGAATGGAAAAATGGTTGCAAGTGAGCTGACACTATTGGAGATTCCGAGGTCAGGCAAATTTGTATACGGTGGGTAAGCTCCCGGCAGCAGCAGTGTCATTCATATTGAGCTTGTAGTTATGCAAGAAGGACAGCATTACCCCTGAAAAAATCAAGAGTGCCAAGCCTGCTATACTCTCAGCACTACATGAACTGCTATGCCTGTGCTGGGACGAGGGAGCAGTACCCCAGGACATGCGCGATGCCAACATCATCACCCTCTATAAAAACAAAGGTGACCGCGGTGACTGCAACAACTACCGTGGAATCTCCCTGCTCAGCATAGTGGGGAAAGTCTTTGCTCGAGTCGCTCTGAACAGGCTCCAGAAGCTGGCCGAGCGCGTCTACCCTGAGGCACAGTGTGGCTTTCGTGCAGAGAGATCGACTATTGACATGCTGTTCTCCCTTTGTCAGATACAGGAGAAATGCCGCGAACAACAGATGCCCCTCCCTATACATTGCTTTCATTGATCTCACCAAAGCCTTTGACCTCGTCAGCAGACGTGGTCTCTTCAGACTGCTAGAAAAGATCGGATGTCCACCAAAGCTACTAAGTATCATCACCTCATTCCATGACAATATGAAAGGCACAATTCAACATGGTGGCTCCTCATCAGAGCCCTTTCCTATCCTGAGTGGTGTGAAACAGGGCTGTGTTCTCGCACCCACACTGTTTGGGATTTTCTTCTCCCTGCTGCTTTCACATGCGTTCAAATCCTCTGAAGAAGGAATTTTCCTCCACACAAGATCAGGGGGCAGGTTGTTCAACCTTGCCCGTCTAAGAGCGAAGTCCAAAGTACGGAAAGTCCTCATCAGAGAACTCCTCTTTGCTGACGATGCTGCTTTAACATCTCACACTGAAGAATGCCTGCAGAGTCTCATCGACAGGTTTGCGTCTGCCTGCAATGAATTTGGCCTAACCATCAGCCTCAAGAAAACGAACATCATGGGGCAGGATGTCAGAAATGCTCCATCCATCAATATTGGCGACCACGCTCTGGAAGTGGTTCAAGAGTTCACCTACCTAGGCTCAACTATCACCAGTAACCTGTCTCTAGATGCGGAAATCAACAAGCGCATGGGTAAGGCTTCCACTGCTATGTCCAGACTGGCCAAGAGAGTGTGGGAAAATGGCGCACTGACACGGAACACAAAAGTCCGAGTGTATCAGGCCTGTGTCCTCAGTACCTTGCTCTACGGCAGCGAGGCCTGGACAACGTATGCCAGCCAAGAGCGACGTCTCAATTCATTCCATCTTCGCTGCCTTCGGAGAATACTTGGCATCAGGTGGCAGGACTATATCTCCAACACAGAAGTCCTTGAAGCGGCCAACACCCCCAGCTTATACACACTACTGAGTCAGCGGCGCTTGAGATGGCTTGGCCATGTGAGCCGCATGGAAGATGGCAGGATCCCCAAAGACACATTGTACAGCGAGCTCGCCACTGGTATCAGACCCACCGGCCGTCCATGTCTCCGTTATAAAGACGTCTGCAAACGCGACATGAAATCGTGTGACATTGATCACAAGTCGTGGGAGTCAGTTGCCAGCATTCGCCAGAGCTGGCGGGCAGCCATAAAGACAGGGCTAAATTGTGGCGAGTCGAAGAGACTTAGTAGTTGGCAGGAAAAAAGACAGAGGCGCAAGGGGAGAGCCAACTGTGCAACAGCCCCAACAAACAAATTTCTCTGCAGCACCTGTGGAAGAGCCTGTCACTCCAGAATTGGCCTTTATAGCCACTCCAGGCGCTGCTTCACAAACCACTGACCACCTCCAGGCGCGTATCCATTGTCTCTCGAGATAAGGAGGCCCAAAAGAAGTTATGCAGAAGAAAATTTGTGGGGTGTTGCAGGGTTTAAAGGCCTGTAGCAACTTAAAGAGACAACACATCAAAATCAGAAATTCTTAAAGCTCTTGAAATGATGATACGTGGAAGTTCCACAGAGTGGTTGAGAAGCCTAGATTTGTACCTGAAGCAATGGAAGTGCTTTTAACAGAGGTTAGGCAGAGATGAGGGCTCTTATTTGGAATCCTGCAACAATGTCCAGCAAAAAGAGCAGCTTAGTAGCAATGGTAAAAGACCTGGGCAATCAGTGACAAATCAGCTACCCCAACAGCAACACAGTGCTGCAAAAAGTTTAGCAGTCTTGCCATACCCATCAAAATAAGAGGAACCAGCCACACATTCCAACACTGAACTAAATTAAGCAAGTTTGCATTTTCCAGGGCTGAATTTTGTGGCCTTTTTGAGTCAAAGTTTTAGGAGATGAGATCCCTGTCCCTTTAAAGACCTTGAAGGGATGGGGATCCTGCCTCCGTGAGGACCAGCAGCTCAGCAGTATCGGCAGCGTCATCGGGAACAGTGGCCACTGTCGGTGCTATAGAGGCCTCTGACCCTGGCCCAGTGCTGGAATCCCGGAACAGAGGTAAGTGAAGCGGGGTCACCGATGCCAGTCTGGAAGGCCCTGGCGAGAGTGGGTGGCGGTGGCCGTTCAGTCTGGGGGGAGGGGGGATCACCGGAAGCTGGTGGGGAGGGGGGAGGGGGGAGTTGTTCTGGTGGGGGTCCTCCATGGGCCACATATTGCCCAGGAATGAGGACCACCCCTCCCCACCCCCCGCAGCCAAGTCCAGCCCGCAGGGAGGGTGCCTCATTTTACAAGGTGTCCTCCCTGTGCGGCGGAAGTCCCCCACTCCGCCGCTGGTAAGATTACAGTGGCGGCGGGAAGGGGCCCTTAATTGGAACATTGGCCTACTCCTGCTCCTTTCAGCCCATTGAGCCTGCTCTATTCAATATGATCACGACTGATCATCCACTTCAATGCCTTTTTCACACACTATCCTCATATGCCTTTATATCATTGGTATTTAGAAATCTGTCAATCTCTGCTTTAAACATACTCATTGATTGAGCTTCACAGCCCTTTGGGATAGATAATTCCAAAGATTCACAATCCTCTGAGTAAAGGAATTTCTCCTCCTCTCTGTCCTAAGTGGCTTCCCCCTTATTTTGAAATTATGTCCCCTGGCTCTAGACTCCCCAACCAGGGGAAACATCTTACCTGCATCTACCCTGTCTATCCCTTTAAGTACTTTGTAGGTATCAATGAGATCACCTCTCATTCTTTGAAACTCTAAAGAATACAGGCCCGGTTTCCCCAGTCTGGTGAACCTTCATTGAGCTCCCTCAATGGCAATAATATCCTTCCTAAGGTAAGGGGACCAAAACTGCACACAGTACTCCAGGTGCGGTCTCACCAAGGTTCTCTGCAACTGAAGCAAGACTTCACAACTTCTGTATTCAAATCCTCTTGTGATAAAGGCTAACATACCATTCAGTCTGGGGGGAGGTGGGATCCCCGGAAGGTGGGGAGGGGGGAGTGGGAGTTGTTCTGGTGGGGGTTCTCCGCGGGCCACCTATTACACATGAAGGAGGACCCCCTCACCCAAGTCCAGTCTGCAGTGAGGGTGCCTCCTTTGTGAACAGCTGGGGCTCAAGTGTGGATCCTTGTGGTACCCCACTAGTCACAGCCTGCCAATGCGAGAATGACCCATTTATTCCTACTCTCTGTTTTCTGCCTGTTGACCAATCCTTAATCCATGCCAGTATATTATCTCCTATCCCATGTGCTTTAATTTTGCTAATCAACTTCCTGTGGGAGACTTTATCAAAGTCATCTGAAAATCCAACTATACTACGTCCATCGACTCTCCTTTATCAATTCTGTTAGTAACATCCTCAAAACAAAACTCCAACAGGTTTGTCAAACATAATTTCCCATTCATAAATCCATGTTGACTATGTCCAATCAGCTCATTATTATTCAAGTGTCCAATTATCCCATCCTTTGGAATAGATTCTAACATTTTCTCTGTAAGGCTCACAGGTCTGTAGTTCCCTGTTTTCTCTCTCCCTCCCTTTTTAAATAGTGGGGTGACATTTGCTACATTCCAATCTGCAGGAGCTGTTCCAGAATCTATAGAATTTTGAAAGATGATCACCAATGCATCCACTATCTCCATAGCTACCTCTTTCAACACTCTGGGATGTAGAATATCAGGTCCTGGTGACTTATCACCCTTCAGCCCCATTAATTTCTCTAATGCAACATTCTTATTAATACTAATATTCTTCAATTCCTCATTCTCCCTAGTCCCTTGGATCACTAATTCTGGGATATTTCTTGTATCTTCCTCAGTGAAGACAGACACAAAGTAATAATTTAGCTTCTCTGCCATTTCTCTATTTCCCATTATAAATTCTCTTGACTCTGCCTGTAATGGACTCACATTTGTCAGCCAAACATTTCCTTTTTACGTACCTATAAAAGCTTTTGCAGTCCATTTTTATGTTTTTTACTAGTTTATATTCATATTCTATTCTCCCTACCTTTCAGTTTCTTGGTCCTCCTTTGCTAGATTCTAAAATGGGGCGGCGCAGTGGTTAGCACTGCCGCCTCACAGCTCCAGGGACCCGGGTTCGATTCTGGGTACTGCCTGTGTGGAGTTTGCAAGTTCTCCCTGTGTCTGCGTGGGTTTTCTCCGGGTGCTCCGGTTTCCTCCCACAAGCCAAAAGACTTGCAGGTTGATAGGTAAATTGGCCATTATAAATTGTCACTAGTATAGGTAGGTGGTAGGGAAATATAGGGACAGGTGGGGATGTTTGGTAGGAATATGGGATTAGTGTAGGATTAGTATAAATGGGTGGTTGATGGTCGGCACAGACTCGGTGGGCCGAAGGGCCTGTTTCAGTGCTGTATCTCTAATCTAATCTAATCCTCCCAACCGTCAGGTTTACTACTATTTCTGGCAATTTTATAGACCTTTTCTTTTAATCTTATACAGTCATTAACTTCCTTTGTTATCCTTTACTTTTGGGGTTTTTGTGCCTTGAAGGAATGTATGGTTGCTCTAAACTATGTAATAATTCTTTGAAGACTGTCCATTCTCTATGCACTGTTATACCTTTTAATGTATTTTCCCAATCCACCTCAGCCAGTTTGCCCCTCATGCCATCAAAATTTCTTTTGTTCAAATTTAACACCCTAGCTTCAGATTAAACTACCTCACTTTCAAACATAATGTAAAATTCTATCATATTATGGTCACTCATCCCTAAAGGTTCTTTTACATCAAAATTATTAATTAGCCCTTTCTCAGTACATAATACTGGATCTAAGATAGCCTGTTTTCTAGTCGGTTTCTCAACATACTGTTCTAGAAAACCATCCCTAACACACTTGAGAAACTTGTCCTCCACAGCATTAGTGCTCATTAGGTTTATCCAGTCGATGTGCTGATTGAAGTCACCCATAATTGCTGTATTACCCGTGCTACATGCTTCTTTAATCTCCTGATCAATACCATGCGCCATACTACCACTACTGTTGGGTGGGCTATAAACAACTGCTACCAATGTTTCAGGTCAGTGACCCTTCATCAGAACTGATCAGTTCTGATGAAGGGTCACTGACCTGAAACGTTAACTCGGCTTCTCTCTCCACTGATGCTGCCAGACCTGCTGAGTATTTCCAGCATTTCTTGTTTTTATTTCAGATTTTCAGCATCTAGCTTTTATGCTACCAATGTTTGCTGCCCCTTGCTGTTTCTTGGCTCCACCCAAACAGATTCCACATTTTGTTCTTCCGATCTGAGATCTTCCCTTATTAATGTACTGATCCCATTTCTTATTATCAGCGCAGCGTCACCTCTTTTTTTCCTTTTTTCCTGTCCTTGCTAAATGTCAAATATCCTTGAATATTCAGTTCCCAGTCTTGGTCACCCTGTAGCCACGTTTCCATAATGACAATTCATATCCATTTACTTCTATTTGTGCCTTTAAATCCTCTACCTTGTTGCAAACGCTGCGTGCATTCAGATAGCATGCCCTTAACCTTGTCGTCTTGACATTATTCTGCATTCTAAACCTAGTTGGTGCTTGCCTTTGTTTCGCTTGCTACTTTTCTACCTCCTGTTATCAGCTTTAATTCCTTCCAATTTGAGCTACCCATCAGGTTCCCAGCCCCTGACGAGCTAGTTTAAACCCTCCCCAAAAGCACTGATGAACCTCCCTGTAAGGATATTAGTTCCGGTCCTGTTCAGGTGCAGCCCATCCACCTTGTACAGGTCCCATCTACCCCAGAACTGGTCCCAGTGCCTCAGAAATCTGCTGCCCTCCCTCCTACACCAATTCTCCAGCCATGTGTTCAATTGATCAATCCTTCTATTCCTATGCTCACTAACAAGTGGCACTGGGAATAATCCTGAGAT
The DNA here is from genome assembly GCF_036365525.1 of Heterodontus francisci. Taxonomy (NCBI): domain Eukaryota; kingdom Metazoa; phylum Chordata; class Chondrichthyes; order Heterodontiformes; family Heterodontidae; genus Heterodontus; species Heterodontus francisci. The sequence continues at coordinate 18,003,913 of NC_090402.1, forward strand.
GACTGCTTTTGAGGTCCTGCTTTTTAATTTTCTTCCTAACTCCCTAAAATCTGCTTTCAGGATCTCCTCCCTCTTCCTACCTATGTCATTGGTACCAATGTTGACCATGACCTCTGGCTGTTCACCCTCCCCCAGAAGGATGTCCTGCAGCCACTCCATGACATCCTTGACCGTGGCACCAGGGAGGTAACATACCATCCTGGAGTCATGTTTACTGCCTCAAACACCTGTCTGATCCCCTGACTATTGAATCCCCTATCACTATTGCTCTTCCACTCTTCTCCCTCCTCCCCTCCTGTGCAGCTGAGCCACCAGTGGTGCCATGGACTTTGCTCTGGCTGCGGTCCCCTGATGAGCCATCGCCCTCACCAGTATCCAATATGGAAAACTGATTAGCAAGCAAGATAGACTTGGGACTCCTGCACTGCCTGCCTGGTTCTCTTAGACTGCCTGGCGGTCACCCATTCCCTCTCTGCCTGCATGCTCTTAATTTGTGGTCTGACCACCTCCCTAAATTTGCTATCCACGTAGTCCTCTGCCTCATGGATGCACAACAGTGACTCCAGCCACCGCTTGAGTTCCGAAACCTGGAGCTCAAACTTTTGCAGCCGGTGACACTTCCTGCACATGTGTTCGTCTAGAACACGTGGTGCGACCATGACTTTGCCACATACCGCAAGATGTACATTCCACTAGGCTGAGCCGACCTGCCGTACTGTAACTTTAAAAACTGTCTATTACAAATATAAGCTAGAAACCGAATAACTTAAAAGTTACTAACCAATCAGCTTCTTCCCCATATCGAAGAGAGAAGCAGCTACTAGAGGCTGAATAAAGGTAGAAAAAGAAAGAAAGGAGCCTTTCCCTCACTGAATTCCCTCACGCACTGACTCCCACTTTGTACTCTGTGCACTCAAAATAGCTCTCAGTGCAGACAAATTTATTTTCTCTCTTAATTTATAGTTCTCTTCCTTAGCGAACTCCCTCACTTACCAAACTCCCTTCTTCACACTCTGTGCCCTCTAACAGCACTCAATACAGACTTAAGGGCCTCAATTAGCCTCTGGGTGGGAATGCCTTGGTCAGCCTATCCCGCCTCCAGGAAGATTGGTGGACGATGGGCCCTCCCCGCTGCCTTTCTGCCACTCAGCATGATTTTCCGTGCCCCCTCTCACTCCGCCTCGGGGGGGTCCTGTAATATCTTGACCACAATTACCTCCTCGTGAAGTGCTTCAGTAGCTCAGCATCAATCCCTGTGGTAATGCGGCATGCTTTACATCCACAACTTTCTCCTGCAAGTATTTTCTCAAGCATATTCTTATTTTCACATGTGAAAGCCTCATATAGTATAAAAGTGCTTGGTTTATATACTTTTATTATACTGACATTTGGGCATGACTGTATCTTGTGCTGACTGGACGTCATTCTCACTTTTTGCCGTCTTTCATTTTTCATCAGTAACAATTAGTCAATATCGCATCCATATATGTCTGTCAGGCTCTACCTATCAGTAGTCCTATGTAATTGATATTGAACGGTATACAACAAGCCCTCTGTCAGATTGCAACCATCAGACCTCTGATCTTTTTCATATTGTGAAACGTATGCACTTTTTGCTGGGTCTTCTCATTTGAGACCCTTCCAGGCCTCTGATCTCATGCTGTGCTTGTCATCTCTACTGTATAGTGCTTTACTCTCCTCTGACAGAAAAAAAAATGTTGAGGGTAAAATTGGTAGTCTTTGGTAGTGCAAAATGGGTGATAATGAATTGGCAGCCCGTTTTATGCTGTAACTGATTTTCTTATGCATCTTTACTGTTATTCTTCCAAAGTCTTTACAAAGTATTTCATTGGGGAAGATGCTGAAAATGAAGAGAGTATTATATATTATAACTGTTAAGCTAACTTTTTTCTCTATCCATCTAACAAGAAGTTAAATTGGTTGTGTGAAACAGGTGTGCTATTGCATTTTTCAACCAGACAAGTGTCTTGTAGTGTTTTTCAACCAGAGAAGTGCATCATAATATTGGTTCTTGGATCAAAAAGCCATGAAGTATGAAGGATATATTCATTTTAAATCTCAGCTTTGTGAATTTATTGGAATTGTTTGATTTGCTCGAAGTGCTTGGCTTGCTTGTAATGTGTATTGATTTGTACCTGAAGCACATTGTTTTCACTGAAATTGTATTGATGGGTAATTTTCACAAAGTGAATCATGTATAGTTTACTTTAGATACAAAGCACTTCTTGTGATAGAAACAAAGATATGTAACTAGAATATCTTTTGGGGAATAACATTTAGTGACAGATACTTTACATTGGCTAATTTAAACCCCGATCTTGTCTGTAGGAAGAAGTTCCAATACAGATTTCAAAGAAGTAGAGTTTTAGTGTAACTGTGTATATGCTTCTCACAGTTTACTTATCTGTTCTGTTCAGTCAAAGGACATTTGTCCTCTGCTCAATGCTCTTTAACTGTGCACTAAAGGACTAGATCTTTTCACTTGGTTTCTTACTAAAGTATCCTACCTGAACAGAACATCTCTGTGTCAAAATCTTAACATTCCTGCCTATAGTGCTCACTTCCTGTAGTTTCATATGTGTTTATTGAATGTTACACTTTGTTAATTTGACAGAACAGAGTTTGACTTAGTCACTTTAAATTAGTGGTCCTGCAAATAATAGTGTATGTTATATGGCATAACATCCCTATTATTATAAACCATGAGTAATGCCACAGGAAACCTAGTTTTTTTTTTAATGAACTATTCCAGGCTTTTGTAAAAGTACGAATATATGAATACATTTTTATGTTTGTTCTTTGAAAAGTCATGCCCAGATATTAAAAGTATTGATTAGAATTTAAAAGAATCCAATTCCTATAAATGTTTGTTTTTTGTTGGGTGAAGCATGATGAAACATTCACCAGGTTCTGACTTTCTGGCAATGATGGTATTTAGGTGATGATGCTGCAATTTGTTTACCACTTTATTTCATTTACTTGACTGTAGCAGTTTTTCTATGCCTTCAGAAAAGGAAGCATACAATGATTCATCTTGGGCATTACCTCCACAGATAACAGTGAGCACTCTTCATGCATGCTCCTGGATGCTAAGTGTCACTAGAACCAAAGGGATCATCATAACTAAATCCAACCCTGTCCTCAATTGTAATACGCTTACATGTAATTTCAACAGTTGCTGAATTCCTATGTGGACCACAAACGTTTGCTCCCCGCCCTCGCCCCCATTAGGATCGTGACACTGATCAATGACAGTAGTTGAAATTGCCGCATGTTGAGTTCAAATGTTGAACGACCTTTCTCCTTGGTCAATATCATACCACATGGTTTACACACTGAGCTATCAGAAGGACTTAACTGCAAGCAGTGTTTTTGTGTGATATCAAACTCTAAGCCTAATGAGTTTGTACTATTGCATAATGAAACCCTGCTAACTTAACGTCTCTGGATTGTTATCTTAAACAAATCAATCCTATCAACCCTCTGGTACAATACAAAATGCAATATCACCTAAGATAAATTTAACAGGAATTAAAATATTTTTAGCAGTGATGAAACAGTAATTTTACACTTAGTTCAGTTATCAAGTAAACAATATATTTTGTGGTTCTGTCTCTTTTTTTCTAATGTGTTTGGGTTCTGTAATTTGAGTAATTATAATGAGAAAAAAATACCAGAGGGGCTTGGCTATAATCATTTATGTGGTAGTGCAGGGCATTATGGAATCCACAATGTGTCTCATCATGTCTGGAAAAAATCCAGATGATGTCAAATTAATAATCTCCATTGATTTTGTTTTTCCTACTGCTTTAATTTTGGTCTTTGCAAATTTATAAATATGGAAACACCTCATTGGTTCACCTGAGTGTAAAATGATGCATTTTATTGAGGTTTTATGGGATCAGAAACCTACACAAAATGCTAATGTAAGTGAGACTGTATGAAGCTATGCCTGAGGTATTACTTTTATATAAAAATGTACTTACATTTGTAATTTCTAGTGCAGCATGTTGGCTATCTGCATATCTCTATCTAATTAAAAGTCTTGAATCTAGTGCATGTCATGCCCTTCAATGCATCAAACTTGAAAGTGTCATGCACAAAAATGTCACATGCTGTAAGGCAGAAAATAGTAATTGGCTGCAATGAGGACTTGTTAAGTTACCAATTATTCAGTTGATTAAATTAAAGGTGAACAAATTTAAATGTGTTTTTTTCAGTTGGTAAATACCAATGAACAGCAGAAAATGGAGCAGTTATTTTTTTAAAACAGCTACCAGTTTGGAGTTGTTAGATAACAGGAAGTGACCTCTCAAATCCTGTTTTTAAAATGTATTTGTATTTACTTTTTTGAATTATGGAAAGACTATACAATTATTTGAATTTGGAGTGAAGTTATGAACCTGAACATTTTTTTTAGTACTTTGGTAATTCTGTAGATTTAATCACATTGGTGATTAATTGTAATTGTAGCTGCCACCTCTTGCTAAGTCTCCAGAGGTATAAAGTTATGTTTTGAGAATCTGGTTTTCGCTTCTTCTTTGATTTAGCTGTTAAAATACAACCAATTGTGTTGCATCTATTGAAAAATTAGGTGCAAAATCAGCTACAATAGAATATTTTGAGGACTTAAGCATTTCTTAAAACTGGCCCCCTGCACATTTCCCCCTCTCAAATCATGTTACTCATTCATGTTCAGGATCCTGAGTTTTCAGTGCCAGATTTTATTACCACATTCATATTTGATTAATTGTTGCTGTTCTAATTGTATCAGAATATCAGAGTTAAATACAGATTTATTTGGTAAATGGCCCAGATTTTGCATTCGCAATAGCAGCAAACGTTGAGACGTTCTCTTCTATTGAGAACCAGGAGGGCACCACAACTTTGGTGATTGCAGATGTGCAGAAATCCGGAAGTTGTGATGCACCTCAGTGGGCTCCAGAGGGGAGTATGATGATGGTCCTGCTGGGCTGCTCCTTAAAGCGGCAGGGACCAGTACTCGTGAATTTGAGCTAATCGCCCACAACCTGCACAGATTTTTAGGTGCATTGTGTTAGCTGATAGTGTAAAGTCTGCTGGGGAGTGGATTCTAAGAGGTTTTACTGTATGCCCATCTTATTGCTCATGCTGCCCTTTTGACATCTCTATAGTTTTAGAAGCATTTTTAGTTTGTACTGTTACAACCGAGGCAGGAGGAGTGCACTGCTTTTCTAGTTCCACTTCTCCACAGGTCACCACGTATAGAGTCATAGAGAGATACAGCACCGAAACAGGCCCTTCGGCCTACCGGGTCCGTGCCGACCATCAACCACCCATTTATACTAATCCTACATTAATCCCATTTTTCCCCTCTCACTTCCCCACCTTCCCTCAATTCTCCTACCACTTACCTACACTAGGGGTAATTTTTACAATGGCCAATTTACCTATCAACCCGCAAGTCTTTGGCATGTGGGAGGAAACCGGAGCACCCAGAGGAAACCCACGCATATTTGCATTTTTCCCCAGTTACCGAAACGGTCAATGATAGACTCTATTTTTATCCAAAAAAATAAAATAAACTAACCAGGTTTCTTTAATAACAAAATTATCTGTTTAATATAAAACCAGTCTTAACCAGTAACGAAGCAACACATTAACACACAGATTGAAATATGTAAGATCCCTTTTTACCATTGCCCCTCATACACAAACATACACACACACCGGTTAACCGAAAAAATAGATTTTCTTTTTAGAGCTCTATTAGTAAAAACAAAAACAGGCAAAAAGAATACTTTGGCCAATTACTTGCTAATCCTTGAAGAAAAAAAGATATGGAAAGATGTTGGATCTCCTTTTTTTCAGTTTGGTGTCCCAAATACGCGTAGACGGCTATCACTGGGATCTTCCTAGAGCAGTTCTTTTCAGGTGACGTTGAAGATCAGTTTGGGTAAGCTTTCCAGGAGAAATGCAGCAACAGGGGTTTCAGTCTGTTTCTTATACTTGCTTCTCAAGGCTTCTTAAAGAGATAGAAAAATAGTGCACTCCTCCCACCTAGGTTGTAACAGTACAAATTACTCCACTCTCTTTTTCCCAACAAAAATAATGTTCAAGCCAATTTTAATATTGTGATTAATTTGACAAACCCCGTCAAACAGTTTAATGCAAGATCGGGTTGGCATTTTTAAAAAATGAATGCACTGAGGGTCCCGATTTAAGCAAGGGGGTAGTTTAATGCAACTTCAATGTTGATTCTTTTTTTCTTTGTTTCTTTGTTCCTGCGTTCTGAAGTATTTTGGTATTTCAGATTTGTCTGGGAAATCGGTTATCGATTACCGGTTTACCGATCAGGAGAGAGTCTGTCAGCTCTGGGTGCTCGCAATCTTTGAAGATCGATTATAGACTAGGAACAATCTGCAGATAAATTCCTTCCCCTTTGTTAGAAAATGCATCAAAACCATCTACTGTACTTAATTTGCTGTGGTGCCAAGTTTTGTACCTGCAGGAAGCTATTGATGGTCTGGTCAGATGGATAGAAAAGTGGCAAATGGAATTTAACCTGGAGAAGTCTGAGGTGATGCATTTGGGGAGGTCAAACAAGGCAAAGGAATACACGATTAATGGGAAAGTACTGAGAAGTGTCGAGGAAGTATGGGACCTTGGAGTGAATGTCCACAGATTCATGAAGGTAGCAGGACAGGTTGATGAGGTGGTTAAGCAGGCATATGGAATCCTTTCCTTTATTAGCCGAAATATAGAATATAAGAACAGGGAGATTATGCTGGAAATGTATAACTCATTGGTTAGGCCACAACTTGAGTACTGTGTGCAGTTTTGGTCACCTCATTACAGAAAGATTGTAATTGCACTAGAGAGGGTACAGAGTATATTTACGAGGATGTTGCCAGGACTGGAAAAATGCAGCTATGAGGAAAGATTGGATAGGCTGGGGTTGTTCTCCTTGGAACAGCGAAGGCTGAGGGGAGATCTGATTGAAATGTACAAAATTTTGAGTGGCCTGAATAGAGTGGAGGTGAAGGGCCTATTCACCTTAGCAGAGAGGTCAGTGACAAGGGGGCAAAGATTTAAAGTGATTGGTAGAATAATTAGAAGGGAGATGAGGAAAACCTTTTTCACCCAGAGGGTGGTGGGGGTCTGAAACTCACTCCTGAAAGGGTAGTTGAGACAGAAACCCTCAACTCATTCAAATGGAGTCTGGATATGCACCTCAAGTGCCCTAACCTGCAGGGCTACGGACCAAATGCTGGAAGGTGGGATTAGAATGGGTGAATCATTTTTCGGCTGGCAATGACATGATGGGCCAAGGGGCCTCTTTCTGTGCCTTAAACTTTCTATGATTCTATAACATATAGGGTAGATTTGGAAAACCTTTCTGATAGTTAGGGAATCTAGGACAAGGGAGCTTAGTTATATATATGAAAAAAGCTGCCTTCACGCAAAGGCTGGTGGAAGTTTTCCAAACTGTTCCCCAAATGGAAATTGATGATAGATCAATTGTTAATTGATAGATGGATAGATTTTTGTTAGCCAGAGATATTAAGGGGTATGAGGCAAAGGCAGGTATATGGAGTTAGGTTCCAGATCAGCCATGATCTCATTCAATGGTGGAACAGGCTCGAAGGGATAAATGGCCTACTCCCGTTCCTATGTTCTTATAATTAATACAGATCTATTAATATGTTACATTGGTGTTTTGTAAATGAAATTAAACTGTGACTGCAGGCAACATTAAACACAGCAACTTTTATCAGATACTGTAACTAGAATAAGGTGAACAGCTGATGCTATCTTATTGACCAGGATTTTGCGGTCGCAATAGTGGCGAAAGCTGAGACATTTGTTACTGTTGAGGGTTGGAAGGAAGCTGCAACTGCCAGCAGGGCTGAGTCTGAGTGCAGGGGTTGAAGTAGTGTCCTTGCCCCGGGGTCTCAGTCAGTCTCGGCTCCTGGTCTAACAGCAGCATCAGCTGGTACTTCCGTTCATGTCTGATGGCCTTGCCTTGGCTCTGGATGCTCGGGTCCTGGGCTGATTCTCGTGGCGTTGGGTCTCTCCAAGCCCGATTAGACCAACCTGCTGCTGCCAGGGCTCAAGAGTCCCATCCGGCTGCTTGTCATCTCTCAGATCCCGCAGCTCGATCAGCTCTGCCATAGGGAAAGGGGCGAGAGGTCGGGAGAAGGAGGGAGGGAAAGTTTAAACTCCCTGGGAAAACTGCAAGGGATACTTGGGCTGAAGTTCAGATAAAAGACATGGAAGGTAAAAGAGATTAAAATTAAATGATGCAAAAATCTCACAGGTAAGAAAAAATATAAAATTTTATGTGAAGTCACATAAGCAAAAAAAAAATGTAATTAAGTCGAGCTGGTAAAACTGCAGGCACCAGAGGGGGAAATAAATTGTGAGTCAAGTGAAAAGTTCTGGGCAGTCAAAGTTTGTTAAATATTTAAAAGTATTTGAACGTTCATAAAAGCTTTAAAAAGTGTTTACATATTTAGAATGTGTTTAAAAGTGTTTACATGTATTAAAAATTATTACAAAAGGCTCACCTGCTTTTGACTGACCTCAAGGGATGTGTCTTCAGCTTGTGACATCAATAGGAGGCATGATTTTGGTGGGAATGCGCCAAGCTGCTGGGCCTCGCAGATCCTTTTGCTGTTGGACCATGCTGCAGCAACAAGTTGAAATTCTCATTGCAGCCAACGAACAAGGTAAGTTTCTCAGGGTAGTCAGTTGTGAATGTTGCCGCTTCGCCGCCGACCGCAAAATTAGGGCCATTAAATTGCAGTACAGTTTGATCACATCAAGTTTGTTTCTGAAAATTGTTGACAAAGCTTTCTTTCTGTCAAGGTAGGGATAATATAGATGGCAAGAAATTGGAAATGGATTAAAGGGTGAAGTTAGAATACAACTGAAAAGTCTGTGAAAACTGATTTGCTTTGCACTGATGCTGCAGTTATGGTGCAGATGCAAACTGGGCTTCATGCTTAACGTAAATGACATTACTCTGGATACTTGATTGCAGAAAATTGATTTTGTTGTTGGACAGATAGGGCGGGATTTCCATTCCGGGGTTGGGAATCCAATGTCAGGACCAGTTCCTGGTTCCAACCCCGCATAATTGTTCCTGACATGTCCATCTCAGTTTTTAAAGAGTCAGCCAATTAATGGCCAGGGCGCGGGCTCGCCATTCAATTAAACTTGGCGGGTGACTCCGGAAGCTGGAGGGCCAATGATAGGCCCTCTAGCACAGACACATTGGCAGCTCCATCGGCTGAGGTGGGAGCTGTCGATTTATAATGGAAAGAGGGCACTTCAACATGGAGGTGCCCTCTTAAGAAAAGGTCAGATTTAAAATGGCTACAGTTGCCTGGTCGTGAACATGGAGGCTGCAGCTGTGGCCCGGCAGCTATGACTGGTGCGGACTGGGTTGGGGGGCCCCTTGTAGGACTAATCGTGGCCCCACATGCCCAATCCTGCCATGAGGCTGCCTTGATGCACTGGCAGTGTTTCGGCCTGATGCGCAAAGCCCCATGCCGACTTGAAATCCTGGTCGGTGTGGGAAAGGGGCCTTAATAGGCTCCTTAATTGCCCTCAATTGGCTACCAGCTGTTTGTGGGCGGGTATCCGATTCCAACCCCAACTCGACATCTCTAAAAATGACTCAGGGTCGGGATCGTGGCATCGAGCCAGCACAATGGCCAGCGGTGCAAGATTGTGGGCCCGCCCACCTCTGATCCAGACCCCCACAGCTGACAGAAAATCCTGCCCATAGATTCTGAAATGGATTGAGTTATCAGTACTTTATTTTCTTGAGGAATGAAAATTACAGTTGCAGTTTTGAAAGTTTTTAATTTTTTGACTTGATTTCATTCTTTTCCTTTTAACTTATTAAACAGCCAAGTATCTACTAAATATTATTGTGCTTGATAATCACTTGCAGTTACATTCGATATGATGCCATCTTTATTAATTACTGACTTCTAAGATGGTATAATAATTCAGTGCTTTGAACATGCTTTCCATTGTACTGATACAGAAAATCAATCATGTTCATATTTATGAATTTTTAAAATCAACCAGAACAGTATCTGAGTACTTCATGTAGTGGTCTTAATCTGTTGTACTTGGACAACTCTTACATTTCTGATTTGTGCCATTGTAAAGGTAATTTTTTTTAAATGAATAATCAAACGTTTGTTTGGGGGCACGAAATCTTAATTTGTAGGTTTTGAACTTGTGACTATATCCACAAAAATGTAGAGAGGTACATTCTTGGTTAACATGCTATCCCTGCCACTGTGATGTGAATTTGTTTACCTCAGCTTTGCAAACACTGTTTAAGTATAAGCATCCTTTTGGCTAAGATCAGGTGTAAGTTCAGAGTCCTTCGGGGGTTTTTTGTTTTTGAGGGGATCTCTATGCTGCCTTTGGCATCACACTCCAACACCATTTGAGCTCTCCTGTGATTCGTGAATCTTCATAGTGGCTCAGTTCTAACGCCAACACTGTGAAGTCTCCACGTTCAGCTATGCCTGCAACCAACACTCGAGCTCCAAGGCTAGGGATGCGTAACACCATCAGAAAAACAGTCAAGAAGGTACACTCACCAACCAGGTCGCTTTTGTGAAGCAAATCTTATTTGACTGCTGTACACTTCAAGCCGTAGACATCTTGTGCCTGCAAGATTTTCCCAAGCTGGGGATATTTTGAAGTGGCGTTTAAAAACATCAGGTGATGCCTGAAACTTCTGAAGGCATTCAGGGAGAAAGGAAACCAGGTGCTGCTGTTGATCCTCACTGCTGAGCCTCTGTCCACACTGCCATCACAACAGAATTGCATTGTGACAGTCCATCTGTACAACCCCCATATCCATCTCGTGGCTGTACTCATGTTCCTCGCCAGATATGTTGAAGTGGCTGGGAATAGCACTGAGGTCAAGGATCCTTTCAGGATTGGACCAGCAAGCGGTAGGTCGAGGTGATTTTGAAGGTGGGTGCCAGGGGAACCATCCTCCACCCTCCCTCCGGCTTTGTCATCAGAGGAAGTTGAGGCTACTTAGTATGCCCAGCCCAGCCCAGCCCAGAGTGTGTCACTGGGCACGTGGCTGCCAACTACAGTGCAACCTTTTGCAGAAACTGCAAGCAGGAAGGTCACCAGTTGAAGGACTGCATGGAGAACAAATGTTGTGTGGTGAGGCTGGCCACCTCCTGTAAAGCAATTAGAGAAAACATGACAAGTAGAGCAGCTTTAAAGGAGATTAACATCCCATCCTCCACCAAGGCCCTCAGCGAACAAGAAAAGAGAGGACATGGCGAGTGAAAAAAATGGGAAGGACACTTCAACAAACTGCCAGACAATCACCCCTCAGCCTCACCCAGAGCAGACAGAATCAATGGAAGAGGAGGCAGCAGCTGAACAAGGAGACTGGCAAGTGGTGAAAAGAAAAACCACAAAGAAGAAGACACAAAAGAAGGAAATAGCTGCTATTCAAACGTGGCAAGGAGCAGCTGATGTCCCAAACAGACACCAGCAAATGCTTCTTGTTGGATGAGTAAGAAAGCCGTCACCAACTGAAAAAGCACACAATGTGAAGGAGTTAAAGTGGCAAAGGGCTCCCAGCTCTGAAGCACTGAAGAGCCCAATGCACTCCAGGCCCAGAACGTGGGGAACAATGAAGCACCCAGCACACCCCAGCTCTGGGAATCTGGGAGCAGCAAAGTCCTCGACAAGGAGCAGAGGGGAATGACAGCACCATCTGGGGACAAGCCAAACCTTCCTGGTTACAAGACCCCACCGATGTCACCCAGGTGGAACAATGCTTCCATGGGCGACCAGGACGGTTATCTCAGCCTGGCAACCAGTGCAACAGTTTGCGAATTTTATGGGTGCTGGTCAACTATACACAGTTAAGGTGGGTCTTAAGATTGCTGCTATTAATGTGTAGTGTTAAAGCCGCTACAGTATTTTGACCTGAGGTTACCTTGCCAAGGTCAAAGCTGACCTGTTTCTGAAGGAGTGCAGAATGCACCTGTAGGCAGCGGTTGTAATGGTGGTCTCACGAGCCATTGATCTGACCAGGAGGAAACTATTGCTGTTTCTTCGGCCTGGGTATTCTGCTGCGGGGAGGCAACTTCACCACTGCAGTTGAGGAGGTAATGAGCGGTTGCCGCCTCATAGTAGGCATATTGTACAAAAACGCTGTTCACCAGTTAATCAACACGAAAGACCTGGCTCTAAAAGAACAATCGGCTGGCCATCTTCCTGCAGCTGCTATTCCTGCAGCTCCTATTGCAGCTGCTGCTGGTGTCCAGACTGGTCATTCTAGGCGGTGATTTCAACAGCGTCATCGTGCGGCTGGATGATCCAGCAGGGCTGACAGCAAACTGGACGCTATGTCCAGACACCTGATGCAAGTGGTAAAAGACGCTAAGCTGCACTATGTCTTCAGCAACCTTGCAGACGGAGCACTGTTTAGATGCACACCTGGGCAAGGCCAGATGGGTCTGTCCGTTCCAGGATAGACTTCCTGTTTGTGTCCCAAGCGCTCATGGTCAGACCTACCGATGTCAAGCCCATATTCTTCTCTGACCACTGCCTCCCATTGTCTGACTGTCACCTCCAGGAAGACCAGAGGGTTGACAGGGGGAAGTGGAAGCTGAACGTGGAACTGTTAACTTCAGAAAACATTGAGGAACTCAGAAGGGATTACAAAGGTTGGAGAAGCATGAAACTCCTCCTTGAGTACACAACGCATTGGTGGGAAGCAGCCAAGGCGAATATCAAGAGGTTCTTCATCCTCAAAGGTGTTCAGAAGGCGAGCGAGAGACAGAGGGTAATAATGTCCAGCCTCCAGAAAAGCATGTGGAATCTGCTCTTGCTGCATTCAATGGGGGTTGATGTCAAGGAGGATCTCCAAGAGGTGAAGAGCCAGCACATCTTTCTCTATGTCTCAGAGGCCTCCAAGATCATCTTCCAGTCCAGAGTCCGCTCCGTGGAGCAGGATGACACATGCTCACGTTTCTTCTTCCAAAAGGTACATAGAGAGCTCTGTGATCAGAAGCCTGAAGGAAGAAGATGGCTCGGTAATGTCTTCGCAGCCTGACATACTGGGAACAGTAAATCCTTTTATGCCTATCACAAAGATACGTAGGTACGTAGGAGAGTCTGGACAAACTGCTAACTCTGGACGAGCTAACAAAGGCTGTCGTTCTTCAAAATGAGTAAAACTCCTGGAAGTGATGGTTTATTGGCCGAGTTGTTTCCAACTCTGAGGCTGGATTGCCCAGACCTGCTGGAAGTGTATGACTATGTTTCTGGCCGGCAGCAAATCAGAATCCATGAGGAAAGGCATCATCACCCTCCTCTATAAACAAGGGGAAGAGGGAGGAGATCAGAAATTGGTAGCACATTTAACTGCTTAATGTGGACTACTACAAAATTCTGTCCAAGGTCATCGCCAGTCGGGTCAAGTCTGCTCTGGAGCAGGTGATCCACCTTGATCAGACCTGCACTGTATCTGGCAGGCAGATCTCTGATAGCCTTGTGCAACTCAAGGATACAGTTGCCTACATGCAGGACCAGAAAGTGGATACGTGCCGTGTCAATTTGGACCAGGAGAAGGCTTTTGACAGAATATCGCACACCTACATGATGGACACACTCTCCAAAATGAGGTTTGGGGAGGAAATCCGCAATTGGATCCAGGTGCTCTACACAAATATCAGTAGTGCAGTTTCAATTAATAGGTGGGAATGGGAAAACTTTCCAATCAAACCTTAAAGTCAGGCAAGGCTGTCCTCGCTCCTCTGTCTTGTTTGTCTGTTGGACTCGGCAAAGGGTTTGTTACATCAGGAAGGATGCGGACATAAGAGGGGTGACGATCCCAGGCAGCGGAGGTGCTTGGGTCAAGGTCTCCCTGTACATGGACAATGTCGCCATTTTCTGCTCGGATTCGCTGTCTGTTTGCACACTGAGCATCTGTGACCAGTTTGAACTGGCCTCGGGAGCCAAAGTGGTAAGAGCGAGGCCATGGTCTTGGGAATTAGGCTGACTGATCCTTTTTCCCCTTCCCTGTCGGGTCAGACTACATAACGCTGCTGGGGATATATTATGAAGCTCGCACCAAAAACTGGGAGGAGAGTATAGCCAAGGTCAAACAGAAACTGGGCATGTGGGAGTGACACTCCCTCTCCATTGTGGCTAGGAACCTGGTCATCAGGTGCGAGGTGGTCTCGGTGTCGCTGCACATAGTGCAGGTCTGGCTCATCCCCTGCTACTGTGTCACTGCGGTCACCCAAGCCATCTTCCACCTTATTTGAAGATAAGAAATGGGTCTGCAGGGACATCCTGTACAAATCTCTAGATAAAGTGGGCGGGGCTGGAATGTACCCATTGTTGTCCTTATCCTGATGGCCACCTTTGTGTGCGGCAGCATTAAGCTATGCACATTGGTACGCGAATACTGTCACTACTTGTGGGCGGCGCAGTGGTTAGCACCGCAGCCTCACAGCTCCAGCGACCCGGGTTCGATTCTGGGTACTGCCTGTGTGGAGTTTGCAAGTTCTCCCTGTGTCTGCGTGGGTTTCCTCCGGGTGCTCCGGTTTCCTCCCACAGCCAAAAGACTTGCAGGTTGATAGGTAAATTGGCCATTATAAATTGCCCCTAGTATAGGTAGGTGGGAGGGGAATATAAAGACAGGTGAGGATGTATAGGGACAGGTGAAGATGTGGTAGGAATATGGGATTAGTGTAGGATTAGTATAAATGGGTGGTTAATGGTCGGCACAGACTCGGTGGGCCGAAGGGCCTGTTTCAGTGCTGTATCTCTAAATCTAAATCTACTTGCTGAGATTCTGTCTGTCGCCAGCATTGTGACGGATGGGTCTGGCCATGTTGCTGCAGAATCCTCTATTCAGTTTGACCATGCCATACCACCTGTCCCTTGTGGAGAAGTTTGTGTAGAAAAACACCCTTGACCATAAGTCCATCAGGCAGTGGTCTGCATATAAGGTCCTTGTGGCCCTGCGGGAAAAGGAGATGGTGGATCCTGTCAAATGGTTCCCTGAGCAGTTATTTTGGCAGAATGCCTTATTGCCAGAACTTTCAAACAAGTATGAAGATGTGGCTTGGCTGGTGGTGAGAAGGGCCCTCCCTGTCAGAGTCTTCATGCACACCCGGAGTCTCAGCGCCACGGCACACTAAAGGCCTGCTCAGGTCAGGGGAAAAAACCCGACCTGAACACATCCGCACCTGGCCCGAGTTCCTCCAATTTTTCCTGCGCCTGATCCGACCCAAGCCCGAGCCCGACCCAACCACCAGAATGTTCCCTTTACCTACCTTGCGACTCCGAATCTGCAGGAAGCTGCAGCATGAGTGTGATGACGTCATAGAGATGCTCACTCGCTCACTGCGCAGACTCAGTTTCCCTCCTTGACGTCCTGGACTCCTAGCTCAGCACTTAACAGCAGAGCAAAATGCAATTCTTGCTTTGTGTGTCCGGCCTGGCCTGATCCGACCCAACCCGAGCCCGAAAGCCGGACCCGGAAGAGCGACCTGACCCGAACCCGACACATGTCGTCGTGTCCCATCAGGCTTGGGTCAGGTAGCAGGTCTTTACCGCACACTGTCAAAGAACGAAGAACAGTACAGCACAGGAACAGGCCATTTGGCCCTCCAAGCCTGCGCCGATCTTGATGCCTGCCTAAACTAAAACCTTCTGCACTTCCGGGGACCGTATCCCTCTATTCCCATCCTATTCATGTATTTGTCAAGATGCCTCTTAAACGTCGCTATCGTACCTGCTTCCACCACCTCCCCCGGCAGCAAGTTCCAGGCATTCACCACGCTCTGTGTAAAGAACTTGCCTCACACATCCCCTCTAAACTTTGCCCCTCTCACCTTAAACCTATGTCCCCTAGTAACTGACTCTTCCACCCTGGGGAAAAGCTTCTGATTATCCACTCTGTCCATACCGCTCATAACTTTGTAAACCTCTATCATGTCGCCCTTCCACCTCTGTCGTTCCAGTGAAAACAAACCGAGTTTATCCAACCTCTCCTCATAGCTAATGCCCTCCAGACCAGGCAACATCCTGGTAAACCTCTTCTGTACCCTCTCCAAAGCCTCCACGTCCTTCTGGTAGTGTGGCGACCAGAATTGCATGCAATATTCTAAGTGTGGCCTAACTAAAGTTCTGTACAGCTGCAGCATGACTTGCCAATTTTTATACTCTATGCCCCGACCGATGAAGACAAGCATGCCCTATGCCTTCTTGACTACCTTATCCACCTGCGTTGCCACTTTCAGTGACCTGTGGATCCATACTCCCAGATCTCTCTGCCTGTCAATACTCCTAAGGGTTCTGCCATTTACTGTATACCTCCCACCTGCATTAGACCTTCCAAAATGCATTACCTCACATTTGTCTGGATTAAACTCCATCTGCCATTTCTCCGCCCAAGTCTCCAACCGATCTATATCCTGCTGTATCCTCTGACAATCCTCATCACTATCCGCAACTTCACCCACCTTTGTGTCGTCCGCAAACTTACTAATCAGACCAGCTACATTTTCCTCCAAATCATTTATATATACGACAAACAGCAAAGGTCCCAGCACTGATCCCTGCGGAACACCACTAGTCACATCCCTCCATTCAGAAAAGCACCCTTCCACTGATACCCTCTGTCTTCTATGACAGAGCCAGTTCTGTATCCATCTTGCCAGCTCACCTCTGATCCCGTGTGACTTCACCTTTTGTACCAGTCTGCCATGAGGGACCTTGTCAAAGGCTTTACTGAAGTCCATATAGATAACATCCACTGCCCTTCCTTCATCAATCATCTTCGTCACTTCCTCAAAAAACTCAATCAAATTAGTGAGGCACGACCTCCCTTTCACAAAACCATGCTGCTTCTCGCTAATAAGTTTGTTTGTTTCCAAATGGGAGTAAATCCTGTCCCGAAGAATCCTATCTAATAATTTCCCTACCACTGACGTAAGGCTCACCGGCCTATAATTTCCTGGATTATCCTTGCTACCCTTCTTAAACAAAGGAACAACATTGGCTATTCTCCAGTCCTCTGGGACCTCACCTGTAGCCAATGAGGATGCAAAGATTTCTGTGAAGGCCCCAGCAATTTCTTCCCTTGCCTCCCTCAGTATTCTGGGGTAGATCCCATCAGGCCCCGGGGACTTATCTACCTTAATGCTTTGCAAGACACCCAATACCTCCTCCTTTTCGATAATGACATGACTGAGACTATCTGCACTCCCTTCCCTAGGCTCATCATCCACCAAGTCCTTCTCTTTGGTGAATACTGATGCAAAGTACTCATTTAGTACCTCGCCCATTTCCTCTGGCTCCACACATAGATTCCCATCTCTGTTCTTGAGTGGGCCACCCCTTTCCATAGTTACCCTCTTGCTCTTTTTATACGTATAAAAAAACCGTGGGATTTTCCTTAATCCTGTTTGCCAGTGACTTTTCATGACCCGTTTTAGCCCTCCTGACTCCTTGCTTCAGTTCCTTCCTACTGTCTTTATATTCCTCAAGGGATTCGTCTGTTCCTAGCCTTCCAGCCCTTACGAATGCTTCCTTTTTCTTTTTGACTAGGCTCACAATATCCCGCGTTATCCAAGGTTCCCAAAACTTGCCAAACTCATCCTTCTTCCTCACCGGAACATGCCGGTCCTGGATTCTAATCAACTAACGTTTGAAAGACTCCCACATGTCAGATGTTGATTTACCCTCAAACAGCCGACCCCAATCTAAATTCTTCAGTTCCTGCCTAATATTGTTATAATTAGCCTTCCCCCCCCCCCAATTTAGCACCTTCACCCAAGGACGACTCTTATCCTTATCCACAAGTACCTTAGAACTTATGGAATTATGGTCACTGTTCCTGAAATGCTCCCCTACTGAAACTTCGACCACCTGGCCGAGCTCATTCCCCAATACCAGGTCCAGTACGGCCCCATCCCTAGTTGGACTATATACATATTGTTTCAAGAAGCCCTCCTGGATGCTCCTTACAAATTCTGCCCCATCCAAGCCCCTAGCACTAAGTGAGTCCCAGTCAACACCTATCCGTTAACACCTATTCTGTACTAATGCTTTGTTTTTCAACACACCATTAACATATTGTTTGCCTTTGCTCCATGACCTTTTGGTCAGCTATGTGGCCATGTCCAATTGGCCTTGTCCAACCTTCTCCTCCTTTCTTATCTCTTGCCCCCCCCCCCACCTCACTTGTTTATAACCGGTGACATTTTTAATATTTGTCAGTTCCGAAGAATTGTCACTGACCCGAAACGTTAACTCTGCTTCTCTTTTCACAGATGCTGCCAGACCTGCTGAGTGGTTCCAGCATTTCTTGTTTTTATCCCAGTCAATATAGGGGAAGTTAAAATCACCCACCACTACAACCCTGTTACCTTTACATCTTTCCAAAATCTGTCTACATAGCTGCTCCTCTACCTCCCGCTGGCTGTTGGGAGGCCTGTAGAAAACCCCCAACATCGTGACTGCACCCTTCCTATTCCTGAGCTCCACCCATATTGCCTCGCTGCACGACCCCTCTGAGGTGTCCTCCCGCAGTACAGCTGTGATATTCTCCTTAACAAGTAATGCAACTCCCCCGCCCCTTTTACATCCCCTTCTAGCCCGCCTGAAGCTTCTAAATTCTGGAACATTTAGCTGCAGTTGCAGCAGCTGCAGTGGGGACGAGACCGTCTTTCACTTCCTTTGGAATGTGCATTTGCAAAAAATAGTCTGGAAAGAGATGTAGTGGTTTTTGTCTAGGTTCATCCCGAGCAGCTCCGTAACGCAGGACTCTGCTCTTCGGGCTGTTCCCAGGGTTATCAACTTGGTGAAAGACTCTTTGGTCTGCCCAAAACTTGCTGGTTTTTCAGTGCAAGGAGCTGTCCTCAACTGGGTATTGCAGACTGGCACACCTCAAGGTCCAGGATTACGTGCTGAGGCATGTACTAAAGCTTGGGGCAGCTGCTGCAAAGGCTCAGTGGGGAAAGGCCACAGTCTCAGGCCCTCCTGCCATTGTATATCGAGGGGCTGCAACCTTTGTAAAACCCCTTGGGCTGTATGTGTGACACGAAATGTATATTGTAAATGTAACCTGTAATTGTAAGTGTAGTGAGCACCTCAGAGTGCCACATACTGTATTGAAAGAGATTGAACTGTATTGCATGTTATATAATGTCAAATTTGAGCTGTTATGTAATGTACCTTAACAAATATTATGAATAAAATATATTTTTTGAAAATGAATATTTACATCAAAATCATGCCACTTTTTGCTTAATGTAGAGAATGAATAGAATTAAATTGCTGGTAATTAAAGGGTACGGTTAACAAGTGATTTAATTTTTCCCTTGGTATCGAATAAGCATAGCTGTCAACACTTGCTTGTTACAATGTATAAACAAATTGGCAATTATGATCAGCTCTGGTTGTTTTGTTTCTTAACTGTTGAATGCATTCTTTACAGAATACCAGTAAATAGTACATCCAGTCAGCCAACATGGCCCATTGGGGTCAAGCTAGGATTTGTTTCTCGCCTGACAATTGCTGTAGTTGATAAGAAGATTAGTCTCTGCAGCTGCAGAAGATTTAACAATTTGAATTCTGACTGCTATTAGATCCTGGGTATTGTAAAACAATTGACAGAATGAGGATAGGGGTTTTATGGTCTGTGAAATGAATTTAAGTATTTCTTATTGCCATTTGGACTTTTTTTATTTTACATTTATAAACCATGAGTGAACTAGACAAAAAAGCACTTTAGTAGATTGAATTCTCAAATGTATATTCAATGATGTATGTGTCAAATTAAAGTAGCCTTTTGTGTACATACGGGTGATCAACTTTTTATTTAGGTTTGTATAAAAGTACATTACACCAAAAAAGTCAAAATCCACTACTGAATTATTTCTTAGAATCTTCCATGTTCAATTTTCTGGCTAAAGTCTCTTTTTCTTCCAATTATCCTGCTCTGCTGACTGCGAGGGTTGTTTTACAGTGGCAATAGTATCCACTCTCTAATACCTTTGTCATCCATGGACAGTGAATGTCAGAAGACTATTTTAACTTTGGTGATCATCAAAGCTGAACTTGATCCTGTTCTCGCAGTTGTCTGTCAGAATATGCCATTAGGGGACATGATTTTTTTCTCTGTTATCCTTTGGAATGCACAGGTAAATTATATGTCCCACCATTTCTTCTGGTTAAGGTCAGCTCGCTCTGCTCAGATGAATAATCAAATTTGGGATCTTTCCAGTTCTTTGTGGGTCAGTACCACAATAGATGGCATATGGTGCCATATATATAAACAAGATTTTTGAGAGTTCAACACTAATTATCATCTATGTACCTGGTGATTATACCTATACATTAGTAAACTTTAGGAAATAGTCAAAAGTGTCATCAGTACGCAGTTTAAAATTTTTGTATTTAATATTAACTGATTAACAGTTTTCTTGTCTATTTGAACCAGTTAATGCTGATGATGTCAAAGGTGTTCAATTGTAGGAGTTACAAGGCATTTTAATACATCAGACCAAAATTAAAATCACATGTTGGCAGCCTTCCATCTATGAAATATGATGGACACACAGCAAACAGTCCATTTAGGTGGGTGTCTTCTGTTGGTGCACCTTTGTTGATGGCTGTGTAGGCCAATTCATGAGAGGCAGATTCTGCACAGATTAAAATCAGCACAGTCATTGGGCTGGATTTTACCAAGCTCGCGACGTTGGGCTCTGTGGCGGGGTGGGGGAACCGGTAGATGGTTCCGGCAGAGGTCTGTCACAGAGGCTGACGCTGGAAGGGCCCGGCCTGACCCTCCCAGTGGCGGTGAGGCTCTGTGGCAGCCCCTCTACCACTGGGTGATGGGGTCTGGATTTAAATATTTAAATTACTGACATGCATACATTTAAATCAACTCCCCTTAAATCTTCCGGGCCTGCTGCGATCTTTAGTGTGGTGGCCGGCACTCGTGCACCTTCAGTTCCCCATCTGGGGAAAGCCGGCATGACACTGGTGGGGAGGGGGAGGAGTTAAGATTTTCAGTGCAGGGGTGAGGGAATGGAGTCAAATAAATGTAATGGGTGTAGAGGATGGTGGGAAGGGATGAACTTTAAACTTTGTGCAATCTGTGGGGTGGGGTGGCAGAAGCATCAAGTTTATAAGGTGTTTGGGCGGGGGAAGGACAAATAGTTAATGTAATTGTCATTGGGGGGGTGGAAAGGGGCATTAGAAATTTATTTGATAACTTTTGGTGGGGTGTAGATTTAAAAATGTAAATATACTGGCAGGACTGGCTGTCCTTCAAAAATGGTGCCAGCGCTTGCACACAGGCAGCTGATGCCATTGCTGGGGCGTACAGCCTGCCCTCTGCACAAGATTTGGGGGTGGGTGGGGGGGAGCGGGCTGCCCTGGCTATTTAAATGAGCTGCTGCGCGGGAAATTGCAGTAGCTCTTTGGCGTGTGGCCCGCCATTTTTTGAGCTCGCCACCGCTCTTAAATTTCAGCTTGTTATTTTGTATTTGTGTACATTTATCTCCATCATATTGTTAGGCATGGTAACTCTGAAACAAATCTCCCTCAATATCATGAATTAAAAAAGACAAAAATAAAGTTGATTATAACTCGATACTATTAAAAGACATTGATGTTGCCATCAATACACTGTTTATGCATGTATGCTGGTAGGATTTATATACAATTTACACAAATAAATCAGTTTTAAATTCATGCCAGAATTATTTGCCAATTTTATTCTTCAAATTCCTTTGAACAAATTTTACTATTTTGTATTTACTCAAATTTTTGTCGCAATGATTTTTTTGATTAAATTTTGGCTGTTCATTTCTCAAGAATTACATTATTGAAAGTGCCAATCATGAATCTAGCTAGAATGGGAACCCACAATAGAATATAAACCTCCCTTGTACAAAATTATGTTATCAAGTTTTGTTTTGTAGCAAGTAATATTATGGCAATGTAGGCAATCTAGGTTGTGGGGTTCTAACATACCTACTGCCTGACACTATATGCATTAAAACATCAGGAAAATTAATTTGATAAAAAATAAAGCTGCCAAGGGAATTTTGCATTGTATCAATGGTCAAATATTAATTTTGCACATGCATTGCTATCCTTAGTTCTTTGAAACATTTCATTTAAAAAATGAGGCTGGCTGTATGGCAATAGTCACTTGTGGCTGTTAGGAATCCAGGTCTGGTGTAGATACTTTCTCGAGTTAAATGATGTCATTTGCTCCTGTAGGTGCTTTGAATGTCTTAGTTTTGTGGGAGTTAACTTATACTGCCCTATATCTGCTTGTACAGTAGTTTAACCTGGGGTCTAACCTAAACAAAGTATTCATCTTTTGCATATGTACTGCTTCAATCTCTTCTGAAAGCAGACTGACTAAATGCATGGTAAGACTACAAGGTACGAATCGTCAGTGAGATGAATGTACAGAACAGCCATTAAGATTAGACTTCCTAACTCAATCTGTACAAATTATTTTTGCATAGGAGAATATCAAATCCAGCTCTGCTGTCACCATGCCACAATTGTCATGAATGTCTGTTGTTGCACTTGAGTGTCAGCTGTGGCCCAGGTAGCACTCTTGCCTGAGTCCCACTCCAGAGACTTGAGCACAAAAGTCAAAACTGACACTCCACTGCTGTACTGAAGGAGTACTGCACTGTTGGAGTTGCCATTTTTTTGGATGGAACGTTAATCCAAGGCCTGGTCTGCACTCTCGAATGGATATTAAAAGATTCCATGGCACTGTTTTGAAAAAGAGCAGGGGCGTTATCCCTGGTGTACTGGTCAATATTTTTCAATCAGCGTCACTTAACAAAAATGATTTGATCATCATTATCATTACTGTTTGTGGGAGCTTGCAGTGTGCAAATTGGCTGCTGCATTTCCTACATTATAAGTGACTACACTTCAAAAGTTACTTCATTGGCATAAGGCACATTGGGGTGTCCTGAAGTTTTGAAAGCTGCTATATATTCTTTAGAATAGTGCAAAATAAAGAAAAGTCCATGCTACCCCACAAAGAGGCAGGTCTAATTTGACTGACTGAAACAAGATGACTTCTAAATATCCTTCAGTTTTTCTAATCAATTTGCCTCAATGAAATCCACCGTAGCTGCTTCTTTAACAACATTTTGCAGCCTTTTTGTTTTAAGAAACTTCTGTGCCTGTAGTTTATCTCTTGTTCTTTACAGCCAGAAAAAGAGATCAAAGACTTTCCAATGCAATGGGCTGGATTTTACCAGGCCCACGTTATTACGTTCTGTGACAAGGGGACGGGGTGCCGCAGGATGATTGCGGCAGAGGCCCGCCACAAAGCTTGACTCTGGGAGGGCCTGGCCCGATCCTGCCACTGGCTGTGAGGCTCTGTGGACCCCCTAGCCGCTAGGCAACGGGTCTTCAGTTTCAATATTTAAATTAATGAGATGAATGAATTTAAATGAACTTGCCTTGAATATTCCGGGTCTGCTGCAATCCTCTGTGTGGTGGCTGGCACTGCCGCCAAAGGCCGGCTACCCGACCCGAACCTGACGGTACCCAGTGACACTTGTCGGGTTTGGGTCGGGTTGCATTTCCGGGTCCAGCATTCGGGCTTGGGTCGGGCCAGGTTGGACACGCTCTATCACAGGTAAGTGGCTCCAATGTTAGTTTAATTTTTGGACTGGAAAGGTGGTTTTGTTACGTCGTAGATCAGCGACAAAGTGAAAAATGGAAGGTAAGGTAACTGATGGTCAGATCAGGTCGGTTGGGCGTGGGTTGGGCTCGGGTCGGATGTGGTTCTGTTGGGCTTGGGTCAGGTTCTTTTTTGCAGACCAGATCAAGCCTTTAACTCCCGCACCTTCAATTCCCTGTCTGGGGAAAGCTGACGTGACACTGGGGAGATGGGGAGTTAAGATTTTCAGTGCGGTGAGGTGGCGAAGGGACAGGGTCAATTAAACGTAATGAGTGTAGGGGATGGTGGGAAGGGGTGAACTTTAAAATTTGTGCAGTCTGAGGGGTGGGGGGGGGCAAAGGTCAGATTTAAAAGATGTGTTTTTGGGGGGGCGGGGAAAGGGCAAATACCTAATGTAAATTTTTATTGGAGTGCTGGAAAGGGGTGTTACAATTTTATTTTGTAAATTTTGGGGGGGGGGGTGGTGGTTTCACTTTAAAAATTTAAACTTGCCAGCAGGGTTGGCTGCCCTTTAAAAATGGTGCAGCACCTGCGCACTGGCTGCTGACGCCATTGCCAGTGACGGGGAGGGGGGAGGCAAGCTGCCATTTTTTACGCTCACCGCTGGGAGCGATGGCGGGCTCTTAAAATCCAGCCCAATGGGTGTGAAGTGCTTTTCAATTATCAAGACAGGTTTTACTGCTTGCTTACATTCTATAAGGAAGCAACAACAAAGCTAGCTCATTAGCAACTTAACTATCGCTCAAAAAGGTTGCAAACCCCTTCTTTAACATGTGTGAATGTCTTCTGCTTTTAAACATGTTTTAAGTTCTCCCAATCCCTCCCAAGAAAAATGTTCAGAGGCGTCTGATATATGATGACAGACATGCTCAACAATTGTGGCACATGACAGCAGAACTGGATTTGGATAATAGAGCAGATCTTCATCACTTATCCTATAGGTTATAGTCATGATTTTTAGAGTAGACAACTAAGTGAGAAAAGCACATTCATACTTGTGTGTAAGTTGTGTTCCCACGGAATGAAACTACACCTCATTCTTGTGATTTTATGGTAAGAAAAAGTATATGTTGTGCTTTTGATGAACTTGGTGTGGAAGGTGAAATTACATAAGAGACCCAATAGAGAATGACTTGGCATATGGATTTCAGTGTCACTTTGCTGTTGAAATAGAGGGAAGAGGGGAAATACAACTTTCATTTGCAAATATAAAAACCTCACATTTTTATGAATGTAGCATTGTCCAGGATGGGAAACGATCATTGCAGTCATCTGAGTGGTTGAAACCTTCATTGCCGGCACAAAGAACTGCAACTGTCTTATGTATTTTTGTGTGTCTGCAGACAGTAGAAAAGCATTTGATTGTACCCAGTAGAAATAGCCCCAGATTGCTTAATAGAAGCGATGACTTATAAATTATTGCATGTATTTAGATCAAAAGCAATGCCTTTTTGAATCTGTAACACATCTAATAATTCATTAATTACCAATACACAGAAGAACTTAATAAACTGCATTCCTGGTTGATTGCAATACTACTTCTTAAGAAAGGGCAATTTGATAGTTGTAGTGATTTCTGATTTATGTGGGGGTTGTTAGGCAGCATAGTGCCTGTTACAGACACAATGTGATCTCCTTAGGACCCAAAATATTGGGCAAGAAGAGCGTGCACACTTGGGACCAGAAGAGTGCTGCCTGACATATTTGGCTAAGAACAAATGCGGCATTCTTTACCCACCCTGGAAGCATATTCAAATAAGGGGCCTGACCCCTGCTGCAATATTGGTTTTCCCTGAGGCAGCCAGTATCAGGAAACCAAGCCGAAACATCTCCTATATTTTAGAACAAGGTAAGTACTTACTATCAACATCCTGATTGTCACAACTCACGCACTGACCCCATCCTTTGTCCCTTCTCCACCCCTGATCTTCACCACACTTTCCCCCGACCTACAATGCCTCTACAATCCCCTAGGCCTCAGTTACTCTCTTCCTGGTTCCCAATGTCGTCTCAACATCTGAGGCCCCAACCTCCCTCCTTCCTGATCGCGATCACCCAATCCCCAATATCTCATGCTATGATGAACTCTGTTTCTCTCTCCACAGATGCTGCCTGATCTGCTGTGTATTTTCAGCACTCCCTATTTTTATTCTCAATATCTCCTTCCCTGACCTCTGATATCTCTTGCTTCAAGCCACCTGAGAACTGCAAACCCAACCCCATTACTTACTTGTGAACTGCTGTGCTAGGAGCGACTCAAACTTGCAGCACTTAACTGTCTGGCATCTTCCTGCAGCACTGTCTTCAGTAATGAGGTCTGAGGCCCTACATCTGGGACTCTCTGGACCTCACCATTTGTGCAAATGGTAATTAGCCTGAGTAGGGTTGGGGTGGCTGCCCACAATGGGCACTCCCGAATTTCTCCCCATGTCTTTTTTTTTGGAAAGGAGCAATTTTCATCATCTTTGTTGTGTAACTTTTTACATGCAAAGCTTGACAACATATTCAATTTTATTTTCATATGAATTTTTGGAACAAAATATTCTTATCTCCATTACTCACTCATAAAGTCAAAACAGTTCAATAGATTTAATATTGCAATTCTGTGAAGATGGGATTTCAAGATGGCAGTGAATGACATGTTGGATCACATGCGCATATGCAAAAGAAGTTTCCTTTCTCATCCCAAGCACTGCTTGATCTCCAATTTTTTGCTATCAAGTCAATTCTTGACAGAATACAAGAAAAAGCTTGTGTTTTTTTTTTAGGGATCCCATTTCTCAGCCTTCATCCTATCTGTCGCCTTCTATCTCTGTGTATCTTCCTCTTTCGTGTGTGCTGTCTCTCACTTTCACACAATCTTCCTTGGCTATTTTGTTGATGCAGGTACTGCTATGCTCAGTGCCGCTATGAACTTGCTCTTTATAAACTCCCCACAAAACTCATCACTACTCCAACCTGAATCTGTCTGCAGAATCGTAACATTTTGTCACCTTCCTCAGCTTAAATTCAATTAATCACTGAAACCTGATTTACCTTGTTTTCCCTTTGCAACCTTTACGGTTGCTTTCTCAATAAAATAAATGCTGGTGAGCGGCAGTTGATAATTTATAGACCTGATTATTGTACCCTGTTTTAATTCCTATTAAAATTATAATTTAGGCTAAAATGAAAGCAAATAGGGAACAACTTCATGGCTCCATGGAGAGCCGGCATGGACTCGATGGGTCCAATAGCCTCCTTCTGTGCCGTAAATGACTCTATGACTCTACGAATAACTACTTTTATTTTGAGTTGTCAGGCCAGTTTGCATAGACATGCCCATCTCTTGTAATGTTGAAAATGTACGTACTGTTTTTCAGATGCAAGAGGTCCACTGACACATAGAATATCTTGTGGAAAATCACATTGTGAACGTGCAATATGGAACACCAAATTTTGTGTTGTCACAGATGATCAGTTGCTGATGCTGGATAAAGAGGAGGTATGTGAAAGTTTAATTTTAACAAGACGTATTATGTATATATTGTACACTACAAATAACAATACGTTTGCATTGTTAACTTACCTTGCCATTTGAAATGGGGTCCTTGAGCATTCATTGAGCGAAGATGTTGAGCTATTCAGATCAGGAAGGTCCCAGACTCTATTCTTATTCTGAGGTGAATTAGCTGGTCTTAACTGGAGCATGCTTTGGATACCACTGATTTCTGATCGAAGATTTGGAGATACAAGTCCAACAGACTTCCAGTAACCCCTGTTGAAAGATATATGAATGTGGATGTTGGATGAGGACAACTTCTCACCATAAAGCCCTGTGTAGTTTATTGGAACTGCACACAAACAAAATGGTAAGCCCATTTTATCTTTTTCTTGTCATCACTCCTCTCACAACCTGCACATGCTCAGTACTACACAACACTCCATACCCTGACTGGATTTGAATGAAAACAGTGACTGCAGGTGGGGTGCTGGAGGACCAGTGGTAAAACTGGAACTGCACGTCACTTAGAATCAATATTTTCAGGATAGGAGTAGAGAAAATTGGATGATTAGTACAGAAGGGAGTTTAACATTGCGGCATGCTTACCTATTTTCTAATAAATGTGAAATGAGGCAGAATGTTACATTTACTGCTCCAGAAGTAGAAAAGGTTTATAGTTCAAAAAGGTGAGACCATAATCCTATACAGTGGACCCTATTCCCAGTAAACTGCAGACCACCCAACCTCCCCTCCTGGCTCTCATACTACCTGATACTGCGACCAGGTCTCTTGCTTCGGATGCTGGCCGCCCCCCCATCCCCCACCCCGCCGGCCCCAACCTTCAAATCTGCCATCATCAGTCCCCTCATCAAAACCAAACCTGACCCCTTTGTCCTTGCAACCTACCTGACCATTTCCAACCTCCTTTAGCTCTCATGTCCTTGAATGTGCTGTCACCTCCCAAATGTGTAACAAATTTGCAAGGAAATTTCAGAGGTGCAAAAACTATAGAGTAGTTACAATGGAGAACGTTAATTATCCTAATATAGACTGGGATAATAAAAGTGTAAAGGGCAGGGTGGGAAGAGTTTCTAAAGTCTATTTAGGAGTATTTTCTACATTAGTATGTTTCCAGTCCAGCTAGGAAGGAGGCATTGCAGGATCTGGTTCTGAGGACTGAGGTGTGTAAAATGGATCAAGTGTCAGTCGGGGAACATTTAGGGGACAGTGATCATATCTCATAAGGTTTAAGTTAGCAATGGAAAATGGCAAGGAGCAATCCAGAGTAAAAGTAATTAATCAGGGGAGGATCAATTTCAGTGGGGTGAGAACGGATCTGACACATGTAAATTGGAATCAAAGATTGGCAGGCTAAACTGTAATGGAACAATCTCCTTTAAAGAGGAGATTTATTGGGTACTATTGAGGTTCATTCCCATGACTGGGGAGGATAAGACAAACGAAGCCAGAGCTCCCTGGATGTTGAGAGAGATAGAGAGTAAGATGAAGCAGTAGAAAGGTGCATATGACAGATGTCAGGTTGATAATACAGTTGATAACCAGGCTGAATATAGAAAGTTCAGAGGGGAAGTGAAAAAAGAAATGAGAAGCAAAGAGAGGGTATGAGAAGAGACTGCTGATAAGGGGAAATCCAAAAATCTTCCCTAGGCATATAAGTAGTAAAAGGGTGGTAAAAGGAGGAGTGGGCCAATTACAGACCAAACAGGGGATTTATGCATGGAGGCAGAGGGCATAGCTGAAGTACTAAAAGTACTTTGCATTTGTCTTTACCAAGGAAGAAGATGCTGCCCAAGTCATAGTGAAAGAGGAGGTAGTTGAGACGCTGGATGGGCTAAAAATTGATAGAGGAGGAATTAGAAAAGCTGGCTAAAAGTTGATAAGTCACCACGACTGGATGAGATACATCTGAGGATACTGAGGGAAGGAGGGTAGAAACTATAGAGGCACTGGCTATAATCATCCTTAAATGCAGGGATGGTGCCAGAGGATTGGAGAATTGCAGATGTTACACACTTGTTCAAAAAAGGGTCTAAGGATAAGCCCAGCAACTACAGGCCAGTCCATTTAACCACAGTGATGGGAAAGCTTTTAGAAATGATAATCTGGGACAAAAGTAACAGTTACTTGGACAAATGTGCACTAGTTAAGGGAAAGTCAGCACGGATTTGTTAAGGGCAAATTGTGTTTACATTGATTTGAGTTTTTGGTGAGGTAACAGAGAGGGTTGATGAGGGTGATGTGGTTGATGATGTGTACATGGACTTCCAAAAAGCATTTGATAATGTGTTGCATAACAGACTTGTCAGCAAAGTTGAAGCCCATGGAATGAAAGGGACAGTGGCAGCGTGGATAGGAAGGTGGCTGAGTGTCAGGAAACAGAGTAGTGGGGAGCGATTATTTCTGGGACTGGAGGAAGGTATATCGTCGGGTTCCCCAGGGGTCGGTATCAGGGTCATTGCTTTTCTGGATCTATATTAATGACCTTGACTTGGTTTTACAGAGCACAATTTCAACATTTGCAGATGACACAAAACTTGGAAGTATTGTGAACTGTGAGGAGGATAGTATAGACTTCAAGAGGACGTGGAAAGGCTGGTGGAATGGGTGGACATATGGCAAATGAGATTTAATGCAGAGAAGTGATACATTTTGGTAGGAAGAACAAGGAGAGGCAATATAAAATAAAGGATATAATTTTAAAGGGGGTATATGTGCACAAATCATTGAAGGTGGCAAGGCAGGTTGAGAAAGTGGTTAAAAGCATACGGATCTTGGGTTTTATAGAGGCATAGAGTATAAATGTTATGGTGAACTTTTTATAAAGCACTGGTTCAGCCTCAACTGGAGTATTGTGTCCAATTCTGGATACCACATGTTAGGAAGGATGTGAAAGCTTTTGAGAGGGTGCAAAAAAGATTTACGAGAATGGTTCCAGGGATGAGGGACTTCATTTTCGTGGATAGATTGGAGATGTTCTCCTTGGGCAAGGGAAGGTTGAGAGGAGATTTGATAGAGATGTTGAAAATCATGTGGAGTCTAGACAGAGTAGATAGGTAGAAACCATCCCCATTGGCAGAAGGGACGAGAATCAGAGGATACTGACTTCTGGTGAATGGCAGAAGAACCAATGACAATATGATGGAAAATGTTTTTATGCAGCGAGTGGTTAGGATCTGGAATGCATTGCCAGAGAGTGTGGTGGAGGCAGATTCAATCGTGGCTTTCAAAAGAGAATTGGATAATTACCTGAAGAGAGAAAATTTGCGGGGCTACTGGGGAGTGGGACTAGTTGAGTTACTGTTGCAGAGAATCAGCATGGACACGACGGGTCAAATGGCGGCCTCCTGTACAGTAACCATTCTATGATTCTATAAATTTCTATTCCTTTCTCCCTTGTGTTTATCTAATTTCTCCTTAAATGTTCCTGTTATTTTCCTCAACTTGTACTTGTTGCAGTGAGTTCCACACTCTAATTAATCTCTGGGTAAAGAAGTTTCTCCTGAATTCCCTACGACAGTCTTACAGTTATGGCCCCTAGTTATGCTCTTGGCCCCAAGTGGAAACACCTCTCTATCTACCCTGTCAAACATTTCATAGTCTTTAAGACACCTATAAGCTCATCACTCAGTCTTCCCTTTTCTGGAGAAAAGAGTCCCATCCTGTTCAATCTTTCCTGATGGGTAAAACCTCTCAGTTCTGGTATCTTCCGTGTAAATCCTGTTTGTACTTTCTCCAGTGCCTGTGTTCTTTTTATATTACAGAGGCCAGAACTGTACACAGTTGTATAAGTTTATACGTTGTTTTGACAATCCATGGGGTATATTTTAACTGCAGTCTTGGAACTGTTGGGCAGTGAATTTCTGCTGGTAGGAAATGCAGGTTAGTATGAGGGTTGGGCCCTGTTACTACACCACTGGTGAGCAGCATGCCTTGAATGGGCATCCTGCTGCAGCTTGCTGGCTCTGGGCTGCCGCAGTACTGGGTTGCCTGGATATTGAGCTAGCGAAAGGCAAGTTGATCTGGTGAGGCGGGGTGCCGTGGTGGCAACAGGCCACACTATTCTGCCCACAGCACTCCTCACTTCCTTGCCTCACTAAAATATGTCTTGCTTTTTGGGCCGGCTCTGCTTGACCACCCAGTAAAGCTGGGTGGAGTGTGCACAGTGCACACTCTGCCATTTGTCCCTCAAATTTGCATGTGACTTCCACCTAATTCAGACAGGCAGGATCTGTATGAGAATGAATGAGGTGGTAGCAGAGATTTTAGAGCCAAACTGATCTTTTTGTAATGGGCAGGCAAATTTAAATTCATCCTTTATATCTCTCTTAAAGGTTCCAGAGGATCAACTAGTTTTATATTTTTCTGTAGTCTGTTTTGTCTATATGGTATCCTAAACTACATGACCATTCTTTTGGGAAATAACTCAGCATCTTGGAAAAAAATAAACTTGCAATTAAATTTTAATTTAAAGCCTTTGTGTATATCAGTGTTATGTAGGTATTGCATATATTTCTCATTGGTACTTTGACTTAGGAAGACTTGAACCTTGCTGCACTCAGGTGTAGGTAGCTGACAATCTTAAAGAATAATGAGAACTATAATAATCTGTTTACTCCTATTTTTGTTCATGTCTTATGTTTTTCTTGGTTTATCTTTAATTGCTATAGAACATGTTGAGAAATTTGATGTAAAACTCACTTTCTTACAGATTTCTATCCTCCTAAATATAAGGAAACAACTTTATACAGCTGCATAATTTGCTTTTTGTTTGAAAATCAAGTAGAAATTGTAAACTGGTAGATCAGCAAACACACATATAGATCATAATATATTGTAGCAGCATTTGTTTTCCCTTGTTTCTTTTCTTTTTTTCATTTTGAAATGTTTACAGGACAGTTGTCTCACTGATGGGTTTCATTAAATGAATGCAGAGACAAGATTTTTACCTTAAAGTCAGTCCCATGTGTCATTTAAAAAAAAAAATCCAGATCTCTCATTCACTATGAAATTTATGTTTTTTTCTATTTTGGATCAGAGGATACTGACTTAAGGTAAACATCTTCCATCACATCGCCTTTGGTTCTTTTGCCATTCACCTTAAGTCAGTATCCTCTGATTCTCGACCCTTCTGCCAATGGGAACATTTTCTCCCTATCTATTCTGTCTAGACTCCATGGGCTGCATTTTACCAAGCCCATGGCTTCGGGCTCCATGGCGGGAGGAGTGGGGGTGGGCGAAAGATGGTTGCGACAGAGGCCCGCCATGGAATATATGCTGGGAGGGCCCAGCCCGATCCTCATGGCTGCGAGGCTCCGTGGCGACCTCCCCGCCGCTGGGCGACGGGACCTCAATTTCAATATTTTAATTCATGAGATGAATACATTTAAATGAACTTGCCCACAATCTACTGGCCTGCCGTGATCCTCAGTACAGCGACCGGCATTCATGCGCCTTCAATTCCCCGTCTGGGAAAATCCGGCGTGACGTTGGTGAGGAGAGGGGAGGAGTTCAGATTTCCAGTGCGGGCAAGGGGGAGGGAAATGGGGTCCAATAAACGTATTGGGCTAGATTTTAAGGAGCCCCCCCATGTCGGGATCTGTGGCAGGGGATCTGAAGATAGCTCCGGATGAGGCCCGTCAAGGACATGGATGCCGGCAGGGCCTGACCTGATCCTCCCGACAGCAGCGAGGCACTATGGCAGCCACCCCGCCGTTGGGCGACGGGACCACATCTGCTGCAATCTTTGGCCCGGCGGCCGGCACTTCCACAACTTCAGATCCCTGTCTGGGAAATCAAGGTACAACACTGGTTGGGGGGTGCGTAGGGGGTGGTTTGTAGAGAGAGGTATGTTTATCAGTGCGGCAGTGGTGGGGAGAATGGGGTCAAATTAACGTCATGGATGTCGGGGATGGTGGGAAGGGTTGTAGTTTAACGTTTGTGCGGTTTGGGGGAGGGGGTAACTCAGATGATAACGGTAAGTGTTTTGGGGGAGAAAGGGCAAATAATATAATTGTTATGGGGCAGTGGGAGAGTGGCAACAGAAATGGTTTTTTTTTAATGTAATTAAAACTATCTTTAAATATTTAAATATGTTGGTAGGACTAACAGCCCTTCAAAAATGGCATCAGCGCCTGCGCACAGGCAGCTGATGCCATTGCCGGGGCGGATAGCCCGCCTCCTCAATGTGATTGGTGGGTCGGGGTCGGGGGGACGGCCTGCCCCGGCTATTTGGAATCGCGGCGGCTCTTTGGCGTGCGCGGACCGTCATTTTGAAGTGGCGGTGAGTTTATAAAGTCAGCCCAATGAGTGTAGGGGATGGTGGGAAGGGGTGAACTTGAAACTTTGTGCTGTTTGGAGGTGGGCGGAAGTCAGATTTAAAAGTAAGTGTTTTGGGGGGAATTGGCAAATAGTTAGTGTAATTGTTATTACAATTTTATTTGATAAATTTTGGGTGGGGGGTGGTGATCTTTAAAACTTTAAATATGCCGGCATGGCTGGCTGTCCTTTAAAAATGGTGGCAGTGCCTGTGCACAGGCAGCTGATGTCGTGGCTGGCATCGTACAGCCCGCCCCCTCCATGTGATTGGGGGAGGGGAGGGCCTCCCCGGCTATTTAAATGAGCTGCCGCGTGTGAGAGCAAAGTGGCTCTTCGGTGTGCGGGCCGCCATTTTTTGAGCTCACCGCTGGGAGCAACGGCAGGCTCTTAAAATCCAGCCCTACATGATTTTCATCAAATCTCCTCTCAACCTTCCCTTGTCCGAGGAGACCAGCCTCAGCTTCTCCAATCTATCCATGAAAATGAAGTCCCTCATCCCTGGAACCATTCTCGTAAATCTTTTCTGCCTCCTCTCTAATGCCTTCACTTCACCTTCTTTACTGGTAGTGAGTTGGCATTAATGTCACTCTGTGTAGTTGTTTAGTGATTGTTACTCCTTCATTGCTATGTAATCTGTGATTCAAGGACTGGGGATTTATCAAGTGATGGCCAGTATTTAATTATTCAGTGTTATGAAATATTTGGAGCTGGATTTGGAGATTTCAAGCTTCATTCAGCTGTTGAGGCAATTACTATTCTGGTGAATGCAGGCATACTAGCAGGGACGGAAAAAAATGCTGATGTGACTGCCCTCAGGGAATTGATTAATTAACCCTGGGTAACTGCTCCAAATTGGGCGGCAGGCTCAGTTTTCTTTATAATGATTTAATAATGCTCTCCTTACAATGATACAGTATTACTTCTCAGTAGTGAAAAATATGTGCTTTTAAAATGATTTTCTCACACATTTCCAGTCAAATTTCAGATAAGCAGGAAACTTAAAAGGATACGATCGTTAGAATGTTTTTAGCATACAAAAGCATCAAACCAGGCAACTTCTAGAAATAATATAGCAAATTCTACAGTGCCGTCTGACTATAGGAGGAGAATTTCTGCTACAGGGAAGTTTTCTGTGCAGTTAACTTTGAAACCTGATTGCCATTAGGAACACCAATTATTTTAGCAACTTTCCTCACTCAATTTAAGAGCTATCACTTCTGTTATTTTAAGATCTTTTCCAGATTAATTTAGTCAGCATCCCAGACTGACTGACTGGGACTGATAGCTCACGTCAGCTCAATTCTTTAATCAGAATTTTCAGTTGTGCCTATCTAGGGCAAACAGATAAGATTTGAGGAAGTACATTTTCATCTTTACCAAGATTTGTCATGATCTTTTAGTTGGAATTGGGACTACTTTAATTGTATTCTGAGAGAATGCACAAATGTATTGGAACCCATTGTCAAGTGCTGCATTCTGTGGTTTGCTTTTTATTTGCTCCTTGGAATGTTACTGAAGGGCTGAAATTAAGGTTTTTGTGCTGCATTGCAAACTGCTGTGTAGAAGTGTGCCCTGAAATTTGCACTAGAACTCATTAGAATAATTAGGCATATCTGTTTGTGCCGTTTTGCCTTTCAACAGGGAGCAGCCCAGTGGAGCAAGTATAATTTAGAGTCATAGAGTCATTTGCGGCAGAGGAGGCCATTCAACCCATCGAGTCCCAGCGAGTTCCACGTCATTACCACCTGCTGCGTAAAAAAAGTGCTTCCTCAAATTCCCCCTGCACCTTTTGCCCAAAACTTTCAATCTGTGTCCCCAGTCCGAGTACTATATGTTAATGGGAACAGTTTTTCCTTGTCTAACTTATCTAAGCCTGTCATAATCTTGTATGCTTCTATTAAATCTCCCCTCAGTCCCCTTTGGGGATGTGTGAACTTAAAAGTGAATGCCTGTAAATAGCGACAAATATTTATTTTAATTTTATCGAGCTTCAAAATAAATTTCAGATAAGTGTGTCCCTTGGCCAAGGCTGGAAGAGAAGTGTTAGGCATAAATAAAATGAAAGTAAACCCAATGTCAACTCACAAATCTAATACTGTGAGCAAGAGAATGATTGATACAGCAGTGCCCCCTTGTTTCAGGAATGAATAAATGTACGTGCCACTGCTTAACAAGGGTGTGCTTAATCGGTGAGAGGGGTTGCCAAATTTAGCACCCCTGGGCAATATCTCCAGATGACAGGGCGGCATTATTTATGACTGCAAGTAGTAAGCAGGTTCCTGGGATGAGGAGATTGTCCTATGAGGAGAGATTGAATAAACTAGGCCTATTTGAGTAGACTCTACCCATATTCCCAAGAATTGAGAAGAATGAGGGATGATTTCATTGAAACATATAAGATTCTTAAGGGGCTTTACAGGGTAGATGCTAGGAAGATGATTCCCCTGGCTGGGAAGACTAGAAATAGGGGTCACAGTCTCAGAATAAGAAGTCGACCATTTAGGACTGAGATGAGGAGAAGTTTGTTCACTCAAAGGGTCGTGAATCTTTGGACATCTGTGAATGCTTAGTCATTGAGTATATTCAAGACAGAGGTCGATAGATTTGCGGATATTAAAGGAATCAAGGCATTTGGGGATAATGCGAGAAGGTGGAGTTGAGGTAGAAGATTAACAAAGAACAAAGAACAGTACAGCACAGGAACCGGCCATTCGGCCCTCCAACCCTGCGCCGATTTTAATGCCTGCCTGCATTAGCGATGATAATGGCGGAGCAGGCTCAAAGGGCCAATTGCCCTATTACTCATCCTATCTCTTATGTTCTTTTTACTGTGCATGCTCGCCACAGTACATAAAAGGAGTCTGGCAAAGGAACAATGGCCATGCTATATATCTTGTGAATGGTACAAAGCTTGTTTGCAGTGAAGTGTTGCTTATTCCACATGTACTACCAACTTACATTAAGCCTTAATATAATGTAACAGCTCATTTTTTTTACCTCGTGCATACCCATGTCTTAAGTTGAACTGGAAACTTTGCCACAATCAGATCTTCCAAGGGTTTAACATCTCAAGTCATTTTAAAACCCTATCGTTGCATGATGCCCAGTCACTTGCACCTGGTGGTATGCAGGTGGTATATGTCTGTCATGGTTTAGGTACTCCCTTCAAAATACAACCTCTTGAGATGATTTTTCTCCTGGCTCACCAAGTACAGTTTAGGGGACTAATCTTAACCTGGAAGTGGGCTGTCTCGTTCAATCACCTCTGACATTTCCAAGAAGGTCTGGCAGGATCTGTGGATCATTCTACCTAGCAAAAGTGGTGTAAAAAATTCCCAATATCCTCCTTCTCCAAAAGAAAATTAATTGAGCTCTCAAGATTGACAATTCCACATTTTGAACACAGCAGCTCAGATGCCTGGGACTGAATTAAAATTCCTTTGGGTTCCCGTTATGTCAGGGGAACACCTGTTATGGCCAAGGCGGGAGGAGTGCACTGTTAATTCAGTCCCACTTCTCCACAGGTCACAGCATATCAATAAATTTTCCCACTTACCGTAACAGCCAATTAGATGCTCTATTTGTCCCCAGAATAATGCGCACCAACCAGGTCTCTTTAATCAACAACAAAATTAACCGTTCATTATTGGTTAAGACTTAGCTTTATAATAAAGTAAATCTATATATGAATTGAGATATTGAAGCTCCTATTTTTTCCATAGCTCTCATGCACACGCACATACATCCAAACTGGGGAAAAAAGGGATTTTGATTTACAGCTATTTCATAGGAATAAAAGGAATAAAAAACTTACACTGCCATGGTCTGGAAGGAAGTTCTTCGGTTTGGCGAGGTGTCTCAATGTCGAATAGTTAGATGCCACTTGAAGTTTTTCCAAGCGAAATTGGTGCACAGTCTGTGATGGGTAGGCGTTCAAAGAACTTCAACAGTAGAAGGCTTCACATAGGTCTTCTTTCGGGTTGTAGCAACAGTTGTTAGTTCTCACATTCAATGCAAAAGGCCTTTTTTAAAGATAGAAGATTTCTGCAAATTCAGGTTTTCTTCGAAAATACAGGAGTACCACTTCATACAAGGAGGCTTTTGAAAGTGAGATAGGAAGAGTTTAGGGCCAGCATGTTACTGTTAGATTGAAGGGCAAGGCTGGCAAGTTTAGGGAACCTTGGTTGACGAGGGATATTGAGGGTCTGGTCAGAACAAAGAAGGAGGCATATGTCAGGTATAGGCAGCTGGGATCAAGCGAGTCCCTCGAGGAGTATAAGGGATGTAGGAGTACTCTTAAGAAGGAAATTAGGAGAATGCAAAGGGGCCATGAGATTTCCCTGTCAGATAAGATAAAGGAGAATCCTAAAAGATTCTATAAGTGCATTAGGAGTAAAAGGGTATCTAGGGACAGAGTAGGTTGACTTAAGGATCAGTGTGGTAATCTATGTGTGGAGCCACGGGAAATGGGCGAGGTCTTAAATGAATACTTCTCGTCTGTATTTATCGTGGAGAAGGTCATGGAAGCTAGTGAGTTCAAGGGAGGGAACGGCGATATCCTGGAGCATATCAACATCACAAATGAGGAGGTGTTGGAGGTTTTGAAGCGCATTAAGGTGGATAAATCCCCAGGGCCTGACCAGGTGTATCCTAGGATGCTATGGGAAGCAAGGGGGCCTGGCAGAGATTTTTGTATCATTGTTAGTCACGGGTGAGGTACCGGAAGACTGGAGGATAGCTAATGTTGTGCCTTTATTTAAGAAGGGCAGCAGGGATAAGCCAGGAAACTACAGGCTGGTGAGCCTTACATCAGTGATGGGAAAGTTATTGGAAGGGATTCTGAGAGGCAGGATTTATATGCATTTGGAAAGGCAAGGTCTAATTAGGGATGGTCAGCATGGCTTTATGTGTGGGAAATCATGTCTCACGAATTTGATTGAGTTTTTTGAGGAGGTGACCAAGAGGATTGACGAGGGCAGGGCGATGGACGTTGTCTACATGGACTTTAGCAAGGCCTTTGACAAGGTCCCGCATGGTAGGCTGGTCCGGAAGGTTCGAACACATGGGATCCAAGGGTGAGCTAGCCAATTGGATACAAAATTGGCTCGGTGATAGGAGGCAGAGGGTGGTAGTGGAGGGTTGTTTTTCAGATTGGAGGCCGGTGCCAGTGGTGTGCCGCAGGGATTGCTGCTGGGCCCTCTGTTGTTTGTCATATATATTAATGACTTGGATGAGAATGTAGGGGGCATGATTAGTAAGTTTGCAGATGACACCAAAATTGGTGGTATATTGGACAGTGAAGAAGGTTGTCTAAGGTTACAACAGGATATAGATCAACTGGGAAAGTGGGCAAGGGATTGGTAAATGGAATTTAATGCAGACAGGTGCAAAGTGATGCATTTTGGGAAGTTAAACCAAGGCAGGACATATAAAGTGAATGGCAGGGCGCTGGGGAGTGTTGTTGAGCAGAGAGACCTTGGGGTGCAAGTACATAGTTCCCTGAAAGTGGCAACACAGGTAGACAGGGTGGTGAAGTAGGCGTATGGCATGCTTGCCTTCATCAGCCGAGGCATTGAGTAACAGAGTTGGGAGGTCATGTTACAGTTATACATAACGTTGTTTAGGCTGTACTTGGAGTACTGTGTGCAGTTCTGGTCGCCGCACTGCAGGAAAGATGTGATTAAGCTAGAGAGGGTGCAGAAAAGATTCACAAGGATATTGCCTGGTTTGGAGGGCTTGAGTTATAAAGAGAGGCTGGATAGGCTGGGTTTTCCCTGGAGCAAAGGAGGCCGAGAGGGGACATGACAGGAACAGTAGCAACATTTTAAGAGGCATCTGGACAGGTACTTGAATGAGCAAGGCATAGAGGGATATGGAATTAATGCAGGCAGGTGGGATTAGTATAAATAGGCATTATGGTCAGCATGGATGTGGTGGGCAAGGGCCTGTTTCTATACTGTACGACTTTATGACTCTTGACAAGCTTTTGCTTTTCAAGATCATGGTTTCTTTATAGAGAAGTAATACTTTTCTGTTTTTTCTTCCGATCTCCAGGCAGGTCCAAGTCAAATTCCAATTGCCTGCTTTCGTCCAAACCCACTGGCTTTTAAAGTTCAAAAATGAAACCAAAACCTCCAGAAACAAGTCACATGCCAATTCATAGATTCTCTCTTGTCATACAAAGGGTAGCTCTGAGGTCAATCCCCCTGCGGGTTTCCTTGAAATTACCTGCTTTCTAGTATTTGTTTACTGGTCAAAACAAGGAACCTCTCATTGACCCTGCCTTCCTTCCAAAAGCATCCATAAAGTTCAGCTGTCTCCAGATGTCTCAATGTCCACTGAAATCCTTTTCAGGTTATAAATATATGGAATTGGAGGTTTTAATACAAAAATGGAAATCCTCGTAACACACCAAATTGCATTAATTAATGTAGCTCCTGCCAGAGTCAGGCGACAAGTTTATTCAGCACCAAAACCAACAGTGTTAAAATTGTAGATCAGTGGAAATGGAACGGGAAATGAAGCAGCTCCATTTTTACTGCTCCATGGCCCCTTTCCCGCTTATCAGGAAGGTTTGATCGCCTCTATTAAGCCTGTAATATGTAAACCTCCAAGTTGTTATTTTCTGAATTGCTTATTTGTTAACCTCTGAAGCTAAGTATAATGTTCAAATTTTCTGAATTCTGATCTAAATGTTCAGATTTAGAGTTTGAGCATGCAGTTTGGTCAATGAAAGCTAGATCACCATTGAAGGATTAACCAGGTACGGGGAACCTATTGAAGAGCATTGATTAGCTATTGTGTAATAAGGCACCTTGCAACAAGTACTTGAAATGTTTTGGTCAGCTGTGCTGTGCTTCCCATTTTCCGTTCCAGTGCTATCCATTATAATGCTATTGGGTCTTGTATCCCAGTCTTTATCTTTTCCATTTTATGTTCTAGGAAATTCACTATCCTCTGCAGTTAATTAAAATCTGGATAATGCTTGTATCTTAGGACATTGCAATAATGAATGATACTATATGCTGTGTCTTGCATCTGTGATATAATCTAAAATTTTTACTCCAGCAATTAGATGATTTCATCAATTTGGAAATTGCTCTGATTCTTCTGCTGTGGGAATATCAAAAGTACTTTTCATATTTCACTTGCTGTAGATCAGTACAACAGTTACCAGTATAACCCTAAATGATTTCATTAAATATGTCCTACTTTTTAATGTACATTGCATGTAGACAAATTATACAGTACACTGATCATTATACATTACTATTAAAGGAAAGAACAAAGGTTTTCTTGGATGATCAAAGCGATGAAACAATAAAAGATATGTTACACAATTTAAAACCACCTATAAATTAACATCCATAAACCAGGCAGACAGAAAATATGGGTGGATCTAGCTAGAGGTATATCCTACGGAGGAATTATTAATGGTATACTTGCGTGACTTCTCATTAGGTTATTGGTCTGCTAAGAGTGAAATGTGTAACACATATATTTAAAACAATGAGTTTGTGCACAGATGTGATAGAAGGTACTTCAAGGATTTGTGTGTGTTATAGGCAACCATCAAGTCGGTTGCTGTTTTAAATAAACATCCAGGGATATATGTGGAGGATACAGATGAGGAAGAATATGGTCTCTGCTGACATTATTCTGAAATTGCATTATTTGCTTACAAATACAAATGTGTGTGCCATCATTCCATGAAACAGCAGGTTGTTGCTGCACATTTTTTCACTCGTCTATTATGCAAGTCAAAGGAACGGCATGGTACTCCAATGATGCCTTAATTGGTGAAGACATGGCCAATCTGGAATGAAATACTCAGAGTATGAGGTCCTAAGTTTTATTCCTGACCTAATTCGCAACAGAGGTTCTAACATGGAACTCAAATCTTGGGCTGGAGACATGAAAAATTGTCCAGGGTTCCTGTACCTCATTGCTAGCTCGTGCCCCCTGCTGGAAAGTGTGCTTCTAAATGTAAGCGCTCTCCACTCAGCAGGGATAGGCACCGACATGTTGCACCACAGACATTTGACAAAATTATTGACTCAGCCACGGGCATGGGGGATAAGTAATCTGTATATAAAGTGTTTAGCCAATCTGATGCCATCAAAACACAGTCCGATTTAAAACACATTTCTCCCTATAAGTATAGCTAAGCATGCAAACCTCAATGGAAAGCAGCACAACTGTATTAGTTAGCTAGTAAGCAAAACAGTATGCATTGCCAACACGAATTACTTTTGTTCACAGAATAGAGCAAGCTACACCATGTCATGGGGTGGTACATGGACCTATCGGATGACCTCTGCGGATTCACACTGTCAGGAGTCTAAATTCATCCAATAAACCATGAAACTCGAGGAGAGGATTGTTATTGTGGTTCTTGAAGTGAGGCAGTAGAAAAATCAGCAATAGGAGGACAGACCATTTCTCTCACTGTTGTCACAAGACAAGTTAACCTGTGATGGTCAATGTTTGTGCAACTTCTGCACTTGCTTGTAATATGTGTCTGAAGACAGGGCAGCCAACAAAAGGGCAGTGATCTCCAAATCAGGAGAATTTGATAGGATGGAGCAGATAGTATTTCAGAAGAGTCATGTAAAATAGAAAAGCAGAGTAGGACCAGAAGGGACAGAGAGATTAACAGTAGGTAGCCAAGCCTAGTTTATTCATCTTGATAGGCTGTTAAACTAGGTCCTGGATCCTAATATACAGAAACAACAGAATCTCTCATGGGCAAAATGTCATTTACTCACCAAAGCTAGTGACAAAATTAGATAAGCACAATTACAAATAAAGGGCACCCTTCAGTTCCTTCAATAAAGCAATTCCCTTAATTTCATGTATCTCTTTATCTCAGTCTTTCACTGTTGATTTGATTCAACTCTGGCAAGATAATTATGAACAGAGCTTTTCTGCAAAACTTGAGCTTCTCTTAATGCAGGTACTATTTAGTTTCAAAATGTTTAGTCACTACCTGTAGTATTGTACTCCAGATTAATCAATTTATGTCCAAGTCAAATCTCTCAACCATTAGCAAGGGTGCACTTTTAATGTAATGTAATGCAATGTAATTATGTGCTACAGACAACTTTCAAATGACATTGGCTGCTTAGGTTATCTGCCTTCAAACTGGATAGCAAATGATGCACATTGCAATCTGATCTTTGAAATACTTGTAAAATTTGCCCTTTAATCCAATTCACAGCAAAGAAAAATTAATGACTGTTTCTAACATGGTCATTGAAACATAATAAATTTTTACTATGTCTTCCCCAACAGTTTTTAAAACTGCAAATGTGGCATGGATTTTGTTAAGGAATTGTAGATGGTTCATCATAGATTAAGGTATATTAAAGCTATTTGTTACATTGTATTTACTGACTATTGTATATGGGTCAGCAGCATCTTAGTTATGCCAATATCACTCAGCACCATTACACCGTAGTGTTGTATTCATGAGGAACTTACAGACTTCTTGAGATTCCTTGGATTTTCTTGCCTGTTTTCCCCTCAGTACAAGTTCTGGAACGATATGATTCCAAATGGATAGCAGTGGAATTGCAACATTTATATAGAAGTAAATGTCCAAAAACTTTCAACATGTCACTGAGCTTGTGTCCCAAGTGAAAGTAATGTGTGCCAGAGCATAACCTAGCTGCTAGGTTATTTTAAAACACTAGGTTAAAGGCTTGGAGCAGGAGTGTCCAACCTTTTTGTGTGGGGAGCCGCATTACAATTTTTGTCTTACATGGGGGCTGTTGAGACAGTTTTGTAAAGATAAAGGCATTAAAAATTTGTCTTACTATTAATCAAAACAGCAACAAATGTGCATTTTTGTGAAGAAGCTTTAAATGAGACTGAGTTATTGACTTATTTTCTTGTCACTATGTTGGACACTGGTTTAGTGAGATACCTGGCATTTATTTTGCTTGCACAGGTAGTCATTGTCTGCTTGTACACTTGTTGTAGCGATGCAGAGTATTCTGGATAAATGTCCTTCTGTCAGGAGTGATCTCTCGATCTCTTTCTCTTTCTCTCTGTCTGTGTCTCTCATCCCTCACACTCTCTGCTGCTCCCCCCTCTCTGTGTCATCCCCTGTGTTATATCCTCTCTCTGTTGGTCCGTGCTGTCTCTTGGTAACCCCTCTCCCGCGCTCGCTCTCTCTGTCTCTCTCTCTCTGTCTGTCTCATCCCTCCCATTCTGTGCTGTTCCCCCCTCTCTGTGCTATCCCCTACTCTGTGTCCCCCCAGTGTTATATCCTCTCTCTGTTTGTCTGTGCTCTCTCTCTCTCTCTCTCTCTCTCTCTCTCTCTCTCTCTCTCTCTCTCTCTCTCTCTCTCTCTCTCTCTCTCTCTCTCTCTCTCTCTCTGTCTCTCTCTCTCTCTCTCTCTGTCCCCCTCTCTCTCTCTCTCTCGCTGTCCCCCCCCTCTCTCTCTCTCTCCGTCCTCTCTCTGTCTCTATCTCTCTGTCTTCTCTCTCTCTCT
Source organism: Heterodontus francisci (assembly GCF_036365525.1). NCBI lineage: Eukaryota > Metazoa > Chordata > Chondrichthyes > Heterodontiformes > Heterodontidae > Heterodontus > Heterodontus francisci. The sequence goes on from NC_090402.1 coordinate 18,047,998, forward strand.
TTGTCCTCTCTCTATCTCTGTCTGTTCTCTCTCTCTCTCTCTCTCTCTTTCCCCCCCTCCCTCTCTCTCTGTGTGAGGTGATGCGTTTTGGCAGAAGGCAATAGGACTAAATGGCACATTTCTAAAGAGTGTGCAGGGACACGGGGTTCATGTGCATAGATCTTTGAAGGTGGCAGGACATATTGAGAGAGTAGTTACCAAAGCAGATGGGAGCTAGGGCTTCATAAATAGAGGTCATAGTCATAGAGAGATACAGCACTGAAACAGGCCCTTCGGCCCACCGAGTCTGTGCCGACCAACAACCACCCATTTATACTAATCCTACATTAATCCCATATTCCCTACCACATCCCCACCATTCTCCTACCACCTACCTACACTCGGGGCAATTTACAATGGCCAATTTACCTATCAACCTGCAAGTCTTTGGCTGTGGGAGGAAACCGGAGCACCCGGCGGAAACCCACCCGGTCACAGAGCGAACTTGCAAACTCCGCACAGGCAGTACGCAGAATCAAACCCAGGTCGCTGGAGCTGTGAGACTGAGGTGCTAACCACTGCGCCACTGTGCCGCCTTGTTGTTGTGCTGCCGGTGTTGAGTACAAAAGCAGGGACGTTCAGCAGAACCTTTATAAAGCTCTGGAGTATGCCACTAGTTCTGGTCATCACACTTTAGGTAGGATGTGAGGGTCCTAGAGGTAGTGCAGAGCAGATTTACCAGAGTAGTTCCAGGGATGGAGGATTTTATCTATAATTAGGTTGGGGAAGCTGGGGTGGTTCTCTTTGGAGCAAAGGAGATTGAGGGATGATGATAGAGGTGTACAAGATTATGACAGGTTAGCTGTTCCCATTAGCTGATGGTATAAAGAATAGGGGACACAGATTGAAGGTTTTGGCCAGTGATGCAAGTGAGGCAGAATCTTTTCATGCAGTGAGTGTTAATGACCTGGAACTTTCTGCTTACAAGGGTGGTGGAAGCAGAGATGATGAATAATTTCAAAAGAAAATTGATCAGTCATTTGAGGGAAATAAACTTGCAGGGCTGCAGAGATAGAGTGGGAGAATGGGACTGATTGGATTGCTCAACAGAGAGCCAGCATGGGCTCGATGTGCCGAATGGCCTACTGTGTTGTAATGACTCAATGGTATTTATCTTGCTATTTGTGGAATCTAGTTGCGTACAATTGGCTGCCATATTTGTCTGCAAAATAATAGTGACTACATTTCAAAAGTATTCAAGTAGCTTTGGAGTTCCTAAAAGGCATTATTATAAATGCACATCTCTCTCTCTCTTAATTTGTGCATATTGGATGCACATATGATTTAAGTTAAGCTGTGATGTGCAGCCTATCGAAGTTCTGTTTTGGCTCACACATGAAGAATGGTTACTTGGATGAGAGTAGCACGTACCCTAAGAGCTAAACGCCCACATAAGTCACTTCATCAGAATAGGAAGAGAGATAACTGGAATTGCAGAAAATTCTCAAATTAAAGCTAGAGCAACAAGGTAAAGGATCGCCCTCTGCTAGATTCTCCCAGAAAAAAAAATTGCCCCACTTTTTAAATCTAAATACTGGGAACTAAGTTTGTGCGTTGTCTTAACTTTAGTTTGAGGCTGTTAAGCACCATTGCAAAAGTAATATGTGTCCTATCTCTGCTTTTGACAGCCATGTAAAAATGATGTTGCAGAGAGAATATTTTATACAACATCTTTATAAATGATGGAGATATATACACCTATGGAGGACGTGTTAGAGTATGTCAGTGAGTGCTGATAATGGAAGAGTTACTGTAATGAGTATTCATGTATTAAAAATAAAGTTTGCTGGTCCTTTAATGGATTTTTCACTGTGAAACATGTTAAAATCCAACTCAATGGCCAAAGATAAAAGAAAATGCTTCTAATGGTTTTCTTCATTTTTTGAACGGTGGCTCAGTCAGTAAGTGAAATGGAAAAGGTTTAATGCAGCTAGATGCTGTCAGCACAAGCATTCTTGGCACTTTTGATCTTACGTAATAGTTTCCATCAGGACAGTGATGTGCTGTCTTCAAAGAGGGCTGCTGCTTCCAGTAAGGGCTTGGGAGCATAGTTCTCTTCTGTCAGTAGGATTTCCCAGCACAGATTTCTATTCTGTAGACAAAAGGTATTTAAACAACTATGAATTATATAAATAAAATTTATATATTTAAACAAAACAGCATGCCAGATAATACATTAATAAAAGTTGGATCCAGAATTGGTGTAAACATATAAAAGTTAGCAATAGAAAAGAAATGTATAACATTAGTTGCACTTCAAAGATGGTCACTGTAAATAGAACATACTGTCTGAAAGGGTAGTTGAGGCAGAAACCCTCAACTCATTCAAAAGAAATCTGGATATGCACCTCATGTACCGTAATCTGCAGGGCTGCTGACTAAATGCTGGAAGGTGGGATTAGAATGGATGGAACGTTTTCCAGCTGACACACGATGGGCCAAGTGGGCTCTTTCTGTGTCGTAAACTTGCTATGATTCTATGATTCTGTGAACCTAAATACATTGCTGCAGTTACCAATTTAATTACTGTACACCTTTAATACAGTCTTTGGGAGTCACATACGCTGTACATAACTCTCCAACTGCCCAGTGATGTATTGAATGACGTATTAAATGATTAAAAGTGGAGCCATGGTACAATATGATCAAAATATTCTAACAGAATCTTTTATAATTTGTGTGTGTGGGGAGTTATTAGTCATTAATACCTTATAAGATGGTGCAGTTTCTGACTATTTTGATTTCAAGCTCTGTGGTTAAGATTAAATCACTGGTATTATTTCCTTAAAAGACCAAGTTGATTCACTTATTTCATTTCATTAGCTGCATTGTTGCTTTGATTTGAAAGACCTGTGTGTGCCATGTAAAGATGTTTGAATGACTAACGCAGAAATGCAAAGCATCCATGCTTTGAGAATGTTGCTTTGTATTTAGTACTATACATCTGTTTACTGTTAATTGGATTGCAGTATTGCTAAGTTGGGATGAGAATCTGTGCATTGAAACAGTGAACTGAAGTAATAGCAGAGAATTCTGAAAATACACAACTAGTCAATCATCATCTTTGGTTTTTAATGTATAGGATGTGCATCTTTCATTAGAACTGAAGACCATTAAATGAAGTGTTTTTGGTACATATGGGGTTAATCGTTTGATTTGAAATTAGACTTTAAAAAGTAGTTGCTTATAGCATGAGAGATCTCAAACAGGCACTGTTTCAGGGTAAATGAAAATTTGAGCAGGAGAGACTGAATTTGCTGTTCAGAAATCAAAGCTACTTGCTCTAAATTCTATGTTGATGGAGGCTAATTAACAGATTGCTTATTTGTATGTTTATCTATGTTGTACTTGCAGTGGTTGCCCATTTTTATGCTTTATTTCACTATTATAAATAGATATTTGAGAATTAATTAAAAAAAAGAGACTTGCTGTCGAAGCTTTTCATCTTGCACTCATCAGGACATATGCAAGAAAGCCAAATTTCAAAGAGAACGACAATTTGTACTGCATGAGAAAAGGGTGCTGATTGGTTGGCAAGTCAACTCTGGTCAAGGCATTGCCATGGAGAATGCACCAGGGAACTACTGTCCCACGTTTTTGTTTAATTCAAAAAAGGCGCAACACCTGGACATGTTCCTTTTGCCTACAAAGGACAGGTCTCTGCGTATGAATAAAATGAATCAAGCCGCACTTGCTTCGCAATAACCCGCTCAGTGACGCTCAGTTTGGGTTCTGCCAGGGCCACTCAGCTCCTGACCTCATTACAGCCTTAGTTCAAACATGGACAAAAGAGCTGAGGTGAGAGTGACTGCCCTTGGCATCAAGGCAGCATTTGACTGAGTATGGCATCAAGGAGCCCTAACCAAACTGGAGTCAATGGAAATTGGAGGAAAACTCTGCTGGTTGGAATCAAGCCTACCACAAAGTAAGATGGTTGTGGTTGTTGGAGGTCAATCATCTTCGCTGCAGGACATCACTGCAGGAGTTCCTCAGGGTAGTGTCCTAGGACCAACCATCTTCAGTTGCTTCATCAATGACCTTCCTTCAATCATAAGGTCAGAAGTGGGGATGTTCGCTGATGATTGCACAATGTTCAGCACCATTAGCGACTTCTCAGATACTGAAGCAGTCCGTGTAGAACTGCAGCAAGATCTGGACAATATCTAGGCTTGGGCTGATAAGTGGTAAGTAACATTCGCGCCACGCAAATGCCAGGCAATAACCATCTCCAACAAGAGAGAATCTAACCATCTCCCCCTGACATTCAACGGAACACTCGAAGCTCAATACCATCCAAGACAGAGCAGCCCACTTGATCGGCACCTCATCCACCAGCTTAAGCATTTGCTCCCTCCACCACCGATGCACAGTGGCAGAAGTGTGCACCATATACAAGATGCACTACAGCAACTCAACATGCGTCCTTCCACAGCACCTTCCAAACCCGTGACCTCTTACACCTAGAAGGACAAGGGCAGCTGACACGTGGGGACACCGCCATCTGCAAGTTCCCCTCCAAGTTGTACGGCATCTTGATTTTGACCTATCGCCGTTCCTTCTCTGTCACTGGGTGAAAATCCTGAAACTCTCTCCCTAACAGTACTGTGGATGTACCTACACCACATCGACTGCAGCGGTTCAAGAAGGCAGCTCACCACCACGTGCTCAAGGGCAGTTAGGGATGGGCAATAAATGCTGACCTAGCCAGCAATGCTCATATCCCAGGAATGAATTTAAAACTAAACTGGAGCTGGGGAAAAAATGAAAACTTCCATGTTTCCCTCTCATTTTAAAGGAGCCAGCATATATTGACATAACTGAACGTAGAGTTAAACCTGTATCAGAAACCACCTATGCCGTAATAATTTTAGAGTTAAACTTTTATATTTCGCCTGCAGATAAAGGAATAATTAAAGACAGCTGTTGTCTGAACATGCTCATGTCTGATATGACACATTGGTTTTGAGCTTCCCTTTAGCTGATGCATCAAATTCAATGACCTTTCTGTAATTAAAATGCATTAGATGTTTGATAGCCTTGACTGCACTAAGTCAGAAAAAGGCCCTGTGGATCCCCATAGTGTTGTAAAAATGTATTGACACAGTTGACTGATGAAGATGATATTCCAATCAAGATGTTTATGGACAGTTATTCTCCTGTGGGTTTGAAGAATCATACAATTTTTTTTCAGATACATCCATTGCTGCTGCAGGAGCGGCGAGCAGAGTCATGTAGGGCAAGGCTACTACGTCGAACTGTTAGTGTTCCTTCTGAAAGCCAGTTTCCTGAATACCAACCAGATATCTCAGTGGAGCATGGTGAGTTGTAGCCATTTTTAATTTGTATCGTACTGAATTTACCTGTTCACAATAGTAGCTGTTCTTCCAATTTAAATTTAATAATGGACCTTTTAGGTAACCTGTACTGATTGTCTTTGTGGAAAAGATATCAAATTCCAATTTCTCTTTCACTGGAATTGTTTGATTTTAAAAAATAGTAGCAATTTGTTAAAAGTTGACTGTATTCTAAGAGGTCAAAATAAATTGGAATAGTAGACTTGTATTAGGGGGTGTGGGGTGGAACCATGGAAATGCTTAAGAATGTCGCTATTTTAACCCAGGCAAGCTTTACATGTCAAGGTTCGAAATTAAATAATATCGGACCACCATCGTATGCAACAGAGCAAAACAGAAACAAATGGTTGTCTGTTGTAAATTGCTGTCAAAGCAACTTTTGGTGCAGTAAAATGATCTTGATTCTTTATTGTGATGAAGTGTTTGCTGAAATCGTGAACAGGTCTTTCTAAATGCAGTTAATAATGAAAATTGATGCCATCACGTTCTGCTCATTTTGAAATGACAGCCAAGTGGATTTTAGTTTCTACTCATTTAGCCTTGAAGAAACTGACAAATAGATGTTTGGTGAAGGGATGGTGTAACTTAAGTGCTTTCTTTGACCTTTTCATATAGTGTGTACAACAAAAAGTCTTTTTCAATTTAAAAAAGATAATGTTGGACCGCTATAGCTTAACTATATTCGTACAGCACAGTGCTTATGACCTTGAACATCATTTTGTTTCTAGCTTATGTACTGCACTTTATATACTTGACTTTTCATGACTATTTGGTGGTATTCAGGTTTTTGGATCAAACATTTTCATCTTTTGCAAGTGTTACGAGCAGCTGAGAAATAGGTCTAGGGTTCCCTTTCAGCCTTCACCTGGTCTTGCTGTAACAGGGTTTTATTTTTAAACTGTGTTTTTAGCTTCCCCTTGGTGAATCCTTGTTCACCACTTTCCAATTATAAGGTAAAGAAACAAGCACAAACGGGCTTTCTTAGGTTTAAAGAAGAAAGGTGAAATTTTATTAAAACTTAACCTTAAACTCTAATTCGGTTGATGCCTATGGATACATGACGCACCCACGTTAGCATGCATATACGAAACACTCATGCAAATAGAGACAGAAAAGAGCAGAAGAAGTAAAGTGGAAAAGTATGAGGTAATATCTGAAGAGTTTTTTTTGTTATGGTTCTTCGAGCTCACTGTATAGTTCTTGATTGTAGGTGGGTCTTGCTTTTTGTTGGGGCCCAATATTCTTCTTAAACCTTGTTCACAGTAGGAGACTTTCCTCTCTCGGAGTTCATGTATCTTCAGTGGGTTTCAGTTCCTTGAGAAAGAGATGGGAACAGACAGGCAGACAGGAGGTCTTCTTCAGTCCAGGAGCATTCTGCTTTCTGCCAGTTCTAACACTGTGCAATTTAAAACTCCCCAAATTGGCCAGCAGGGTAGTCACATGACCGACTGGTATAACCACTTCTGGCTTTGTGTATTGTATTGGAGCAGGGGATAGTTCCTATGTTCCAAGCAGTGTCTGTTAACATGCAAAAATGTCTTTCCAGCCAAAAGGGCCTGGCAACTCCTTGTAACAGGCCTTCTCTTCTTCCCAGCAACAATTTGAAATTTAATGTCCATGTGGCAAAATTAATATGCTTCATTCTTATTTTTTTACCTCATAAATGATTGTTGCTAGTAACAGCTACTATGTTTAAGAGGCCTGTTTGACATTTTATTGTCCATTATTTTAGTGGTGTTATCCAATTTAAAATAACACTGCATTAAAATAGACAAAGATATATCAAATGAACATATTAATGGTTTGTCTAATTCCATTTTTAAGAGTTGTTTGTGTGCTTTGATGCTCAAATACATTGTGCCATGACTGCTAGGATGAAGACTTGCAATTACTAGTCTTCGCATGGTGAATTCCTCACACTTGCACTTTTGGAAATGCTGAGTACAAGAAAAGGCATTCAAGGCTGCCCTTACACACCATCCAGCATTCAGCTAAAAAATTACATTGGCAGAGACCTGGGATCTGGTTCTCCACCTATTCCTCCCTCCCCACCATTTTCCTGCATTCCCACCTGAGTGTGCCGGGTGCCAGCAGCCTTCAATACAATGTTCAAGTGACTACTCCTCACATGCGAACTTAAACTCTGATTATTTTACCAAGGAACATATCATAGTCAAGTTTGACCCTGCCCCTTAGTGTCAAATCATGAGCATCTTTTTCTTCTGTTAGAGGAATTGGTTACGGTGGTTCACATTTATTTTATTCCAAAAAATTGAGAATATAGTAAAGAATCATAGAAATTACAGCACAGGAGGAAGCTATTGAGCCTGTTTTTGCTGGTGCTAGCATTTAAGCTAGAGCAACTGTTTCCAAACTCATTTCCCTGCCTTTTTCCTGGATCTGTTTTATTCCTCCTTTTCCTAATACACATGCAATTTAAGCTAAAATTATGAAATAGCACTTCGGTAAAAAATTTGTCTTCTAATATCTTTGAAATTATTTCTCCTAACATACTCCTTGCTTCTCCTAGTGATCTTCAATCAGTGCCCTTTTTTACCAATCTGCCCGCCAATCAGTGGAGACAATTTTTCACTGGTTATCCTGTCAAACCTGTTAATTCTGAACCCTCCCCACCCCCCCACCCAACCATTCCTGTCTACTGGATTCTCACTTAATCTTCTCTCTTCCTGTGTACTTGCATGAAATGATCTAAAATTAGTGTAGGAACTGTATAAGTAGAGATGGAAGTTTTTTGTTTCATGTCATTGAGCTAATAATCTAAAATTATTGCATCCGGTGCTGACTACTTCATTAAAAAAAAATATTTGTGTCTTAATTGTGTTAAATTATAAATATTTGTTAATTCATCAGCCTTTCATAACCTGCTTGTAGCCTGGGCTGGAATGAATGCATTGAATTAACTTGTTCAAGATGATTGAAATTTTTTTAAGCATGCGTTTAGTGCATTATTACCCTATTCAAGCTTCTCAACTTGGTTCAGTAAATTATTTTTGAGAGCTGGCACTTGCAGTGAGTGCTGGTCAGGAATTCTTAGCCATGAAACCTTGAGGTGGATATTTGTATGCGTTATGCCAGTTTTCCGAGCACAGAACAGGCTCAAAGCATTTTCAGTTAGCAATGGTGTGGTCTGTACCCATGTGTGCAGGTGCTGGTCCCACTACTAAATTTGTAGGGCCCATATTTTAGGTATCCCTGGGAACAACAAAAACTAGTAACCTGCCTGGGGATGTGTGACAGATGTTGGCAGCTCGCCGGTCTAATTTAAGTGACACCTGAGGCTAAATTTTGCTTGGACCTTGGGCCTACCTGTTCTGGTGCAAAGAACAATCCCTGCGCCCAGCTCGTGCCGGTAGGCCAGTGCTATGCAAGTTCAATTTCTATCCTCTTGACTTTCCATCCATTTAAATGAATCGATGAACTATCAGGAGCTGCAGGTCCATGATTTCCTGATCAGGGTTTCGTGCACGTACTGCTCTTTGCTGGGAGGACCTGATCAAGGAATCAGCCCATTGGAATGTAGTGTCTTATTATTCAAGCAATCATGGTGCATTTTGCACCATTAACTTGCTAGAACAACTGAGCTCTACATCTAATTAACTTGTTTTTTGGTGGTATTTGATGAGAACCGAATGTTGGCTAGGACTTCAGGCAAATTCTCTTCTTTGAACCAATACCAAGGGATTTAAAAAATCTACCTGAGCACCTTGGGCCAAACAGCATTCCCTCAGCACTGGACTGGAGTATCAGCCAGGTCTCTGCACTCAATACTTGTCTTGAGCATTGAGCCCACAACCTTTTGACCTAGAGGTGAGAATACTACCAAGCTGAAACTTCACTCTAGTGTGTTAGCTAAAAATAAGTGTTTTTTTAAAAAGCAATGGCTCTAATTTAGTGGTCAGCGGTGAGGTGATGATGCTTGCCGCTGACCTGGAAGAAAGCTTCCCACAAAGATCTAGTGATCTCTGTCTCTTGGATTTCCCCTTTCTGGATATTAATTTGAATCTGGTGCCAATTCAAGGGGATCTCAAGGCGTCCAGCAACAGCGATGTCATCAAGCAGGGTAAGGAGTCACTCATATTGACGTATTCTCAAAAACAATAAACCATTAAGTAACATGCACTGAGGATATGGTAGCATAGTGGTTATGTTACTGGACTAGTAATGCAGAGGCCTGGACTCATGATCCAGAGACATGAGTTTAAACTCCACATTGACAGCTAGGGAATTTAATTTCTGTTTATTAAATGAAGAAAAGTGGAGTTTTATCACATCAGAATTTTATACAGTATGGATTCTCAGCTGGTTTGAATGGTTAATAGCCGTGTTGTTTTCTTTGTCACGTATAACTGCAGCAATCGAATCATAACAGCATAGAAGGAGGCCATTCGGCCCATTGAGCCCATGCCAGCTTTCTGCAGAGCAATCCAAACACTCCCAATCTCTGGCCCAATACTGTAAATTTCTTTCCCTCAAGTGCCCATCCAATTTCCTTTGGAAATCATTCTTCATCTCCACTTCCATCACCCTCAAAGGCAGCGAATTCCAGGTCATTACCACTCACTGTGTAAAAAAAGGTTTTCCTCACCTTCCTCCTGCATCTCTTGCCAGAAGCTTAAATCAGTGTCCCCTAGTCCTTGTGCCATCAGCTAATGGGAATAGCTTTTCTTTGTCTACCCTATCCAAACCTGTCAGAATCTTGTACACCTCTATTAAATCTTCCCTCAATCTCCTTTGCTCCAGGGAAAACAACCCCAACTTCTCCACCCTAACCTTGTAGCTAAAATTCACCATCCCTGGAACCATTTTGGTAAATCTCCTCTGCACTCTCTGAAGGACTCTCACATGCTTCCTAAAGTGTGGTGACCAGAACTGGATGCCGTACTCTAGTTGTGGCCTAATAGCTTTATAAAGATTCAGCATGACCTCCCTGCTTTTGTACTCAATGCTTCTATTTATAAAGCCCTGTAGTTATTCATTGGCTATGAAAAGATTAAAAGGAGTGTGCTCATGAAAATTTTCTGAGCTCAAGTTTGATTTACTTCTTAAGTAAAGTTATAAAGGATAAGTAGCTATCAAAAACTCATGCTTGGGCCTCTCCTGAACTTATGAACAACTTTCCCTATCACAGAGTAGGAACTTTCCTCTATCCTTGACCTTACACCTTCCCCATGCCACTTGGAATAAAATGAAAGTGGCATATCCCCCACTCTACCATTACCATCAAGCCAGGAGACCAACCCTGGTTCAATGAAGAGTGCAGGAGGGCATGCCAGGAGCAGCACCAGGCATACCTCAAAATGAGGTGTCAACCTGGTGAAGCTACAACCCAGGACTACTTGCATGCCAAACTGCGTAAGCAGTATGCGATAGACAGAGCTAAGCCATCCCATAACCAACGGATCAGATCTAAGCTCTGCGGTCCTGCCGCATCCAGCTGTGAATGGTGGTGGACGATTAAACAACTAACTGGAGGAGGTGGCTCCACAAATATCCCCATCCTCAATGATAGGGGAGCCCAGCACATCAGTGCAAAAGATAAGGCTGAAGCATTTGCAACAATCTTCAGCCAGAAGTGCCGAGTTGATGATCTATCTCGGCCTCCTCCTGAAGTCCCCAACATCACAGATGCCAGACTTGAGCCAATTCAATTCACTCTGCGTGATATCAAGAAATGACTGAAGGCACTGGATACTATGGGCCCTGACAATATTCCGGCAATAGTACTGAAGACCTGTGCTCCAGAACTTGCCGCGCCCCTAGCCAAGCTGTTCCAGTACAGCTACAACACTGGCATCGACCCTGCAATGTAGAAAATTGCCCAGATATGTCCTGTACACAAAAAGCAGGACAGGTCCAACCCGGCCAATTACCGCCCCATCAGCCTACTCTCAACCATCAGTAAAGTGATGGAAGGTGTCATCAATAGTGCCATCAAGCGACACTTGCTTAGCAATAAACTGCTCAGTTTGGGTTCCGCCAGGGCCACTCAACTCCTGACCTCATTACAGCCTTGGTTCAAACATGGACAAAAGAGCTGAACTCAAGAAGTGAGGTGAGAGTGACTGCCCTTGACATCAAGGCAGCATTTGACCGAGTATGGCATCAAGGAGCCCTAGCAAAACTGAGGTCAATGAGAATCAGGGGGAAAACCCTCCGCTGGTTGGAGTCATACCTAGCACAAAGGAAGATGGTTGTGGTTGTTGGAGGTCAATCATCTTCGCTGCAGGACATCACTGCAGGAGTTCCTCAGGGTAGTGTCCTAGGCCCAACCATCTTCAGCTGCTTCATCAATGACCTTCCTTCAATCATAAGGTCAGAGGTTGAGATGTTCGCTGATGATTGCACAATGTTCAGCACCATTCGTGACTCCTCAGATACTGAAGCAGTCCGTGTAGAAATGCAGCAAGACCTGGACAATATCCAGGCTTGGGCTGAGAAGTGGCAAGTAACATTCGCGCCACACAAGCGCCAGGCAATGACCATCTCCAATAAGAGAGAATCTAACCATCTCCCCTTGACCCTAATCCCACTAGACTGCTGACCATACAACTTCCTTCCTTGATCCCATGCTAGCGGACGTAAATAGGTTTGATTGAATAACCATTATGGAGATGTGGTTGCAGAGTGACCAAGGTTGGGAACTTAACTATTTTAGGATACTTGACTTTTAGAAGAGTTAGGCAAAGTGGAAAAGGAGGAAGGGTAGCCCTGATAATAAAGGATGGGATAAAAACAATATTGAGAAAGGATCTTGGCTTGGAAAATTAAGATGTGGAACTAGTTTGTATGGAGCTAAGAAATAACAAGGGGCAGAAAGCAATGGTAGGAGTAGATTACAGGCTCCCTAACAGTGGTTGTAGTGACAGGCAGCATATAAATCAGGAAATTAGATGTGCATGTAACAAGGGTAATACAGTGATCATGTGGGACTTTAATTTTCAGATAGACTGGGCTAACCAAATTTGCAGTAATAATGTGAAGGACAAGTTCACCAGAATGCATTCAAGATTGATTTCTAGATCAGTATGCCAAGGAACCAACTAGGGAATAGGCTATTTTAGAGTTAGTATTGTGCAATGCGACAGAGTTAATGAATAACCTTGTAGCAAAAGAGTCTCTAGGGAAGAGTGATAATAGCATAATAGAATTGTATATGGAGTTTGAGAGTGATTTAGTTAAGTCTGAAAGCAGGATCCCAGATTTGAACAAAGCAACTACGTAGGTATATGGGGTGAGTTTGCTAAGGTAGATTGGGACACCAGATTAAAAGATAGGATAGTAAATAAGCAATGGCAAACATTTAAAGTTAATTCATAAATACACAATGAATATATATTACCTCCAGCAGTAAGAACCCCATGGAAAATGGGTCCAAACATGGCTAATGAGAGATGTTAAAGATGGTATTACCTTAAAGGCTTATACTTTTGCCAAAAAGAATGGTAAGCCTGAGGGTTGGGCCAATTTTATTTTTCAGCAAAGGAGGACCAAGAAATTGATAAAGGAAGAGAATAGGAGAGTAAACTAAGGACATAAAAACAGATTAGAAAAAGTCTCTATAGGTATGTAAAAAGGAAGAGATTAGTGAAAGTAAATGTGAGTACTGTAGAGGCAGAGACAGGAGAAACATAGGCTGAATTTTCCTGGCCCATTGGAGGCGGGTTTGTTCGAAATATTGCGTTGGCAAACATCAGGACAGAAGCCCGACGTCTTCACAATGGATCTAGAAGGGCACAGCCGGCATGGTGGGAGGACATTGCGCCTGCAGGCAACGGGCAGGTAATTGAGCTTCTTTAAAAGGCAATTAACTTAAATTTTACAAGGGTTTTTGGATTTTTCCAGACCTGCACATAAACTATGAGGCTTCACAGTCTCGCTCACCACCTCCTGATACTTGGCAAGTGGGAGGTCAGTTCTGGTGAGTATTGGCGATGCTTGGCAGCGAGGGTGGAACAGCACGGGCATTGGTATAGACAAGTGGGACAAAGGAGAAAAGGTACCAGAGTTGCGGGGGCCTACTGCCAGAGTGTTGTATCGACCCTGGCACTCCTCTGGGTGGAAGGAGGCCCTGGATGCTGAGTGAGTCTAGATGGCCTCATTCGCTTGGGTTGCGGTTCCTCCAATGAGGAGGAGCATCAGAGAGGGAGAGAGCTGCAGACAAGGGTAGCTGGGCAGCAGCAACCAGAAGCGCAAAAGGAGCGCCACGCACAGGGGTGGACAAAAGAGAAGGTTATAGAGTGGGCCGCAACCAGCCTTTTGTGTGGACAAGAAGTTACCCAGCAGAGTGTGTCTACAGACCGTGGCTCAGCTGCCTATGGATGTCAGAGCAACAATGATGCCGAAGACGCCACCTCTCCAGGGGAGCGGTCACAGGGCTGTGTGACATGCTGGAGGACAAGCTGAGCCCCATGGGAAGTGGTGACCACCCAATGCCAGTGGCGCTGAATTTCTATGCTTCATGATCATTCCAGGGATCCACTGCAGTTTTTTGTGTGGGATCTCTGTATGTGGTTCATTGCTGCATCAAGGTGGTCACCGATGTCATCTTCAAGAAGGCTGGCCAATACATGTGCTTCTGTACTGATGCAGACAGTCAGGCTGAAAGGGGCAATAGGGTTCCGGGCCATTGCTGGATTCCCCCAGATGCAGGTCATTGACTGCATGCATATGGCCATCAAGGCTCCCACTGACCAGTCTGCAGCCTTCATCAACAGGAAAGGCTTCCATTCACTCAATGTACAACTGATCTGTGATCACGGCAAGCGCTTCCTCCAGGTATGTACACGGTTCCCGGGAAGCAGCCATGAAGCCTACATACTAAGGCAGTCCCAGGTGCCAGACCTTTTTAGACTCCCCCCGTGCACCTTCAAGGATGGATACTGGGTGACCAGGGCTACCCATCCGAAGAAGGGTCACTGACCCGAAACGTTAACTCTGCTTCTCTTTCCACAGATGCTGCCAGACCTGCTGAGTGAATCCAGCATTTCTTGTTTTTGCTACCCATTTAAGACATGGCTACTGACAACTGTGAGGAATGTAAGCGCTGTTGCAGAGGAGGGGTAAAACACATGCCACAACACAACTCGAGTGACCATCGAGCAAGCCATAGGGCTTCTGAAGATGTGACTCAGATGCCTAGACAGATTTGGTGGAGCCCTTTAGCATGCCGTGGCAAGGGTTTTGCGTATCATTATGGTGTGCTGTGCCCTGCACAACCTGTCGCTACAAAGGATGAGAGGAATTGAACAATGAGGATATCCTTGAGCATGATGCTTCCTCCAACGATGAGGGGGAGGAAGATGATCAGGCTGAAGAAGCTGTGGAGCCCCAAGCCCAAGAATGCTTGGGAGTGCTAATATAGGCATGGTTCACATGATCCTTTACTGACATGTGTGCAATACATTAAAGCTTCAGCACTAAGCTGCCACCTCTTGTATTGACCTTACCTTTTACCCGTTCCAGTTAGATAGATTGCTGCGGCATGGGGAGTGCCTCGACCTCCTGTGGTGTGGTCCCACCCATCATGCCAGTCGACGGAGGCAGGCTGCTGGTGAAGTCCAAGCGGCTCCCAAGAAATGCAAGGAGAACTTGATTTGCAACATCAGATATTTAATGGTGGAACAAATATTAGCAAAGCTCCATGGATTCAAAAAAGTAACCCATGAACCCTGATTGCAGCTTGGTGCTCTTGTTAAATCTCTTGTGTGTGCTCCTACGTGGTGCTCCCCTGCGCTTTCAGCTGAGGTGGAGGCAGGCAGCTGATCTCGCAGCTCCGTAGCTTGATATGACCTTGGCCATGGTACTCTGGCTGCCTGAGACCTGGAACCCCGGCACATTGAGGGCCTCCTACACAAGGGCAGGAGTCTCCTCTGTCATTTCTTTGACATATACTGCAGGAAAACTTGAATAAGCAGGGTACCAATGAAAGAAATTATGTGCCCATTCGACAAAAAGGGAAAAAGTCAGCAAAGGACAATTCCTGCTGCATTAAACGCAAATACAGTTTTGGATAATCATTTATTGGTGGTTGTTAGTGATGTTCTTTGCATGATTACATGTTCATTCTGTTACTTTACGTTTTCTGTCATTACATGTGTAACGCCTTGCTTCACCCTCTTTCAATCCTGACTCTCTCTTTCTGCTTATCTTTGGCAGCTGTGTAAGGATCAGTGGAAAATATAAGAAATAGAAAAGTATAACAGTTGTGCACACATAAGTGAAATATGTTTACATGTATCATGGTTGTTAATGTACACTGACTTTGACACATTAAAAAATTAAAATGATTTAATTCCATTTTGGCTGTTTGCCACCTAGATATAAACAGTTCTGAGGAAAGGTTCATACCTGAATGTTCAACAGATGTTTTCTCAACAGATGCTGCCATGACCTGCTGAGTGTCTACAGTGTTTTCTGTTTTTATTGCAAATTTTCAGCATCTGAAATAGCTTGCTTTTTATCTCCAGTGTTATCCTTCTATAATGAAGTTCTATGATGTATTTTCATTTGTCTTTCTTTCAGACTACATTGTGGAATGCACTTATGTTTCACATTTTACCCACATTTTACTCAGTGTTAGCTTAACTAAAACTACAACTTGTCAGTTTGCTTTATAATTACCTACCTTTTTTCACATTAACAAATCTATGTACAAGTTAATCCAGTTATTTTGTTTTAGGTGATGGATGACAGGAGACATTTCTTTGCATCTTTATTAAATCATTCATGTTGCATTTGTTTCCATACAGATCAACCATCTGGATGGTTTTGTCTGTTAATGCTAATGCATTTTGGTGATTGTCAGATTCTTTGCTCTATATATTTCATGAATTGGGGACACTGAATAACAAGATAAATGTACATTTTGAAGGTAATGCATTATTTGGAAGGAAACTTGTTTTAAACTAAATATTCTTGATGTAAAACAGAGCATACTGCAGGTATTTGGAATAACTGGGAAGAAAAATTACTCCCTTTTTGCTTGCTGAGCTCAGTGTTCAGATTTTTCATGGGCTGAATTTTACCGGCAAAGGGCCGAAAGTTTAGTTTAGTTATACAGCACTGAAACAGGCCCTTCGGCCCACCGAGTCTGTGCCGACCATCAACCACCCATTTATACTAATCCTACACTAATTCCATATTCCTACCACATCCCCACCTGTCCCTATATTTCCCTACGACCTACCTATAACTAGGGGCAATTTATAATGGCCAATTTACCTATCAACCTGCAAGTCTTTGGCATGTGGGAGGAAACCGGAGCACTCGGAGAAAACCCACGCAGACACAGGGAGAACTTGCAAACTCCACACAGGCAGCACCCAGAATTGAACCCGGGTCGCTGGAACTGTGAGGCTGCGGTGCTAACCACTGCGCCACTGTGCCGCCCTTTGGTGGGAGGAGTTAGAATAGTGCGATGAAAGGTGTCAGAAGGGAAGCACGACATTTTTACATCGCAACTGGAAATTCTGAAGGGTTGCCGGCATGGCGCTCAAATGTGACGGGAAGGTAATTAAACCTGTTAAAATTGCAGTTAGTTGTCTGTTAAACAGCGATTTTGAATTTTACAAAGAGTGCACGGAGACTATGGGGCTTCCGAGCCTCACCCAAATATAGAGACAGTGGATGAGCAGGAGATCAGCGCTGACTGCAGATGGCAGCTACTGGGAATGCAGGGAGGGTGGAACAGCATGGGTATTGACAGTCAAGAGCAGGGACAAATGTTCCAGCAGAGTGGGGCATACTGCTTGACTGCCATCTCGGAAGTGGCAGTAGTGTGAATAGAGTGGGGGGAGTAAGAGGCCTGGAAACTGAGTGCAGCTATCTGCCGTAGGCCTCATACACACAGGCTTTGAAACCTCCAGTGAGGAGGAGCATCAGAAAGGGAGAGAACTGCAGCTACAGGCAGCAGGTCAGCAGCAACCTGAAGGCCAACAAGAGCTTCAGCCTTGGAGGGGGAACACAGGAGGAGGGCGCGTAACCAGCCTCTTGTATGCAGAAGAGGTTACCTGCTAGAGAGGGTCTACCATCAGAGAATCAGCTTCCTGCAAATGTCGGAGCATCAGTGTCACTGAAAACTGATCCTCTCCAGGGAGACTGTCACAGAGCTGTGTGCCACGATGGAGGACGAGTTGAGACCTATAGGAAGTGGTGGCCGACCAGTGCGTATGACGTTGAAGGTCACCTTGATGCTGAATTTCTACACCTCAGGGTCATTTCCGCGGTCTTCTGGAGTTGCGTGGGATCTCTCAGTCTGCAGCTCATCGCTGCATCAAGTTAATTACCTGTGCCATCTTCAAGAGGGCCAGCCTATACATATCTTTTTGTATCGATCTAAAGACTCAAGCTGAGAGGGCCATAGGGTTTGGGGGCCATCGCTGGATTTCCCCAGGTGCAGGGTGTCATCGACTGCACATATGTGGCAATCCAGCCTTCCATGGACCAGGTAGCAGCCTTCATCGACAGGAAGGGCTTCCACTCGCTCAGTGTACAGCTGGTCTGCAACCACAGCAAATGGTTCCTTCAGATCTGTGTAAGGTTCCCAGGAAGCAGCCACAATGCCTTAATACTAAGGCGGTCCCAGATACCAGACCTTTCAGCTCCCCACTTGTGCTTTCCGGAATGGATACTGGGTGATGATGGCTATTCACTGAAGACATGGATACTGACGGCTGTGAGGAACCCAAGCACTGATGCGGAGGAAATATACAACAGCAGCCATGGGACAATTCGAGTGACTATCAAGCAGGCTATAGGGCTTCTGAAGATGCAAATGAGATGCCTGGATTGATCTCGTGGAGCCCTTCAGTATGCCCCAGCAAGGGTCTTGCACATTGTGGTGGTGTGTTGTGCTCTGCACAACCTGGCACTACAGAGGGGCGAAACTTTGAACAATGAGGATATCGTGGAGTGTGTTGTCTCCTCTGCCAGTGAAGACATGGAGGAAGATGCTGCATGATGAACCCGCCCCAGGGACCACAGGCAAGGCACAATGGGATACACGCAAGGGAGGCTTGCTACAGAAGATCCTTAATGTCAGAGCCATGCAATGCAATAAAGCTACAGCCTTCTGCAGCCCTGTTGCCACTTCCTTTATTGCCCTTACCATTTACCTGTGCACATTAACGCATTGGACTGTGGCATGGGGAATGCATTGACCTTTTGCAGTGTGGTTCTTCCCATCACACCCTTTGAGGGATCCAAGGTATTGCTGAAGGTCCACTGGGCTGCCCGAAATGATGATTCCTCTTGCCCAGGTACAGCTAGGTGCTCTTCTTAAATCACTTAACTGTGCTCCTACGAGATGCTACCCCTGCGTTGTCAGCTGAGATGGAAGCTAACCTTGGCGTCCCATGGCTTTCGATGACCGTGGCGGTTGTCCTCTGGCTGCCTGAGTCCTGGAGGGCCCTGGCATGTTGAGGACTTCCTGCACTAGTGCAGGTGTCACCTCTGTCGTCGCAGCCACTTGAGGCGCTGGTGTTGCCAACAAAGCCTCACAGCTCCAGGGACCCGTGTTCGGTTCTGGGTACTGCCTGTGTGGAGTTTGCAAGTTCTCCCTGTGTCTGCGTGGGTTTTCGCCGGGTGCTCTGGTTTCCTCCCACAGCCAAAGACTTGCAGGTGATAGGTAAATTGGCCATTGTAAATTGCCCCTAGTGTAGGTAGGTGATAGGGAATATGGGATTACTGTAGGGTTAGCATAAATGGGTGGTTGTTGGTCGGCACAGACTGGGTGGGCCGAAGGGCCTGTTTCAGCGCTGTATCTCTAAATAAATAAATTTAAAAAAGGGGCTGAGGAGCCCCAGATGAACCAGGCTGCCACTGCTCTGCCCTTTCCGGGACAGTGTACCTCCCTGCTTACCTAAGGTGGTCAAGGACCTGGCGGTGAGTCCAGGCGACTCGCCCCTCCCCCCCCCCCCCCCCCCCCTCATCCTCCCACTCCCCAACCCTCTTGCCAGCCATTGCTCCACAGAGCATCTTATGTAGCCGCGACGACTGAGGTCGATCCTGCACTTGTGCAAGAGGCCCCCAATATGCCAGCGGCCTCCCAGCCTCCAGCAGCCAGAGGAGAGCTGCTAATGTCATCAAAAGTCATGGGGCAACAAGGTTAGCAGGGCAACATGCATCTCTGGCATCCACTGAATGGCCTGCTGGATATGGCTCTCAGTGAGGGTTGCTAATCTCTCGATGGAGACATGGCAGCGCTCATGGCCTGGATGGACTGTTCCATTGTCCCTGCCAGGGTGCATATAGCCTCTGGAAGCTCTGCCAGATGTTCCTGCATCTCACGCTGCAGCTCCAGCATCTGCTACCTTGCTGACGACGCCAGAGGCACGTCATTAGCCTGAGGCTTGGCATCACTCTGGCCTCCAATAGTCCTCCGTGTATCAGTGGCCTCATCTGTCACAGCCTCAGTCAGCTGCTCGATGTATCTGTGGTGTGCTCACCAGGTTGTGAACCCAAATCTACATGTGAACCGATACCCACCGAAGTGAGTATCTGTGCTGGTGGAGGGTGCAGTGGAATGATGTGATGGTGCACCCTCTGAGGTTCCCTCCTCCTCCCCAGAGGTGGATGGCTCTCCCCCAGTTGCAGCAGCTGTCTGCTCATGTCCTTGACCTGCGTGAGAGAGAAGACTAATTAGAGGGTAATGCACATTCCGTCACTTCTTTCAAATTACTCATACTGTGGAACTCCCTATGACCTGTGCTGGACATAAGAGCACTTTGCCTCATGTTAGCTAGAAACGTTCTGTGTCCATTGAACAGACCACCCACTCTACCCAGGCTCCACTCCCGTCTCACCATCTGCTATGGACCGAGCCGCAAGCTGTCTTCTCCATTGGCGTCAGCATAACCAGACAAGGAACGTAATCATCAGTCTTGACCCTGTTTTTGGCGTTGTGAGCAGTCTTCTCCACAAGCACAGAAATGACCATCGTTAGTCGCCCAACAAAGACATGCACAATGCCTATGCTGGTGACAAGAACACAAGAAGTAGGAGCAGGAGTGGACCATATGGCCTATCGAGTCTGCTGCGCCATTCAATACGATCATGGCTAATCTTAGGCTTCAGCTCCTCTTTTCCTCTTGCTCGTCATATCCCTTGATTCTCTGAGAGACCAAAAAGCTGTCTTTCCCAGGCTTAACTGTATTCAACGATGGAGCATCCACAACCCTCTGGGGTAGAGAATTCCAAAGATTCACCAGCCTTTGAGCGAAGTAATTTCTCCTCATCTCAGTCCTAAATGATCGGCCCGTTATCCTGAGACTGTGCCCCTGTGTTTTAGATACCCCAACCAGCGGAAACAAGTTTTCGTGGTCTACCATATCATCCCCTTCAGAATCTTATATGTTGCAATGAGATCGCCTCTCATTCATCTGGTGGCAGCCTGACTATCCATGATGGTGCCACAGGAATGCCACTTGCATGCAGCCACACCTCTGACTGACTGGTGCCCTTTAATGAAAAGCTGACATGCCAATGATAGGCAATGCTGCTGCCTGGCCATTGCCAGTGTCTGGGTGGGCATGCTCTTTCTACCAATCACACATTTACACCTAATCATTTGTAAAGCAGTAGGGTAAGTATCTTGGTAGAATGCATGAAGTCATATTAACCCACTTGTGGCAATGCAGCCAGGTTCGAGGGACGACCCCGTGGCTACTGACCTCCTCTGCAATCTCGTCCAGACTTGCATCATCTGGCGTACTGGTCTTCTCCTTTCGTCCCTCGGCAAGAGGACCTCCCTCCTTGCCTGAACCGCCTGGAGGAAAACCTGCAGGGAGGCATCAATGAAGAGTGGGGCTACCCTGGATCTCCCTTTAGCCATTTCTTGTGCTGCCTCCTTCTTCAGGGCTTCACTGTGTTGCCTTTGTGGATGGAATTGTCAGTGTGCTGGCAGCCCTTTAAATATGGCACCAGCACTTTTAGCAGCATGGTGTCATACTGCCCGTGCCGTCTGAGTGATCGGCTTCTCCGCCTCCCAGCAGTTAATTGACTGGCTGCCACTGAATTGCATTCTCCAGCATGCTCCCCTGCCAAGCAGCAGCAGCTCCTGCTTCCAGTTCCGGTGGCGGGACTTAGGGCTTTTGGCAAAATTCAGCCCCATGTTTCTTTGAGGTAATTGCTGTCTGTACAATGTTGAACTTAATGATGAGTGGAATGAATGTGCTACTGAGGTAATTTCTGATGGTAATCTCCTGTTGAAATACTGGAACCTGATTTTTTTTTTCTTTTTAAAGAACAGCTTAACAACTGGTTTTAAATGCTATTATTGAACATATTGGCTAAATAAAATCTACAGGAATGAGCACATGTTTTGACACATAATTGATTTTCATGTGTATTTTAATTTTGATTTCATTGAAACTTCATCCTTTATACTTTGGGGCATTTCACCCTCACCAATTATTCATCTCACAATCATCACTCGGTTGTAAATTAGAGAACCAAACCTATTAGTTTTTTAAATCTGTGAGCGATCTTAAAGTTAAATGTCACTGTACGACTTTTTCCCCTTGATATACTGTGCATATATTGGGCAACTTTTCTTACCTCTTAAGCAGGTGCAGTCGTTTCAATTATTGTCAACATAAGGATAAATTCCCTCATGTAGCAATAATGGATATGCAGCTGGATGAGACAGGCGCTCTGGTTTCTTGCAAATGAGTATAATTGCACATACACATGATGTAGCTCATGTACAATGAAACTCCCAAAATTTGGGAGGACATTTATGTATATGCTGGTGCAAATAAGATGGTGTAGGTTGTGCCTTAACTTGTACTGGATCCCTAAGTGTAATGGGCCCCAAGTATATTCACTTGATTAACCCTAAATTTGTGCAGTTTCCATATTATGAACTTTTCTGCTCATAGGTTACAGAGATGGCAACTCACTAATGGTTTTGCATGGAATAATATCGAGTGAAATACAGTCAGTTCCTCTTAATTTGGAATTACTTAATTTGAATTATCTGTTAATTGGAACTGAAATCATGCACAAAAATGCCTCCTGTGCTGTTTTATTAAAATTGCTTAATTTGACCTGCTGCATAATACAAACATTTTTCAGCAAGAATGATTTTGAATTAATTGGAATAGACTTATAAATGGTTTTAAATTATTCAAATATTATAGGGTTTGAATATTGGGCAATATAAACAGAATCAAATTAACATCTTTTACTGTACGGAGTGCTCTATGATGTGGATAGCTGAACATGATCTATTTTTAAAAAAAATTGTTTTGGAGATGTGGGCATCGCTGGCTAGGCCTGCATTTATTGCCCATCCCTAATTGCCCTTGAGGTGGTGAGTTGCCTTCTTGAACTGCTATAGTCCTTGGGGTGTAGCTACACCAACAGTGCTGTTGGGAAGGGAGTTCCAGGATTTTGATCGAGCAACAGTGAAGGAATGGCAATATAATTCAAAATCAGGATGGTGTGTGGCTTGGAGGGGAATTTGCAGGCGGGTAGTGTTCACCTGCATCTGCTGCCCTGATCCTTCTACGTGGTAGAGGTTGCGGGATCTGAAGGTGCTGTCGAAGGAACCTTGGTGAGTTGCTGCCAGTGCATCTTGTAGATAGTACACACTGCTGCCACTGTGCGTCAGTGGTGGAGGGAGTGAATGTTAAAGGTGGTAGTTGGGGTGCCAATTAAGCGGCTGCTTTGTCCTCGATGGTGTTGTGCTTCCTGCGTGTTGTTGCAGCTGCACCCATCCAGGCAGGTGGAGAGTTTTCCATCACACTCCTAACTTGTGCCTTGTAGCTGGTGGAAGGCATTGGGGAGACAGGAGGTGAGTTACTTGCCACAGAATTCCCAGCCTCTGACCTGCTCTTGTAGCCACAATATTTATGTGGTTGATCCAGTTCAGTTTCCAGTCAATGGTGACTGCCAGAATATTGATAATGGGGGATTCAGCGATGGTAATGTCTTTGAACATCAAGGGGAGATGGTTAGATTCCTGCTGTTTGGGATCGTCAGTGCTGGGCACTTGTGTGGCGTGAATGTTTAAAGATATTTGCAAACTATTACATGGACAAACTTTGTGGACTCAATATATGAATATACAATATATTTGGGCAGTGAAAAAGCTCCAATCATTTTATTGTGTAATGGTAGCAAAAAGTATATGCAACTGTTGAAGAACAAGAATTATAGGCATTCATAAACAAGTGGATCGAAATGACACTCGAACTGGTCGCTTTTTATATGGTTCTCAGATATGACTGGATGAAAGTAAAAGTTGACAGTACAATGATCTAAGATGTGATTGGTTGAAATGCTGCAATGTGATTGATGGAAAAGACAGCTGTCTCTGGTTCTGCAGTCAGATCAAGAGACTAACAATATTATAGTACTCCACTATTACACTCAATTGGAAACTTCTAATAAATAACTTGCATTTTAACTGTTTGATGTTGGTTTGAGGCTCGAGCATTGGGAGAATTCCCTTTCAGATAACAGCAATGGATCTTTTACGTTCACCTCAACAATCATGTGACCTCATTTGAAGGTATCATCCAAAGGATATTGCTTCGGACAATGCAGCCGTCCGTCAGTATTACACTTAAGTTTCACGTTCTCTAATCTGTTCAAGGTTTCAAGCGCTGCTTAAAGTCACAACCTGATAAGGATAGGCGGAGCAGGCCCGAAAGAGGAGTTGAGGCCTGGGACAGATCAGCCATGATCTTATTGAATGGCAGGGCAGGCTTGAAGGGCTGAATGGCCTACTCCTGCTCCTATTTCTTATGTTCTTATGTTCTGATTCCCAGACTACCACCCGAACCAAGCTGCACCATTTTTAAAGGCTTAGAGCCCTAAATGACACTTTAAATTTTTAAAGACACAGTGAATTTAAAATTCTTAGCAATAATTTAAAAAAAATTTCCAGCCCCTCTCCCACCCCCACAATAGCATTACATGTCATTCCTGCCCTTCCCTCCCCCCCCGAAATATTTACTTTGAATATATGACCACCTCTTCACCACCGCCCCCCCACAAAGTTCAGAACCTTTTACCTATACCCCGCTCCCATCCCCTGCACTGGTAAATTTACATCTTCCACCTCCCCACATGTGTCGCGCCTCGTTTCCCCAGATGGGGATTTGAAGGCGTGGCAGTGCCAGCTGCCGGAATGACAATCAGAGCGGCACTTGAGAAGGTGACGGGAACTTCATTAACTAAGGTATATAAATTAATTTGAATATCGAAATGACGGGTACGTCGCCGAGTGGTGAGGAGGCCACCATGAGGCCTCGCCTCTGGCATTGAGGTCGGTGGCGGGCCTCATCCGGTGCAATCTTCATGCTCTCACTGTCCCCCCTGCCCCTCCCCCCCCCGCCACAGATCCTGACGCCGAGGCCGCTATAAAATTCAGCCCATTATTTATGAGCTGTACTAGGAATTCAGCTAATGCTTCAGGTTTATCATTGACATTGTCCATTAGATACAAGGTGCTGGATTTTAGTTCCGGGGTCGGGAACCCAACACCTGGAGTAGTTCAGGGTCCCGACCCTGTGCTTCAGTAGCATCGCTCTTGCGACGCGATCTTGGAACGCGTGCCCTAATTGGGCAGATGGTGAGCCTGTCTGGGACCAGTGGCAAAGGCAGGCAGCAGCCATATTGGGGGCTGCCGCTGCCTTACCGTGGAGTGCAGGCAGCTCACGAAAAGGGCCAGGATGGTGACAAGCATGGAAAGTGGCCATGGAGACCAAGTGAAGGTACAGCACTCAACCTGGCGCTAGCTGGCCCCTCAAATTTTATTTCCATTACACTTTCCAATGAAGTTTATTTGGCCATGTGGTGACCCTGACAGCTGTGCACTAACGTGCAGCAGACTGGTCGGGATTGCCAAAATCGTATTGAAAATTGCCTTCCTGAACATCCTGGCACCATAACAAACTCCTTTACAGGCTTAATTGGTCTTAATTGGAGGTGAACGGCTTCCCCTTTCGTTCTGTTCATCTCCCTGCCACCCTGATGTCTGCTTTGCTGTGTTTGCCATTCAAAGCTGTCTAATTATCAAAGCCTACCTTGTCAGTCTCCTGCACTCCCTTCGATTTAAGGTCTGAGGTTATGTGACAAACCTGTCTTCTATCATTGCTGTGGTTTCACACAGATTGTAATTTGTGCCTGTGGTACAAATAGTTCCAGCTAACTAATGAAGCTACTTTTCACATGTACAGAAAATGGCCAAAACAGAATATGTACAAATTGATTGCCACTCAAAGAAAATCAGGCCGTGCTTCACAATCCATTTTGATTGCATAACAATTGCATCATGACATATCATTAGCACTGTTTCAGATTACTTGCATCACTTTACCATTATTCTGCTGAATTATAATAGGGCCCAAGGGGTTAATCCATCATTTTTAATAAGTTGCTTTTGACAGTGAAGTGAATGTGTAGATAATATAGTCATCACAAGTGCTATCACTAGTCTAAGCAACATAAAAATGCATATGCCTCAAAGTTTAATGATTTGTATTGACAAAAAGTCAATATTTACATACTGCTGGTTTTGTGTTTGAGATTTTTGTTCATTAAAAAGAGAATTAATTTTTTTGGTTTTGAACAGGAGCTTATGAGAAACTTGTATATTTATGTTGTAATAAGTTATGTTGGAAAAAAAGATGGATACATTTGGATGGATAAATGGACAATTTTAATATCATTTTGAATATTTCATCTGAATATTCCAGTTTAATTTGAAATATTTTCTCGGCAGCAAACAGCATATCAACTGCATATTAATGCTTAAAATATTTTATTGCCATTTACAATGTGTCAAAGGTAATATTGTTGCCAAGAACTAATTAAAATAATACAAGAAATGCTATTATCATTTTCATAATGTGCCTTTCCTCTATGTTATCAAAATACAGATCAGTGAAGACCCTTGAAAAAATGTCTCAAAAATCGAATAATCGCATGACATTTGACCAATCATGCGAGATTTAAGGCCAATGAAAAGCATGTTGTAATTTGAACTGAAAGGAAATTGGATGAGATATGAAGAACAAGAGGCTAGAAAATGAAAATGGGACAGCATTAGACATTAATAAAAATCAAATTGTCCATTTATTTTTTCTTCCATTTATAAATAAAAAAAATTGTTAATAGACTTGCACTTATATAGTGCATTTCACAATGACCTGACGTCTCAAAGAATGAAGTACTTTTGAAATATAGGGCTGAATTTTACTCAACCCCAAAGAGTGGGATGGTGGCGGGGCGGGTGGTGTAAAATGGAGCGGGAGGCTCTGGGACCCCTTCCCGACCTGCTCCTGCCTCCGGCGGCGGTGAAAAACAGCCCACCTGCCCCAGGCCAATCAAGGCCCTTAAGTGGCCACTTAAGGGCCTTCGCCCGTCTCCACGTGGATTTTATGCATGGCAAGCAGACAGCTCTCGAACATCCTGGGTGGTGGGGGGGGTCCTCATGATCGGGCAAACTGCGCCCGATGGCGGGCCGCACCTGCGACCCCAACAACACCCCCCTTTCCCCCCCAACCGACCACCCCAGCCTTGCTGGGGCACGACCGAACACCCCGCAAGGCAACCAAAACTTACCAGGCTCCCCGGCATCTTTACTTCTAGCTTGGCTGTAGTCCCAGCAGTGGCCACTGCTCCAGGTGGCACTGCTGGATCTAGGAGCTGCGAGCCCGCTGATTGGCCGGCAGCTCCATTAGGCGGGACCTCCTACCTCAAGGGGGTGCAAGCCCCACCTCAGAACAATTGAAGCCCGGGGACCTGCAAAATATGGGTCGGATCCCCAGGTGAGGTGGAAGTGGGTTCGCCACCAACTTTTCAGTCGGTGGCCGGCTTCCGGCCACCTATGGTTAAATCCTGACCATAGTCACTGTTGTAATGTAGGAAAAGCAGCAGCCAATTTGTGCACAGCAAACCCACAGAAACAGCAATGTGATAATGAGCAGATAATCTGTTGATTGAGGGATAAATATTGGCCAGGACACCGGGGATAACTCCTATAACTGCCTTCAATATAGTGCCATGGGATCTTTTATATCCACCTGAGCAGGCAGTTGGGGCCCTGGTTTAACATCTCATTCTAAAGATGGCACCTCAGACAGCGCAGCACTCCCTCAGTACTACACTGGAGTGTTAGCATAGATTTTTGTGCTCAAGCCCTGGAGTGGCAGTTGAACCCAGAACTTCTGTTACGACCATGTGTATAAAGTGTCTAGGGGTCTTTTACTGTCTTCACCTGGTCTTATTGTAACAAGGTTTAATTTTTAAACACACTGTGTTTTGAGCTGCCTCTTGGTGAATCCTTGTTCACCACTTTCCAATTATAAGGCAACAAAATGAGCATAAACAAGCTTTCTTAGGTTTAAAGAAGAAAAGTGAAATTTATTAAACTTAAACTCTAATTCAGTTAATACCAACGGATACACGCTGCGCTCCATGCTAGCATGCATGCCCGATGTGCACATGAAAATAGGGACAGAAAAGAGTAGAAGAAAAATAAAATGGAGAGGTTTGAGGCAATCTCTGAAGGAGGGGTCTTTACTGTGCTTCGAACTCACTGTAGTCCTGTAGGAAGTCATGCTTTTCGTTAGGGCCCAGTATTCTTCTTAAACCTTGTTCACTGCAGGAGACTTTTCTTCTTGGGGTTCATATGTCTTCAATAGTTGAGAGTGAGATGAGAGCAGACAGGAGAGGGGTGTTCTCAGTCCAGGAGCAAACAGCTTTCTGCCTTTCAAACACTCTGTGGCAAGTTTAAAAAAAAAAACAGCCAGTTCGTCTTGTGTCTAAACTGGCCTAACCAGGTCCACTGTGTATTGGAGAAGCGGGTTCTGCGTCCTTTGTTCCAACACTGTCTGCTAGCATGCAAATGTCTTTTCAGTCAGGGGCTTGGCAATTCCTTGTGATAGGCCCTCTATACTTCTCAGCCACAATTTTAAGTTTTAATGTTCATGTGGCGAAATAATGTGTGCCTCAGTCTTGGCAGTGGGGGACTGCATGACACTTATGACTCAGAGGCGAGAGTGCTAACAACTGAGCCACAGCTGACACGCTAGTGCTCAAAGTCAGTTGTATTTCTTTAGTTTAGAGATATGAGATACAGCACTGAAACAGGCCCTTTGGCCCACCGAGTCTGTGCCGACCATCAACCACCCATTTATACTAACCCTACACTAATTCCATATTCCTACCACATCCCCACCTGTCCCTATATTTCCCTACCACCTACCTATACTAGGGGCAATTTATAATGGCCAATTAACCTGTCAACCTGCAAGTCTTTGGCATGTGGGAGGAAACCAGAGCACCCGGAGGAAACCTACGCAGACACAGGGAGAACTTGCAAACTCCACACAGGCAGTACCCAGAATTGAACCCGGGTCGCTGGAGCTGTGAGGCTGCGGTGCTAACCACTGCGCCACTGTGCCGCCCCATTCTGACACAAATTGATGGGCAAAACAGAATATTTTCTGTGAAAATATATTTTTGTACATAAAATTGAATTCAATTAACTATTGAGTTTCTTGTCAAAAAGAGGTTTTACTTCTCGGGATCAATCCTAATTAGTATTGACCTATTTAAATTGATGTATTTTAGACATGTAAATTGAAGATAGCTAATGAATTAGTAAGTCCTAACTCACGGAAATGTTTGTACATCAGTCAGTCAAGAGTGTGTGTGTGTGTACAAATAAATGTATATTATGTATGTGATCCTGTATATTTTTGTGTAGACATACATACGCCTATCTATCAACGGCTGGCTCGGGTATAAAATTACAACCCGACCTGACCACAGCCAACCCGGGCCCGAGTCCATCAATTTTTTTTCATGCCCGACCCAAAAATATCAAACATGTTATTTGTAAAGAAAAAAAAAATCGCATCAAAACGTAGATTAAAAAGAAAACAATACAAAACAAAACCCGACCACAGCCAACCCGACCACAGCCAACCCGAACCCGACCTGACCCGAGCCTGACTGCTGGACACCAAATATAGACCTTACCTGACCTGGCCCGAACCCAACACATTTGGTTGGGTTCGGGTCAGGTAGCCAGGCTTTACTATCTATACATCTATATATGTAGAAAGTAATTCAGTGAAATGATGGTGCAGTGTATGCATTTGTGCGTAGGACTTTTACATCTACACTACAGTGCTACCCTCTTATACGGCCGTTGCATATAAAAGGCAAATGTGTTCACACAAACCTGCCTGCTATAAGGGTTGGGGGCTGTACATGTATATATTTGTATATTTGGTACAGGTACTAAGTGTATGTATATAGTCCTTGTATTGAATCACAAATATTGAATAAAACATACCTAGAGTTCTATTTCCAAATGCTACACATACTTTAGCCACTGGGTGTTGCTGTACATGGGAGGATTGTACAAAAATAATTGATGCGTGACCATAAATGTAAAACATTTATAGAGGCTATGTGAAATCTTCATTTTTTGATTGTTTACTCTTTATCTTTTTTAATTTTCCTTATTTTTCTTATTCTCCTTGACTTCATCTTGCAAATAATTTTTTTCTTAATTCTGTCCACAATTCTTTCTGAATCGTGCTGATTTCTGCTAGATTGTGGTTCCATGGACACTGGCTGCCCCCCAGTACCTTTTCAAACATGAGCCAAACAGCCTATTTGATCAGAAGGGTATTACAGCTGAGCTTGGCACTCAGACGTGATCAGGAGCAGGAATCTGATTTTCCCTTCCCTAACCAAGGGTCACGGAGGCCAGTTATGGTGTGCTTACTGCTGTTTCAACTGAGGTCAGCTATCTCAGCACTGACCAGGAATTAAATGAGATGTTCCAGCTTATATAGTTTAATACTGTACTGGTTCGTTCCTTTTATTCAGTAGACTATTGGGGATTAAATTGTAAGAGCGAATTAATAACAGTCATAAGGAAAACCGCACAAAGCTTCTGGATTTTAAAACATGTAATCAGTAGCTTTCTAATTACATGATAGTGTAAGTATTCTGGATACACAGAGAAAATATAGTTTATTATTTACTTTGATTTCTTGTAAAGGATATTAAATGGCAGCATTAGCACTCCATAAATACCATTTTTTTTTAACCAAGCAAAACTATTATTGTTCGATATTCGAATGTTAAAATAAATATGGTACTATAATGTATAATAGCCTGTACAATGAAACAAAGAGTAATAATTACAACTTGCTTGGATATAAAGGGGCAGAGTTTTCGCTTTGCGCACAATCGGCAATCTGGTGATAAATTGCATTCAAAATTGTGCTATTTTTCAGGACTAATTTTTTGCTTAAGTTTTCACTCAAAACTAATTTGCACATCGCCTAATGTGCAATCTGGTGGCGCTTTAGAATGCAACTTAAAAATATATTCCACAACAAATGGTCCTTGATATATTTGAGTGGTAACTCAGTTTCAGTTACAGTTGAAAATAGGTTTCTCATTTTTAAAAAAACATTTTTTTTATCAAAGTACTTTTAGTTCACCATCTGTGAGTAAACTGATTTTAAATAGCTGAAATGACTTAAAAAACTATACAGAACCAATTATTTTTTGATTAGTATAGAGTAGTCAGTTTCTTAATAATAAATTATGTTTTTTCTGTGTAAAAGCTTTCAAAAGATGCCTATTAGTGTCCTTGTTCCTTTAAAAAAAAAAGGTTGATTTTAAGAGCCTCTTTGAAAGCCCACTGTCATGAAGACCCCTGCCTGCCAAGATGAGGCATATTAATTTTGTCATACGAACATTAATTTTAAACTGTTGCTGGAGTGGAGAGAGAACTTGTTTAAAGAGATCAGCAGTGGCTGGAAAAACATTTGCATACCAAGAGACAGTGGCCGGAATTTTACGCTGCCCCAGCAGGTCGGATGGTGGCGTGGGGGCGGTGTAAAATTGAGTGGCAGGCTCCGGGAGGCCTATCCGTCCCAATTCTGCCTCCGGACAAGTTTACGGAGGTCAGGCGGGGGGTGGGAAACGACCTGCCTGCCCGAGGCCAATCAAGACCCTTAAGTGGCCACTTAAGGGCCCTCACCCACCTCCACGGGTATTTTACCCGTGGCAAGCGGGTGTGCTGGGGACGTGAAAGGCCGCCCAGCGATAGCTGCCGGCCTTCCCGGGTGGGGAGGGGGTGGGGGCATGGCAGTCGGGCACAGGGTGTCTAATTGAGGGCCGCCCCTGCCTCCCAACCCACCCCTGGGATCCAAGACGCCCCCCCTCCCCCCAAACAACCACTCTAGCCTCACCAGGGCACGACTGAACCTCCTGGTGAGGCAACCCAAACTTACCCACTCTCTTGGGTACATGGCGTCGGCTGGGCTGCAGTCCCAACAGTGGCCACCGCTCCCAGTGGCGCTGCTGAGACTGCCGGCTCGCTGATTGGCGGGCAGTTCAATGAGGCGGGACCTCATTGGTGGGTGGAAGTCCCGCCTCGGGCCAGTTAAAACCTGGGGATCCGTAAAATACGGGACGGATCCTGTAAGCTGGGCGCAAGCGGGTTCGTGTCTCTCTCTCTCTCCCTCCTTCTCTCTCTCCCTCCTTCTCTCTCTCTCTCCCTCCTTCTCTCTCTCTCTCTCTCTCTCTCTCTCTCTCTCTCTCTCTCTCTCTCTCTCTCTCTCTCTCTCCTTCTCTCTCTCTCCTTCTCTCTCTCTCCTTCTCTCTCTCTCCTTCTCTCTCTCTCTCTCTCTCCTCTCTCCTCTCTCTCTCCTCTCTCCTTCTCTCCTCTCTCCTTCTCTCTCTCTCCTTCTCTCTCTCTCCTCTCTCTCTCCTTCTCTCTCTCTCCTTCTCTCTCTCTCTCTCCCTCCTTCTCTCCCTCTCTCTCTGTTACTCAAACACAACATATCCCCAGCCCCATGCATAAAAGTGAAACATCATCATTCGTCTAGGTCTGTTGATTTGCTTTATGAACCATTGTTACATCCATAGGAAGCTACATTCCTTTTCTTTGATTACTTCTGGCTCATTTTCCAACAAGATGAAGTGTTGCAGCACAATCATTTGGCTTTTTCTCAGCGTCTACCAAAGCAAGCTTTTAGACATGGTGCAGGCATCCTCTCAGCTAAAGTAACTTCTTTCTATCAGCTTACAAAACATTAGTTTTCTCCATATTTTTTAGTACATCACATTGAAAGTTTCAAATCCGTTTTCAAATTTAATCTCCTAATAGAATGGCAGTAAGAAATCTACATACCACTTTTCTAAACATTAGTAAGGTAAAAGCAAAAACATTACACTTTAATTCAGTGATGAATGTCTAAATATAATGTTAGCCACATTTGCAAGAATTCCTTTATTTCCAAATAAAAGACTAAATCAAGCAGTTATTGCAAGTAGCAACTAACTAGTGCCTGAATGGTGCGAATTGAGAAATCTCAAGAAAGAGTTAAGAATAAAAATCACGACTAATACTCAAGTTTTAAACATTTTACCAAGCTTCTCCAAGTGCTGTAAACCAAGTATAACTACTAATAAATATGCAACAGGGCACAAAAGGGGGCTGCGTCTCCTGAAATAATACCATTCATAGATTTCGGCAAGAATGCACAATGACGTTTAATCAGCTTGTATTGACTAATGGATGCCAGCAAGCTTTCATAACATAACAAGATTGCTCAACTGAAGGGAGTTTATATTGGAATTGAGTGAAGTCTAAGACAAAGTTAACAACATTATATGTTTGCTTAATAGCGTTTCTAATAAAACATAATATTTCTACATAACAATTCTTCAATTGCAAACAATCACTGTTTTCCCATCACTGCTCTCACTTGGTTCCATTCTTATCTATCTAATTGTAAGGGAGTAAACCCTAACAGAAAATCCGGAGCGAAACCCCTATGGCGGTCGTGCATCATCTTTGGCATGTTTCCGTCAGTTCCTGCAGCCATACCGGTGCCAAATGTCGTGCTCTGCACTCCTTTGGACCCCGCTATGAAGGCCGAGAGGTGGGTTTTGGCACTTGGGCCACTCACAACCTCCATTCATTCCGTCCGGGCATGCGCCATGGAGCGGTCACTCCATAGTCGCCTCACAGCGACCAAAACAACATGGAGGGCAGCAGTTACAGGTTATAAGTCCAGCTCAATTGGCGTGGAGATTGGACGCCATGGGTTGCCTTTGTTGGTGGGAGAGGTCATCGCATTTCACTGGACAGCTACCACCCGCCTCAAACCGGGCCGCCCCCAGTCAGAAAGGCTCTGTCCCGTCACAGTCCGCCTGCTTCAATGTGTACTTGGAGCTCAGGGTCATTGCCAGACAAGTGGACTGTAACACCACACTAAACATGGATGATAGTAGAATGAAGGGCAGGTAGGTAGTTTGATCTTGGAGTAGGTTAAAGGTTCGGCACAACATCGTGGGCCGAAGGGCTTGTACTGTGCTGTACTGTTCTATGTTCTAAACAGCACGACAAAAAAAGGGAAGAAGGTACCAGCCCTTCGTTTTGCAAGCTGAAACGTCAGAACTATGTGTCCTGGCCTGTCGGAAGACCTTGCGCAAATCAACGACTCTCAGAAGACCGCCATCATTAACAACGAGCTCAGCAGACTCAATGTGGACATTGCAGCACTTCAGGAAACACGCCTCCCTGCGAGCAGATCTCTAAGAGAGCAACACTACACCTTCTACAGGCTGGGTAGGGATCCTGAAGAACCAAGACAGCATGGAGTGGGCTTCGCCATCAGAAACTCTTTGCTCAGCATGATAGAGCCACCTTCAATGGCTCGGAATGCATACTGTCCATTCGACTGCTCACTGCCTCTGGCCCAGTACAGCTACTCAGCATCTATGCTCTAACACTCTGCTCCCCACCTGAAGTTAAAGACCAGTTCTACGAGGGACTCCATAATATCATTAGTAGCATTCTTAATACCGAACATTTGTTCCTGCTGGGGGACTTTAATGCCAGGGTTCGGGCCGACCATGACTCATGGCCCTCCTGCATTGGGCGCTATGGCATTGGAAGGATGAATGAGAATAGACAGAGACCGCTGGAGTTGTGTACCAATCACAACCTCTGCATCACCAACTCGTTCTTTCATACTAAACCCTGTCACCAGGTTTCATGGAGACCCCCACGATCACGTCGTTGGCACCAGCTGGACCTTATCGTCACAAGGCAAACCTCAATAAACAGTGTCCAAATCACACGCAGCTTCCACAGTGCGGACTGCGACACCGACCACTCCCTGGTGTGCAGCAAAGTTAGACTCAAACCAAAGAAGCTACTTCACTCCAAGCAGAGGGGCCGCACGCGCATCAACGCGAATAGAATTTCTTATCTATAGCTGTTACATAAGTTTCTAAATTCACTTGAAAAAGCCCTTCAAAACACTCCTGCAGGGGATGCAGAGAAGAAGTGGGCCCACATCAGAGACGCCATCTTTGACTCAGCAATGACCACCTTTGGCAAACGTGAGAAGCAGAATGCAGACTGGTTTCAATCTCACTTTGAAGAACTGGAACCTGTCATAGCTGCTACGCGCACTGCACTGTTGAACTACAAGAAAGCCTCCAGCGAGTTAACATCTGTTGCACTTAAAGTAGCCAGAAACGTTGCACAAAGAACAGCCAGGCGCTGTGCAAATGACTACTGTCAACACCTATGCAGTCGTATTTAGCTGGCCTCCGACACCGGAAACATCAGAGGAATGGATGATGGCATTAAGAGAGCTTTTGGGCCAACCATCAAGAAAATCGTCCCCCTCAAGTCTAAATCGGGGGACACAATCACTGACCAACGCAAGCAAATGGACCGCTGGGTGGAGCACTACCGAGAACTGTACTCCAGGGAAAATGTTGTCACTGATTCAGCCCTCATTGCAGCCCAGTCTCAGCCAGTCATGGACGAGCTGGACGAACAGCCAACAAAATCGGAACTCAGTGATGGCATTATTCTCTAGCCAGTGGTAAAGCCCCTGGAAAGGACAGCATTACCTCTGAAATAATCCAGAGTGCCAAGCCTGCTATATTCTCAGCACCCCATGAACTGCTTTGCCTGTGCTGGGATGAGAGAGCAGTACCACAGGACATGCGCGATGCCAATATCATCACCCTCTATAAGAACAAGGGTGACTGCAACAACTACCGTGGAATCTCCCTGCTCAGCATAGTGGGGAAAGTCTTCGCTCGAGTCGTTTTAAGTAGACTCCAGAAGCTGGCTGAGCGTGTCTACCCTAAGGCAGAGTGCGGCTTTCGAGCAGAGAGATCCACCATTGACATGCTGTTCTCCCTTCGCCAGCTAAAAGAGAAATGCTGTGAACAACAGATGCCCCTCTACGTTGCTTTCATAGATCTCACCAAAGCCTTTGACCTCGTCAGCAGACGTGGTCTCTTCAGACTACTGGCAAAGATCGGATGTCCACCAAAGCTACTAAGTATCATCACCTCATTCCATGACAATATGAAAGGCACAATTCAGCATCGGACCCCTTTCCTATCCTGACCGGCATGAAACGGGGCTGTGTTCTCACACCTACACTGTTTGGGATCTTCTTCTCCCTGCTGCTCTCACATGCATTCAAGTCTTCAGAAGAAGGAATTTTCCTCCACACAAGATCAGATGGCATGTCGTTAACCTTGCCCGTCTTAGAGCGAAGACCAAAGTACTGAAAGTCCTCATCAGGGAACTCCTCTTTGCTGACAATGCTGCATTAACATCCCACACAGAAGAGTGTCTGCAGAGATTCATCGATAGGATTGCAGCTGCCTGCAACGATTTTGGCCTAACCATCAGCCTCAAGAAAACGAACTCCATGAGACAGGATGTCAGAAATGCTCCATCCATCAATATCGGCGACCACACTCTGGAAGTGGTTCAAGAGTTCACCTACCTAGGCTCAACTATCATCAGTAACCTGACTCTTGATGCAGAAACCAACAAGCGCATGGGAAAGGCGTCCACTGCTATGTCCAGACTGGCCAAGAGGTTGTGGGAAAATGGCGCACTGACACGAAACACAAAAGTCCGAGTGTTTCAAGCCTATGTCCTCTGTACCTTGTCCTACGGCAGCGAGGCCTGGCCAACGTATGTCAGCCAAGAGCGACTTCTCATTCCATCTTCGTTGCCTCAGGAGAATCCTTGGCATCAGGTGGCAGGACCGTATCTCCAACGCAGAAGTCCTCGAGGCGGCCAACATCCCCAGCTTATGCACCCTACTGAGCCAGCGGCGCTTGAGATGGCTTGGCCATGTGAGCCGCATGGAAGATGGCAGGGTCCCCAAGGACGTATTGTACAGCAAGCTCGTCACTGGTATCAGACTCACCGGCCGTCCATGTCTCAGCTTTAAAGACGTCTGCAAACGCGACATGAAGTCCTGTGACATTGACCACAAGTTGTGGGAGTCAGTTGCCAGTGATCGCCAGAGCTGGCGGACAGCCATAAAGGCGGGGCTAAAGTGTGGCGAGTCGAAGAGACTTAGCAGTTGACAGGAAAAAAGACTGAAGTGCAAGGAGAGAGCCAACTGTGTAACAGCCCCAACAACCAATTTTATCTACAGCACCTGTGGGAGAGTGTGTCACTCCAGAATTGGCCTTTATAGCCACTCCAGGTGCTGCTTCATAAACCACTGACGACCTCTAGGCGCTTACCCATTGTCTCTCGAGACAAGGAGGCCAAAGAAGAGAATCGTAAGCAGAGACGCACTTGCAATGGTTTCTCTCTTATTATTTGTTCCTGGGATGTGGGCGACGCTGGCTAGGCCAACATTTATTGCCCATCCCTAATTGCCCATGGGAAGGTGGTGGTGAGCTGCCTTCTTGAACCGCTGCAGTCTATGTGGGGTAGGTACACCCACAGTGCTGTTAGGAAGGGAGTTCCAGGATTTTGACCAGGTGACAATGAAGGAATGACGATATAGTTTCAAGTCAGGATGATGGATGTTGCAGGTTCCGGGATTTAGATGTTTCAGTAAGAACAGAGAAGATGGTAAAAGAGGGGGGGGGGGGTGTGGCATTGTTAATCAAGGAGAGTATTACGGCGGCAGAAAGGACGTTTGAGGACTCGTCAACTGAGGTAGTATGGGCCGAGGTTAGAAACAGGAGAGGAGAGGTCACCCTGTTGGGAGTTTTCTATAGACCTCCGAATAGTTCCAGAGATGTAGAGGAAAGGATAGCAAAGATGATTCTGGACAGGAGCGAGAGTAACAGGGTAGTTGTTATGGGGGACTTTAACATTCCAGATATTGACTGGAAATACTATAGTTCGAGTACTTTAGATGGGTCAGTTTTTGTCCAGTGTGTGCAGGAGGGTTTTCTGACACAGTATGTAGACAGGCCAACCAGGGGCGATGCCACATTGGATTTGGTACTGGGTAATGAACCCGGCCAGGTGTTAGATTTAGATGTAGGTGAGCACTTTGGTGATAGTGATCACAATTCGGTTAGGTTTACCTTAGCGATGGGCAGGGACAGGTATATACCGCAGGGCAAGAATTATAGCTGGGGGAAAGGAAATTATGATGCAATTAGGCAAGATTTAGGATGCGTAGGATGGGGAAGGAAACTGCAGGGGATGGGCACAATCGAAATGTGGAGCTTATTCAAGGAGCAGCTACTGCGTGTCCTTGATAAGTATGTACCTGTCAGGCAGAGAGGAAGTTGTCGAGTGAGGGAGCCGTGGTTTACTAAAGAAGTTGAAGCGCTTGTCAAGAGGAAGAAGAAGGCTTATGTTAGGATGAGATGTGAAGGCTCAGTTAGGGCGCTTGAGAGTTACAAGCTAGCCAGGAAGGATCTAAAGGGAGAGCTTAGAAGAGCGAGGAGAGGACAGGAGAAGTCATTGGCGGATAGGATCAAGGAAAACCCTAAGGCTTTCTATAGGTATATCAGGAATAAAAGAATGACTAGAGTTAGATTAGGGCCAATCAAGGATAGTAGTGGGAAGTTGTGTGTGGAATCAGAGGAGATAGGGGAAGCGTTAAATGAATATTTTTCGTCAGTATTTACAGTAGAGAAAGAAAATGTTGTCGAGGAGAATACTGAGATACAGACTACTAGGCTAGATGGGATTGAGGTTCACAAGGAGGAGGTGTTAGCAATTTTGGAAAGTGTGAAAATAGATAAGTCCCCTGGGCCAGATGGGATTTATCCT
Source organism: Heterodontus francisci (assembly GCF_036365525.1). NCBI lineage: Eukaryota > Metazoa > Chordata > Chondrichthyes > Heterodontiformes > Heterodontidae > Heterodontus > Heterodontus francisci. The sequence continues at coordinate 18,086,488 of NC_090402.1, forward strand.
AGGATTCTCTGGGAAGCCAGGGAGGAGATTGCAGAGCCTTTGTCCTTGATCTTTATGTCGTCATTGTCGACAGGAATAGTGCCGGAAGACTGGAGGATAGCAAATGTTGTCCCCTTGTTCAAGAAGGGGAGTAGAGACAGCCCTGGTAATTATAGACCTGTGAGCCTTACTTCGGTTGTGGGTAAAATGTTGGAAAAGGTTATAAGAGATAGGATTTATAATCATCTTGAAAAGAATAAGTTCATTAGCGATAGTCAGCACGGTTTTGTGAAGGGTAGGTCGTGCCTCACAAACCTTATTGAGTTTTTTGAGAAGGTGACCAAACAGGTGGATGAGGGTAAAGCAGTGGATGTGGTGTATATGGATTTCAGTAAGGCGTTTGATAAGGTTCCCCACGGTAGGCTATTGCAGAAAATACGGAAGTATGGGATTGAAGGTGATTTAGTGCTTTGGATCAGAAATTGGCTAGCTGAAAGAAGACAGAGGGTGGTGGTTGATGGCAAATGTTCATCCTGGAGTTTAGTTACTAGTGGTGTACCGCAAGGATCTGTTTTGGGGCCACTGCTGTTTGTCATTTTTATAGATGACCTGGATGAGTGTGTAGAAGGGTGGGTTAGTAAATTTGCGGATGACACGAAGGTCGGTGGAGTTGTGGATAGTGCCGAAGGATGTTGTAGGTTACAGAGGGACATAGATAGGCTGCAGAGCTGGGCTGAGAGATGGCAAATGGAGTTTAATGTGGAAAAGTGTGAGGTGATTCACTTTGGAAGGAGTAACAGGAATGCAGAGTACTGGGCTAATGGGAAGATACTTGGTAGTGTAGATGAGCAGAGAGATCTTGGTGTCCAGGTACATAAATCCCTGAAAGTTGCCACCCAGGTTAATAGGGCTGTTAAGAAGGCATATGGTGTGTTAGCTTTTATTAGTAGGGGGATCGAGTTTCGGAGCCACGAGGTCACGCTGCAGCTGTACAAAACTCTGGTGCGGCCGCACCTGGAGTATTGCGTGCAGTTCTGGTCACCGCATTATAGGAAGGATGTGGAAGCTTTGGAAAGGGTGCAGAGGAGATTTTCTAGGATGTTGCCCGGTATGGAGGGAAGGTCTTACGAGGAAAGGCTGAGGGACTTGAGGTTGTTATCGTTAGAGAGAAGGAGGAGGAGAGGTGACTTAATATAAGATAATCAGAGGGTTAGATAGGGTGGATAGTGAGAGTCTTTTTCCTCGGATGGTGATGGCAAACACGAGGGGACATAGCTTTAAGTTGAGGGGTGATAGATATAGGACAGATGTCAGAGGTAGTTTCTTTACTCAGAGAGTAGTAGGGGCGTGGAACGCCCTGCCTGCAACAGTAGTAGACTTGCCAACTTTAAGGGCATTTAAGTGGTCATTGGATAGACATATGGATGAAAATGGAATAGTGTAGGTCAGATGGTTTCACAGGTCGGCGCAACATCGAGGGCCGAAGGGCCTGTGCTGCGCTGTTATGTTCTATGTGTGGCTTGGAAGGGAACTTGCAGGTGGTGGTGTTCCCATGCATCTGCTGCCCTTGTACTTCTGGATGGTAGAGCTCATGGGTTTGGATGGTGCTCTCTACGGAGCCTTGGTGCGTTGCTGCAGTGCATCTTCTAGATGGTACACACTGCTGCCACTGTGCATCAGTGGTGGAGGGAGTGATTGTTTGTGGATGGGTGCCAATTAAGCGGGTTGCTTTGTCTTGGATGGTGTCGAACTTCTTGAGTGTTGTTGGATCTGCACCCATCCAGGCAAATGGAAAGTATTCCATCACACTCCTGACTTGTGCCTTGTAGATGGTGGACAGGCTTTGGGGAGTCAGGAGGTGAGTTACTTGCTGCGGGTTTCCTAGCCTCTGACCTGCTCTTGTAGCCATGGTATTTATATGGCTATTCCAGTTCAGTTTGTGGTCAATGGTAACCCCCAGGATGTTGATAGTGGGGGATTCAGTGATGGTAATGCCATTGAATGTCATTGGGACATGGTTAGATTATGTCTTGTTGATGTTCATTGCCTGGCACTTATGTAGCGCGAATGTTACTTGCCACTTATCATCCCAAGCCTGGGTATTGTCCAGGTCTTGCTGCATTTTTACACGGACTGCTTCAGTATCTGAGAAGTCGTGAATGGTGCTGAACATTGTGCAATCATCAGCGAATATCCCAACTTCTGACCTTATGATTGAAGGAAGGTCGTTGGTGAAGCAGCTGAAGATGGTTGGGCCTAGGACACTACCCTGAGGAACTCCTGCAGTGATATCCTGGAGCTTAGCTGATTGACCTGCAACAACCACAACCATCTTCCTTTGCACTAGATACGATTCCAACCAGCGGAGAGTTTTCCCCCGATTCCCATTGACCAGTTTTGCTAGCGCTCCTTGATGCCATACTCGGTCAAATGCTGCCTTGATGTCAAGGGCAGTCACTCTCACCTCCCCTCTTGAGTTCAGCTCTTTTGTCCATGTTTGAACCAAGGCTGTAATGATGTCAGGAGCTGAGTGGCCCTGGCGGATCCCAAACTGAGCATCACTGAGCAGGTTATTGCTAGGCAAATGCAGCTTAATAGCACTGTTGAAAATACCTTCCATCACTTTACTGATGATCGAGAATAGACTGATGGGGCGGTAATTGGCTGGTTTGGACTTATCCTGCTTTTTGTGTGCAGGACATACCTGGGCAATTTTCCACATTGCTGAGTAGATGCCAGTGTTGTAGCTGCACTGGAACAGCTTGGCTAGGGGCGCAGCAAGTTCTGGAGCACAGGTCTTCAGTGGTATTGCTGGAATGTTGTCAGGGCCCATAGCCTTTGCAGTATCCGGTGCCTTCAGTGGTTTCATGATATCACGTGGAGTGAATCGAATTGGCTGAAGACTATATCAAATGGCTACAAAGATAGATATTGCCCACCCCCCTGAAGGTGGTGCACTAAATATCAGTGATGTCTGCCTTCCCAGAATGAATTAAAAATATATATATTAAATGTATTAACTATTACACAATACTGAAATATTATATGCACTTTAGACGTTAAAATCTAATTATACAAGATGTACCAGGTCTGATTTTTTCTTTTTGTGGCAACCACTGTTACGACATTACCATTCAAGACAAAGCCCCCAATCAAAATATATGATTCTGATTGCGGTGGGAGCAATGCACTGTCAATTAAGTCCCATCACTCCACAGATTTCCTAAGATATCACTTTAAACTTTCCAAATTCAGGAGAACCATAGCCAAATTGAACCATATATTAACCCCCGAATGAGGCGAACCAAACCAGGTATCTTTAGATCAACAAATTAACTGTTTATTAGAAAAACTAAATTCTTAAGCACTACTGAGATAAAAACATTTTAAAAAATAGGAAAAATTAGAGTCCTTGCAGATTTACGCTTCCCAATGAACAATCCTCTGATTAAAGTCCACTCGCAAATCTTTCAGGGTCCGATTAGGAAAGGAAAACAGTCCGACATCCAAAGCTTCAAACTTCTCTTTCTTCCACCGATGACCACAACAGATCAACAACTTGCAACTGCTTTCAATCGAATCAATCTCGCTTTAAAATTTTGAGGGATGAACAATAGTCACAGTTTAAATTCTTACTTCTGTTTAAATTAACAGAGATCTCTTTTCAGTTCATGCTGGCCCAGATCTGTGTCTGTTCAAACAGTCTTTCTCAACAAAAAGCAAATTTAAAAGTTAATCACAACATTGTATATCGATCCTCAATCTATGAGTGGCTGTATCCAAGACAACCAGGATGCACCTTCTGAAGCTGGCTGGTTATCCCATTCTGTATGGTTGTATCCAACGGCAACCCAAATACACCTTCATGGTAACTCCTGAGGCTTGCTTAAAGTATTACTGATCCTTTGCTGTCTTAAAGACACACCGCATATTCCCCCCCACCCACCAAAAAACAGGATAATGACAACCACAAACAGCTTCTTTAATTGTTATAGTCTTCTTTGCAAGATAAGTTTTCAAAGCTTGGAGTCAACCTACAGGCTAAATTAAGGAAAAATATCAAATCTTATTTTAAGGAACATTGAATCTCTTTGTTAGTAATCTGTATGTTTGTTTGATCCCAAATGATTTAACCTGACACAAAATAGTGAAATGGCATTGCTGTATTTTAGGTTTAATCACCAAATAGTTTTGGAGCTATAGGCCTGGATTTTTCTGCAATAATAATAGCAAGGCTATCTGTGCTCACAATTAACACAAGGTAAATCTGATAGAAACCTCTGGTGTCCACACATGTGCAGTTAAACGTGGAAATCAACCCCAGAGGTCTGGAAGATGTATTGACTTTTAGTCCAAGTGTAACATGTAAATTGGTTAAGCTGCTTTCAGAAAGTACCCAAAATTTGGCCAGACCAAATCCATTATCTCACCAAAGGATCCATTATCTGTTCTGCAAAGGCCCCTCTTTTTTGGACAATGCCATGGAAATCATTGTGGAGGATGTTAGTAGAAGGAAGGAGGCCCATTATCCAGATGATGGACAAAGGGTGTCAAAACAAATGGCATGACAACAGTGTTAAGAGGTATCTGAACAGGTGAATGCATGTAGCATGGTGCCCAAGATGCGGCAGCAATGTCAGAAAAAAAATCAGTGATCTGATCATAGCTGATAAGCCTTCTGTTCATAGGGTTGACTTGGCTGAGATTGCCCATCTTTTCTCACCTAGTGCCTGAGTAGTCAATATTTATCTTATGATTCCTTTCTGTTCCAGTTGTTTTACAACTGAATGGATTCCTTGGTCACCAGAGAGCATTAAGAATTGAGCACTGTAGTCGTGTTTAGGCCTGAAGGGCATTAATGAACCAGTTGGATTTTGTGTCAAAAGGTAGCTTTGATGATCATTTATCTTGGTGGTAAATTGAATTTCACAACTTGCCATGCTGGGATTTGAATTGATGATCTCTGAGTTACAAACTAGTATCATAAATGCAATATCATTGTATCCAGATAGTTCCTTAAGACCTGTTAAAACCATTGCTGTGGGTGAGTGAAACGCTATTTGCTTTTGAATACAAAATCCTGTGAGGTAAACAGCATAAACCATTTTGAGTGAGATGCGCACAATTCATTAAAGGTCACCTCTTCAGCTAAGTTGAAGGTTGGTTGTACTGTTCATCCTTGTTTGGTCCATCTCTGCCTTTTCTTAATTAGCTAATCGGAAGAAGTATCAATACATGAATGCAGATATTCATTTTGGTTTGTGTATAGACATTGTTAAGATGATTATGTTTAAGCTGTTGTATTCCACTATCAAAAGTCATACTTCCCTTTCTGTTGGGTAGAAATGTTTACTGTTCTTGCTGTATATTTTGTTTGTGCATTACTATATTTGCTTTCTAGGGGAAGGAGGAAACCCACTTGCCACAAAAGATGAAGGAGAATATTCAATGTTAATGAAGAACAAAGTAAAAATTGATGCAGCACTTCCCAGCAGATGCATTTTATGTTTATTACATGCTATTAAAAAGGGCATACATTTTACCTTTTTCTTTTGTCTTCCGTTTGACTAAAAATAATTATAGTTAATTGGGGCTTTTCATTAGAACAAAAAAATGTTTGCAGGAGATATGATAGTAATGTTCCAAATTCTGAGAGATTTGAGAAGGTATGTTGGAAAAAAAATAGTTTCACAGGTTTGTTGATAACTAGAGGGCATAAACTTAGATCATCCTAAAGAACAAAGGGAGAGGGCAGAAGGTTGATTTTTTTTTTACGTAGAGGATTGTTTGGATATGAAATATTGTCCTAGAAATGGTGGTGGAAATGGATAAAAAGAAAGTGATTGCTATTTGTAAAAGAAAAACTTTAGAAGGATACAGGGAAAGGACTATAGGAATAGTTGTCAGAGAGTCACCACAAGTATAATGGACCAAATGCACACCTTCTGTGCAGTCAAATGACATGACTATAAGTGTTATTCTCATGAAAATACAGAAATTACATTTAAGCAGCATTATTGCTTCACATGAGTATTATGTAATGTATCATACTTACAAAGTGAGTTACTGGACTCTGGTTCAGTTAACCATGTCACTCGAAATATGGTACTTGTTTTTCAAAAAGATCTCTTGGCTGTGATGTGTATACATGCAAGATCAAAATATGGTAAGTGGAAATTTAGCAGCATACAGTGGCCGAGAAATTGGATTGTGCAGTGTCTGTTTTTCAAGTAGTGTGCAGGGTGAATGTTTTAGGTTCATTGCCTATGCAAATTGGGGTGTAAAACCTATTTCAGGTGCCTTTCTGATATTGTATTGCAAGTGATGTATTGCATATGGGCCATTCATGTTGTGGACAGCAGTCAAATCAGTGGTCTTTAAAGGGACTGCTAGAGGCTGCCAGCAAAAAGCTATGTTAAAAATTATTTACTTGCCTGAATGTAAAGCCAGTAGGAGCAGGAGTGCCCATGTATCTGCTGGCTGATCTTGGTCTTCCTCGCGAATCACTGCCTCTTAGGCACAAATGGCATCGCCAGCATGCTGGTCACTTCTTGATGATGCAAGAAAAACAATTTTAGGTAGTCCTGTTGTCCATGAGTTTTTTTGTAGTGGATTATTGTTGCTGCTTGGTTTGTGCCTGAAGTTGTGTGTGAATCCTGCACTTACTCAAAATTAAAATGCTTTTACACAGTTGACTGGATGTTCCAAGCAAGTCAAACGTCATTCATTAGACTTGCACATACCCATAGACTTTCTATAGGCTTTCGCACAGAAACTTGCTGTCAGCCAAACATCCAAACAGCGCAGCGCCTTCTACAGAGCATCTGGGACCTGTGTGAACAGCGCAAGCAACTGAGTATCTCCTTAACAAATCAGATTGAGGAACCATTAATGAGCATTGCTGAGTCTGAACCAGAAAGTGTAAGTTAAAATAGTGAATTCAATGTCACATCAGGTACAGAAAACAAAATAAAAAGAGGAAAAGAAAGAGAGATTGGTTTAAGAGGGAGCGGTAAAAGAGACAGAAAGGAAAAATACAACATAATGGCTGGAATTTTACGCCACTCCAACGATGGTGGGGGGAGGGGGGGTGGCATAAAATGGAGCGGGAGGCTTTCCTGACCCGCTCTTGCCTCTGCTGTCCTTTACATGGGGGGAGGGGTGGGGGGGAAACGGTCCGCCTGCCCCAGGTCAATCAAGGGCTGTTTAACAGCCACTTAAGGGCCTTTGCTCGCCTCCACACGGATTTTACGTGTGGCAAGCAGGTGTCCTGGAGCCGGGAAAAGCTGCCTGTGAAAACCAGGCAGCTGTGATCGTCCCGAGGTGGGGGAACCTGGATCATTGGGCACAAAGTGCCCGTTGGAGGGTCACCCCCACTACCCCAACCATCCCCAGCACCTAACATGCTCCCCTACCCCCCAACCGACCACCCTTACCTCGCCAGGGCCTGACCAATTACCTCCGGCGAGGCAACCAAAACCTACCTGTCTTCCCGGCTCCCAGGCATCATCTCTTAATGCTGGGCTGCAGTCCCAGCAGTGGCTACCGCTCCTGCTGGTGCTGCTGGGACTAAGAGCTGCCAGCCCGCTGATTGGCCGGCAGCTCAATGAGGCAGGACTTCCTCTCTCAAGCGGATGGAAGTCCTGCCTCGGAACAACTAAAGCCTGGGGATCTGTAAAATATGGAACGGATCCCCAGGCGAGGCAGAAGCGGGTTCGCCACTGGCTTTTACGTCGGAGGCTGGCTCCCGTCTGCCTACCGTAAAATTCCGGACAATGTTTTTTAAACCGCCAACAATAATTAAAAACTGAAGCAATGAAGCTCCACACTTATAAAAGTTAATTTTCAGTGTTAGAGAGGTTGTGTACCAGTAATTATGATTTATTTGCCCTTAAAGGTACTTAGATTGGAATGACTTAACTTTTTGTGGTGAGTTTAATCCATATTTACAATGTCAATAGAGGAACTTCACACCGTTCAATACATTTGAATGGTGAACCAGGCAGTTGCTTATTCTACACAGCTTATGAAGGAGCTGCACATCTTGGACTACAACTTCCGGATTTTCGTCATTATCTGTGCATGTGTGCTTGCTGGAAAGTTCTGTCTGATTTGCATTTAAATAACACTGAGTGTTTTACCACGTCACAGCAAAATATGTCCCAATGTCTTTTGATAAGAAATATCTGTAAAAAAAATAAATTAGTAATTATTCCCAGCTCTGCTAAGAATTCAGACGTTCGTGGTCAAAGCTTCTCATCAGTGTATAAATGCATGATTAAAAACGGTCTGTTATGTTTAGTAATCCCTTTGTGGAATGTGATCAAAGATTTTTAAGTTTTGTGCACTTTTAAGTTTCCCTGCATCAGTTTCCCTCAGAACAGGAAATACGTTTTCTTTTCTGTTCTTTGTTCTTCTTTGCAATGTTATGTTACTGGAGGTCAAATGTTAGCAGCAGGAACTGGAAAATACAACAGATTTATTTTGACAGGAATTTATCGCCAGTAATTAAATACAGTAATTGAAAAACAATTGGGCTATGCTAGATGTTGAAAAACTGAAGACTACATAGCTTTTATCAGATGGATCAAAATAACATTCTTCACTAACAAATTTGGTGGGAATGTCTATCTGATGTATATTAATTTTTTTATACACATTGTATTTTTTTAATGCAGCAGTTGGATCTTAGCAAAATCATCTAGCATGCTATTCTTGTCAGAAATATGTTGCTCCTTGCCAGTGATGCAAAATAAAAGGCTATCATTTTAACTGCTCATTGCAATTAGGTAGCCGAGTAGGAATGCAGGAGCCTCATGAAGTTTGCATATTAGGGTCCTATTATGTTAGTGTGACACTGAAAATATTTTAACGTGGTTCTGTAGGAACCGTAGGAAAGCTGCCATGGTGGTGGCAGGTTGGTAGCTGTCAGGAGGGACAAAGGCTTTCCAACAGGAATGAAAAACTTTCATTTCTGGGGCTTCTGCTATCTTCCCTTTATCAATCTCTACTTTAAAAAATAAGTCCTAGTGTGCACGCCATTAGGACCTGAGTTATTCACCCTAAATTCTGCTAATCTTTTCAGAACCAATTCATTTCCCACAGTTATCTCTATCAGTTGTGCCATATCCTTCTCTAGTACACCACTTTCTCACTTTCATACCATTTATGAAACTGATGCAAAAATTTAAATTTCTGTGCTGTGCTTGTGTCCTGCACAATTAAACTCTCACCTTCATCACTGAATCATTCCACCCTCTGTAAGCATTGTTTTACATTTGTATGCTTATAGAAGCACTTACTGTTTCCATTTGTGTTGCATGATTTTTTTTTTATATTCCCTCTTAGCCCTTCTAGTCTCCCTTTTCATTTTTTTTAGAGATACAGCACTGAAACAGGCCCTTCAGCCCACCGAGTCTGTGCCGACCATTAAACACTCATTTATACTAATCCTACACTAATCCCATATTCCTACCACATCCTCACCTGTCCCTATATTCCCCTACCACCTACCTATACTAGGGGCAATTTATAATGGCCAATTAACCTATCAACCTGCAAGTCTTTGGCATGTGGGAGGAAACCGGAGCACCCGGAGGAAACCCACGCAGACACAGGGAGAACTTGCAAACTCCACACAGGCAGTACCCAGAATTGAACCCGGGTCGCTGGAGCTGTGAGGCTGCGGTGCTAACCACTGCGCCACTGTGCCGCAGTATATTATCTCTCTAATATACTTTATCTCTCTAATATACTTTATAAAATTCTCATGTTTATCTTTAGTTACTTTATTATATGCCTCTTTTTAAAAATTTGTTTACCTTTGATCTCTATTTATTTACAAAACTCTATACTTTAATGCACCCTCTATTTTGCTTCATTGGAATATATTTATTTTGTGATCTATTCATTTCATATCTGATGATTTCCTACTTCCAATTCCTCTGTCAGTTTGCTAACTTTTCATCTTATTTAACTTGGGCTAGATCCATTTTTCTTTCTTAATAAAATTTGCCCTTTTCCAATCCAGCACCCTATCTTTAGTCCCTGCCAGAATAGCAACTTCTATGTTCTAAATAACTGGTGTAAAGAAAAAATGTCATGTGACATCCCACTTCATTCTTTTAGTAATGATTTAGAGGGCCGGATTTTTAAAGCCATTTTGGGGGTGGGAATGGGTGCGGTGCAATTTAAAGATCGTGTTCTCGGAGGTCAGCACTGGGTCCTGCTGCCTTCGGTACACAAAGCCACTTTTAAAGGGATGCCGGGAGGGAGGGAGTGGCAACCTCACACACTTCCAATTAAGTGCCTGTTGAGCTCATCGAGGAGTTCGTTAACAGGCTAATATAATAAAAGCAAAATACTGCAGATGCTGGAAATCTGAAATAAAAACCAAAAATGCTGGAAATACTCAGCAGGTCTGGCAGCATCTGTGGAGAGAGAAGTAGAGTTAACGTTTCAGGTCAGTTCTGATGAAAGGTCATTGAACTGAAACGTTAACTCTGCTATCTCCACAGATGCTGCCAGACCTGCTGAGTATTTCCAGCATTTTTTGTTTTTATTTCATTAACAGGCTTGTCAGCAGCAGTTTACAAGTTTTAAAGGAAGGGAATGTGGAGAATGCCATGTCTGGGTAACAGCAGGGTGGACAAGTCATGAACACTGCAGGGGGCCATGAGAGCTGTGGGAAAGACTGATTAAAATAATGCAGGGGCACAAAATAAAGCTCAGTTGCTCTAAAAGTGCCACTGTGTAGCCATTGCTGGAGCTATAAGTCTTGTTTTTCTGAATGGTGAGTGGCAGGAATGCAGAGAGGGATTTGAGGCTGTGGGCATCACTTGGGCACCTGGGGTTAGCAGGAAAAGGTCTGCTGAATGCACAAAGCTCAGTTGAGGGAGTTCAGATGGGAACACACAGATGGGCGGCACAGTGGCGCAGTGGTTAGCACCGCAGCCTCACAACTCAGTGACCCAGGTTCGGTTCTGGGTATTGCCTGTGTGGAGTTTGCAAGTTCTCCCTGTGCCTGCGTGGGTTTCCGCCGGGTGCTCCGGTTTCCTCCCACAGCCAGCCAAAGACTTGCAGTTGATAGGTAAATTGGCCATTCTAAATTGCCCCTAGTATAGGTAGGTGGTAGGAGAATTGAGGGTAGGTAGGGATGTAAGGGAATATGGGATTAATGTAGGATTAGTATAAATGGGTGGTTGTTGGTTGGCACAGATACGGTGGGCCGAAGGGCCTGTTTCAGTGCTGTATCTCTCTATGATTCTATGAACAGGCTGCTCTAATATTGGATAGAGCAGCCAGGATGCTCTGCAGCAGATGTAACATCTGAGATAGCAGGAGGCCAGAGGTGCATAACAGGGAGCTGCAAGGGGAAGAAGGCACTATGCTAGACACAGGGTCAACCTGCAAATGACAGAGCACCAGTGCTACAGGAGGCTATGTCTATCCATGCAGATGGTCTTGGACCTGTGTGCTCTAATCCACAATGATCTAAGGCCTCCATGGCAGTCCCTTACCTGCAGCCATCAAGGCCACTGTCTCCCTGAATTTCTATGCAACCGGCTCATTCCAGGGATTAGCTGCAGATCTAGGTGTGTATCTCGCAATTGACAGCTCATCATGCCATCAAGCAGGTCATGGATGCCATATTCAGGAGGGTGGGAGACTACATCCACTTTGACCCAGATGGGCCTGTGCAGGCACAGAGGGCTTTGGACTTTGCCGCCATCGATGGATTCCCTCAGGCCCAGAGGGTCATTGATTGCACCCATGTTACCATGAAGGCACCGGCAGACCAGCCAGTCAGATTCCTGAACAGAAAGGACTCCCCCTCATTGACTATCCAGTTGGTCTGTGACCATGGGAAGCAAATCTTGCAGGTCTGCGCCCAGTTCCTGGGCAGCTGTCATGACTCCTTCATCTTGCGAGAGTCTGTGGTGCCGCAGCTCTTCAGGCCCACATTCAGATTCTGTGGGTGGCTGCTGGGGGTTAAGGGTTATCGCCTAAAGAGGCGGCTGCTGACCCCCATTCAAAACCCAGACATGGATGGGGAGAGGCGCCATAATCAGAGCCATCCCCTAAAGTAGACCTGCATTGAACAAACCATTGGCCTCTTGAAGATATGCTTCCATTGCCTTGAGCGGTCGGGTGGTGCCCTCCAGTATGAGCCATATCATGGTCATCTGCTGCACCCTGCAAAACATCACATTGGAAAGAGACCTGGAGATGGATGAGGAGGAGAACCTGGAATGCCACTCCACCTCATAGGAGGACTGGGAGGAGGAAGAGGAAGGGATAGCTCCAGAGGTGGCCGGCACCCAAGCAGCGGAGGAGGCCCAGCCATGCTGTCCCAGACCTTGGGGTGAACTTCATACTGGAATGGCAGCAAGTCCCTCACTAATTCAGCAACGCTTCACTTTATCTCCCAAAGTCCTTGAGGCTGATGACTCCATGACTTACCTTCCAACAGAGCTATTTCATTGCCAGGACCCTTAACTGTGAGGTCGGATTGGCAGCCATGAACATGCTGATGGAGAGTTCCTCCATCCACCATTGTCCAACATGAAAAGACACGGGCACATAACATTCTCAGGGCTCCACGTCCCCACCACCCACCTCATAATGAAACATCTGTCTTCTGAGATGAGACAACAGCAACACATCTATCAGGGTGTGAAATAAAGAAGTTATATTAGGAGGCAAATGAAATTACAGACAGATGTAAATAGACACAGGTGACCCATTAAATGAATTAAACGCCATGGCGCTTTTCTCTCCCTAACACTTCTATGGGGTGCTCCCCTTGTGGCAAAGGATGAGGTGGAGGCAGCCTGCTCCCTACTCTCTTCCACTGGCTGAGATGCCCATGGCTTCCGTACTCATCTTGGAGGTGCCCTTGGGGACTCCTCCACAGGCTGCTGCACCTGCGTCATAGCAGGGGCTGCCACTGACACAGGGCCCTGGCACACCAATAGCTGCTGAGACAGAGGGGGTGAGGGGCCGAAAGATGGGACAGATGCCCCCTGAGAGGTGGTCCCTTTGTCTGCCACTAGGACTGTCTCAGTCCTTTCCTGGCACCCTTAGATGCTGGAAACGGCCACCGATGGGGACGCAGATGGCATCCACTCAGAGCACCTTTGCATCATCAGCGACACTGAGCGGTCAATGCTACAGGCCGTTGCTCCTGCACCCACTCAGAGTGGTGTTGCATTTGGCTCTCCAAGAGGTTGCCCAATCCCTCAATGGAGTTGAATCCCTGAGTCATGACAGAGTACATACACTGCATGGATTCCTCCATTGCATGCCCAAGGTTCCTGAAGGCCTCAGGTAACTCTGACAAACAGGAACTTAACTGCTTCTGGTTCTCCAGGAAGGCCCTCCTTGTCTGTGACACTCGAGGCCTGGAATCTTTGCCCAGCGAAGCATTGCTGTGTCTGTCCTCTGTCTTCCGAGGGAACTGCCCACAGGTAACTTGGTTTCACCCTCCTCCTGCTCACTCATGAGGTTCACCTTTCTACCCTAATCTGTGGCCCAATGGAGGTAAGTGTCTCGCACTGGTGAAAGGTGCTGAGGTATTATGGGACAGTGCAGGTCCATGGACTCCCCCACCCCCAGCTGAGGATGTCTGAACCGATATGGCAGGTACACTTTGGTGCTGCTCTGCAACAGTCCCTGTGGGAGACACAAGGACATGGTGATGAGAACTGGTCCTAATCAACAAGTGCCCAACACTGCCAAACCCTCAGATGGCAGCAGTCTAAGATCCATAGTTTGCATAGGGCAGGAGTATCCTTCATGCCGTTCACCTCAAAGACCCTGTTGCTTATGGCCTCCAGCCTCACCATTCCGCACCGAGTGCCTCGAGGGCACCCTGGCGATCTCCAGTGCTGCCTCCGACACTGCTGTCAGCGTGTGGAGCTGGGCCCGCTCCACCTCCCATTCTGGCAATCACCCGCGTATTATGGGCTTTCTCCTGCTGCAGGATGAGAGGAGATAGATTCATGAGTAGGCAGAGACGTGGGGTGATGTTCCCACCTGAATGTCGCCCCATATGTGAAGGTGGCTGCGTCTCGGTGATGTGACCATTCACTTACTCTGACAATGTGAGGGAGAACTATGAACTTTCTGTGAGGTCAGCTCGTGTGCTTTCTGGTGCTCAGTGGTGCCCAATGAACTGGGTGCTGTTGGCCACTCACCTTAGCAGACCGCAAGAGGTCATTGAACCCTTTTCTGCATTGGACCCAGGTCCTTCTTGTGGGTCCCTGGCTGCTGACCTCCATGGCCACCTCCATCCAGGCTCTCCTGGTCTTGCTGGGCAGCTTTCTCTTTCCTGAGACCATAAAGACCGGCGCTCTCCTTTTTGATACTGCATCAATTAGCACCTCCAGGGAGATATCCGAGAAATGTGCTGCCTGGGGACGCATGCCCAAGTCCAAAGAGGCCCTACAGTTGCTCTGATGCTGCATCACTGAAGGCAACGGCAAGCCCAGTCATGGCTGCCGCTTGCCTTTTGAGTTTGCCCTTAGTGTCCTGTTCCCACCTCCAGTACGCTTCCGGCACCTCCAAATCGGCGCCAGACTCACACCCAGGTCAATTAACTCATTTGCGTGTAAAAATAGCACCGCGGAAATATTCCTCGCAGAGGGTTCCTGATCCCATAATGAAAATTCAGCCCAGATTCTTTAGCCCCAATATTAGTGGGGAGGGAACGAGGCGTGAGATTGTGGGAGGAAGAAATTTGGAAATGCAGCAAGCGCACAGGTCCTGCCGAATTTAATGGGCATTGAAAGGGAGGAGGAATTAGCGGTTTTAGCAGACTTAAAAGTGGATAAATCGCCAGGCTTAGATGAAATGCATCCCAGGCTGTTATGTGAGGCAAGAGAGGAGATTGCAGGGGCTCTGACACAAATTTTCAAATCGTTTCTGGCCACAGGAGAAGTTCCAGAGGATTGGAGGACAGCGAATGTGGTACCATTATTCAAGAAGAGTAGTAGGGATAAACCAGGTAATTACAGACCAGTGAGTCTAACATCAGTAGTAGGGAAACTATTTGAAAAAATTCTGAGGGACAGGAATAATCTCCACTTGGAGAGGTAGTGATTAATCAAAGATAGTCAGCATGGCTTTGAAGGGGGATATCATGTCTAACAAATTTGAGTGAATATTTCGAGGATGTGACTAGATGGGCAGATGAGGATAAAGCAGTTGATGTAGTCTACATAGACTTCAGAAAGGCTTTTGATAAGGTCCCGCATGTGAGATTGGTCAAGAAGATAAGAGCCCATGGGATCCAGGGCAATTTGGCAAATTGGATCCAAAATTGACTTAGTGGCAGGAGGCAGAGGGTGATGGTCAAGGGTTGTTTTTGCGATTGGAAGCCTGCGACCAGTGGTGTACCTCAAGGATCGGTGCTGGGACCCTTGCTGTTTGTAGTGTACATTAATGATTTAGACGTGAATATAGGAGGTATGATCAGTAAGTTCGCAGATGACACGAAAATCGGTGGTGTCGTAAATAGTGAGGAGGAAAGCCTTAGATTACAGGGCGATATAGATGGGCTGGTAAGATGGGCAGAGCAGTAGCAAATGGAATTTAATCCTGAGAAGGGTGAGGTGATGCATTTTGGGAGGGAATATACAATGGATGGTAGGACCCTAGGCAGTACAGAGGGACCTTGGTGTACTTGTCCATATACCACTGAAGGTAGCAGCACAGGTAGATAAGGTGGTTAGGAAGGCATATAATGCCTTTATTAGCTGAGGCATAAGAGCAGGGAGGTTATGATGGAGCTGTATAAAACGCTAGTTAGGCCACAGCTGGAGTACTGTGTACAGTGCTGGTCACCACACTATAGGAAGGATGTAATTGCACTGGAGAGGGTGCAGAAGAGATTGACCAGGATGTTGCCTGGGCTGGAGCATTTCAGTTATGAAGAGAGACTGGATATGCTAGGGTTGTTTTCTTTAGAGCAGAGATGGCCGAGGAGGGACCTGATTGAGGTGTACAAAATTATGAGGGCCGAGATAGGAAGAAACGTTTTCCCTTAGCGGAGGTGTCAGTAACCAGGGGGCATAGATTTAAGGTAAGGGACAGGAGGTTTAGAGGGGATTTGAGGAAAAATGTTTTCACCCAGAGGGTGGTTGGAATCTGGAACACACTGCCTGAAGGGGTGGTAGTGGCAGGAGCCCTCACAACATTTAAGAAGTATTTAGATGAGCACTTGAAACGCCATAGTATACAAGGCTACGGGCCAAGTGCTGGAGAGAGACACAGGGGGCGGGGGAGAGCAAGACACAAAGGGTTGGATTTTATGCAGGAAGCGGGCCTCCCGGTGCCAGGTTGAAAAGACAGGGTCGCTGGGGTGAGTCCGGAAGGCCCCGGTGAGGGGTGGGGGGGGTGGTGTCGGTGGGAGTGTGGGCGTTTGGTCCAGGGAGTGGGGGTTCTGGTTGGGGTCCTCCTTGGGCCACAAACTGCCCATGAAGGAGGGACCCCCCCCAAGCCCTCAGGGAGGGCGACTCGTTTTCCAAGGTGTCCTTTCCACATAGAGGCAACCCCTGTTAATAGTCCACTTAAGGGCCTCAGTTGGCCTCTGGGTGGGAAGGCCATCATTTGTCTATCCTGTCCCTGGGTGAATTGGACCCAGCAATCCTGGCGTTGGGTTCCATGGCTGCCACTCCGATTCTCCTGCACCCCCATCACAAACCCGCTGTTGGGAGGAGAACAAGATCCAGTCCTTGATGTAGCGATATGGAGTACTCTGGATGGATAGATGTCCATCTGTCAGGAGTGATCTTGAGCACTCTCTCGCTCCCCTCCCTCTCCATCCCTTTTACTCCCCTTTCCTTCCCTTCCCTCTCGTTTTCCCCCCCTCTCGTTTTCCCCCCCTCTCGTTTTCCCCCCCTCTCGTTTTCCCCCCCTCTCGTTTTCCCCCCCTCTCGTTTCCCCCCTCTCGTTTCCCCCCCCTCTCGTTCCCCCCTCTCGTTCCCCCCTCTCGTTCCCCCCTCTCGTTCCCCCCTCTCGTTCCCCCCCCTCGTTCCCCCCCCTCGTTCCCCCCCCTCGTTCCCCCCCCCCGTTCCCCCCCCCCGTTCCCCCCCCCCGTTCCCCCCCCCCCGTTCCCCCCCCCGTTCCCCCCCCCCGTTCCCCCCCCCCGTTCCCCCCCCCGTTCCCCCCCCCCTCGTTTCCCCCCCCGTTCCCCCCCTCGTTTCCCCCCCCGTTCCCCCCCTCGTTTCCCCCCCCCTCGTTTCCCCCCCCTCGTTTCCCCCCCCATCGTTTCCCCCCCCCTCGTTTCCCCCCCCCTCGTTTCCCCCCCCCTCGTTTCCCCCCCCCTCGTTTCCCCCCCCCTCGTTTCCCCCCCCCTCGTTTCCCCCCCCCTCGTTTTCCCCCCCCCTCGTTTCCCCCCCCCCTCGTTTCCCCCCCCCTCGTTTCCCCCCCCCCTCGTTTCCCCCCCCCTCGTTTCCCCCCCCCTCGTTTCCCCCCCCCTCGTTTCCCCCCCCCCTCGTTTCCCCCCCCCTCGTTCCCCCCCCCTCGTTTCCCCCCCCCTCGTTTCCCCCCCCCTCGTTTCCCCCCCCCTCGTTTCCCCCCCCTCGTTTCCCCCCCCCTCGTTTCCCCCCCCTCGTTTCCCCCCCTCGTTTCCCCCCCTCGTTTCCCCCCCTCGTTTCCCCCCCCTCATTCCCCCTCCTCTCGCTTCCCCCCTCTCGCTGCCCCCTCTCTCCTTTCCCTCTCTCCTCTCCTTTCCCCCTCCTCTCTTTTCTCCCCTTCTTCCCCCCTCTGTGTCCCCCCTTCCCCCCTCTGTGTCCCCCCCTCTGTGTCCCCCCCTCTGTGTCCCCCCCCCCTCTGTGTCCCCCCCCCCTCTGTGTCCCCCCCCCCTCTGTGTCCCCCCCCCCTCTGTGTCCCCCCCCCCTCTGTGTCCCCCCCCCCTCTGTGTCCCCCCCCCCCTGTGTCCCCCCCCCCTGTGTCCCCCCCCCTGTGTCCCCCCCCCCCGTGTCCCCCCCCCCCGTGTCCCCCCCCCCGTGTCCCCCCCCCCCCGTGTCCCCCCCCCCGTGTCCCCCCCCCCCGTGCCCCCCCCCCCCGTGCCCCCCCCCCCCGTGTCCCCCCCCCCCGTGTCCCCCCCCCCCGTGTCCCCCCCCCCGTGTCCCCCCCCCCGTGTCCCCCCCCCCCTGTGTCCCCCCCCCCTGTGTCCCCCCCCCCTGTGTCCCCCCCCCCTGTGTCCCCCCCCCCCGTGTCCCCCCCCCCCCCGTGTCCCCCCCCCCCCGTGTCCCCCCCCCCCCGTGTCCCCCCCCACTCTGCGTCCCCCCCCACTCTGCGTCCCCCCCCACTCTGCGTCCCCCCCCACTCTGCGTCCCCCCCCACTCTGCGTCCCCCCCCCACTCTGCGTCCCCCCCCCACTCTGCGTCCCCCCCCCACTCTGCGTCCCCCCCCCCACTCTGCGTCCCCCCCCCCACTCTGCGTCCCCCCCCCCACTCTGCGTCCCCCCCCCCACTCTGCGTCCCCCCCCCACTCTGCGTCCCCCCCCCACTCTGCGTCCCCCCCCCCACTCTGCGTCCCCCCCCCACTCTGCGTCCCCCCCCCACTCTGCGTCCCCCCCCCCACTCTGCGTCCCCCCCCCCACTCTGCGTCCCCCCCCCACTCTGCGTCCCCCCCCCACTCTGCGTCCCCCCCCCACTCTGCGTCCCCCCCCACTCTGCGTCCCCCCCCCACTCTGCGTCCCCCCCCCACTCTGCGTCCCCCCCCACTCTGCGTACCCCCCCCACTCTGCGTCCCCCCCCCACTCTGCGTCCCCCCCCCACTCTGCGTCCCCCCCCCACTCTGCGTCCCCCCCCACTCTGCGTTCTCCCCCCCACTCTGCGTTCTCCCCCCCACTCTGCGTTCTCCCCCCCACTCTGCGTCCCCCCCCACTCTGCGTCCCCCCCCACTCTGCGTCCCCCCCCCACTCTGCGTCCCCCCCCCACTCTGCGTCCCCCCCCCACTCTGCGTCCCCCCCCCACTCTGCGTGCCCCCCCCACTCTGCGTCCCCCCCCCACTCTGCGTCCCCCCCCCCACTCTGCGTCCCCCCCCCCACTCTGCGTCCCCCCCATCTCTCTCTCTCTGTCCCCCCCATCTCTCTCTCTGTCCCTTCTCTCTCTCTCTCTCTCTCTCTCTCTCTCTCTCTGTCCCCCCCCTCTCTCTCTCTCTCTCTCTGTCCCCCCCCTCTCTCTCTCTCTCTCTCTCTGTCCCCCCCCTCTCTCTCTCTCTCTCTCTCTCTGTCCCCCCCCCTCTCTCTCTCTCTGTCCCCCCCCCTCTCTCTCTCTCTCTCTCTCTGTCCCCCCCCCTCTCTCTCTCTCTCTCTCTCTCTGTCCCCCCCCTCTCTCTCTCTCTCTCTGTCCCCCTCCCTCTCTCTCTCTCTGTCCCCCCTCTTGGGGTGGCACAGTGGTTTGCACTGCAGCCTCACAGCTCCAGTGACCCGGGTTCGGTTCAGGGTACTGCTTGTGCAGAGTTTGCAAGTTCTCCCTGTGACCGTGTGGGTTTTCTCCGGGTGCTCCGGTTTCCTCCCACAGCCAAACACTTGCAGGTTGATAGGTAAATTGGCCATTGTAAATTGCCCTTAGTGTAGGTAGGTGGTAGGAGAATGGTGGGGATGTGGTAGGGTGGTAATGTAGGATTAGTATAAATGGGTGGTTGTTGGTTGGCACAGACCCAGTGGGCCGAAGGGCCTGTTTCAGTGCTGTATCTCTCTATGACTTTCTGTCCCCCCTCTCTCTCTCTCTTTCTGTTTCCCCCACTGTGTGTGTCTGTGTGTCCCCTACTCTGGCTCCCCTGTCTCTGTGCCGCCTATCTACCACACTCTTTCTCCCTCTGCTTCCCAGGCTGATGTTGGTTTAAAGTGCTGCCTAACTTTTTGTGTGCTACTTCAGCGCTGCTTTGACCTGCGCCTCTGGCTGTCTGCTCTCTACTTCCTTCTCTCCCCTTGGCCTTCCTCTTTCTCTCTCCCCTCCCCTTCCCTCTTTTCCCCCCTCCCCTCTTACCACTTCCCCCCTTGTTCCCCCTTCTCCTTTCCCCACCCTCTTCCCCCTCCCCTTCCAAAGGGGGAAAAAGTATTGAATTTATTGCACTTCTAGCAATGTATGATAATATTTGTGGAGCAGGGACTTATTTTTCATACTGTGTTGTGGCTGGCTTTTGCATTCTTTGCAGTTTGCTATCTGGTTTCTCTAATTTGACTCGTTCTTTAATTGGAATTGTTGCCATCTTTGTGGTACATTTGTATCTCATCCCAATGAAATCTAATTCATATTTTTGTTTTATTGGAGTATTTGCTACGCTTATAAAAGATATATATATATATATATAATCTCACCTTTTGTGCTATGCTCTTGCATAAATCATCATTTACAGTGAGAAAATTAAAAAAAATTACTTTTTCAGTTTTTAGAAAATGTTTCATTAATGCAGATGTCCTTTGTAGTGAGTAGAAATCTCAAAGTTTTTGCTGGCTTAACAAACTGTATTTAACTACTATATACAGAGAAAAATATTTCCAACATGCTGCACTACAATTATACCACATGACTTTTTGAACTGAATTAAAGGGCACACCCTCCCATAAATGTTGTGTTTGCCAGAATAGTAAATAGTTTGAATAAATTTAGATCATGGTTGAAGTGAAAGGTGCAAGAGAAGTCTGATGAGTAAACAAAATATCAGATTTAGACAGCAGTTCTGCTTTAACAATCTAATTTATGGAGGTAAAACTATGAAATATTATTACATCTTTGTTGATTCACAAGTGCAATTTTGTTGGACTGAATTTTGCATCCACTGTATGTTAAGATTGTTGGGCTAAGCTGTACTGGTTTTGTGGCTAATAAAGTGTTTCTCGCTGTCCACTTTTAAGGAAGGCTTCAGGGTGAAGGGAATCAACCTCTTGGATGTTGGTTAGCTATCCATATATTCAAAAAATATTAATTAAAGAAATGCCATCTCTATTTCCAGAGAACATGTGATATTGAGAATAATGTCCCTCTTCCCCTGCAAAAAAAACCCCTGTTTGATGCAGAGGGGTTTTTTTTGCAGGGGAAGAGGGACATTATTCTCAATATCACATGTTCTCTGGAAATAGAGATGGCATTTCTTTAATTAATATTTTTGATGCAGAATCTTAATTTGCAGAATACCATGTCATGACACTGATTTTGCTTCATAAGACTACTTCTCATGAAAAACCAAGTTCCATACCAGTGGTTCAAAATGGGTTCTGGAAACTTTCACAAATGCACAATATATGAAGGTACTTGCTGATGAGTTTTTTCCCTTGCTCCTTCAATTTTCTGCCCTTGGATAACTAAATGTGCCTTCATTCTCTTTTCCCTTGCCCCCTCTCAATTCTTACTTTCTGCTCAGCGTTCACCACTTATAAAGCACTTTGATACATTCCAATATGTGAAGAGCACTATATAAATGCAAGTGGTTGTTATAGACAGTCGCAAAACTAGTCTTCAAAAAAAAATGGTGAATGCTTTCATGTGTCTACAAGTTTAGCAGACTATTAAATAATCTGGCTTGACTAATTTTAACATAACGGGCGGCACAGTGGCGCAGTGGTTAGCACCGCAGCCTCACAGCTCCAGGGACCCGGGTTCAATTCTGGGTACTGCCTGTGCGGAGTTTGCAAGTTCTCCCTGTGACTGCATGGGTTTTCACCGGGTGCTCCGGTTTCCTCCCACCGCCAAAGACTTGCAGGTGATAGGTAAATTGGCCATTGTAAATTGCCCCTAATGTAGGTAGGTGGTAGGAAGTATGGGATTACTGTAGGGTTAGTATAAATGGGTGGTTCTTGGTCGGCACAGACTCGGTGGGCCGATGGGCCTGTTTCAGTGCTGTATCTCTAAATAAAATAAAAATAAAATAACTACTTCATGTACCAAGATTACATCATTGTGGTCACTTCTGAAATTATTTTCAGCAGCAACTTGTTTTTGACTTTAGGAAGTATAATTCACATATGCAGTTTTTTCTCCCTCCTCCTTGTGAAGGCGTATGCAGCCTCACGGTCCTTTAACTGTGTGCCCATTCCTTTATGTAAGCCCCGACAATTGATATTATCAGATCGTATTGGATTGTAAGAGGTATCACTGAGCCTAATCCTAGCTTGGGGATTGAGGCCAATTGTAGGGCTCCACTGATATCAGCAGACTCAGTATAGACCAGGGCACTTTCATCTCTGCTGCTGCAGGCAACTCTTGGTAGACCACTTAAAACACCGTGCCTTCTGCAAGAATGTTAGTTGAGATTACTGCAGGTGATTATTATCTATGATGTTGAGTTGCTATATTATCATATAATAGCTGTTATTGATTTTAAATATTTGTTAGATGCATTTATGTCTGTTTAGAGAAAATTGCCTGAGAATTGGCTACTACCAAAAAAGAAAATACATGGTGCAAAGAGACATCAAAGCAAAGTAGTTTTGCAGTGTATATAGAAGCATTCCTTTTATTTTTAAAAATATGAATCTGATAATATCAATTGTCGTGGCTTACATACAGGGATGGGCACATAGCTGCAGGGCCATATATCCATCTTCATATATAGAAAAAAATCTAAGGATTACTGAAATATTAGAAAACCATTTCTCTGTAATTTACAGAGCACTTGAAAAGGTTAGTATGTGATGGGAAAAAGGTAAAAGAGATTAAGTTGCATATGAAATAGACGAGAGTTGAGAAATCGATTCCCATCTCTATTCTACTTTTTAGACTTGGATACTGTGGAGTAGCCATAAAAGAAAATCATAGTCGATAGTGTAATATGATCAGTTCTTTCTCTCTATATTTTATGTGTCAATCACTGTTTTGGAAATATAACTTGTGTTAACTTATTATCATTATTTCAAGATAAGGTTTCCTGAAAATTTCAATGGAAGGAGTGGCAACAGTACAGAGGAAAGAAGTGATGGCTTTGTACTGAACACCAAAGAAAAACATCTGAATATTGTCTATGACCGATCTGGCTCTGTGATTTTATGTCTTGATCTTTTTGTACTACTTGAGTGCTTTGGTTTCATTCAGCTGATTATAGCTGCATGATCGTTGGTTGAGATTTTCTTCTGCTCTATCGCCCAATTTCAAGTTGTAGAGCAGCAGTTGAGAATAGGAAATCAGATAGGCAGCTCCCATACCTGCCGTCACTTCTAGCAAGTGACATTGCCTATGTGTTTCTAATCGGTAAAGTGATACATGCCCTATTTCCCATCTTCAACACCATAGTAATGGTGGACCGTAGGAACACTTGGGGAGCTGGAGTGAGTTTTAAATTCCAAATGGCAAGCAAAGCCTAATTAAATGCAGGTGCTCGACGCCTATAGCCACTGCCCCCCTCACAGGCAGGCTCCCTGGCAGCGGCAACCCACTGAAAATATGCATGAGGCTGGCCATGGAAAATTCACTGAGGCAGCATTAGGAGCATTATGTGGGCATAAAGCCTGCCTTACCATTGTTCTGGCAGGATTCCCACCAAATCATCACCACTAAAATTGTTAAAATATTGAGAAATATGTTAATAGGCAGAACTAGCACTACTGAACTGATACCTCCTTAGTGTCCTTTAAACAAAAAAGGAAGCGTAGCTTGTTTGAAGCTGCATCTCGTTCTCTGAAACTAAAGTTCATTTCAAAGTTGCTTCTTCAGTCACAAATTTTTCAGCATGTCTAAAACGTAACTGATGTTCATTTCAAACCCCATATGTGCTTTGCAGTGATGTTACAAGTAAGCTTATTGTATTACAAAATACCCAAAGATGATAAACACGCAATTGCTTCAAATTCAATTCAGAGTTTCATTTTTATAATTTCATTTATATATTTCTAAAATATATTAAAATTTTGATTTTAGGTGGAGTAACTTCTTATGAGAATTAACACAATCAAATGTGTATGGGATGCATTCAGTTGAAGTTGATTGTCAGACCTGTTTGTACAAAAAATTAAAAAGTGTGGATGTTCTGCTTGGGGACAGTTATATGTTGATTATCATATATGATCTGTTAGTTTGGATTTTTACCAACTCATTTTCAGAGGCCCATTAATACTAAAAGTTCCTGTTATCTGAATTATATACAAAATGAAAAGCAAGGTTTTTTTTGCTGTGCTTTGCTTGCTTGAAGCCCTTTAGGATACTAATGGAGAATGTATTTATGTGTAGCAATATTCCTTAAGCATGTGCTTATTCTATTAGGTATTCTCCATTTTAAAAGAACGTCCCACTTTTGTCTGAATTAGCTGTTCGTCTGTATGCTATCCCATTGTCAACAGCTTATTCATCTTGTTATGGTGAAAGCAGTAATGTTGTCTGTAAGACGCTAGGCTATTGAATGCAGTCTCTTGAAAAGCCCTTGGTGATTGGCTGTCACGGAGGAATTCAGCTTGTAGAGAATGTGTGAACACCATCTGCTGTAGGGGGTTGCAGCCAGTGTGCAGCTGGCTCTGAAGGCTTTCAGCTGAAGAGACTGCAGCCATTCCTGGTTTAACTTCAGAGTTTCTAAACTTTATCCACTTTTCTCGAGTTTTACCTGTTGAGTACCATTCCTGTTTGCTGTGATCAGTTTATGTGCTGTTACCTGGAATTCTCATCAATGCCCAAGTGAAATTGAAACAGGGAAATTACAAAAGGATGACAACTTGTTACTTTTGGCTTCTGATATGAAGAGGGAAATCCAACATTCTTTTAGGCATCGGTTCAAGCCTAGTTAATCAGCAGTTAAAGGTAGGGTCTTGTTCCAGATAAGTAGCTTTAAATAAAACACGAACAGCTTTCATATTTTGTGAGTATGTGAGAGCAAGTGCTTGCTGCTTCTCCTTGTTTGCTAATTTGTAAAACAGATGTACTGCTTTTCGTACTAACTGATCAGCATGAGGTTCCTTGAGATTCGTTTTTATTTTGCTTCATAAAGTTTGGCTTAATTTCAAATATCTTTTTATTTGCAATCAGTGGAATAATTTTCTTTGTGTTATTGTGTTTCTTTAAGTCCCATGGTGTAATTCTTTTGCAAATCCTGCTCAATTCAAACTAGGAAGTACTGGTTACCGTCTACAACTGCTGCTGCCCTTTCTAAACGTAATCAGGATTAAAGCTATCCTGATTATTTTGTTTTTGTTGTATTGTAGCTTACATGTTGCTTGTCACTCTAAGCACTAAAGTATGTTAAGTTTGTTAGATATATAACTGGTGATGGCATAATTTGCAAGAAGATGAGCAGTCATATTTTTTCTCACCACCCCACTCTCTCCCATCTTCCCTCAGCATCCACAAATGCACATTCAAGAGAGGTTCCTGGACAGCAATCAGGTGCGAGAATCCTGCTGCCTTTTCCCCCACCCCCAACCCTAGCTCATGGTTGCTGAGGCCAATGGAAATGAGCCCTGCTGTCACTCTGGTTAATTCAGCACAGATGAGATTGAACTGGAACCTTCCTAGTTGTATGATTTAGTTGCTTACTGGATAAACTTGCTGAGTTATTAAAGTGTGGGCAATCAGATGTTTGAGGGCTTCACAGTTACGAATATGACTAAGCACCAGTTTTGGTATTTTGTACATACAGAGTAAGCTTTCTAGGTTAGCAAGAGTTTAACTATTTTGAAACAATTATTACCAGGACCTGTGGCAGGTTTAGATATCGACCCAGCTGCAAATGTAAACCTTATTTTGAAAGTATTTCTAATTGTTAAATACAAAAAATATTGGTGACGCACACTGACAACAGAATATATAGTGATTGTAAATTCATTTTGCAATCTTGCTTTTTCATCGTTCTCCATTGATTAGGATGGGAAGACATACTCTGAGGCCTATGCTTGTACCAGTCTACTGGGAGATGTGCAAGAGTGGCCAAGGTTTATAGAACCTCCAGATTTCCCTCCTTTGACTACCCAAATGGCATAGGGACCTGAATGAGAATTGAATGCATAAACCCACATCCTGCCACTCTGTGGTGTTTTAACCTTCTGGCCCTAGAGACTGACTTTTTAATTCTTTTAATTTAATTCTTTTAATTTAATACTTTTTAATTAAAACCTATGCTTATATTCGGTACAGTGCATTTGCCACTTTCATACTTGTAATGATATAAATCAGATCATTTCAAATTTGTTTTCTTATAGTGATTATAATCTTGAGAAGATGTACAGTGGCCAAAATAATGTGTTTTGCATGACTGATCTTATTTGAGTACCTTTATATAAGTACAGGAATATCTTTGCTGAGGGATTGTCTGAAGAAAAACAAGCAATGAGAGGCAATCAAATTAAGATGCATGTAGTTTTAAATTGGTATTCTCAGCATCAAAAGCAATATGAGAATGTGTACATTCAGTTCCGAAGAAGGGTCACTGACCCGAAACGTTAACTCTGCTTCTCTTTCCACAGATGCTGCCAGACCTGCTGAGTGATTCCAGCATTTCTTGTTTTTGTTTGAGAATGTGTACATCTTGATGTATATTAAGTATTGTATAACCTGGTAAAATGTGGCTGGGGGAAAAATATCTACCACATTACCTGCCACCTAATCTTATGTGCAGGTTCAGCATAATAGTCAGCTGTAATATTTTTGATGGGTTGTGTCAGTCCTGTACCTTGGTTCAATCTACTTGTCAGGAAATTAAAAGCGAATTTAAATTGTTTGTTTTGATTCCCCTCCGACTCCCACTTTATCCACTTCCCAATATTTTCCTTTACACACTCAAAGGCTGGGTATTGCACCAGGTATTGGGAGCTATTCAACATCTCACTTATTGTACTTGTGGCTCCAGTGTGTATCAGCAGGCATTTGACTTCATAACCAAGCTCGCTCCTGCCCTCACCCAATTTCCACACACTTGCTCAATTTTTTAATGACTTGGCACATGTTTTATTATTGAAAGAAATAAGAATTAATTAATTGCTACATTTCACTTTCATATTTCATGTTAGTAGTCTGCTCAGTGTTTTGTCTTGCAATCCCCTAATTGAATTATATCTGTTGTGTTATTGTAATTCCTGTCTAGCTCTTCCATTTTCTTAATCACATGGCATTGAGCGATAACCAAAACAGATGCTGTTTGGTTAGGATTGCTCCCACAGATTATTCATCCATTTTACTTTGCTGCTGTTTCCATCTCCTTAGAAGATTTTCCATTCCATCCTTGTTGATAGAATGAAATAACATGGGCTATGGATGACTGTTTGTTTGCTGTCAATGTTATTGCATGATTCTTTTTTATTGGTTCATGGAATATGAGGCAGGTGGCAAAGCCGGCATTTGTTGCCATCCCTAATTGCCCTTGAAAAGGTGGTGGTGAGCCACCTTCTTGAACAGCTGCAGTCCATGTGGTGTAGTTGAGGAGGGAGTTCCAGGATTTTGAACCAGTGACAATGAAGGTACAGTGATGTATTTCCAAGTCAGGATGGTGTGCTGACTTGGAGGGAACTTTGCAGGTGGTGGTGTTCCCTTGTGTTTGCTGCCCTTGTTCTTCTAGGTGGCAGAGCTTGTGGATTTGGTAGGTGCTTTGAAAGGAGCCTTGGTGCGTTGCTGCAGTGCACACTGGTATACACTGTTGCCACTGCACAGGTGATGGAGGGAGTGAATGTTTAAGGTGGACGATGGGGTGCTGAACAAGTGGTCTGCTTTTCCTGGATGGTGTCGAGCTTCTTGAGTGTTGTTGCAGTGATCCAGGCAAGTGGAGAGTATTCCATCTCACTCCTGACTTATGCCTTGTTGTTGGTGGACAGGCTTTAGGGAGTGTCAGGAGGTGAGTTACTCACCACAGGATTCCCAGCCTCCGACCTGCACTTGTAGTCACTGTATTTATATGGCTGGTCCAGTTAACCTTCTGGTCAATGGTAACTCTTCAAGGCGTTGATGGTGGGGGATTCAGCTATGGTAATGCTGTTGAATGCCAAGGCGAGATAGTTAGATTCTCTCTTGTTGGAGATGGTCATTGTCTGGCACTTGTGTGGCACAAATGTTACTTGCCACTTAGCAGCACAAGCCTGAATGTTGTCCAGGTCTTGCTGCATATGGGCACGCACTGCTTTAGTTTCTGAGGAGTCGCAAATGGTACTGAACACTGT
Source organism: Heterodontus francisci (assembly GCF_036365525.1). NCBI lineage: Eukaryota > Metazoa > Chordata > Chondrichthyes > Heterodontiformes > Heterodontidae > Heterodontus > Heterodontus francisci. The sequence continues at coordinate 18,114,545 of NC_090402.1, forward strand.
GCATTCATCAGCGAACATCTCCACTTCTGACCTTAGGTTGGAGGGAAGATCGTTGATAAAGCAGCTGAAGAAGGTTGGACCTAGGACACTACCCTGAGGAACTCCTGCAGCGATGTCCTGGAGGTGAGATGATTGGTCTCTAACAACCACAACCATCTTCCTTTGTGATAAGTATGAATGCAACCAGTGGAAAGTTTTCCCCCTGATTCCCATTGACTTCAGTTTAGCTAGGGTTCCTTAATGCTGCACCGAGTCAAATGCTGCCTTGATGTCAAAGGTAGTCACTCTGACCTCGCCTCTGAAAATCAACTCTTCTGTCCATGTTTGGACCAAGACCATTGGACTCCTTACCTCAAGGAGTTGAGTGGAACCCAAACTGAGCATTGATGAGCAGGTTATTGCCACTTGATAGCTTTGTCGACGACACCTTTCATTAATTTGCTGGTCGAGAGTAGACTGCTGGGGTGGTAATTGGCCAGCTTGGATTTGTCCTTTTTGTGGATAGGACATACCTGGGCAATTTTTCACATTATTGGGAAGGTGTCTGTGTTGTAGCTGTACTGGAACAGCTTGGCTAGGGGTGTGGCTAGTTCTGGAGCACAAGTCTTCAGTACTACAGCTGGGATGTTGTCAGAGCCTGTAGCTTTTGCTATATACAACGTCTTCAGCCTTTTCTTGCTATCACGTGGAGTGAATTGAATTTCCGCAAGACTGGCAACTGTGGCTCTGAGGACTTCAGGAGGAGGCAGAGTTGGATCATCCACTCGGTGCTTCTGGCTAAAGATGGTTGCAAATGCTTCAACCTTGTCTTTTGCACTGACGTGCTGAGCTCACCCATCATTGAGGATGGGGATGTGTGTGGAGCCACCTCCTCCAGCTAATTGTTTAATTGTCCACCACCATTCATGACAAAATGTGACAGGACTGCAGAGCTTAGATCTGATCCTTTGATTGTGGGATGGCTTAGCTCTGTCAATATCATGCTGCTTCTGCTGTTTAGCATACATGTAGTCCAGTGTTGTAGCTTCACCAGGTCAGAATCTTATTTTGAGGTATGCCTGGTGCTGCACCTGGCTGCACTCCTCATTGAGCTAGGGTTGGTCCCCTGGTTTGATGGTACTGGTAGATTGAGGGATATGCTGGGCTGTGAGGTTACAGATTGTGTTTGAATGCAATTCTGCTGATGCTGCTGGCCCGCAGTGCTTCAGAGATGCCCAGTTTAGAGCTGCTAAATCTGTTGTGAATCTGTCCCATTTAGCACAGTTGTAGTGCCACACAACATGATGAAGGGTGCCCTCAGTGTGAACTTGGGACTTGGTCTCCACAAAGGCCTGTGCGGTGGTCACTCCTACCAATATTGTCAAGGAGAGATGCATCTGTGATAGGTAGATTGGTGAGGACGAGGCCAAATAGGTTTTTCCCTCTTGTTGGTTCTCTTACCACCTGCTACAGGCCCAGTCTGGCAGATATGTCCTTCAGGACTCAGCCAACTGGGTCAGTAGTGGTGCTACCTAGCCACTCTTAGTGATGGACATTGAAGCCCCCACCCAGCATACATTCTGTGTCCTTGCTATCCTCAGTGCTTTTTCCACGTGGTGTTCAACATGGAGGAGCTCTGATTCATCAGCAGAGGAAGGGCAGTGGGTGGTAATCAGCAGGAGATTTTCTTGCCCATGTTCGAACTGATGCCATGAGACTGCATGGAGTCAATATTGAGCACAAGGGTCACTCCCTCCTGACTGTATACCACTGTGCCACACATCTGGTAGGATACAATATACCCAGGTATGGTGATGGAGGAGCCTAGGACATTGGCTGTAAGGTATAATTTCTTGAGTATGACTGTGTCAGGCTGTTGCTTGACTAATCCAAGAGACATCTCTCCCAATTTTGGCCCAAGTTCCTAGATGTTAATGAGGACTTTGCAAGGTTGACTGGGCAGGATATGCCTTTTTCATTTCTGTACCTAGGTGGATGCCAGATGTTCCGTGCGGTTTTATTATTCTTCAACTTTTCTGCAGTGGTTTGATGCAACTGTGGACCTTGCTTTGCCATTTCAGAGGGCAGTTAAGAATCAACCACAAGCTGTGGGTCTGGAGTCACATGTAGGTCAGACCTGGTGAGGATGGCAGATTTCCATTTGTGAAGGACATTAGTGAACTTAGATGGGTTTTTACAACAACTTTGTAGACTAGCTTTTTACTCCAGATTTATGTTTTAATTGAATTTAAATTCTCCCAGCTGCCATGGTGGGATTTGAACTCATGTCTCTGGAGCATTTGTCCAGGCATCTGGATTACTAGTCCAGTAACAGTACCACTATGCTACCATTCCCTTGATTATCGGGAAACAAGATTTAGTAGGTAAGAAAGACTAGTTTGGTCTATTGTTCTGCAAGATGAATAGCACTACTTTCCATGGAACCTTTCCAGCAACTTGGCCAAACTCTGACAATTCTATTCAATTGAAGTAAGAAACGGAGCGGTGGCAAATGGAGTTTAATCCTGAGAAGTGTGAGGTGATGCACGTTGGGAGGTCTAACAAAGCAATGGAATATGCAATGGATGGTAGGACCCTAGGGAGTACAGAGGGTCAGAGGGACCTTGGGGTGCTTGTCCATAGATCACTGAAGGCAGCAGCACGGGCAGATAAGGTGGTGAGGAAGGCTTACGGGATACTTACCTTTATTAGCCAAGGCATAGAATTTAAGAGTCGGGGAATTATGATGGAGCTGTATAAAACACTGGTTAGGCCACAGTTGGAGTACTGTGTACAGTTCTGGTCGCCACACTATAGGAAGGATGTGATTGCTATGGAGAGGGTGCAGAGGAGATTCAACAGGATGTTGCCTGGGCTGGAGCATTTCAGTTATGAAGACCAACTATATAGATTGGGGTTGTTTTCCTTGAAGCGGAGAAGTCTGAGGGGGGAACCTGATTGAGGTATACAAAATTATGAGGGGCATTGATAGGATAGATAGCAAGAAACCTTTTCCCTTAGCGGAGAGGTCAATAACTAGGGGGCATTGATTTAAGGTAATGTGCAGGAGGTTTAGGGGGGATTTGAGGAGGAATTTTTTCACCCAAAGGGTGGTTGGAGTCTGGAACACGCTGCCTGGGGGAGTGGCGGAGGCGGGAACACTCACGACATTCAAGAAATATTTAGATGAGCACTTGAAATGCCATAACATACAAGGCTACGAGCCAAGTGCGGGGAAATGGGATTAGTTAGGACAGGTGCTTGATGGTCGGCGCAGGCTCGTTGGGCTGAAGGGCCTGTTTCTGTGCAGTAAAACTCTATGACTCAGCCTTTGTCAGCATTTGAGCCCAAGCCTCTCATTGATTGCTGACAGTCCAGCTGCATAATCTGAAATAAAAACAAGAAATGCTGGTACCACTCAGCAGGTCTGGCAGCATCTGTGAAAAGAGAAGCAGAGTTGACGTTTCGGGTCAGTGACCCTTCTTTGGAACTGACAAATATTAGAAAAGTCACAGGTTATAAGCAAGTGAGGTGGGGGTGGGGCAAGAGATAACAAAGGAGGTCTAGATTGGACCAGGCCACATAGCTGACCAAAAGGTCACGGAGCAAAGGCAAACAATATTTAATGGTGTGTTGAAAGACAAAGCATTAGTACAGATTAGGTGCTAATATACTGAATATTGAACAGCAGCAAGTGCAAACCTGAAAAAAACAGTGGGTAAGCAAACTGAACAGACTAAGATGAAATGAAATAAATGCAAAAAAAAAATTGTAAAGAATGTAAAAAAAAAAGGAAGAAAATTGACTAAAAATGAAAGCAAAATGGGGGGCTGTCATGCTCTGAAATTATTGAACTCAATGTTCAGTCCGGCAGGCTGCATAATCTGTTGACCATGTGTGGCCTGGCAGCCCACTAATCAGCCTCCCCCAAATTTGAGGAAAGGAAATTCAGACAACTGGCAACCTGGCAGAAATGCAACAACAAACGAGGAAGAGGCTGAGAAGAGAGGCAATGTGATTAAAACAAAATATTAATAGTAGGTATAAATAGAATACTTGATGGTAACAAGTTCAGAACTTCATGAGAAAGGGTGACAATATCAGCTCAGTACTTATTATATTTACAGCACATTGTGATTCATACCCCAAACTCTCCAGGACATCATATAATAGTGTCACATCATTAATTTTCTAAGAATTTAGATATGCATGTAACTAAGAAAATACCAGAAATGTGGAAATGGTTTAATTGTTTCTGTATGTTATCATGATGTGTTTGCACTTATGATTTTATCAGAAATACATCGCATAAAAACGTGTGGTGTACAGGAGAGGTTCGTTATTGTGTGGAAACAGTAAAATCATAGACTTCCTAAATTAAGTGTTTACTATTTGAACATCCAAGCTGTAGTGTCTGTACTGCAATTTAATTTTCATTTTCTTGTATACTTATGGAGTTATATTTGTATTCATTATATTTTATTCAGACAGTATTACACAGCAAACTTTTCATTTCTTTGTATCTTTAAAAAAAAATCCTGTTGGAAGCATTTAATAATAGAAAACAATGGCAGTGATTTACAAACAAATCTCATTGAGAGGCTCAGCTGATATCACAGACTGAGAGAGCAAAATATAAATGTTTATTGCCATTTTGTATGCAAAAAGTGATTAATTTTCCAGGAAGATGGCAGGGATCAACTTCACTTGAAAGAAGGTGTTAGTTATGTTAATATTAGAACTTGTGGAGACCCACAGATTCTTCAGGCAAGAACAACTTGCACACATCTAGCACTTTTAACATAGTGAAACATACAAAAGGGGAATTTGAACACCGAGCTGGAGTTTGGAGGTGATTGAGAGGAGATCAAAACCGAGGATGGAGTTGTGTTTTGAAAAGGCTTTTGAAAGTGAGGGAAAAAAATGTAAGATTATAAGAAGGGGCTTCATGAATATATTGGCTGGGCCACTGATGGTAGAAAAGAGGGGGGATTAGGATTGATTGCACAGAAAACTAGAGTCAGAAGGTTGCACAGTGAGAGCTTGCACATTCTCTAGAAAGATTGAGATGATCATGGATCAAAGAAGATTTTAGAAACAAGGGTGAGGATTTTGAAATGAATGCACTGGAAGATAGGAAGCTGGTGGAGGTCAGTAAGAACAAGACCAATAGATGAGTGATATTAGGTATGGGGTTGGATGTGGTCGCTGAAGTTCTGGATGCTTTTGAGTTCTGTGAGATAGTTTGAGAGTGATGGGAGGATTGTTAGAGAAGTCAAACCTGGAGGTGACAAAGATGCAGATGAGGGTTTCAGTGGCAGTGAAAGTGAGTTAACAACAGAGGACAGTGATATTATGGATATGGAGGTAAGTGCTTTGGGAGGCACAGAATGTGAGGTTTGAAGCTGTCTAGGAATTTGCAGGTCACTAAAGTTTACACTTTTTGGGTTCAGCAAGTGTGTCCAGTAGAAGAAGGGGTCAGTAATATTCCAGTGCAGTGCTGGTGAGGTGGCTAGTTTTTGGGCATTGTGCTGTAGGGATGTGCAATCAGCTGACCTTACACTATAACACAAACTCAGCTCACTAATATATTTTTCTTCACTCATAAAGCACACAAAGGTCAAGTGGCGACAGGGGGATGGAATGATGGGCCAGAGGACAAAGTCTCCAGTGGAGTTTGAACAGAATGGCTTTAAGACTTGTCAGTGTTGATGGGCAGATTGAAAGCGATTACAACATTAGTGATGAGTGGACGGGCGTTCGGCATATTTTGGATGCTGACCTCACATTTGCAGATAAGCTCAGTCTTTAATGGCCAGAGTTCTTAAAAGGCTGCTGTTTGCTCTTAAAACAGTCTTCCTACTGAAGAGGAGTTGAAGTTGTTAGGATAAAAGTCAGATGTGCTTCATTCAGTGAAGCGGCTTTGGAGGTTCTGCAAGGGAGTGTGGTCCTTTTTGGAATTGAGGGCCATCCTCCATTTAATAGCAATGTCAGAGCATCTTGGTTGGAGGTTGTAGTAAGAGTGAGTGCTATTTCACCTGTGAACCAAACCTCAAACAGGCACAGCACAGTCACCTATCTAGATCTGTGGGTTAAAGTCCTGGTCTAGAGACTTGAGCACATAATTTTGGCTGATACTTAAGTACAGTCATTGGAGAGTGCTGCATATTCAAAGGAAACTGGGTGGATGTATAAAAATGTACAATTTGCAGAGGAGTAGGGGAGTTCTTCCCGATGTTCTGGCCAATATTTATCCCTCAACCAACATTACTAAAACAGGTTACCTGATCTTATGCTTCCTTGCTGTTTGTGGGATTTTGCTACGTGCAAATTGGCTGCCATATTTTCTGACCTTGCGTCCTTAATCTGAGGGAAGCCCCGCTGCTGCCAACTTAAGTGCCTAATTGGCATATAATGCAGCAGGTCTTCCCCAGAGGAGGTGACATGGAGCTCTCGCCGGCTCTTCAGCCAGTGGCCTAGACCCCCCGTCCCCCCCCTTGCCTACATAAAATCCCACCAGCCCATGCTTGCAAATTACACAAAATTGGCCAATAATGCTAAATAACATGCTTACATACATAGGGATCGGGATAGGGGAGATCAATGGGCAGAGAGATGGTAAATGGAGTTTAACATATAACTGTGAAGTCAGAAAATTAGGTAAAAGAATATGCATTACATATTATATGGCAATGTGCACTGCATTTTGATAGTAATTAATTGGCTGGAAAGTGCATTGGGGGGTCCCAAGCTCATGAAAGGCACTGTCTTTCCTTATTCCTTTAAATTGGTTCTGGAATTAATAATGCTGTGTCCACTTTCTTAATAAGAAAAAAGCAACTTGAATTTAATTAGCATCTTTTCATGTCCTCAAGACATCCCAAAGTGCTTTACAGCCAATGGTGTAGTGTAAGTGCAAACACAGAAGCCAAATTATGCACAAGATTCCACAATGGCAAATGAATAATGACCAGATAATCTGTCAATCTGCTGGGATACAAGGAAAAGTTTTTGCATTTTTGAATACTGCCATGGAACCTTTTACATCTAGGCAGTTTAGGACTTCAGTTTCGCAACTCGCCTGAAAGATTACTATTAGATTTTCAACTTGTCAGCCATTGAGTTTAAGGAAATTAAAATTGGCAGATTCTATAACACGTGGCAGATCTTCAATGCCAGTTTACACCTGGACTGCAAATTAAAAATCTGCCCCTATATCTCTAACAGTGCAGCATTCCTTCATTAAAGTGTCAGTTTGGATTACGTGCTGAAGTTTATAGTGAGACCCACAAACTTTTGGCTCAGATGAGGGAACAGACACTAGGAATTCATTCAGTTCTCTTTCAAAACCAGCAACAACTTTCTGTCTTGACACCTATGCTGGTAATCTGTTCCACAGTTCTATAACCCTTGTACTAAAAAACAGTTGACTAAAGTTCCTACTTTTTTAACACAACCTTAACTTTAAACTTTGCGATCAGTCCTTGAATGCTTTGCCCAACAGAACGTCCTTGGATTCAAATTCATCATCGATCTCTTGGACTTCTATCATCCAATCCCACTCATCCAAAAAGTTCAAGGAGAGATAATCTTTCCTCATAATTCATCCCTTTCATCCCTCTAATTACAGGAGTAGGTCTCATAGCCATTGTTTGGACTTGCAAAAAATTTATATCCTTGGGAGGCCAAAACTGAACGCAGAACTACAGATGTGATCTCGATTAAACTTCAACATCCACCTATCTTAGACTTATAAGTCACACTCTTATCCATACATTTCAACACTTTATTTGTTTTCTTGAATGCCTGTGAACACCAAACTGATGGTGTTAATGAGGTATCCACCAGAACCCCCAGGTTAACCTGAAATGTTAACTCTGTTCCTCTCTACACAGATCCTGCCAGACCTGCTGAGTATTTCCAGCATTTTCTGTCTTTATCCGCCAGATCTCTTTCCTGCTCTGTTACCTTAAGCACATTGCCATAATAGATGTAATGCATATTCTTTTACCTAATTTTCTGTTATGTGTTAAATGCCATTTACCATCTCTCTGCCCATTGATCTACCCTGTCCAGATCCCTGGCTGAAGAGTCGGCGAGAGCTCCCCATCACCTCCTCTGGGGAAGGCCTGCTGCCAATTAGACACTTTCGTTGGCAGTGGCGGGCCTTCCCTGGGATTAAGGACCCTGGTGACAGAAGTCCAGCCTGCTGAGAGCTGCTGGCCAATCAGAGGCCAGCCCCTCAATTATTGAAGAGCACCACCACAGAGGCAGTGGCTGCTGCTGGTAATACACAATACACCCGCTGGAGGCCTGGGAGCGTCGAGCGATCCAGGCCACAGGTGAATCATGGCAAGAGGGGTTTTGCGGTGTGGGGGAGTCACAGGGGAGGGAGTTGTAGGAGGGTCATCAGGAAGGGCAGGGGATTGGTCCTCAGTCCCCCCCCCCCCGAGGCTGGGTCCCTCGATCAGGCACTGTGCCTTTTAACGAGGGGACCCCCCCCTTCCCCCCCACCATCACGGAGCCGCAAGCACTCTGCATGGGTTTGCTTGGTGTGCCCCCCACATGCTGACAGGCCCGCTCGCTGCTGGGCTAATACCCACTTAAGGGCCTTAATTGGTGGGCGGGGTGGGAAGGCCATCCACGGTCCTTCCCGCTACAGACTTAATTGGGGTGGAGGCAGGAAGGTGGCGGGACTTTGCTTGCAAGTACTTTTTATCTCCCGATTGTATTCACAACATTTTTGTCTATGGTTGCCAATATTAATGGTGCCCCTCATTTAAAACTGGCAGTTTAAATAAGCAATTTGATTTATCTTTCTTTGGAATAAGAAAAATCTCCTTGGGGTACACAATTTTGATAAAATTCATTCAGTTATCAGAGAGTATACAGTTTTGAACAACAAAAGTGTTCGAAGTCATGCATTCACATGGTTTCCAGTAAAGCAAAGTTTATTTGTTATAATTAGTTACAGCAAATGTGCAAAGCTCTGTAACAGTGTGTAGAACTTCTATTTGCAATATAACGATTACAGGGCATTTGTGACTTCTAAAGCTTCTGTTAATTGGACTGTCCATACTGAATGTGTGTTTGGCACACTATTTTTCTATTACATTTTGAAATGGGAACGCCACGGTCAGTTTGAGCACCTCACTACCATTCCAACTAAGAATAACAAATTAGCTAAGACCGAATTTGGATTTTAACTCCTCCTGCCTGGCAGAAATGAGAAGGTGGCAGAGTAAAAATCGCAACACTAGGTTTAATAGGACAGGAGTCTCATTAATGTATTCAAATCTGGTATCTATGATGTCATGACAACCCCAAAACCATTTCAACGTGCTATGGGTGGGATTGGTTTTAAACTGGCAATAAAAAGCAATCAAAAGGGGCACTGCAAGCATTCGGATCATTGGTATCTCATTGCTATAGTGTTTTTTGGATTTCCACAAAAGATTTATTCTGCTTTTCAACAAGCACAGGGCTCAAGATGCATGCCATCCTGGGCACTTCAGTTTAATTGCAGGCAGGGGATGAAGAGGAGCAGCAGCAGCAGCCTTTGCAACCACAAGGAGTGGCAGTCACTCACCATTAAGAAAATATTCCAGTTTGTCTGACTTAAATGCAGAGTGGATGACATCACATTCCGCACATTGATCAGCCATAGTTTTGCCCGCTGAATGGGTAGAAGAGCAGAGGAATCGAACAAATCTTTAAAATCAGTATTGCAGGTCAGCAACACAAGTGTAATTGCTAACCAATCACTGGGATTTATTTCTAGCATTACAGAGTTTAAAAGTAGTGAAGTTATGCTAAACTTGTATAGGAGCCTGCTCACGTAGCACTTGGAGTACTGTGCATTTTTCAGGCCTCCATGCTATATGAAAAAAAAGCACGAGAGAAGTTACAAAAATGATTTACAGGGGTGGTGCCATAACTACGAGAATGCAGCTATTGGGAAAGATGGAATAGGTTGGGGATTTTTCCTTTAGAAAAGGGAAGACATATATAGGAGTCCTGAAAGATGTCTAAAATTATGAATGGGTTTGACAGGGTAGAGGTGGAATGTTTTCATTTGTGAGTGAATCCAAATCTATGGGCCATAAATATAAGATAGTTACGAATAAGTCCAGTAGGGAAATAAGGTGAAAGTTCTTTACTCAGTGTGGTTAGAATGTTGTACTAACTACTATAAGAAGTGGATGAGGCAAGTAGCTTAGATGCTTTCAACAGGAAACTAAGTAAGTACATGAGAAAAAAGGGAATAGAAAGCTATGCTGAAAGGCTGAGATGTGGTAGATGGAATCAGAGGAGACCCGTCTGGAGTATAAACACCAGCATAGACTAGTTTGGCAGAATGGCCTGTTGCTGTAATAAAAACACTCAGCAGGTCTGGCAGCATCTGTTGCGAAAGAAACAGATTTAACGTTTCAGGTCTGTGTGGACATCTGTTGGATTTCCCAGAGGCTGTTCATACTCATGGGTGGATGATGGAGGAGTCCATCTATGCCATGAGTGGTGTCATGTCTCTGGCTTATGATCGCATGACCTCCTCCATTGAGAGAGTGGTGACCCTCATGGAGAGCCACATGCAGAATACCACACAGTGGATGCAGGACATATGCACTGACGTGCATACCATCGCCTCATCCATGAGCTCTGTGGAGTGATTGGTGGACAAGATGGGCCTGAGATGCATGGACCCCTTGCCAGGTGCTCAAACACTCCAGTACAGAGAAGCACAGGTGGGCCTTGAAAGGGTGAATGAGCCGCCATCTAAAGCCCCTAGGGGCTCCTCTGAGGACGCTCGTGGCTTCAGTGGCAGCTCCTCGGCCCCTTTGACGGTGACACCAGTGCTTCATGTTGGCTGCTGCACAGATGTGTTGGGCACCCCCCTGTCACCAGGTGTCAGGGCCCTCAAGGCCTCAGCCACCCCGAGGATGAACGTTACAGTCATCGAATGTACTGGAGCAGAAAGGCAAGCAGCCTGCCTCCACTTCAGCTGCATGTGCCAGGGCAGCACAATGTAGGAGCACCTGAAAGCATTAGCATAAATCCACCTAGTTGCACTTGGGTCCCACCAGGTGATAGTTTATTGCATAATGGCAAAGATTTGGATCAATACGTTAAAGAAAAGGTGATGTTCTGCTTCAGCTAAGGACTTGAGTTCTCATTTCTGCACCATTGGGCTATCACCAGCTGGTGAGCTCTTGAAAAGGCGTTAAGGAGACGTTCTGCACTGCATGAAGGCAGTGGCGAATGTATGCCTTGGCATTATGTCATGACGGGCCAACTGAGATGTAAGGGCATTCAAGGAAAAGGCCAGAAAGGCTGTGTGAGGGAGAGAAGTAAAGCCCTGATATATGCATTTAAGGTGCGCTCAGGAAAAACTTGTCAGTATGAGTAATTTGGATGTCTCGCTGGCACGCATGTTGATGCCTATTGGCTGCCTGGTTGGAGCCCCTTCCGATCTTCCTCAGAGGAGGATGCATGCTCAAGGAGATGCTCATTTTCGAAGACTACTCCCCTCTGGAGTGCCAAGTTGAGCAAAGCACAGCATACCACAACGATACAGAAGACCATCGATGGTGCGTACTGCAGAGCTCTGCCAGATCTATCCAGGCACCGGAAACTCATTTTCAGCAGGCCTATGGCCAACTCAATGGGGCCTACTCAATGGTTGTCTTATAGTTGCGTGGCACCGGTCGCAAATGCCCTCTGCCTCTGTGTTGGGGTGCCGCACAGGTATAAGGAGTTATGTCTCCAGCGTGTAGCCCTTGTCGCACAGTATCCATCCATGGAGTTGTTTGGGTGGCCTGAAAAGCTGAGGCACCTGGGACTGTCTCAGGATGTAAGAGTCATGACAGCTACCCTGGAACCTTGCACACACCTGCAGGATCCGCTGTGCTGTGGTAGCATACTATCCATACGTTCAGCGAGTGGAACCCCTTCCTGTTGATGAAGGCTCCTGGCTGCTCTTGATGACCACATGCGTGTAGTCGATTACCCCTTGCACTTGGGGGAATCCAGCGATAGCTCCGAATCTGACTGCTCTGTCAGCCTGACTGGCCTGATCTGTGTGAATTTGTTTCTATTAACCTGCCCTCTGGTAGAAGGCATCCATTACCAGCTTAATGCAGCGATGGGTCGCTGAGTGGAAGGTTCCACAGATGTCTCCAGAGGATCCCTGGAATGATCCTGAGGTGTAAAAGTTCAGTGTCACCGTGACTGTCACCACCCCAGGCAATGGATGGCCACCACCTCCCAGTGACCTCAAATCCTCCTCCAGCATTGTGCACAGCTTTAACATCACCTGCCTGGACAGCCGCAGTCTTCGCAGACCCTGATGCTGCAACATCGAGATGTAGCATAGCTGGTAGACCCTTCCGGCAGGGTAGTGCCTTCTGTGACCATGAGCCTGCAATCGTGGCCATGTCTGCCCTCCTCTTCCTTATCCCCTTTCACCTTCATGAGCCTGCTACTGCTTTGGGAGTTGTAGCCCTGCTTCCTGTGCCTGCACTTGTCTGTCTTTCTCATCTGCTCTTCAATGGAGGAATCAATATCTGAGTTCACGAGACCCATTGCTAACTGCTGCACTGGTCTGAGAACCTCTTAATCCCCTCGCTCTGCAAGCATGAGGCATGAGTTGTATTTCGTACAGACTCTTCCCATAATCTGCCTCCAATATATGCACCCACTTGGTAGTACCTCCCCCCATGCTTTATTGCCTCTCAGCCTTCCTGATTTGAAACGCTGCTGCTTTCAATGGCTTTCATCTCCAGCCACCACCCACCTGCCGCTGTGCTCTGGCCTCCTTGTGGCTGGAGAGCCTCTGAAGCTTGGTGGATCCCATGTGCCCCCAGTAAAATTTAAAAAGCAAAATAGCAGTCAGTTGGCTTCTCAACAGGCTTAGTTGCATGCCTGCCACTGCTATGCCGCTCTCAACCCTGACTGCCTCTGGAAAAATTGGCCAGTGGTGGGAACACGTTGGGGTTCTGTTCCGACGTGTTCCCACGCCATTTTACTGGCACCCCCACCTATTGCCCCAGCGTCAGTAAAGCTCATTCGAGTCACAGCTTAACACACTGAAATAAAACTCGTCATTGCAGTATGAATCATGTGATACAATAATAATGCAGTATGAACCACAAGTACATTATCACCTTACTTTGAATTATTGGAGTTTGCGGTCCTTTAGAAATGGAATTATTTTGTTTATTGAAGATTTCAGATAAAATGCTAAGAAATGGCCACATTTGTATCTGTTGCAAAAAATAACTTGGGTTGTATTTCAGGATTGAAATCAAATCAGAGTCCACATGACATTGATAACTGCTCAAGTTAATGACATCATGGAGCACTTTCATATGTTAATACTTTGTAATTTTTTTTTAGAGATACAGCACTGAAACAGGCCCTTCGGCCCACCGAGTCTGTGTCGACCATCAACCACCCATTTATACTAATCCTATACTAATTCCATATTCCTACCACATCCCCACCAGTCCCTATATTTCCCTACCACCTACCTATCCTAGGGGTAATTTATAATGGCCAATTTACCTATCAACCTGCAAGTCTTTGGCATGTGGGAGGAAACCCACGCAAACACAGGGAGAACTTGCAAACTCCACACAGGCAGTACCCGGAATTGAACCCGGGTCGCTGGAGCTGTGAGGCTGCGATGCTAACCACTGTGCCACTGTGCCGCCCCAAATTTACATTGATAAATAGATTTACAATTTTCTTAAAATTACTCCAGGAGATGCATCAGTCTGATATGTCCTGAGTTATTCCAAGGAATATAGATTAAAGCTGATTGAATACAGTTTGCTTTATTCTAAAAATATGTTTGAGTTAGTGAAAAAAGTTTCTGTTAAATACCACTCTTACTGAAGTGAAGTTAAATATAGAATAATGGCTAGTTTGGAGTAAGTACAAGGTAGTAATCTACTTAACCGGTTCAGATGACATCATTCTGAGAATAAAAACTGAAATGGTTTTTAATCTTGTGAACCCCGAGATTAGGGTACAGATTTATAATCACTTCCTGGTTTATCATTTTAATTTGTACTGGAGCGTTATTCATGGTTTCATAATGAGCTTTATGTTGATGAAAAAGTGCTGACATTTACAGTAAAGGATTGAGTGTTGGTTAATCAGTGCAAGTTGATTGAGAATGAAATTTGCATTTGTTTGCTGGAAAATGTAATGACTTGTATACATTGTTACAACCACGTGGTGTGACGTGGGTAGTTCCCACTGTTCAACTCCCCACCTGACTGCAACAAGTGTATTTAAATGAAAGTTTAGCCTGTTGGTGTTTTATTTTTCATATAAACGGATAACGACAGTTTTTCTTGTATGCTTTAAAAACAGTCAATTGTTTATTGATCAATATGCTTTATCCCAAAATTGTCACAACTGCATCCATTCATTCGCGCGTGTGTGCACACACGCGCACGCACACACACACAAGAAATAGATGGAGAAGGGAAAAAGGAAGGTGGCTTTCAGTGGGGAGGAAAGTAATTCTTTTGGAAATTAAGTTCTCGATGGATGCAGGCCTGAGATGATTGTCGATTTCTCTCTTGATTGAAGGTTCCGTTGAAGACAGTGGGTTACTGCTAGCTTTCACTGCTGTATAATGTAGATGTAGGATTTTGCAGAAGGGCTGGTGTGCTTTCTGGCTTGGCCGGAACACAGCTTTTTTTTTGCTTTATTCGTTCCTGGGATGTGAGCGTCGCTGGCTAGGCCAGCATTTATTGCCCATGCCTAATTGCCCTTGAGAAGGTGGTGGTGAGCTGTCTTCTTAAACCACTGCAGTCCATGTGGGGTCAGTACACCTACAGTGCTGTTAGGAAGGGAGTTCCAGAATTTTAACCCAGCGACAGTGAAGGAATGGCAATATAGTTCCAAGTCAGGATGGTGTGTTCAGGAGGTGAGTTACTCGCAGCTGGATTCCTAGCCCCCGGCCTGCTATTGTAGTCACAGTATTTATATGCTACTCCAGTTCAGTTTCTGGTCAATGGTAACTCCCAGGGTGTTGATAGTGGAGGATTTAGTGATTGTAATGCCATTGAATGTCAAGGGGAGATGGTTAGATTCTCTCTTGGAGATGGTCATTGCCTGGCACTTGTGTGGCACAAATGCTACTTGCCATTTAGCAGCCCAAGCCTGGATATTGTCCAGGTCTTGCTGGATTTGTACACAGGCTGTTTCAGTATCTCAGGAGTCTCGAACGGTGCTGAACATTGCGCAATCATCAGCCAACATCCCCACTTGATCTTATGATTGAAGGAAGGTCATTGGTGAAGCAGCTGAAGATGGTTGGGCCTAGGACACAAACCCTGAGGAACTCCTGCAGTGATGTCCTGGAGCTTAGATGATTGATCTTCAACAATCACAACCACCTTCCTTTGTGCTAGGTACGACTCCAACCAGTAGAGAGTTTTCCCCCGATTCCCATTGACTCCAGTTTTGCAAGGGCTCCTTGATGCCATACTCTGTCAAATGCTGCCTTGATGTCAAGGGCAGTCACTCTCACCTCACCTCTTGAGCTCAGCTCTTTTGTCCATATTTGAACCAAGGCTGTAATGATGTCTGGCGCTGAGCGACCCTGGCGGAACCCAAACTGAGCATCACTGAGCAGGTTATTGCTAAGCAAGTGCCGCTTGATGGCACTGTCGATGACACCTTCCAACACTTTACTGATCCTATTACTCTTAATGTATTGATAAAACACCTTTGGGTTCACTATGATTTTGCTTGCCAATATCCTTTCATGCCCTCTCTTTGCAAACCTAATGTCCTTTTTGATTTCATCCCTCCACTTTCCGTACTCCTCTCGGCTTTCTGTAGTATTGAGTTCTGGGTGTTGCACATAAGCTTTCCTTTTCTGCCTTATCTTACCCTGTAAGTTCCTTGACATCCATGAGGCTCTAGATTTGGCTGTCTCACCCTTTTCCTTTGTGGGAACTTGTTTACTCTGAACCCCTTGAATCTCCCCTTTGAATGCCTCCCACAGCTCGGACACTGATTTGCTTTCAAGTAGCTGTTTCCAGTCCACTTTCACTAAATCATTCCTCAGTTTAGTAAAATTGGCCTTGCCCCAATTGAGAACTGTAACTCCTGTTTTATCTCTGTCCGTTTCCATAATTATATTAAAACTGACTGAATTATGATCACTACCACCAAAATGCTCTCCCATTGCCACTCCTTCCACCTGCCCATCTTAATTTCCTAAAACTAAGTCTAAAACTGCACCCTCTCTTGTTGGACTTGCTACCGACTGGCCAAAAAAGTTCTCCTGAATGCACCTCAAGAATTCTGCTCCCTCAGTTCCTTTCACACTAAAACTATCCCAGTTAGTATTGGGGTAGTTAAAATTCCCTACTATTGCTGCCCTATTGTTCTTGCACTTCTCAGAGATTTGCTTACATATCTGCTCTTCCCCCTGCCAAACTAGTTTAAACCCTCCCCAACAGCTACAGCAAAACATTCCACAGGGAACTCAGTCCTGGCTCTGTTCAGGTGCAACCCGTCTGGCCTGTACAAGTCCCATCTCCCCTAGAGCTGGTCCCAGTGTCCCAGGAATCTGAAGCCCTCCCTCCTGCACCATCTTTCCAGCATCTGTATTATACTTCTATTTCTATACTCACCTGCACATGGCACTGGGAGTAATCCAGAGTTGACTACTTTTGAGGTCCTGCTTGCTAATTTCTTACCTAGCTGCCCAAATTCTGACTGCAGGACCACATCACTCATTCTGCCTATGTGGTTGGTTCCAATGTGGTGGCTGTTCACCCTCCTCTGCATCCGCTCAGTGACATCTTTGACCCTGGCACCAGGGAGGCAACACACCATCTTGGATTCACGTCTGCGGCCACAGAAATGCCTGTCTGTTCCCCTTACTATTGAATCACCTATCACTGTGGCTCTTCTAGTCTTCCTTGTACCCCTCTGTGCAACTGAGCTACCCCTGGTGCCATGGACATGGCTGTAGCTGCACTCCCCAGGTGAAGCATCACTGTCCTCAGTATTTAGAACTGACTACCTGTTGGAGTGTGACATGCACTCAGGGGTCTCCTGCACTACCTGCCTGATTCTTTTTGACTGCCTGGTGGTCACCCATTCTCTCACTCCTTGCATACTCTTAAGCTGTGGGGTGACCACATCTATAAATATGCTATCCACATAGCTCTCATCCTCATGAATGCACCAGTGTCGCCAGCTGCCGCTGAAGTTCCAAAATTTGGAGCGCAAGCTCCTGCAATTTCTAACACTTCCTGCACAAATGTTTCTCCAGGATACGGGAAGCATCCTGGAGCTCCCAAGTAGCACAGGAGATGCATTCTCGAGGTTGGAGCACCCCTGCCATTTCTTCATTTATTTGTCGACCCTTTGCTACTGCTAAAAAAGAAACCTTACCAGTATTACAAAACCTTAGAATTATTAATAAAATCTTACTATTACTGATAAGTCCTACTAAAAATCAATGCAGTTCACTTGTTACAATAAAGCTTACTCATAAAAGGTAATACTCACTAGTTCCTTATTATTAATACTTAATATTTAACTCGTTTTTAATCTGCCAGTTGTTGAGACGCTATAACCCAGCTGTTTACACACACACCTGAACAGTAGTGTACGAACCCAGCTATTTACAGATATTCCCTCATCAACCAGTCACCTTGCAGCTTTCCTGTGATATCACTGTTCACTTGTTTTTTCAAACTTAGGACTCCTTTCCGCTGCTGTTTCGAAAGGTAAGTGCTGTGGGCCGCGATCCTCCGGCTGTATTCAACTGCTCCCTGCTTTGTGTTCCTCCCGCAGGTGGGCTTCTGTCCCCTGATCTCCTGGAAGGTAAATAGTCTGTGGGACAGGTCTCCCAACTTTGTAACAAGCCCCCAGATGTTAGTATGGAGGACTATGCAGGATCGACAGGGCTGGGTTTGCCGTGGTCGTTTCCAGTGCCTAGGTTGATGCCGGGTGGTCTGTCCGGTTTCATTCATTATTGACATTGTAGCGGTTAGGTACAACTGAATGGCCTAGAAAAGGCCATTTTAGAGGGCATTTACGAGTCAACCACATTGCTGTGGGTCTGGAATCACATGTAAGCCAGACCAGGTAAGGACAGCAGATTCCCTTCCCTAAAGGACATTAGTGAACCAGATGGGTTTTTAGAACAATCAACAACAGTTTCATGGTCACCATTACACTAGCTTTTTAATTCCAGATTTTTATTAATTGGATTCAAATTCCACCTTCTGCCTTGGTGGGATTCAAACCCATGTCCCCAGAACAATACCCTGGGTCTCAGCCCAGGACATGGCTACTTCACACCTTTTTTTGTTTCAGGGAAAGAGATTCAATTTTGAAATGTTTTAGGATAGGTGTAGGATAGGTTCAATTGACATCTCTTAGCTTTGAAGATTTTTCCTTTGTGTTTGTCAGACAGTTTGAATACACAAACGACCAATCCCCTTTTCTCGATGGCCAATTTGGACCATTGTTCACTTTTTAAAATTATTCATTTTTTCAAGATAAAATACGTTTTACATAACTCTTCTGAATTAGTCCATGATTGTTGTATCATCGCACATCCGGTGTGTGTGACAATATTATAACACTTGAAAAATGATACCATATTTACACCAGTAAATATTGCAGTACGTGGTAATTCTGAATAGTGTCATATGTCTAAAGACACTGAGATGTCCTTAGAGATGTGATGGGACACCCTGAAGCATGTGATAAAGTGCTATATCTAAATATGAGTTCTCCTTAAACTTGATCTCATTCCTTAATACAGTAGCTACTTCTTTTGATGTTTGTACCAAGAAAAGAATGTAATATATGTGGAATTCACACTGTAAATATTTTGTTTGCGGTGAGATTTTATATATTATTTAGAGAATTTTCTACAAATATACCAATTGTTACATTTTTGGGTCTTTTCTGCACTTCTTTAGATTTTTTTGGTTTCCTTATTTTAGACTTGACCTCAGGTAATAATCTATCTCCCTACAACATGAAGATTATCTTCACTACCCCTGATATCTAGGTAACAAACAGAAAAAGATTTCTATTCTTATTTTAGCTACTGGAATTTTCCTGAATTTGCATGGGCTCTTTCGTCTATAAAAATCAGCAGAGCATCAGATCAGATCTGGTTTCAGACTTTGACGATCAAATAAATTGACAATAGTAATGTTATTGTCCATAGCTGAACAAATATTTGCAACGATGGTACTATTGTTTTGATTTAATGCTTCATAGATAAATACAAATCTCTTTTTATAACACCTTTCACAACCACAGAACATCCCAAAGCACTTTATAGCCAATGAAGTACATTTGAAGTGTAGACACTGTTGTCAGGTAGGAAACATGGCAGCTAATGTGCACACAGCAATCTCCCACAAACAATATATGATTGAGGCATGGTGCAGGAGGTAGGGCCTCAGAGTCTTGGGGCATTGGCCATGTTCTCGGCAGGAGACACTTACTCAAAAGGGATTCCCAAGTCCCTGCATCTGTGCCCAGCTGCGCATGGCTGTGTCTGTTGTCCACCCTCCAAAGGGGACTGCCAACATCTGCATCTACCTCTGTCACCACCTTCTGCTCACTAATGCCATACTTTTAAGCCGGTGCATGCAAGGACCCACTGATGTGCGTGCATCTGTGCTGGTGGATAGTGTGCTTGAATGATGTGATGGCGCTGGGTCTGCTTTATCGGGCGCTTGAGAGGCCCCCGGTGATGCCGCTGTACTTTTATGCTCCCCCTCCACGACTCACCCTGTGGGAGACATAAGGAGATCATGAGAACTCGCCTGTGACAGGCAGATGTCTCTGCAGTGCTGAGGCTTCCTCCTTCATCTACTATCTCTATCGTTTCACCCTCTCCTCCAGGTATTCCCATATCTCCATCGCCCGCTTGCTCCTGCAGGGCCACACTGGTAATTTCCATTGCTGCCTCCTCCATGGCAGTGAGGTTGGTGAGCTGGGGCACACCACCTCCTGTGTGAGCCCTCTCCCACAAATTATATGCCCTCCTTTTTTGCACTGACGAGAGAGAAGTAAGGCACTGCTGACCTTTCTGACCATTGCTAGCACTTCTTTTAAATAAGAAATTGCATGTATCAGTGCTGCCAGGTCCTCAACAGAGCTGGGGCTCTGGCCATTGCTGCTAGGTCAGTAATTTCCCTGGGTACATAGTTCTTGCATGTTCAGGAGCACCATACACCCTCGCCTGCTCAGCTGGTGTCTGCTGGTGGCCTGCCATCTGGGTGTCACATTGCACAGAGCGGAGAAGGTCATTAAACCTCTTGCGGCATGGTATCCAGTTCCTCCAGCTCTTCAGCTGCTCACTATTGCTGCCACCTCCAGGCAGGCCTGCTTAGTTTGGCTGGGTGGCCTTCTCCTGCCACACTCTGGAAACAAGAGCTCCGTCCTCTCTGTCTGCCTCCAACAGTACATCTAGGGCTCCATTTGTGAAGCATGGGGGAGCCCTGCTGCCCTGGGTGCCAGGCCTCTGCCTCTCCACCAGGTGACCTGAAGCTTGCATGGTGAATGAAAACAGCTGCTACTATAATGGCTGCTGTCATGCCTTTAAATCAGGCCTGAAATTTACAAGTCCCATCTCCACCCTGCGCCCGCTGCCGCTAATTGGCCGCCAAATCTGTCCTCTAGCCAATTAGCAGCAGACATCGGTGAAGATCAAAGGGCGTATGACTACTCCACACCCCCTCCGCCCCGTCGCTATGGGTGCAGGGTCGGGACCCCAGAGGCAAAATCATACCCTATAACTCCCATATGAAGAAAATAAGCAGCATCACAGGACACAGAAGCAGAAGATGAATGGAGATTTTTCCCCAAGATGCTTTATTTTTATAATGATTCTATCAATAACAATCATAACAAAGAAGTTAAACTAATCTATTCAAATAAAAAAAAATCAGAGAACCTTGCTTCTACCATGCCAACTTCTAAAAGAAACGGGAAACACATATGCTTTGGCTGGATTGTTCACTAGCTGCATGTGTCTGTAAGAAAAAGAATTTGCATTTATGCATCTCTTTCATTGTAGCATATTATATGGTGATGATAGGCTCACTAAATTTCTTATTCTTTCATGGAATGTGGGCGTCGCTGGCAAGACCAGCATTTGTTGCCCATCCCTTATTACCCTTGAACTGAGTGGTTTGCTGAGCCATTTCAGAGGGCAGTTAAGAGTCAACCACATTGTTGTGGGCCTGGAGTCACATGTAGGTCAGACCAGGTAAGGACAGCAGATTTCCTTCCCTAAAGGACATTAGTGAACCAGATGGGTTTTTGCGACAATCAATGACAGTTTCATGACACCATTACTGAGACTAGCTTCCAATTCCAGATTTTTATTAATTAATTGAATTTAAATTCCACCAGGTGGCATGGTGGGATTTGAACCTGTGACCCCAGGGCATTAGCCTGGGCCTCTGGATTATTAGTCCAGTGACATTACCACTACACCACCATCTCCCCCATTCAAGAGATGCTATTTGAAGAAGAGCAGGGGAGTTCTGCTGGTGCCTCGGTCAATATTTATCCTCAATCATTACCTCAACTAAAACAGAAATACATTTTCTGGTCATTTATCTCATTGCCATTTTGGAACCTTGCTGTGCCTAAATTGGATTCTGTATTTCCCTGCTTTACAAGTGATTACACTTTGAAAGTATTTCACTGTCTTTGAAATACTTTGAGACATATTGAGGTCATGAAAGGTGCTCTTTAAATGCCAGTTGTTTCGTTCATTAATACACAAGACATTGTCAGAGCTACTGACCTAAGGTAATTTAACAACTTGTGCCTTGCTTTTCTATGATATATTCTTGTTTTTAATCAATTTTTTGGAGACTGAATTGCATGATTCTGTTCATTTTTCCATGAAAATTCTAAATCAGTGGCATGATGATTATGTGTCCTTTTACCTATGCAGTTAATTATCATCTTGTGGACAGTTTTACAGCCCAGTCTGTTCAACAAGATGTAGGAAACATGTACATGTTGAAGGTAGGTGTCTACATTTCAGATGGGGGAGTTACTAGGGTTCGACAGCAGTATGCGTTTGTGTTCTGAGATATAGTATCGCTGAGAAAGTGGCTCTGGAATTTGGTACGACGGGGAGGGAATTTGGCTTTTGGTTGCAGTGGAGATTGGAATGTGGGGTTTGGTTCAATATGGGGTTCTTGGATGCTGTCAGGGAGGAAGGGAGAATCCTGATTATGCAGCATTTTCAGGGTGGAGGTCCTGGGTCTGTCAGCACTACATGGTTCCTGTGGTCTAGCAGGGCAGTGTTGGTAGTAGTTTCAGCAAGAGCTCCTGCTGAAAGGAAAGATTCTCATGTAGAGTTGGGAGCAGGTGGCAGAGTAGTCGCCAATAATGCAGTGCTATGGAATCATGTTCTTGGCAAATCTCCATATTTCTAGTGTGGTCAGTCTACTCCCGAGTCCCAGGATCTGGTAGTACTAGCGGAGCAGTCTTGTTCCTGCTAGAACTAAGGGTAGGTGGGGCAACAATTATTGCATTGACCCATTCCTGTCCTTTCATGCCTTCCCAGAAACAGTTTTGTTGCACAGTTTTTAGCTTTTTGACTGCATTAGCCAACTGTGATCTCAAAGACAATTGACATGTACAGTCTTAGTGCAGAAAAAAAAAGTTTCAGGTGAAACGGAAATGGGTTAGGGTGGCCGTATATGCTCAGTATCCTTGCATTCCTCTTGCATGCATGCATCATGCCTTCCTCTTCAATCCTGTCCCTCCACTATCCCGCTTGCTCTTCCCATCACCCTAAACTCCCCATTTCCTCCTCTCACATCTCCTGATGCACTATCTTGTTCTGTTTATGGCTACGGTCAAAGATGATAGCAACATTCCTGCCAGTGTTTATCTGAAGGAAATTGCACCTCAATAGACAAAAGAACAACAGAGACAGTGAAGGGGCACAAGAGTTGGGTGTCGCAGTGTACATGTGAAAAGTGACCGCAAGTCGTCGTACGATGTAGATAAGAAATAGGGGGCCGAGGACAAATGCTTGAGGATTCTGGAGGTGTGTGTGTATTGACTGAGAAGAGAAACCATTCAAGGAGATGCTCTGGTGATGATTGGATAGGCAAGAGTGGAAGCAAATGAGGGCAATCGCACTGAGCTGAACAAAGGAGGAAAACTGGAGAAGGATAGTGTGGTCGACTGTGTCAGAGACAGCAAAGTGTTTGTGGAGGCATGGTCACAGAGAATCATTTTTGACTTTGGTAGGGCCATTTCAGTGGTATGGCTGAGATGAAAACCTTACTAGAGAGATTCAGATATGGAGCTGTGTGAAAGATGTGCACAGATTTGGAAGGCGACAACACATTCAAGAACTTTGGAGAGGAAAGCTAGGATCCAGATGCTATGGTAATTTGCAAGGATGAAGGGATCATAGGAGGGATATTTGAAGAAGGGTAATAATAGCAGTTTTGTAAGTGAGAGGGTCAGTACCGAAGGAGATAGAACGCCAACTAGCTTGGGGGCCAGGAAGAGAGGTTGGGTGGTCAGCCGTTGAATGTGAATGAGGTAAAGGGAGCAGAAAGTGGCTGTCATGAACAAGACAAGCTTGGATAAGGCATGAAGGGAATTACTAGAGAAAGTTGTAGGTCTAGGGCCGTGGGAAGCATGGGGAAAGGTCTGGTTTGCTGGACAAGGGGAAGTGAAGGGAAGCAGCAGAGGCAGCTGAATGGATAAACTGAACCTTAACGATAAAGAAGTTCATAAGTTCCTTGCACTTTTTCGAGGTAAGGATGGAAGGAGAAGAAGATAGTTGGTAGTGTAGAAATAAAGGGTAGTATAGAAATAAATCTGGCGGTTATCTTTGCTTTCCAGGAAGATCCTGGAGTAGAGTATGGTTTTGGCAGAGGAGAGTGAGGCTCAATAGTGCTTCGTATGTACCAGCCAGATCTGGTAATGGATGAGCCAGCAGAAAAGTAACAAGAGAAAAACATGACTGACATAGCTTGACAACAATGTGCCAGATAGTGTGACTGTGATGAAAAAGGTGACATTAGTGATTTTTTGGGTCTTGGAATCTTGGCAAAGTTTTCACCTTCCTAGTCCAGGGACACTGTAGTCAGTTGTTAACAACCAGGCCCAGACTAAATTCTCCTTGTATTTATGGTTCAGTCTCAAATTTGGTGGTACTTTCATCTACCAACCTATGGAGTAGCTTCTCAGTTTTGTTATGGTGTACAGAAGAGCTTCCTGTCTTTGCTATACAGTGTGAGTGAAAATCTCATTTGTTAGCATTCAGAATTCAATTAAAAGTTGAATTTGCACATAACACAAAGCGAAATCCTCTTGTTTAATAAGAACAGCAAAGTCCATCGACATGTAACGGTCAGATTTAATTAATTCCCTTCCCATTGAGTCCTTTTTAAAATTGCTCGAATATTTCTCAGAAAAGCTGGAGGATGAAAGGCAGATATCACAAGATAGGTTCAAATGAAGAAGACCTTTTAGCTCATTTGAGCTCATCCATGTAAAAATAATCAAACCATCTTCCCATTACAGCATCACAGCATCGAGCTGTTTTTAAGAATCCAATGTCCTGGCCTCAACGTTTCTTCTTAGCGACTGGTACAAGCTGTTGATCATCCTTTGTGGAAATAAATACTTCCTGATGTCCATCCTGAATTTACCTTTCAGAGCCTTGAACATGTATGCTTTGTCCTGCTGCTCTGCAATATAAGAACAGAAGATTTTCCTGGAACTCGCTGCCTGTGGTGGAAGCAGAGACAATCAATGATTTCCAAAGTAAATTGAATGGGCACTTGAAGGAAATAAATCTGCATGGCTAAGGGGATAGAGTGGGGGAATAGAACTGACTGGAATGCTCTACAGAGAGCTGGCATGGACTCGATGGGCCGAATGGCCTCCTCCCTGTGCCCTAAATGACACTATGGTTCTAAACAGCAAGAGTAAGCAATATGGCCCCTCGACCCTGTTCAACTACTCAACAAGATCATGGCTCATCTTCGACCTCAACTCCACTTTCCTGCCCGATCACATTATTCCTTGAATCCCTTAGAGTCCAATAATCCATCGATCTTAGCGACAGAGCATCCACAGCCCTCTGGTGTAGAGAATTCCAAAGACTCTCAGCTGTTTGAATGAAGAAAATTTCTGCTCAGGTGAGTCCCAAATGGCTGACCCCTTATCCTGAGACTTTGACCCCTAGTTCTAGGTTCTCTAGCCAGGGCAAAAAGACTCTTGGTATCTACCTTGTCAACCCCTCTCAGATTCTGGTATGTTTCAATGAAATCACCTCTCATTCTTCTAAACTCTAAAGAGTATAGCCTATTCTACTTAATCTTTTGTCACAGGACAACCCTCTCATCCCAGGAATCAATCCAATGAACCTTTTGTTGTACCCCATCTAGGGCAAGTATATCCTTCCTGAAGTACAAAGACTAAATCTATATACAGTACTCCAGGTGTGGTCACACCAAAGAACTGTACAATTGCACCAAGGCTTCCAAACTCTTGTAGTCCAAACCCCCTTGACAACATACCATTTGCTTTCCTAATTGCCTGCATGGTAACTTTCTGTCTTTCATGTACAAGGACACCCAAATCCCTCTGAGTCCCAACATTTAACAGTTTTTCACTGTTTAAAAAATCTGTTTTTCTATTCTTCCTACAAAAGTGAATAACCTCATATTTTCCTGCAATATGCTCCATCTGCCACCTTCTTGCCCGTCACTTGTCTTTTTCCCATTGCAGACTCTCAGGCCTCCTCAGTTTGCTTTACCACCTAGCTTTGTACTGTTAGCAAACTTGGATACATTACACTCTATCCCTTCATCTAAGTCATTAATATAGATTGTAAACAGCTGAGGTCCCAGCATTGATCCTTGAGGAAGCTGAAAATGACCTATTTATCCCTATTCTGTTTTCTGTCCTTTAACCAATCCTCTGTTCAGGCTAATATATTACCCTCCCCCACCCCATGAGCCCTTATCTTGTTTAACAACATTTTGTGTGGCACCTTATTGAATGCTTTTTGAAAATCCAAATATACTGGCCGGAATTTCACGATGAGGTGGTGGCCCCGCCCAGTGGCTGGAAAGCTGGGGACGAGCCCGCCTCTGCTGGGCCTGGAAGCCAAACTGCTATTTTGCATGGCTCAGGCACTGGGGGACCTTTTGTCTAGGATATAGGCCATCAGGTCCAGGGGATTTGCCAGCTTTTAGTCCCCAACCTGAAAGTATCCTTTGTGGTTTATTTTCTCAATACTGTTAAATGCATTGAAAGACAAGGATATGCGATACTTATCAATTTGACTTAGTTTGAAAGCAGTCTATAAAATTTAATGTATAAATTATAAAACTGGAATGTAATGGAAAAAGTACATAGTTTTGCTGGAATGGAAAGCTACACACTTATTAAAATATCCTAAAGAATTTGACCTTTCAAGCAGATGGGACTTTGTTGCTATAAATACTGAACACAAATCTCAATGTGCTGTGCTGCCGACTGGCTGTTCACACCCATTCACATCCTTAATAAGAAGTGCATCCAGACACATACATTGATATGTAATTTTTTTTTAATTACTCAAATTTTCTTCAGATGATTCTACAACTGCAGTTTCATTAGACGAAGGCCTGTTGAGGACAAAGCGTTAAAGTTTAACTCTTTTAAATTGTTGACTAAAAAGCATGTTGACATTACTCAACATCTGTAAAATGAATAAAAGAAAAAGTTCAGAACGTGCACAGTTTGCAGTCGTCTTCCCAACGCAACAGCTTTGGTTGGAAATAACGGAATACGCATGCACAATATTCAGAAAATGACAGTTTAGCTGCAATTGTGCCCATGGAGGACTGTCCTTTTTATGCATTTAGAGATTTCTGTCTGTGTTTATAAGTTGCATATGCTTTGTTGAACTCCAGCAGACTTGATCTGCAGTGCTTAGTGGCAAAATATGAATCAATTACAGAAGAGGAATAATTAAGAATTTGCCCATTTATTTCAATACAGTTGTCTTTGATTAGTTCCAATTTAGATTTTTTTTTAAAGAAAAAGTATTTGTTTCTGTGCCTAATCATCAGGGAAGAAACATGTTAAGAGTACATGAATTTAAAGGGAAGTTTCTGTTTCTATTTTTTGAAAAAATCTATTGTCTGGGAGAAATCCATTACTGGTTAGGCCAGTATTGACACATTTGCCAATATTTTTATTCATGACTGCCATTGCATGCTCAACCTGCTAGTCTGAATTACTACTTGAATGTGTGGAAGACGCTTAATGGAAAAGTGGAACCCAGAAATTTTAACTGAGGTTGTAAAGGTCTTGAACGTGAATGTAATAAATCCTCTATTTTATAACTCTCCATTGAATAGAGTCCTTGATACTTTCAAATTATAGAATGGGGCATATGAATTGTGACTTATCATGTGACTACTGTTGGATTTTGTCCAACATTTTAAAATCCAGTGTCTTGAGATAGCATTTATTAACAGTGAATGTTGGTCCCTTGGAGGATGTGACTCGGGAGTTAATAGTGGGGAACACAGAAATGGCAGAGATACTCAATCAGTATTTTGCCTCAGTTTTCACAGTGGAGAACACTAGTACCATCCCAATAGTAACAGGTAATGCAGAGGTTATAGAAAGGGAGGAACTTAGAACAATCATCATCACTAGGGAAAAAGTACTGAGCAAACTATTGGGATTGAAGGCAGACAAGTCCCCAGGGCCTGATGGCCTACACCCTAGGGTCTTAAAGGAAGTGGCAGTGGAGATAGTGGTCCATTCGTTATAATATTCCAAAATTTCCTGGATGTGGGGAAGGTTCCATTGGATTGGAAAAATGCTAATATAACACCCTTACTCAAAAAAGGAAGGAGGCAGAAAGTAGGAAACTATACACCAGTTAGTTTAACATCTGTTGTTGGGAAATTGTTAGAATCCATTATTAAGGAAGTAATAACAGGACATTTAGAAAGTCAAAACGCAATCCATCCGAGTCAGCATGGTTTTATGAAGGGTAAATCATGTTTGACTAATTTGCTAGGGTTCTTTGAAGATGTAACAAGTAAAGTGGATAATGGGGATCCTGTAGATGTTGTATATCTGGACTTCCAGAAGGCATTTGATAAGGTGCCGCACAAAAGGTTAATACATAGGGCGGCACAGTGGCGCAGTGGTTAGCATCGCAGCCTCACAGCTCCAGCGACCCGGGTTCAATTCTGGGTACTGCCTGTGTGGAGTTTGCAAGTTCTCCCTGTGTCTGCGTGGGTTTCCTCCGGGTGCTCCGGTTTCCTCCCACATGCCAAAGACTTGCAGGTTGATAGGTAAATTGGCCATTATAAATTGCCCCTAGTATAGGTAGGCGGTAGGGAAATATAGGGACAAGTGGGGATGTGGTAGGAATATGGAATTAGTGTAGGATTAGTATAAAAGGGTGGTTGATGGTCGGCACAGACTCGGTGGGCCGAAGGGCCTGTTTCAGTGCTGTATCTCTAAAATAAAAAAAAACAAGATCAGATCACATGGGTCACCTTCCACGACAGTGCTTCCGATATGTCTTCCTTTTTCCTCAACCGAGGATTCCCCCCCACTGTGGTTGACAGGGCCCTCAACCGTGTCCGTCCAATTTCCCGCACCTCTACCCTCACCCCTTCCCCACCCTCCCACACCCGCGACAGGGTTCCCCTTGTCCTCACTTTCCACCCCACCAGTCTCCAGATCCAAAGGATCATCCTCTGCCACTTCCGCCACATCCAGCGTGATGCCACTACCAAACGCATCTTCCCCTCCCTTCCCCATCAGCATTCCAAAGGTATTGTTCCTTCCGCGACACTCTCGTCCACTCCTCCACTACCTCCACCACCTCGTCCCCATTCCACGGCACCTTCCCCTGCAATCGCAGGAGGTGTAATACCTGCCCATTTACCACCTCCTCTCCTCACTATCCAATGCACCAAACACTCCTTTCAGGTGAAGCAGCGATTTACTTGTACTTCTTTCAATGTAGTATACTGTATTCGCTGCTCACATTGTGGTCTCCTCTACATTGGGGAGACCAAACGCAGATTGAGTGACCGCTTTGCAGAACACCTCAGCTCAGTCCGCAAGCATGACCCCGAGCTTTCGGGTGCTGGCCATTTCAACAGCCCCCCCCTGCTCTCATGCTCACATCTCTGTCCTGGGATTGCTGCAGTGTTCCAACGAACATCAACACAAACTCGAGGAACAGCACCTCATTTACCGATTAGGCACACTACAGCCTGCCGGACTGAACATTGAGTTCAATAATTTCAGAGCATGACGGGTCCACCGTTTTATGCTTAGTTATTTCTTCTTCTTCCCTTTTAATTTTGTTATTTTTTTAGGTTTTTCAGTTTGTTTGTTTCCACTGTGCTTACCCACTGTTTTGGTTTTTAAAATTTTTTTAATGTTTTGCTTGGAGTGCTTTGTGCTTTACAGTCATTCACACCCTCTCTACTAACGCTTTGTCTTTCAGCACACCATTAACACACCGTTCGCCTTTGTTCCATGACCTTCTGGTCAATTATTCTCTGTTACCCTGTCCAATCAACACCTTCAACTTTGTTATCTCTTGCCCCACCCCCACTGTACTTGCTTAAAACCTTTTACATTTCTAATATTTGTCAGTTCTGAAGAAGGGTCTCTGACCTGAAACATTAACTCTGCTTCTCTCTACACAGATGCTGCCAGACCTGCTGAGTATTTCCAGCATTTCTTGTTTTTATTTAAGATCACATGGGGTTAGGGGCAATTTATTAGCTTGGATAGAGGATTGGCTAACCAACAGAAAACAGAGAGTCGGGATAAATGGGTCCTTTTCTGGTTGGCAAGATGTAACTAGTGGGGTGCCAGAGGATTTGGTCATTGGGCCCCAACTATTTACAATCTATATTAATGACTTGGATGCAGGGATAGAAGGTACTATAGCCAAATTTGCCGATGACACTAAAATAGGTGGGATAGTAAGTTGCAATAAAGAAATAAGAAATTTACAAATGAATATGGATAGGTTAGGTGAGCGGGCCAAAATTTGGCAGATGGAGTTTAATGTGGATAAGTGTGAGGTTATCCATTTTGGTCGGAAGAATAGAAAGGCAAATTATTATATAACTGGAGAGAAACTTCAGAATGCTTTGGTGCAGAGGGATCTGGGTGTCCTCGTGCATGAATCGCAGAAAACTAGTATGCAGGTGCAGCAGGTAATAGGAAGGCAAATGGAATTTTGACATTTATTGCTAAAGGAATAGAGTATAAAAGTAGGAAAGTAATAAAACAGTTCCGAGGAAGGGTCACTGACCCGAAACGTTAACTCTGCTTCTCTTTCCACAGATGCTGCCAGACCTGCTGAGTGGTTCCAGCATTTCTTGTTTTTATTTCAGATTTCCAACATCCGCAGTATTTTGCTTTTATAAAAGTAGGAAAGTGTTGCTGCAACTGTACAAGGCATTAGTGAAACTGCACCTGGAGTATTGCATACAGTTTTGGTCCCCTTACTTGAGGAGGGATGTAGTTGCATTGGAGGCAGTTCAGAGGAGGTTCTCGAGATTGATTCCAGAGATGAGGGGTTTGTCTTATGAAGAGAGATTGAGCAGTTTAAGCCTTTACTCTCTAGAGTTTAGAAGAATGAGAGGAGATCTAATTGAGATATATAAGATGATTAAGGGGATTGATAAGGTAGACGTAGAGAGGATGTTTCCTCTTGTGTGGCAATCTAGAACGAGAGGTCATAGTTTTAGGATAAGGGGTAGAAGATTTAAAACAGAGAAGAGGAGAAATTACTTCTCTCAAAGGGTCGTGAGTCTGTGGAATTCACTACCCCAGAGTGCAGTGGATGCTGGGACATTGAGTAAATTTAAGGAGGAGATAGACAGATTTTTAATTAGTAAAGATTTGAAGGGTTATGCAGAACGGGCAGGAAAGTAGAGTTGAGGCCAAGATGAGATCAGCCATGATCTTATTGAATGGCAGAGCAGGCTTGAGGGGCTGAATTGCCTACTCCTGCTCCTAGTTCTTATGTTCTTAACAGTAGATGTACTAATATTGAGATTTCACCATTAATCTACCAAATGCAAGTATTCTTTGTATAATTATTGTCATGCCAACATGCTTTGTTGAAAGATAATTTTCTTTAATCCACTGACTGGTGATCTGAATTTATATTTTTTAAAGAAATTTAAAAAGAAACAGATAAAAAATGGCTTTGCTCGCAGCTTAAGATGGCCACCTAATTTGCAACACTGTATCCTACATTGCAAGGCCTGTGAGGTGGAGACGAAATGCCTGTTCATCCTAGCAAGAACCAAGACCCAGGAAATTTAAGGGAACTGCTTGTTCTTTTTAGCAAGAAGAAATACATTGCTAACCGCCATGCTTGAAACACTGTGTGACTGTCAGGTGACAAGCCCCCCCCCCCCCCCCCCCACCCCACCAATCTGTGGTTTGAAGCTACAGGAGCAAGGAGAAACATCTGGACTCTGACATGTGCAGACCCAAGTGGGGTTCCCTCTCGCTCCATTCCAGCTTGTAAGCTTCAAATCCTGCCTGTTGACTGACCACCTTTGCATACTTCGGCTACAATCAGAAACCCCGTTGGAGGAAATCATCTGCACCCCTGGATCCAAGAGACCCACTGAACCAGTCATCTATCTCTTCAATCTAAAGTCTCAGGACCACCGAATTCAGCTAGAAGCCAGCCGAATCACCAAACCCCACAGACTGTATACCCTTTTTTCACATGGACTCTTAACTCAACCAATCTACCTTTCCCCACTCTTTAACCTATTTGTGTGTGTGTAAACCTCTAGTGTGTGTGAGTGAGTGCAAGTTGGTACATTGTTTATTATTTTCATTAGTTCGCTTTAGGTACAATAAAGTTAACCTCTTTCTTTGTTAAACTCAAGAAAACCTGTCCAGTTGGTTCTTGTTATGATCACAGCAAGTATTCAAACACCTACTGAATTGGCCAGTACATCTACTTTAAGAAAGAATTAAACCTGTTGTGGTCAAACAAGGAGAGGGAAAAGAGGGAGGCCCTTTGACCCCTCCTCACTTGATAGTAACATTATGAAAATATTAATTATTACTGTCCATGCTGTTTCCTTGAAACTTTTACTGTTCTCAACCAGGACTGGAATGTTAGTTACCAGTGGGCTGAAAGAACCATGAATGTGCTATGCACATCTGTAGCTTGCCCTGATTATCCGGGCAATGTGGTATATAGGACAAGACCTGATGGGCTTCCCATGCCCTTTTTGCCACTGGACCTGACCTGCAGGTAGTACAGTAATGAGGAAAACAACATTGGTTTAGACTGTACTGTGCTTAGAGACAGACTGGCTGCCTAGAAAGAGTATTTGGCTCTCTCAAAAAAAGTCGGGGGTGGTGAATGCAGGCTACCAATAATACAGCGATGTGGAACCATTCATGGGGCACTTGGGAAATAGTGCGTGGCGGAGCCGCTGGGCTCATTAACATGGAGGGGGTGGATCACCCACCCCTGATGACATAGATGGGGCGGGCGCTTTGTCCCCGACAACGGCGTCAAGCAGCACCATGCTGGCGCCGACGCCATTTTTAAAGGGCTGCAAGCCCTGACGGGTAATTTAAATTTTTAAAGAGGACTGTATGTTGCATTTAAATTTAAACATGCCATGAATTATTGGAGCCCCTCTTCCACCAACCCCCCGTGACCAAACAAGTTATTTATTTATTTCTCCACCCCCCCAAAAAGCATTTTTGCTGGTCCTCATTTTTCACCCCCAGACTTTAATATCTTTGCCCTTCAACCCCTTCCTACCATCCCCTCAGCCAATAGAAACAGTTTTCCCCGCTTCCTCCCCCCACCCCACTGCCCTGAAAACTTCACTCCTCCCCCTTCCCCACCAGTGTACTGCCTCGGATCTCTGAATGGAAATCCAGTGCGGGACTTCTGGTAACTGGCGGGAATATCGGCGTGGGCCATCCATCATGGAAAGGTAAGTAATTATTCAGTCATTTAAATTTATTTGGATATTGAAATGAAGGTTCTGGCACTGAGCAGCGGGGGGTGGGGTGGCCGCCATGAGCCTTGCCGACGCCGGTAAAATGGGGCGGGGCCTACCTGGCATTGAGGCCTGTGGTGGGCCTCTCCCTGCAGGATTTTCCAAGACTCCCGCCATGACCCCCGATGTTGGGGGCTTGTAAAATTCAGCCCAGTGAGTCTGGCCCTGTTTATCATTCAAAAAAACAATAATTTATAATTAATCTTTAAATTTTGTCCTTGGGAAGGATGGCTAGCCAAATCACATTTTAAGTTTCCAATATATCATTTTTCCATCCTACCCGTTGCCTTTATCGATTGTAGACCTTTAATTTTTCTCACTTTGGTTCTTTTCTGTTGCCTTCCCTTCCTATTCTTTGTAATATGCAGCTATCAATCTTTAACATGCAGAAATGAAATGGTGCATAATCAAGTTCCAAGCCTTATTTGGGCCTAGTGTCAATCTGTACCGCTAAGGAAGGGCTTACATGTTAAATTGTGTAACTTTCTATTTTAACATCAATAAATGTCTGTCACTCTAGTATTGGCCTTTATAGCCACTCCAGGCGCTGCTTCACAAACCACTGACCACCTGCAGGCGCTTACCCATTGTTTCCCAAGACAAGGAGGCCGAAGAAGAAGAAGAGAAGACATGTTAAATTGTGTAACTTTCTATTTTAACATCAATAAATGAAAGCAGTTTTGAAGACATGTCTTGTTACAGGTGGTAAATGTTTAAGACTGTTACAACAGTTCAGTCATTTGATGGAAGGTCATCAACTTTGAAACATTTAATTTGTTTCTCTATCCACAGATGCTACCAGACCTGCTGAGTATTTCCTGCATTTTCTGTTTTTATTTCAGATTTCCAGCGTCTGCAGCACATTGCTTTTGTAGCAACAATTCGGTCGTGTGTGATGCTCAAACAACGGATCAGATTTTTAAAAAATAATTTGCTACATCTTTTTAATCTGTCTCTGCTGTACATAATTTCCTGGATGGCAGTCCTGTTATGAATCTCTTGCCCACCTGCCATTATTTGGAATAAGTTTGTCACTGGGTCAAAATACAGAGCTTGTTATAACTGGAAAGTGGATCTAATGCAGACATTTTCACAGCCTATAATCCAGTGCCTGCTTGAAAGGAGCATTGAGCAACTCTACAGTTGTTCAGGTGTTCAGATCATTAACATAATTTTGGGCCTTCGTGAGTCTAAAGCACAACATGTGCTCAAGCTTAGAGCACAACAGGTTCTTTGGGATTGCAGTGTAAGCATGAAGCTCCTTTGGTGTTGAGCAGACATCAGTGCTTGATAATGCAAGGCACTGCTACCTGATACACATCTACAATAGGGGTGCCAGACATCACATTTTCATCTCCATAATACAGTCTTATTATTCTTAGTTTTTGTGTTTGCACTGGATTATACTTAACTCTCTTAAAAATGTTTTTTTCCCCCTCTGCTGTCTCACCCAAATGGTCATTCTTCAATTTTGAGCTAAGGTGATGAGTGTTAGCAGGCTTTTTGACTGTCGAAAAATGGGGAATACAGTTGAGCCCCAGATGTCGTCCCTAATCTAGACACATCTAAGCCAAATGGAATCCTGCCCCTCCCCCCACTACTGCCTGTCTAGTAATAAATCAGACAGTATTTTTCAGGTTTATTTTAACAATTACGATATTAAGAGTCAATCAAAAGCAAGTGTGACACACATGGGGTAATTTTAACCTGCAAAAACAGGTGAGTTTGGTTTAGGTGGGATGTTTAAAAATCTGAAACAGGGACCCATCCCGCCTGCTTCTGGTCCTATGGAGGCGGAATGAGGGGCAGGTGACCAATCAGGTCTCACGAGGCAGTTTGGTCATTGAAACCTTTTAAGGAGGCTGCATATCTTCATTTTAACAGTGTTTCTATTTTTAATAGGCCTCAGGGTACCCAACAGCTAAATGGAGGTGAGAAGGGCTGGATCCATCAGATATGGCTGTATGTCCAGCTCATCCATGACTGGTAGAGGCTGGGCTGCATTGAGGGCAGTCTCAGTGACAACATTCTCCCTGGAGTACAGTTCTAGGTAGTCCTCAACCCAGCGGTCCATTTGTTTGCGTTGGTCAGTGATTATGTCCCCTGATTTAGATTAGTAACCCCTGATGGGATTACTGTAGGGTTAGTATAAATGGGTGGTTGTTGGTCGGCACAGACTTGGTGGGACGAAGGGCCTGTTTCAGTGCTGTATCTCTAAATGAAAAAATAAAATAAATAAAGTACTTTTACAACACAGCTTATGGAGCAGGAGTCTGTCTGTTTCCTGCACCCCCCACCTCCCCAACATGTCCAATAAGGAAAGCTATAAACACCACTCCCATCCCATCATCGACTGCAGCCGTCATCGGCCCCATCATCTCCAGCCATCCTCCAGTCTCTCCCCGCCCAACCTCCGACTCTGTTTCCTCCCCGCCAATGTCTGACCCTTTCTCTGATCTCTCCCTGATCTCCATCCCCTTTCAGTTTCTCCCAATCCTCCCATCCATTACCATGCTGTACACCCGGGGTTCTCTACCCGCAAAAGCCACTAGACCTACCTGCTCATGGGTTGCAGTCTTTCCTGGAGCATTCCTCATTTGTCAGGCAGGCAAGCTGTTAGTACGGTTGGCTCCCAGGTGGGGAATCTGTTCCATGGCGTTCCGGAAAACACAGATCATCCTTCCCCTGCTCTGAAACCCCAGTAAATGTCAGGGCCATGGTCCAATAAGCAGTTTATATATGTGGTACCGTGAAGTGTGACAGAAGTGGACTCGATGCAAGAATTTTGATTATGTAGATTTCAGAATAAAAAGAAAAATTTAGCATAGTACTAAATAAGGTCTGAAAAAGCTTTGGAAATAAATATTTTGTGTTAAGACCAATAGTAATTAGTTAAACTGTTGTCAGCTTGAAATGTCTTGTTTGAAAAATAACCTAATAAATACAAACCAGATGTTTCCAGTCTTTTAGCTTTTCCACCAAACACATGTTCATTTAATGGCAAGCAGTTGACAACTGCTTTTTAACCATATAAGGAAAACTTGCACAGTTAACAAGCTTACACCAAAAAGAGGACAAGTGCCTTGCTTGTTAAACTCAAAATTGTGGGTTAAAGAAAATAAAATGTAAGGTTGTGTGTCAAAAAGTTCAAGCAAATTTGGGTGGGCTAATATGTTTATAGTTGAAGTCTGGTTGAAAGAGCCAGTAGTAAGACTCTGATCATGTTTATCTTGAGCAACAAAAAAAAAGTGCATGAAGAGCTGAATGTTAAAAATGTTTTCACAGATCCACTAACTGGCTTTGATACTTTTAAGTCTTTCAAAACTGAGTTCCTGTTGCACCAAAGACAATTTATTGTTTCCTCTCCTCTACTGCACTTAATCTCCTCCTGCTAGACCTGGTTGTCTTGGAATCTTTCACCATTTCTTCTGTCAGTTCATTTCAATATGAGGCCACTGTGGGTGAGGTGTCATGTGCTTATAGATTCTTCACCAGGTCTTCCCCTCAATCATTCTACTTTCAGTGCTCACCTTAGAATTTATTGACAACAGGGCAGGCAGTTTATGTCCTGTGGAATGAAACAGATGATAGATTGTGAAAAATTGTACACTGACAACAACTACATGATCAAATAAATCTCACTTACCAGTTTTTCTTATAGGGTAAGTCACCCCACCTTTTGTAAGAGAAAATTTGAGAATGAATGAAGTTTTCCTGTTCATGCCAATGTTAATGAAATGCCAACTAATAAACTTCTAAAAACGAAGCTATTAAGTTTCTATGGAAAAAAGATGCACTTAAAAGTTTCTGGTTAGCAGGTTTGACAAGGAAGGTATAGAGGGAGGAGAAAAATCAGTCTGGGTTCTCATTCCTGACCATAATAAATAAAATTAACAAACTTATTACTATTTATGGTACCTTACTGTGCACCAATTGGCTACCGGCACGCAGTGACTACATTCCAAAAGTAATTTGCTGGCTGTGAATCACTTGTGATGTCCTGAAGGAGTGGCAGTAGCTATATAAATGCAGGTCTTCTATTATTGTGCTTCTAAAAATCCTTTTGCCTCAATTAACATAGGGCTGAATTTTACAGACCCCCCCCAATGTCGGGGTTTATGACGGGGGGGTGCTGGAAAATGCCTCTGGGAGAGGGCTGCCATACACCCCGACTTCAGGAGGGGCCAGCCCGATATTGCCGGCGGCGGAGAGGCCTCGCGGCCACCACCATCCCGCCACTCATCAACGGGACTGCCGCTTAAATATTTAAATAATTTAAATTAATGAATTAATTATGCTTATGTCGCTGCCTTCTGTCCCGCTGCAATCTTCCTGCCACTGGCCAGCACTCCCGCGCTTTCGAATCCCTGTCTGGGGAAACGAGGCGGAATGTGTGTGGGGAGGGTTGAGGAGGTAAGTTTCTCAGTGCGGGGTGGGGTGTAATGGGGTCAAAGTAACATCATTGGTGTAGGGGAGGTGGGAAGGGTTTTAGGTTAAAGTTTATGTCCTTTGTGGGGGGTGGGGGACGGTCAGTTGGACAAGGTATGTGTTTTGGGGGGTAGAGGGCATGTCATTAATTTTATAGTTATTGGGGGCATGGGAGAGGGGTAAAATAAATGTATTTTTCCCAACTACATCTTTAAATATTTAAATACAACGGTAGGGCTCAAAGCCCTTTAAAAATGGCATCAGTGCCTGCGCATAGTGATCGGGGGATGTGGCCTGCCCCGACTATTTAAAGGAGCCGCCGCGCTTAGGATTGTGGCAGCTCCGCGACGTGCGGCCCGCACAGGCAGGCCTCCATTGTATATTGGCGGCGGACTTGTAAAATTCAGCCCATGCAACAGAGCAGCAAAACCTTTTTATTCTTACAACTTCCTCCTCTCATCTGAAGACACTCGGTTCTACGGATGAAGATAGGCTTCAATCCAGTGGCCATTCTTCAGGACTATTCCGTCATGCGTGCCATCATAACCTGTCCTCACCCAGTGTTCACAAACCTGCCTTCCAGTACACCATTGGAAGGTGATCATGATGTTAACATTGGCTGATATTTTCTTACCACATCCATAGATCAAGGTAAAGGCCTGCTCGGGTGTACAATTTAAGCCCGACCCGACCACATCCAACCCAAACCCGACCCTGGTCCGAGTCCTTTGTTTTTTTTCCTGCACCCGATCCGACCCGACTTGACTACCGGAAATTAATGACGCTTGCTCTTATTCTTACTTCCCTTTCCCTCCCTGACCAAAGGCAGCACTGCCACTGTGTTCGAACCGAGCCTGAATGCTGACCCGGAAGAGCGACCCAACCTGACCCGAACCCAACACATGTCGTCGAGTCCCGTCGGGTTCGGGTGGGTAGCCATGCTCTAGGCCAAGGGTGCAGAGGCCAGTGGTAATATCCCTACTGCTGCCTTAGTTCAGAGCTGTGGGCAGACAAGTTCCCGGGTCCTGATGGACTTCATCCTAGGGTCCCGAAAGAAGTTGCTAGTGGGATAGTTGATGCATTGTTATTAATGCATTGAATTTTCCAAAATTCCCTAGATTCGGGGAAGGTTCCATTAGATTGGGACACAGCGAATGTAACTCCTTTGTTCAAAAAGGGAGGGAGACAGAAAGCAGGAAACTACAGGCCAGTTAGCTTACTATCTGTCTTTCGGAAAATGTTAGCTATTATTAAAGATGTAATAGCAGGACAGATAGAAAAATTCAAGGTATAATCAGGCTAAAGGCCTGCTCGGGTGTGCAAATGAAACCCGACCTGAGCCCGACAGAACCACATCCGGCCCGACCTGGCCCGTCCCGAATCCTTTCATTTTTTTCCCACGCCTGACCCGACCCAACCACATCATCAGTGAGAATGGTGATTAAAAACCTCTACCTACCCTTGTGCAACTTAAAAAGTACAAAGAACGTCTTAAAACTATGTACAGCAGCTCGAATGTCATTATTTCAGTCCAGTTTCTAATCCATAAATCCGACCACCGGAACAAAGTTTATTATATTAAAGAGGTTGTGCTCTACCTTGGATGGAATCGCTCGCTGAAGACTAGTGCGGAGTGTTTCCTGCCTTGACGTCCTGGCTGCCACTGTGTCCGACCCGGCCTGACTCGACCCGAGCCTGACTCGACCCGAGCCTGAATACCGGACCTGGAAGAGCGACCCGACCCGAACCTGACCCATGTCGTCAGGTCCCATCGGGTTCGGGTCGGCTAGCCATGTTCTAAATCAGGCAGAGTCAACATGGTTTTGTGAAAGGGAAATCATGTTTAACCAATTTATTGGAGTTTTTTGAAGTAGTAACACGTGCTGTGGATGAAGGGGAACCGGTGGATGTACTGTACTGAGATTTCCAGAAGGCATTTGATCAGGTGCCACATCAAAGGTTAGTGCGGAAAATAAAAGCTCATGGTGTAGGGGTAACATATTGTCATGGATAGAAGATTGGCTAGCTAACATAAACAGAGAGTAGGCATAAATGGGTCATTTTCTGGTTGGCAAGAAGTAACGAGTGGTGTGCTGCAGGGTTCAGTGCTGGGGCCTCAACTTTTTACAATTTATATGAATTATTTGGATGAAGGGACCGAAAGTATGGTTGCTAAATTTGCTGATGACACAAAGATAGGTGGGAAACTAACTTGTGAAGAGGACATAAGGAGGCTAGAAAGGGATGTAAATAGGTTAAGTGAGTGGGCAAAGATCTGGCAAATGAAGTATAATGTGGGCAAATGTGAAATTGTCCATTTTGGCAGGCAGAATAAAAAAGAAGCATATTATCTAAATGGTGCGAGATTGCAGAGCTCTTGGGTGCAGAGGGATCTGGGTGTCCCAGTGCATGAATCGTAAAAGGTTAATATGCAGGTCCAGCAAGTAATTAGGACAACTAATTAGCAAGTAATTAGGACAGACTCGGAGGGCGGAGTTCCAGAGCGGTAAGTATAAAAAACTTACCTCGGGGATTCTCGGAGCAGACTTGGAGGGCGGAGTTCCAAACCGGTAAGTTACCTCGGGTGGGGAAAAAAAACTGAAAAAGTGACGTCACAGGAAAGCTGTGACCTGATTGGCTGGAAGGGAATCTGTACCGAATTTGAAAATAAAACTGATAAAAATTGATGAAAACAGGAATTAACTAATAAGTAGAGTAACTAAACCAGAGGGAGGAGATTACTGTATTTAATTAGCATTTAATATTTATAATAGAAATCTAGCA
Source organism: Heterodontus francisci (assembly GCF_036365525.1). Lineage (NCBI taxonomy): Eukaryota > Metazoa > Chordata > Chondrichthyes > Heterodontiformes > Heterodontidae > Heterodontus > Heterodontus francisci. The sequence goes on from NC_090402.1 coordinate 18,154,849, forward strand.
CTAGGGACCATATAGTTAAGTGTATCATAATTTAGTAAGGATTTAATAAGTATTTATTTATTTTATATTAATTAACTAATTAGTGCTAGAAATGATAGCTAGAGGGGTGAAGTGCTTCACCTGTGAGATGTGGGAGGTCCGTTACGCTTCCAGTGTTCCGGGCGACTACATCTGCAGGAAGTGTACCCAGTTGCAGCTCCTCACAGACCGCATGGATCGGTTGGAGCGGCAACTGGATGCACTTAGGAGCATGCAGGTGGCGGAAAGCGTCATAGACAGGAGTTTTAGAGAAGTGGTTACACCCAAGGTGCAGGCAGATAGATGGGTGACCGCTAGAAGGGGCAGGCAATCAGTGCAGGAATCCTCTGTGGCTATCCCCCTCTCTAACAAGTATACCGTTTTGGATACTGTTGGGGGTGTTGGCCTGTCAGGGGAAAACGGCAGCAGCCAGAGCAGTGGCACCATGGCTGGCACTGTTGTTCAGCAGGGAGGGACAAAGCGCAGAAGAGCAATAGTTATAGGGGACTCTATAGTCAGGGGCACAGATAGGCGCTTCCGTGGACGTGAAAGAGACTCCAGGATGGTATGTTGCCTCCCTGGTGCCAGGGTCAAGGATGTCTCTGAACGGACAGGGGGCATTCTGAAGGGGGAGGGTGAACAGCCAGAGGTTCTGGTACACATCGGTACCAATGACATAGGCAGGAAGAGTGATGAGGTCCTGCAGGGAGAGTTTAGGGAGTTAGGTAGTAAGTTTAAAAAAAACAGGACCTCTAGGGTTGTAACCTCTGGATTACTCCCTGTGCTAGTGAGGCTAGAAATAGGAAGATAGTGCAGCTAAACACGTCGCTGAGCAGCTGGTGTAGAAGGGAGGGTTTCTGATATCTGGACCATTGGGCTCTCTTCAGGGACAGATGGGACCTGTACAAGAAGGACGGGTTGCATCTAAACTGGAGGGGCACTAATATCCTGGCTGTGACGTTTGCTAGCGTCACTCGGGAGGGTTTAAACTAGTGTGGCAGGGGGGTGGGAACCAGAGCAGTAGGACAGCTAGTGAAATAAATGAGTAGGACATAGTAAATAAGGCCAGTATGACTAAGAGGAAGAGCAGGCAAGGAGACGTTGCTGAGCACAGCGGGACAGGTGGTCTGAAGTGCATTTGTTTCAATGCGAGAAGTATAACAGGTAAGGCAGATGAACGTAGAGCTTGGATTAGTACTTGGAAATATGATGTTGCTATTACAGAGACTTGGTTGAGGGAAGGGCAGGATTGGCAGCTAAATGTTCCAGGCTTTAGAAGCTTCAGGCAGGATAGTGGGGGAGTTGCATTACTGGTTAAGGAGAATATCACAGCTGTACTGCGGGAGGACACCTCAGAGGGGTCATGCAGCAAGGCAATATGGGTGGAGCTCAGGAATAGGAAGGGTGCAGTCACGATGTTGGGGGTTTACTACAGGCCTCCCAACAGCCAGCGGGAGGTAGAGGAGCAGATATGTGGACAGATTTTGGAAAGATGTAAAGGTAACAGGGTTGTGGTGGTGGGTGATTTTAACTTCCCCTATATTGACTGGGACTCATTTAGTGCTAGGGACTTGAATGGGGCAGAATTTGTGAGGAGCATCCAGGAGGCTTCTTGAAACAATATGTAGATAGTCCAACTAGGGATGGGGCCATTCTGGACCTGGTATTGGGGAATGAGCCCGGCCAGGTGGTCAAAGTTTCAGTGGGGGAGCATTTCGGGAGCGGTGACCACAATTCCATAAGTTTTAAGGTACTTGTGGATAAGGATAAGAGTAGTCCTCGGGTGAAGGTGCTAAATTGGGGGAAGGCTAATTATAACAATATTAGGCAGGAACTGAAGAATTTAGATTGGGGTCGGCTGTTTGAGGGTAAATCAACATCTGACATGTGGGAGTCTTTCAAACGTCAGCTGATTAGAATTCAGGACCAGCATGTTCCGGTGAGGAAGAAAGACAAGTTTGGCAAGTTTCGGGAAGCTTGGATAACACGGGATATTGTGAGCCTAGTCGAAAAGAAAGAGGAAGCATTTGTAAGGGCTGGAAGGCTAGGAACAGATGAAGCACTTGAGGAATATAAAGACAGTAGGAAGGAACTTCAGCAAGGTGTTCGGAGGGCTAAAAGGGGTCATGAAAAGTCATTGGCAAACAGGATTAAGGAAAATCCCAAGGCTTTTTATACATATATAAAGAGCAAGAGGGTAACCAGGGAAAGGTTTGGCCCACTCAAGAACAGAGATGGGAATCTATGTGTGGAGCCAGAGGAAATGGGCGAGGTGCTAAATGAGTACTTTGCATCAATATTCACCAACGAGAAGGACTTGGTGGATGATGAGCCTAGGGAAGGGAGTGCAGATAGTCTCAGTCATCTCATTATCAAAAAGGAGGAGGTGTTGGGTGTCTTGCAAAGCATTAAGGTAGATAAGTCTCCAGAGCCTGATGGGATCTACCCTAGAATACTGAGGGAGGCAAGGGAAGAAATTGCTGGGGCCTTGACAGAAATCTTTGCATCCTCATTGGCTACAGGTGAGGTCCCAGAGGACTGGAGAATAGCCAATGTTGTGCCTTTGTTTAAGAAGGGTGGTCAGGATAATCCAGGAAATTATAGGCCGGTGAGCCTTACGTCAGTGGTAGGGAAACTATTAGAGAGGATTATTCGGGACAGGATTTACTCCCATTTGGAAACAAACGAACTTATTAGTGAGAGACAGCATGGTTTTGTGAAGGGGAGATTGTGTCTTACTAATTTGATTGAGTTTTTTGAGGAAGTGATGAAGATGATTGATGAAGGAAGGGCAGTGGATGTTATCTATATGGACTTCAGTAAAGCCTTTGACAAGGTCCCGCATGGCAGACTGGTACAAAAGGTGAAGTCACACGGGATCAGAGGTGAGCTGGCAAGATGGATACAGAACTGGCTCTGTCATAGAAGACAGAGGGTATCAGTGGATGGGTGTTTTTCTGAATGGAGGGATGTGACTAGTGGTGTTCCGCAGGGATCAGTGCTGGGACCTTTGCTCTTTGTAGTATATATAAATGATTTGGAGGAAAATGTAGCTGGTCTGATTAGTAAGTTTGCGGACGACACAAAGGTTGGTGAAGTTGCGGATAGTGATGAGGATTGTCAGAGGATACAGCAGGATATAGATTGGTTGGAGACTTGGGCGGAGAAATGGCAGATGAAGTTTAATCCGGACAAATGTGAGGTAATGCATTTTGGAAGGTCTAATGCAGGTGGGAGGTATACAGTAAATGGCAGGACCCTTAGGAATATTGACAGGCAGAGAGATCTGGGCGTACAGGTCCACAGGTCACAAAGTGGCAACGCAGGTGGATAAGGTAGTCAAGAAGGCATAGGGCATGCTTGCCTTCATCGGTCGGGGCATAGAGTATAAAAATTGGCAAGTTATGTTGCAGCTGTACAGAACCTTAGTTAGGTCACACTTGGAATATTGCGTGCAATTCTGGTCGCCACACTACCAGAAGGACGTGGAGGCTTTGGAGAGGGTACAGAGGAGGTTTACCAGGATGTTGCCTGGTCTGGAGGGCATTAGCTATGAGGAGAGGTTGGAAAAACTCGGATTGTTTTCACTGGAACGACGGAGGTGGAGGGGCGACATGATAGAAGTTTACAAAATTATGAGCGGCATGGACAGAGTGGATACAGAAGCTTTTTCCCAGGGTGGAAGAGTCAGTTACTAGGGGACATAGGTTTAAGGTGCGAGCGGCAAAGTTTAGAGGGGATGTGCGAGGCAAGTTTTTTACACAGAGGGTGGTGAGTGCCTGGAACTTGCTGCCAGGGGAGGTGGTGGAAGCAGGTACGATAGCGACGTTTAAGAGACATCTTGACAAACACATGAATAGGAATGGAATAGAGGGACATGGGCCCCGGAAGTGCAGAAGGTGTTAGTTTAGGCAGGCATCAAGATCGGCGCAGGCTTGGAGGGCTGAATAGCCTGTTCCTGTGCTGTACTGTTCTTTGTTATTTGTTCTTAATAGAATGTTATTGTTTATTGCGAGGGGAATTGAATACAAAAGTAGAGAGGTTATCCTTCAGTTATACAGGGCATAGGTGATAACACGGGCTGAAATTTATAGTCCCGTCGCCGAGATCGGCAGCGGATGAAAACAATGGTGGTCCGGGGCGTCTGGAGCTGTCGTGATATTCAGTGTGGAGGCTCATTTAAATAGCCAGGGCGACCCGACCCCCATCCCCTTCCCCACATGACATGGAGGGGGTGGGCTGTTTGTCCACGGCAATGGTGTCAGCTGCCTGTGCACAGACGCTGATGCCATTTGTAAAGGACTTCAAGCCCTAACTTTAAATTTACATATTTAAAGAAATATGTAATGAAAAAATTAATTCATTTTGTTCCAACTGGATTGTTTTTAAAAAGAAAATTTCGAATTCTGTGTGTTTAAAAAAAAACTGAGGAAAGGATTTTTCTACTCAGTAAGCACTGACCTGCAAATAGTTGGAATTCCTGCAATGTTCTGAAAGGAAGTTCATAACAACAGTTGAACCTTATGGGTGCTTTGAAAGGAAGTTGAACTTGTACAAGGACAGGAAAGCCAGCAATTTAAAGGAAACCACAGGAATTTGACCTTTCTTCAGAATAGCTTTTGAGTGACGGGGGAGACGCTGTGTTTGGACATGTGACCATGTTCAGGTAGGTTCTTTTTTCACCTTGGACCATTTAAAAAGCCTGTGAATTAGACAAAGGCCAGGCATTTGAAATAGTGCTTTGATTTGACCTGCTTGGAGCAAGGGAGAAAGACCCAGTAAAGTGTTACCGCTCTCTGTAAAGGGAGACTTGCATCTCTTGAAAAGGAATCCTGTATTTGAAAGGTGGCAGATTCCTATTTCCTCCAGTCTCTGAAGAATTACTGCATCCAGAGTGGTTCCTGCTGCCTCCTGTGTTTTTAGGAGATCCTGAAATCTGAAGAAAGCTTCTGCTGCTAGACTGCAGTTTTAAAAACCCAAGCAGATCGGTTGCTGCACCCCTGCTGAAAGACCTGTGTGACGCCTGCTGCCGATAAATTGCCATGAAGGCCTACCCATCACAGACTTCAGAGATTTCTGAACTCAGAGCTCCAAAATATATTTTAACAATCTATCACTGGGCTAGTTCAAAATTTCTTGGCCTATCAGGATTGTTTTTCATGAGAAAGTTTAAATGTATCTTAACTTTCTAATTTTACTGGGACATGCACCTGCTTTAGTTCCACATTGGGTATGCCTGAAAAGACCCCACATTGTTAGTGGTACATTGAGGTAAGCAAGCACTGTTTAATTTTATTAAATTCATTTTGCACCCGAATGAGTTGAGGAGCCATATTTTCAATCGAGCCCTGATATATTTTTGGAATCTGTAATTCATCCCGTTTTTTAAATGCAATCTTTACTTCACAGGGATTTCAGGATTGGCTTATTGTAAAATAATTTGGACCATACTTGTCATATAATCATTTGTAATTTAAATGTGGCATTAAATAGAGTATTTATCCCACAAGCTATGCAGTTCACCTCCGTTGGAGAATACATTTCTTGTTCAGTGTTTAAATAGTGAACATCTATATGTTAAAGGGATTCTCTTCCACCTAGAATGAGAGAATTTTAAACCACAGAATGAGGCCATCATACCCAAATAACTGAGTGAAAAGTTAGCCATTCGGTCACGCAATATAATCTGATAGAAATATCACCAAGTAGTAATCATGTGAAAAAGTGTATATTTATTGTGAGCTGGATGCACTTAAAAGCATATATGTATTTCGTCTTCTTCTTTGGCCTCCTTGTCTCGAGAGACAATGGGTAAGCGCCTGGAGGGGGTCAGTGGTTTGTGAAACAGCGCCTGGAGTAGCTATAAAGGCCAATTCTAGAGTGACAGATTCTTCTACAGATGCTGCAGAAAAATTTGTTTGTCGGGGCTGTTGCACAGTTGGCTCTCCCCTTGCGCCTCTGTCTTTTTTCCTGCCAACTGCTAAGTCTCTTCGACTCGCCACACTTTAGCCCCGTCTTTATGGCTGCCCGCCAGCTCTGGCGATCGCTGGCAACTGACTCCCACGACTTGTGATCAATGTCACAGGACTTCATGTCGCGTTTGCAGACGTCTTTAAAGTGGAGACATGGACGGCCAGTGGGTCTGATACCAGTGGCGAGCTCGCTGTACAATGTGTCTTTGGGGATCCTGCCATCTTCCATGCGGCTCACATGGCCAAGCCATCTCCAGCGCCGCTGACTCAGTAGTGCGTATAAGCTGGGGATGTTGGCCGCCTCGAGGACTTCTGTGTTGGAGATACGGTCCTTCCACCTTTTGCCAAGTATTCTCCGGAGACAGCGAAGATGGAATGAATTGAGACGTCGCTCTTGGCTGACATACGTTGTCCAGGCCTCGCTGCCATAGAGCAAGGTACCGAGGACATAGGCTTGATACACTCGGACTTTTGTGTTCCGTGTCAGTGCGCCATTTTCCCACACTCTCTTGGCCAGTTTGGACATAGCAGTGGAAGCCTTTCCCATGCGCTTGTTGATTTCTGCATCGAGATACAGGTTACTGGTGATAGTTGAGCCCAGGTAGGTGAACTCTTGAACCACTTCCAGAGCGTGGTCGCCGATATTGATGGATGGAGCATTTCTGACGTCCTGTCCCATGATGTTCGTTTTCTTGAGGCTGATGGTTAGGCCAAATTCGTTGCAGGCAGCCGCAAACCTGTCGCTGAGACTCTGCAGACACTCTTCAGTGTGAGATGTTAAAGCAGCATCGTCAGCAAAGAGGAGTTCCCTGATGAGGACGTTCCGTACTTTGGTCTTCGCTCTTAGACGGGCAAGGTTGAACAACCTGCCACATGATCTTGTGTGGAGGAAAATTTCTTCTTCTGAAGACTTGAACGCATGTGAGAGCAGCAGGGAGAAGAAAATCTCAAACAGTGTGGGTGCGAGAACACAGCCCTGTTTCACGCCACTCAGGATAGGAAAGGGGTCTGATGAGGTGCCGCTATGCTGAATTGTGCCTTTCATATTGTCATGGAATGAGATGATGACATTTAGTAGCTTTGGTGGACATCCGATCTTTTCTAGTAGTCTGAAGCGACCACGTCTGCTGACGAGGTCAAAGGCTTTGGTGAGATCAATGAAAGCAATGTAGAGGGGCATCTGTTGTTCGCGGCATTTCTCCTGTATCTGACGAAGGGAGAACAGCATGTCAACGGTCGATCTCTCTGCACGAAAGCCACACTGTGCCTCAGGGTAGATGCGCTCGGCCAGCTTCTGGAGCCTGTTTAAAGCGACTCGAGCAAAGACTTTCCCCACTATGCTGAGCAGGGAGATTCCACGGTAGTTGTTGCAGTCACCGCGGTCACCTTTGTTTTTATAGAGGGTGATGATATTGGCATCGCGCATGTCCTGCGTTACTGCTCCCTCGTCCCAACACAGGCAAAGCAGTTCATGTAGTGCTGAGAGTATAGCAGGCTTGGTACTCTTGATTATTTCAGGGGTAATGCTGTCCTTCCCAGGGGCCTTTCCGCTGGCTAGAGACATAATGGCATAGCTGAGTTCCGATTTTGTTGGCTGTTCGTCCAGCTCATCCATGACTGGTAGAGGCTGGGCTGCATTGAGGGCAGTCTCAGTGACAACATTCTCCCTGGAGTACAGTTCTAGGTAGTGCTCAACCCAGCAGTCCATTTGCTTGCGCTGGTCAGTGATTGTGTCCCCTGATTTAGATTTGTGGGGGGCGATCTTCTTGATGGTTGGCCCAAAAGCTCTCTTAATGCCATCATACACTCCTCTGATGTTTCCAGTGTCTGAGGCCAGCTGAATATGACTGCATAGGTGTTGCCAGTAGTCATTTGCGCAGCGCCTGGCTTTTCTTTGTGCAGTGCTTCTGGCTGCTTTAAGTGCTACGGATGTTAACTCGCTGGGGGCTTTCTTGTAGTTCAACAGTGCAGCGCGCTTAGCGGCTATGACAGGTTCCAGCTCTTCAAAATCAGATTGAAACCAGTCTGCATTCCTCTTCGCACGTTTGCCATAGGTGGTCAAAGCTGACTCATAGATGGCGTCTCTGATGTGGGCCCACTTCTTCTCAGCATCCCCTGTGGGAGTGTTTTGAAGGGCTTTTACAAGTGAATTTAGTAATTTTTGTAACATCTGTGGATGAGAAATTCTGCTCGTGTTGATGCGCGGGTGGCCCTTCTGCTTGGAGTGATGCAGCTTCTTTGGTTTGAGTCGAACCTTGCTGCACACCAGCGAGTGGTCGGTGTCGCAGTCCACACTGTGGAAGCTGCTTGTGATTTGAACACTGTTTAAGGAGGCTCGCCTTGTGACGGTGAGGTCCAGCTGGTGCCAACGACGCGATCTTGGGTGCCTCCATGAAACCTGGTGACAGGGTTTAGTGTGAAAGAATGAGTTGGTGATGCAGAGGTTGTGATAGGTACACAACTCAAGCAGTCTCTGTCCATTCTCATTCATCCTTCCAGCGCCATAGTGCCCTAGGCAGGAGGGCCATGAGTCATGGTCAGCCCCAACCCTGGCATTAAAGTCCCCCAGCAGGAACAGGTGTTCGGTGTTGGGGATGCTACTAATGATATTATGGAGTTCCTTGTAGAACTGGTCTTTAGCTTCAGGTGGGGAGCAGAGTGTTGGAGCATAGATGCTGAGTAGGTGTACTGGACCAGAGGTGGTGAGCAGTCGGATGGACAGTATGCGTTCTGAGCCATTTGAGGGTGGCTCTATCATGCTGAGCAAGAAGTTTCTGATGGCCAAGCCCAATCCATGCTGTCTTGGTTCTTCAGGATCCCTACCCTGCCAGAATAAGGTGTAGTCTTGCTCTGTTAGAGATCCATTTGCAGGGAGGCGTGTCTCCTGAAGTGCTGCAATGTCTACATTGAGTCTACTGAGCTCGTTGTTAATGATGGCGGTCTTCCGAGAATCGTTGATTTGTGTAAGGTCTTCCGACAGGCCAGGACACACAGTTCTGACGTTCCAGCTTGCAAAGCGAAGGGCTGGTACCTTCTTTCCTTTCTTCGTGCTGTTTGGTGCGGTGTTGCAGTCCACTTTTCGGGCAATGACCCTGAGCTCCAAGCACCCATTGAAGCAGGTGGACTGTGGCGGGACAGAACCTTATTGACCGGGGGCTGCCCGGTTTGAGGCGGGCGGCAGCTGTCTAGTGAGGTGCGATGACCTCTCCCACCGACAACGGAAACCTGTGGCGCCCAATCTTTACGCCAATTGAGCTGGACATATAACCTGTAACTGCTGCCTTCCGTGTTGTTTCGGTCGCTGTGAGGCGACTATGGAGTGACCTCTCCATGGCGCATGCCTGGGCGAATGTATGGAGGTTGAGAGTTGCCCAAGCGTCAAAACCCCCCTCTCGGCCTTTCTGGTGGGATCCAAAGGAGTGCAGAGCACGACGTTTGGCACCGGTATGGCTGCAGGAACTGCCGGAAACATGCCAAAGGTGACACATGACTGCCTACCGGGTTCCGCTCCAGATTTTCTGTTAGGGTTTACTTCCTTAGCCTTGGTCTCTCCTGAGACGCCCACAAGGCAGTGGGGCTGTTAGGGCCCCTACACGGGTCGGAGGAGGGGGTGCGAGGAGGAGGGGTGGAGGGAAGGGGGTGCGAGGGGGAGCTGGGAAGGGGGCTGTAAGGGGGTAGGGGGGTGTGCAGGGGGAAGATAGTGGAAGGGGGGAGCTGGGAAGCGGTTGCGAGGGGGTGGGGGAGGGGGGTGCGGGGGGGGTAGGTTAGCTGGGAGAGTGGAGCTGGGAAGGGGAAGGTGGGGGAAAGGGGGTTCAGGTAATAAACATTTCATCAGTTCCCACCATCGACGGCGGGAAAGCTCATCCGTGTCCTCCGGGAGGTGAGCGACAGCCTCGGGCGCCGGCACCAGCAGGAATTTGCCGAGTTCGTCGATGGTGGGGACTGATGAAATGGTTTATCTGTATTGGCAGTCTGGATTTCAGTCAATGCAGAGAGAAACCGCTCAAACTATCAACATTTTTCGCTTTTCTTCTCAACAAAACCAAGCAAGTTTTCAAATAGCATAATGTAATGGTCATTAAGGGAGATCAATGGAAAAGAAAGGGGCTATCAGTTTAACAACAATAGCTATCTGTGTGCTTAATTTAGTTGAACTTGCAATAACCCAAAAAGGTGGTTTATCTGTTTTCATTCTCCGCTCCTTATATATTCTAGGCATTGCTTCATGCTGTGATAACAAATTAATGTACTTAACTGAACTGATATATTTCAAATTAGATTCCTGTTTTTGTTTTCTTTATCCTTATTTTCTCTCCCAATTGCCTCAAGTATCACCTTCAGTTTTGCTGACAGTGCAGGCACTTAATCTTTCACTGAAATACTCAAATTCCAGATGATCAAAAGAAAGAACGTGACTTTCCTATCCACCTACTCCAACACACAGTTAAGCAAAGCAAAACAAATGAACTTATTGCTATATGTGGTTCTAATGTCCAAATATTTGAAATGTCTTTCAGCCACTACCCTGAATGGATAATAACAAGTGATGTAATCCACACTGCCAAATCACAGTTGGCATTTTTTAATTGTTCACTTTATTTTCTGATGCTTATTTATTTTTGTAGATGAACATAAGCGTAATGAAATTTAATAGTAAAATTTTGACTGAGATTTGTAAAACTATTTACATCTTCTTCTCTTCTTTGGCCTCCTTGTCTCGAGAGACAATGGGTAAGCGCTTGGAGGTGGTCAATGGTCTGTGGAGCAGCACCTGGAGTGGCTATAAAGGCCAGTATTAGAGTGACAGACCTTTCCACAGGTGCTGCAGAAGAAATTGTTTGTCGGGGCTGTTACACAGTTGGCTCTCCCCTTGCGCTTCTGTCTTTTTTCCTGCCACTGCGAAGTCTCTTCGACTCGCCACACTTTAGCCCCACCTTTATGGCTGCCCGCCAGCTCTGGCGATCGCTGGCAACTGACTCCCACAACTTGTGATCAATGTTACAGGACATCATGTCGCGTTTGCAGACATCTTTAAAGCGGAGACATGGACAGCCGGTGGGTCTGATAACAGTGGCAAGCCCGCTGTACAATGTGTCTTTGGGGATCCTGCCATCTTCCATGCGGCTCACATGGCCAAACCATCTCAAGCGCCGCTGACTCAATAGTGTGTATAAGCTGGGGATGTTGGCCGCCTCGAGGACTTCTGTGTTGGAGATACGGCCCTGCCACCTGATGCCAAGTATTCTCCGGAGATAGCGAAGATGGAATGAATTGAGACGTCGCTCTTGGCTGACATACATTGTCCAGGCCTCGCTGCCATAGAGCAAGGTACTGAGGACACAGGCTTGATACACTCGGACTTTTGTGTTCCGTGTCAGTGCGCCATTTTCCCACACTCTCTTGGCCAGTCTGGACATAGCAGTGGAAGCCTTTCCCATGCGCTTGTTGATTTCTGCATCGAGATACAGGTTACTGGTGATAGTTGAGCCTAGGTAGGTGAACTCTTGAACCACTTCCAGAGTGTGGTCGCCGATATTGATGGATGGAGCATTTCTGATGTCCTGTCCCATGATGTTCGTTTTCTTGAGGCTGATGGTTAGGCCAAATTCATTGCAGGCAGCCGCAATCCTGTCGATGAGACTCTGCAGACACTCTTCAGTGTGAGATGTTAAAGCAGCATCGTCAGCAAAGAGGAGTTCCCTGATGAGGACTTTCCGTACTTTGGTCTTCGCTCTTAGACGGGCAAGGTTGAACAACCTGCCCCCTGATCTTGTGTGGAGGAAAATTTCTTCTTCTGAAGACTTGAACGTAGAGGGGCATCTGTTGTTCGCGACTATTTACATCATTGTCCAATGAACATACTTGTGTCACAAGTTGGGATTGCAGGGCAGGACACTGGCTTTTAAGACACCAAAGGTAATCACCAATGTAAGGCATGTAGCATTTAGGGGATGTCTATAATGGGATAGGCCTGCCTTTCTTTCAGGTGCCTGGGACTTATTCACCTGGGTCTGAGTGCTGAAAATACCTGCTCTTGGTGACAACTTCTTTGGCGTGTGAGAGAAATGTATAATGGGAACATTCACCCGACTCCTGTACAAATACAGTAACCTGAATTGCATCAGGACAACTCTTGTCATGCAGCAAACATAAAACGGGCCGAGAATTCAACTCCTGTAGAGAAATTTTGAGGGAGCGATATTATGGAAGTTGTAGTTTTAATCCTGTAATCTGTAAAACTACAGTATATTATGAGCAAGGCAGAATAATAACTGTGAGGCTGTGCCCGACGGAGGGCTGCCCCAACTGCCCTCAACACCCCCCCCCGCCTCGCCGGGGCCCGACTGATCGACCCGGCGAGGCCCCAGAAACATACCCGTTCTCCCTTGCTCCCCAACATCTTCATTCTGCAGCTGGGTGTAGTCCCAGCAGTGGCCACAGCTCCTGGTGGCACAGTTGGGACACTGAGCTGCCGGCAGCTCCATTAGGCAGGACTTCCTGCCTCGTTGAGGTGGAAGTTCCGCCTAAGATCGATTAAGGGCCTGGGGACCGTAAAGTCCGGTCTGGATCCCCAGGCCCGGCAGAGGCAGGATCGCCACCGACTTTTCGGTGAGTGGACGTCTCCCCTCCGCCCACCATAAAATTCTGGCCAATGTTTCTGTTGGGGATCTTTATTAAGTACTGTGATGTGACCTTGGAGGTTGCAGCCACAGGCAGGCAGTCAGTCAGGCCTAGACCATGGGATATTTTCCAGTTATTCAGGTGCTGACCACTGGAGACTAAACATTGTAGGGAATGCAGTGCTACACCAACAGCTTTAGCAAGGACTAAAAATCCACCATATGAAGTATGGCGAAGAGAAATGGCAGCCCATGTTACACATTTCCTTACTTTCTCGTCCTATTGATATCAAAGGATAAAATATAACCTCCAAACTGTTATTTGTATTTCAGCTTCATTCCATTTTTCAGCTTCAGTTCATTATTCCAAGATGCTTTGATGGTTTCTTTACAGAAGCATTCCAAACTTATCAGTAATTCAAGAGTTAATTATAGCTATTTGGAAAACAGAGATCTCTGATATTGGAACCTTTTAATATACAGTGATAGGTCCAAGTGCATCCTTTTAATAAAGCTAGTTATAGCTTCAGCTACCTCAGAAAATTTAGCAATATATTCTACAGTTTGGTGAACCAAATCAACTTGAAGCTGTATAACAATTCCTTGAATGAAGCATTCCTCAGAAGAACATTGTAAAGTGTTTTTCTAGTAATATAAATACTGGATAAGGAACTAACTGTATAACGCATAAATGAAGTGTGGACACAAATGCATTTTGAATGAGTTAATTTAATCTCATAATGAGACTGTGAGCAACCTCTATCTCTAAACATTCAATTTACTATCATTCCTATCGGCAGATTAAGGTTGACGAACAAGAATCTATATTGTTTTAGGATTTTTAAAGAAGTGTTTATAGTCATTTAACTATCAGAATAGGAACAATTTCAGTGGACTTGGGGCCTAGACAGCAGAAGGCACGCCACCCAGTAGTGGGGTGAAGGACATTGGGGATGTGCAAGAGACCATAATTGGAGGAATGCAGAATTCTTGGAGGTTTGTTGGGCTAGAGGAAGTTACAGAGTTAGGGGTGAGGCCATAGCCGGATTTGAACATGAGGATGTAAATTTTAAATTTGAGATATTGGTGGACCCAGAGCCAATGAAGATCAGCAAGCACAAGGGTGCTGCGTGAATGGGCCTTGGTCTGAGTTATGATATAGTTACAAGTCTTTTGGATGAGCACAAGTTTATGGAGAGTGCAAGATGGCAGGCTGGCCAGGAAACCATTGGAATAGTCAAATCTGGAGATAACAAAAAAAAACTATGTTTTAGCAGCAGTTGAGCTGAGACAGGGAAGGAGACATTGATATTATGGAGGTGGAAGTAGGCTGTTTTGATGAGGATGTGGGCTTGGGCGTTCAGCTCAGGCATACATATGACCCAGAGGTTGCAAACAGTCTAGTTCAGCTTGAAAGAGTGGCCAGAGAGGGGGATGGAATCAGTTGTTAAGGAACAGAGTTTGTGGTGTGGACCGAAGATCAATATTTTATTTGGAGGAGATTTCTGCTTAGCCAGTACCAGATGCTGGGCAAGGAGTGTGACAACACAAAGGCAGTGGAGGGATCAAGAAAAGTAGTAGTGAGGTAGAACCAGGTGTTGTCAATATACTTGTGGAATCTGATGTGTTTTCACATTGTCACCAAGGAGCAGCATGTAGATGAGATATATTAGGAGGCTGGGGATAGATCCTTGAGGGACTCCAGAGGCAACAGTTAGAGAGGTTCAAACATGGAGGTTGCAGGAAAGATAGATACAGATTTGGGAGGCAACAACACATTCAAGGATTTGGAGGAAAGGGAGGTTGGAGATTGGGTGGTAATTTACAGGGGCTGAGGGTTGGGGTTTTTAATAGAAAGACCAAGAGACCTAAAATTGTTTTCTCTTTTGCTTAATTCATGTTACCACTTTATTGGTACCGTCCTTAAATTTTTGATGCTATAGGTGGAAAGTTCCCTATTTACTAACTGCGATATTCAAAATGCATTACTCTTGGTCCCTCTAGGTGGAATTAGCCTTCTATCTCTAATCTCTTAATTTTATCATCCTGTGGGAAATTCTTGTAGAAATTTCACACCATAAATTGCTCCTTCCATTTTTATGTTTCCAATCTCCTAAGGTGTTGATCACTGTTATTACCATTTATTGTAAGATATTCTTTTGTTTGTCTTTGTTTCTTTTACCAAATTTGAATCCTGTAATGATGGTCGAATTTCTATTCAGAAGGAACTTGTAGAATACAGTAGGCAGATCCCTCCCTTCCAATTGCTCACCCAAAATGAGTGTAATTTTCATTCTAACTTGGCATATTTGAGATCAGTCTGGCCAAAAGACTGTTGGGTTTAGTGTCGGAGTATCATTTCCTCCATTTTAGTAAAGCCCTACTGCAGTCTGAGTCTTGGCATCTTTGCTGATGTAGATTACATTTGTTTTGGACATATCGCACTAAGCAATAATTTTTCCACAATAATTGCAATCTTTTAACCTAACCTTTATATTGCTACCAGCATTGTAAGATTCTAATAGTGTCATGCATACTTCTTGAATCATTTATTTCATAAGCTGTTGCCAAGTTCTTTTAGGCTGAAATAGCTCTGTTGATACAATCACAGGAAAAAGAAAATATGACTGGCATTCCTTTTAAGTGCAAACATTTTGAATTAATCCTGGTAACAAGTAGCTTTTATGAAGTTAATCATACACCATGTTAAACTATGCTGGTTAATCAAAGCATTAAATTGCAGTATAAATGATGCAGAATTTCTGCAGAGTTATGAAATCAGTGGCACAGAATCTTTTGTTTGCCTTGAGGTATATTCACAGTGGAAATTTATCATCTGCAAATGAGATGGAGGTCCAATATAAAGAATTTGAAAAGGCTTTTTAATTCACCAAGTTGATTGCTTTCAGTAGACTTTGCACCATTGCAAAGAATGACAGACAGATGCTCCACATCTCAAAATGAAGATTATTGTTTGCCTATAGTGGAAGAGGAACACTGGTATGTGGATGTGGGAGAAGGGTGCACATCTCCACTGAAAGAAATTGGAAACAAGTTTGTAAGAGTTATGCTGTGAGTCAGTGAAGTAACTGTTTCTTGATGAGTCCCGTGAAGATAAATATATGGTATTTTTCTTCACTAAAATATGCAACTGGCTACTACAAAGAAACCCCTGGAGAGTTCTTGCATTCAGCATGTTTACAAATGTCCTTTTTGCCAGGGTTGCAAAATTCATCCACTTTAAGTGATCTCAGATGAGTGAGAAGATGATCAACTTTTATTGAGTCACTAAATTTTCCAAAGTGCTCAGATTGCGGACATGTGGTTCCCTCAATGGGCTGGATTTTATGCAGGAGTCAGGGCTCGGGGCACCGAGCCGAAAAGACAGAGGGATCCCCACCTTTGCATTTTTTCTGACCCCTCAGAGGATCCTCCGGTCTTTTAGGATCAAAGTTTAGAGGTGGGATCCCTGTTCCTTTAAACATTTAATAGGGAAGGAGATCCCGCCCCCAAGAGCTGCGGGCTAATAACAGGGCCAGCAGCTCAACAATATCAGCAGTGCCACTGGGAGCAGTGGCCACTGCCGGTACTGCAGAGGCAACGGGCTCAGGCCCAGTGTTGCAACCCCGAACCTCTGAGGCGGGGTCACTGGGGCCGGTCTGGAAGGCCTGACGGGGGTGGGGGGGAGGGAGTATGGGCATTTGGTCCAGGGGGAGGGGGGTTCTGGTGGTACAGTAGTTCCTTGGGGGTGGTCCTTTGTGGGTCACGAATTGCCTACAAAGGAGGGACCCCCTGCCCCCCCGAAGCCTGCTGGGAGGGCGCCTCATTTTCCAAGGTGTCCTGCCCGTTGTTAAGATCCCAGCGGTGGTGGGAAGTAAAGCCTGGCTTCCCAACTAGACCCGACTACATGTGTCAGGGTCGGGTCGAAATTCCGAGTCCATCATTTGGGGTCAGGTCGGGCTGGACGTTGCTTCCGGGAAGTTTCGGGATCAGGCTTACCCATGATTCCCCACAACTCCTGCTGCAGGAATAGCCTGCTGCTGGAACAGATGAAGGAGATTCGTGTCGGGTTGGGTTGGGTGCGAAAAAAAATTGAAGGGCTCTGGTTGGGTTTGGGTTGGCTGTGGTCGGGTTGGGTCCAGGTCGGGTTTTAATTTTATACCCGAGCCAGGCTTTAGCAGGAAGAGGCCCATAATTGGCCATCAATAAGCCATTTAAGGGCCTCAGTTGGCCTCTGCGCGGGAAGGCCGATGTTGGCTTATCCCGAACCTCGGGAAGATCAGGTCCAGAAATCCCGGCGTTGGGTTCCGTGGTGGCCACTGCTGCTCCTATTCTCTGCTCCTCCCCCCCCTCACCCAGCTATGGAGCCTAATGTCTGGCTAAGAACATGATCCTGAAGCACTGCTTCTTCCATGTTAAAGTGTGTAATGCTAAGAACTAATGGGACGCATGCATACTGTGGTAGTCTTGCATCCCAGCTCTATTGCAACAGCAAGGCTATGTTCGAGGATGCCTTCTGAATGATAAAGGCTGTCCGTGCCTCCCTGGTTTATTGTTTTTGTACTTAGGACCGTGATGGCTGCAGGGGAGCAATGCAACAAGGATTGTATTAGAACAAGAATTTGGATTGAACAAGCCTTTGAAGGGATTTTTCAGGTGCCTAGGTAGATGGGGGTGCCCTGCAGTATGTTCTAAGAACAGTCTCCTTAATTGTGGTCACCTGTTATGTCCTACACAGTTTTACCCTCGAGAAAGGTCAGGTGTTCAGTAGAATCACTGTGGTACAACTAGAATAACTGGTGATAGCTGCAAAAGTAATTATCAGTAGGTTAATGTAGAAGTCAACAGAGATGCTTTGAGGTTATCAATCTATTGACTGGTCCCAACAGCATATTACACTGAAAGGGTGCACAGAAATTTATGTTGATGAGGATTTTTAGTAATGTTTGGCTATTCTTTACCATGAGAATTTATTTGAAAGTTTTAGATTGGTTTAATTCTGTATTCCATTGTAATCTATATCAGCTAATAGCTGTTACTTAGCAACAAGCTACTTTTTCATGAGAACATAACTGATTAAAGGCAGGCACATGAGCTGGTTTTCATTAATTCTCCCCACTCTCAATTAGTTTTTGTTTCTCTTGCACTGCTCTCTCTAGTATTACTATGTAGTTCGGAGTGCATTCTCAGGGCCCTAACAATGCTGTGACTCTATGCTTGGATTTAATTATGCTATGCTATTTCCTCCTCCATTCCCATGAGACATACTGCACCCTTAATTAGCACCTCACCCTGACATTGAAAACTTAAGAACAGGAGATTGAGAGGAAGAGTTGCAACTCTGAACACAGATATTCGCATCTCTAAATAATGGAGATCGGCATACCAATGCATCAACTCTGTCACTGGGGTGCCGCTAAAATGTTGCCAGATATTATTTACAGAATCGTGTTGAAGATATCAAAACACAAAGTAATGTTTCAGTCCATTGTATTTGTCAGTAAATATACTTTACATTGTTGTTGCTTCTACTTTCCTCTCCCATTAACATTGATCTGCTATGTGTTATTAGTGTGGCAAAAATTAAGTATTTCTGTTCTTATGAGAAATCCTCTCCCTTTGCCACTGTAAAAAGTTATTTTAACTGTTCAAATTTTGCTCCTTTTCAGCTGTACTGCCAGGTAAAACTGGGCAGCTAATGCACGGTGCAGGTTTTGCCTAGTTGTCTCCCAACATAGCAATCGAGATCTTTATATATGTTTTGCACATTAAAAGGTCCTACTGCCTGAAACAGACGAGCACTTGGTAGGCCCCTTTCAAGAAGCCATGGCCGGATTGGGAGTCAGAATGGGGTGGTAGTTTTGTCTCGAGTTTTTGAGGGCTCTACTGCCCCATTTCTGCCTGGTGGAGTCAGTGAAAATCTCCCCTCTTGACAGTTTGCTGCTCAGAATGTTCTGATGACGGATCTACAACTGAAATATTAACTCATCTGTTCTCTCCACAGATAATGACTGATCTTCTGAGTGTTTTCAGCATTTGCTACTTTTGTTTCACAAATCCAGCATTTGCAGCTTTTTGTTTTTTGATTAGATATTTTATTCTATTAAGTATGATCAGCTAGACACCAGTGTAGACAGACGGTTGGAGAGATGTCTATTGAACTTTAATGACAAATGTCTTTGTGTGATCTAACATTTTGTGAATGATTGTTGATCTAATATAGTTATAAAAGATACACTTGTCTAATGTTTCAATGAGTCTTGGAAGGATGTTGAATGATATATCAGAGACTGATCTTAACTTCAGAAAGCAGTCTGTAGTTCAGCTGAATTAGTGATTCTGTAGTAGCATTTTGCCTTTAAGAAGTGAGTAACCATAGTTTGAAGATTAATCTTGAGAAGCAAAATACTTGAAGGGCAAACATTTGCAGGGCGATGGTGAAATGATAGCGGAATGGGACTAATTGGAATAGCTCTTTTAAAGAGCCGGCACAGGCATTATGGGCAAAACTACCTCCTTCAGTGCTGTTTCATTCAGTGATTCTAGCCTAATCTAGTATATGCTTATCTGAATTAGAAGTGTAAAATTGATTGAGAAAAGTGAAAAACCTCATCCTGCCAACAGTTATTGAATAATTTCCAGGTCTGTCTGTTGCTCAAGCTTGTTTGAGTTAATTTTCCAATTCTCAGCCAGACCCGCCTATTTCAACTTGTTTGAGGAATGAGAAGAGGTTAATATTATTTAAGCATATTCCCCATGTTGTAGTACTGAGCAGTACAGACCAAGAAAGTGTCGGTTTGTATCCTTGGCTTGAGCTGATTTAACTGGCTTCAGTCAGGATGGTAGTAGATGGACTATAGTTTGCCTGAGCAACTTTCGAAAAAGAAGGGGGAAAAACTCAGCGGATCCTACTGTTGATCTGTATGGACAGATGTTGGGTGAGGGCAGGATCAGTAATGGAGTACTGCAATCGGCTGATCCAATTTGATTTTTAAAAATAGTTGTATAGAATAAGTACCAATTAAATTGTCAGAGCCTAACAAAACAGATGATTAGCACAGGCTGAATTCGCTTTAGCAAAAGCGAATTTATGTTGCCGTGCAGGACAGCAAAATGTATCATTTAAATATGATTGGTTTATAAACCAATCATCCCAGGTCTCATCATAAAATGATAGTCTGCCTATAAATGCTCACAAATATAATAGTAGGCAGATGCTCAAAGTATTCATTTGTGAAAGAAGACTTTTGACATTTAATGGTTAGGCAATTTACTGGAAATATAATATGTTCTGTGTTTGTATGTAAAAATCTAGAGTAAAACAACATGATTCCTCAATTGGTAAAACATGCAACTTAATATTGAAAAATATGTTGAAAACAGTGGCTAAAAACATTTTAAGATAGTAAGGAACATTTTGAGGCCTGCCTAGCATAAACAGGATGATAGCACCCAGAAAACAATGAGGAATAACTCACTGTCCCATTCCCACCAATGGTATGATAGACCCTGTTTTCTGCAGGAACAACCGTAGGTAGCTGCAATGCCCAGCTGAATCAGGCTCTTTTATTCAAATTGAAGACCTATGATTCAGATTGCCATTTTAGGACAGAACTGGGCAAAGCATGCTCACACTCCACCCAGGATAAGTGGGTGTACAGCCAAAGAGGAGTCCAGCAAATGTTGTCATTAACTTTGAGGCTGGGAGGAACAAACTCAAATAAAACAACCTGTGCTGCTTCTACAACGGACACCCCCTCCAGGACCTACCACCTCTCCATCTCGGAATCATAATATTGGGAGGCCATGAGCTGACGGGCTTCCACAGAGTACTTGTTTTTGTCCCACATTCCATTGGCCTTATGCTGACGAGGCCTGGTCCTTAAAATAGTCAGACCTTCTGTCAGGACTGTTGGGTGATCAGTTTGCTTGGGTGGGGGAGTGGGTGGTAATTTTCCGTATGATGTGTAATTTGAGCAACACGGAAATAAAATAATTAATTTCAAATTCACTGCTTTTTAGTACCAAAATAAAGTGTAACTTTTGCTGGAGCTACTCACTTTGATGGCTATTAATTTTAGCAACATAAATTGAAGGCTTATACAACTTTAAATTTGATTTTGTCTGATACTGTTGTGTTCCCTAATTTGATAAAAAACTACTTACTAAATACATCCAGAAGTGAATACTCTCCATTTAAAAAAAAGTTGTATAATTTTTATTCTCCCCATCATTTGCACAGTGACATTTCCAGCATTGCCATTGGAAAACAGTCATAAGTAGGAGCCCTGACTGATTTCTCCCTCTCTATATATAGCCTTTACTATTACTCTGGTTGAAATGGCCAAACCTAGCATGGATTAAGGATTGAACCTGATCCTCCAGGTCTGTACAACACTAGTAAGCTCATCGAACCAATAGGAGTGCCCAGTTGTGTAACTTTATATGCCATTGGATGAATATGAAATCCACCTTCATGTATATTTTAGTGCCTTTGATTAATATTTTGCAACACTTTGTTTGCCAACCCCATTTCTCTGACACTCACTGTCTACCCATCTCTCATTCTTTTTATGGCTTGGCACTCTCCTGTGTACTTCTGTCTCTTGAGGTTTGCCCTTTTATCATTTATGGCCATCTCATCTTCTTGTCTTCTGTTTAGCTTTTTAGGAATGACTCCTTTTCTGTTGCATTTCATTTATTTCACAGAGTTCTCCAAAGAAAAGCGATGATGTCAATAATCCTAGGTTGAGTTTAATCGATATTGACTTGTAAAGTGACTGCAACACAAGTAGCATCAGCACAGCAAAAGTGGATACCTTACGCCATTTTAAAAGTCAGGCTATATTTAAAAATGGCACACTTTTTATGTCCATATTTTCCATTTTAAATCCCTATGTCAATATTTATAGTGAGTTTAGCCAATGTGAATTTATGATTCAGCAATCTGACTACCTGGTGTTCACAAATCATTCAAAATGCTTTCTGATTTTTTTTCATTTTCCATTTTTCCTCAGTTTAGTAGCTGAAACTCCTCATGTCCAAGATAAGGGTTTAAACAAAATCAAAAGTTTACATTTCACAATCACTTCCACTCTCAAGGAAATGGTAGCATAGTGGTTATGTTACTGGACTAGTAATTCAGATGCCTGGACTAATGACCTGGAGACGTGAGTTCAAATTCTGCCACTGCAGCTAGTGAATTTAAATTTTGTTAATAAATTAATCTGGAATAAAAAGTTAGTATTAGCAATGGTGACCATGTAACTGCTGGATAGTCATAAAATCCTTTCTGGTTCACTAATTTCTTTTTAAAGAAGAAAATCTGCCGTCTTTACCCAGTCTAGCCTATATGTAAGTCCAGACCCAAAACAATGTGATTGACTCTTAACTGTCCTCTGAAATAGCAATCCACTCAGTTAAGAGCAATTAGGGATGCGTAATAAATGCTGACCTTGCCAGTGACACCCATATCCTGTGAATGATTAAAAGCAACAAAAAAAATTATACATTGACTTGTCTTTCATCTCTTTAAATGTTTCATTAAAGTTTCGACTAAGAGGCCTTAGCTTCTCCCAAAAACCGGGTATTAGACATGGTATTTTTTCTCAAAGCTGTTACTCTGTGAACTAAATTTGGATTGTGTAGTCTAAACATGTCCAATGTACCTAATACCCATTTTGCATCAGTACTGTTCAGTCAGCTGTACTAATGGAATACGCTAGCAGTTTCTGCTTAAAGGTTTTTCAAAATTATTTGAATATTGAGTGTTCCTTTTGTAAACAGAGAAGCAGTGTGTATTTTTCTTCAAAGTCAACCTACTGATTACGCACCTGTTGTGGCTTTTTTGTGTTCTGTAAATGTAGAAAGTGCATTAAGCTTGGAGAGAGATAGCATGTTTTCCTCATTGTAATTGTGTTCATTTTTCATAAAAGATCAGATGAATCTTGAAGCACTAGCCTCTAATTATCTCTACTGATTACTGCTAATTTTGCTGACAGTTAGAAATATAAACATTCTACTCGCTAACAGCTGTCAGAGAGAGAGAGGAGTTCAATTTTGAAATCTGTAATTGCTGCCAGTGTTTGTTGCTATTTAATAATTAGAATGTTTACATTTTCTTATGGCTGTGACAAAGACAGAAAGGGGTAATGTTGACTTTGAATAAAATACGCAATATTGGCTTGACCACCCATTAAATACCTCCCCGATTTTCATTTGAAGCACCAAGCCGATAGCGTGCATTTTACACCATTGCCCAAAGTTAAAACTATTCTGTGTGTCTGAGAGAGAGACAAAGATAGTCATATCGCACCAATTGCAATGTTTATAGATAGACCTCAAAAAGTCACAAATCATTGTTGCTAGACATGGAATCCTCCCCACTACCTATGCTGTCAGGCTCATGTCTCCCATTTCAGTAAAAGAAGAATTTCACACTCAGCCACTGTGAATCAATGGCCCTATTGTTAATCATTCTGTGGCATAAGTACATCCATTGTTATAAAACATCAAATTCTCTGACTCACTGTAAACATGCTGTGGGATATGCTACTAGTTGTACAAAACAATGACAGTATCCTCCGGAAAACCTGTTAGAATGTAGTCAGTATAAATTACTTATGGTTGCACAGCCTAAGAGTTTGCAGCTTCTCAATATTTGATGGCTTATTTGCAGCCATTTTAACCTTTTTCACTTCAATATTTGAAGTTAGCTGATTCTTGGCAGAAACAGGGTACCATGAATCTACAATTTACCAGTTACCTGGTCTTTTAGACATATATTCTAATGGCTAAAGAATTTAATCTTTAGTCAAATGCCTCTATAAATTTGTATGGATTTAAAACTGTATGATATCACTGCATTGAAGTACAACTAAGCTACTGAATGCTGACTACAAAAACAAGGTAATATATTGTTCTGTGTAACATAACCAGTATTAGCATTCATTCTGTTCTCATGCAACACTCTTTGCTTATATCATGGCACTTTATTACATAGGATTGTCTCGATTTTTGTTAAAGTAACTATGAAATTCTAAGTATTTGGTGTTTGCATCTATAACAATACAAACTTTTTCAAACTAGCGAAGGATTAGCACCTAAACTCTGTAGATTTAGGTGGAGGTTTGTCTCTTCATGGGGAGAGTATAAACAGGTAAATTGAAACTCCTACCTGTAGGAATTTAACAGCAGCATGATTGAGAGTCTCTTCACTACCAAACGCATCTTCCCCTCCCTTCCCCTGTCGTCGCTACAAAACGCATCTTCCCCTGTCGGCATTCCGAAGGGATCATTCCCTCCGTGATACCCTAGTCCATTCCTCCATTACCCCCACTACCTCATCCCCTTCCCACGGCACCTTCCCTGCAATCGCAGGAGGTGTAATATCTGCCCTTTTACCTCCCCTCTCCTCACTATCCAAGGCCCCAAACACTCCTTTCAGCTGAAGCAGTGATTTACTTGTACTACTTTCAATGTAGTATACTGTATTCGCTGCTCACAATGTGGTCTCCTCTACACTGGGGAGACCAAACCTAGATTGACCGCTTTGCAGAACACCTGCACTCAGTCTGTAAGCATGACCCCAAGCTTCCAGTTTCTGGCCATTTCAACAACCCCCACCTCCCCCTGCTCTCATGCTCACATCTCTGTCCTGGGATTGCTGCAGTGTTCCAGTGAACATCAACGCAAGCTCAAAGAACAGCATCTCATTTACCGATTAGACACGCTACAGCCTGCCGGACTGGATATTGAATTCAATAATTTCAGAGCATGACGGGCCCCCCCTTTTTATGTTTAGTTATTCTTTTTTTCTTTATTTAGTTATTTTAGTTTTTTTTTAAGTTTGGTTAGTTTGTTTCTACTGTGCCTATCCACTGTTTCTGTTTTTACATTTTTTTTTAATGTTTTGCTTGGAGTGCTTTGTGCTTTACAGTCAATTCACACCCTCTCTGTACTAACGCTTTATCTTTCAGCATACCATTAACATACTGTTTGTCTTTGTTCCATGACCTTCTGGTCAGTTATTCTCTGTGACCTTGTCCTATCAACACCTTTACTTTTGTTATCTCTTGCCCCACCCCCGCTTTACTTGCTTAAAACCTTTTACATTTCTAAAATTTGTCAGTTCTGAAGAACGGCCACTGACCTGAAACGTTAACTCTGCTTCTCTTTCCACAGATGCTGCCAGACCTGCTGAGTATTTCCAGCAGTTCTTATTTTTATTTCAGATTTCCAGCATCTGCAGTATTTTGCTTTTATTTATTGATTTAGAGTCTGTCTGGTTTGGTATGAGTTGGCATGATATCTGACTGACTGAAAAAAATGGCAGATATTGTGATGCTCTACAAAGGCGACTGTTCCAGTACTGAGCCAATCTTACGATGTTTCAGTATCATGAAAAAAAGTTAGCTGGGATATCCAGCGTTCACTAGAATGGTTCCAGGAATGACGGATTGCAGTTACATGGGTAGACTGGAGAAGCTGCGATTGTTCTCTTTTAGAGCAGAGGAGGCCAAGAGGAGATTAAAAAGCGGTGTTTGAAATCATGAAGTTAATAAAGAGAAAATGTTTCCAATGGTTGAAGGGTCGCTTTAAGGTGATTGGCAAAAGAAGTAGAGGCAACATGAGGAAAATTTTTTTTTAATGCAGCCAGTCGTTAGGATTTGGAATGCACTGCCTGATAGGATGGTGGTTACAGATTGAATAGAAGCCTTCAAAAGGGAAATGGAGAAATTCCTGAAGGAGAAAAGAATTGTAGGGATATGGGGAAAGAGAGGGGGAATGGGACTAATTGGATTGTTCTTCAAAAGACGGGGCAGAGATTTGAATTGAATGGCCACATTCTGTGCTGTACTATCCTATGATTTAGATTTATGATTCATAGATGTCTTAAATATGTGAAAGCACTCTTGCCCTCGGATTCTCCTTGTTGCCTCAGCAGTGGCCACCTCTCTGTGGCGTTGCTGAGGGTCCAAAAGCGTGGAAGGCCTGCCTGCCATCCTTAATTGGCTACCTCCTCCGCCTGCCGCCTCTTAATTGCCTCCTTCTGAGGGGTAAGTAGATAGGGGGGGGGGGTAGGGGTAAGCCCTACCTCCTGACTAAGTGTGTCGGCTATCTGAAAACCACCCTGACCTCTCGGGACCCCCACTACTTCAGCAAAATTTTGCCCATAATTTCTTTCACATGGTAGCCAGTCTAAATAACAATTATGAATTTGCTAGTTGTTAATGTTAGTTTTAAACTTTTTCATACCCAATGTATTATAGAAACTGGTTGTACCGTCTTGTATGCTAAATTTGAAATGCTTTGAGCTGAGTGTTGCAAGTGTTGTACAAGGAAGTAACTGATGTGAGGAAAAACCAACCAATAAAAAGAGCAATGTTTTTCTTTTATCTTAATGTTGTGATATTGATTTAAGTGCTATAGTATTGTGTTAAGGGGAGTATCTGAAATGGCTGTCCATCGCCAGATACGATATGATGCACAGACCCTTGTAACCTCGAAGCACTTGCTGCAAGCAGCCACAGACAACAATAATATAAAGCACCTTTATTGCTGTGTACAAGTTAGTATCTTCAATAAAATGACCTACCTTTTGGATTCACTGATCTTGTCTGTGTAGTTGGTGTGCACATGTTATAACAGCAAAATCCAACATAGTGGAAGCTGGTGGTTGTTGAAGATACCTAAAGTTTCTGTGAAGACTGGAAAACTGAATCCATTGGCTTGCTACAGAAGCTCTGGAGTGAAGGTTTGCAAGCTCATCAGGTTTGTCTGCAATCCTTGTGGCAGCGTGGAAGTCTGTGTAAGTGACTCTGCGATTATTGTTGGCGCCGAACGCACTACAGGTCCGTAGAGTTGGAACATCGTGTCGAGATTTTACTTAAAGGGAGTGTGGTCTGAATTGAGCTGCGATTACAGTTTGCACCAGAAGCAATCCGTCAAAAGTTGACTCCAAGAGTTGTGCGCTGGGCAGGAGCAACGTTTTCACTGACAGGCCACCGCATTGGGAATTCAGGGGGCAATTGATCTTTCTGAACACAACCAGGCATGATCATCAGTGCGCAGCAACCACCACGCATGTGAGAAAGCTAGAAGATTTTCATAGCCATTTTGCTTCTTCTGAAAGTCTCAAGCAAGCCAAAAAGAAAAAAATAATCAGCTCTGTTACTGACCTTTCTGTCGATCAGGACAGCTAAAAAGTAAAAACAGTTACTTTTTCCCCCTGCCGCCATTACAGAATCATTTCATGCCAAAATCGCTCTTCATGGGTGGGGCTTAAGGATAGCGCGTGGTCCAGGAGGCAGCTGAGCTTTACTTTTTTGCACCAAAATAACCCTTTGTTGGCAGGGCCTAAAGTCAACACGTGGCCTGGGAGATAGCTCTGTTTTTTTTCCTCACTTGGAAATCGCCTTTTGCGGGTGGGACCTCAAGACAGCGCATAATCGCCCTTTATGGACAGGACCTCGAGAGTGTATGAGCCCGGAGCTAGCACCATGCTTACACTGCCTTTCTCCCTCGACAGCTCCGCTAGGCTGTGGCAGCCAGTGGTGTTGCAGGCAGGGATTTTAAAAACAAAAATTGCAGGAAGCTTTTTTTTTACGAAGTGATTTCTGACAATGCAGAGGCCCGCTGACATCATCAGAGTGCGCCAAGCTGCGCACATGCGCAGCTACATCTTGCCAGGACTAAGTGGAGCATGCGCGGGATGATGTCACAGTGCAGTGTCACCGTCATCGCGTATCTGCGTCTGGTCCATCTTGGCGCATGCGTAATACAGCGTCATCGGGTATCCAGCCCCCACCCCCATTCGATTGGAGGAAGAGGCTGAATGGGAGACTTTGAGGCTGGAGCTCCCCCCCCCCCCCCCACCCCTCGTCCCCCTTAGCCACTCGCTCTGGACCTCGCTGCTCCCTTCCACTCCACTCCCCTAGCGGCTGGAGGGGAGAGGGGGAAGCTGGGAGCAAGCGACTGAAGAGCGGGTGCCGAGGAGAAGAGAACAATTGGTCAGGGGAATTAGGGGGAGCAGCGAGGTCTGGAGCGAGCGGCTGGGGGCAGGAAGCAACCAGTGGGGAGGGGGAGAAAGCGAGTTGCCGAGGGGGGGAGAAAGGATGTTGGGGCGGGAGCGAGAGGCTATGTTCGGATGATATCAGTCCTGGTCAGTTATATAATCGAATCACAGTAAAGAATTGGCAGCACATTTTGTACTCTGCCCGATTTCCAATGGAAATGCAATCATAAAATTCCTTTTGCATTTAATAGGATTACTGGAATATTAAATGGATCTGAGGATTACAGTTAGTATCCTATAACTACATAGTAGCATAGTAGCATATTACTCGGCTTCCATCCAACTTAATGTAAGGTTAATTTGCAAGAACGATCTAACCATAAGCATTTCTTGTGATAAATTGAGCAGCGCCATCTTTAATCCTGGCAGCTGCCTGAACGTCGCAGACACTGACTTTCCAGTTGAAGAACCTGCATTTGTGCATGTGCAAGTGCTGTGCCACCTTGTGGTTGCGTTGTCAGCAAACGCAGCCTTTTTTTTTAAACAGCTGCAGTGATTATTTTATCTCGTTCCATAGCAGTAAGTCCGTTTTTTTTGTACTGCCAGTTAAAGGGCCAGACAGTGACCACAGAACTCATCCCTTAAGGACTGTCCACGTTTAAATCTTTATTTCTACAACTGATGCTGCACAACACAAAATGTAACACGGTCATACCAGGTCCGAATGTCCAATGGCACGATGTTGCGTTGGAACTGCGGTCACGTTCAAGTAGTTCAGACCAAGCAGCATGAGCAATCCCATTGCCAACAGGACATGTTCGAAGACACCACCCAAACCAAACATTCCCACTGACAGTCAAGACTGAGACTGTACAATGACCACAAACTGAACTTAACAGTGACCTGGTTGGGGTGTATCATTCGACATCCAATACGCTTTAGAGACTTGTAACTTTATTACTGTATATTTTAAACATTTAATACCTTTTTTCATCACTGTATTGTAAATAGTTCAGATTATTTCATGACACATTTTTAATTTAGAAAAAGGATGTTGTAGTATTGCTTTAAGTGCTGCAGTATTGTTTTAAGGAGCATATCTGAAGCAGCTGTCCATCACCAGACAGGATGTGATGCACAGACCCTTGTGACCTCTAAGCACCTGCTGCAAGCAGCCACAGTAACAACAATGTATAGCACCTTCCCAGTGTTACATAGAAACATAGAAAATAGGAGCAGGAGTAGGCCATTCGGTCCTTCGAGCCTGCTCCGCCATTCATTATGATCATGGCTGATGATCCAACTCAGTAGCCTGTTCCTGCTTTCGCCCCATGCCCTTTTATCCCTTGCGTCCCAAGAGCTATATCTAACTTGAAAACATACAATGTTTTGGCCTCAACTGCTTTCTGTGGTAGCGAATTCCACAGACTCACCACTCTCTGGGTGAAGAGATTTCTCCTCATCTCAGTCCTGAAAGGTTTACCCCGTATCCTTAGACTATGACCCCTGGTTCTGGACTCCCCCACCATCGGGAACATCCTTCCTGCGTCTACCCTGTCAAGTCCTGTTAGAATTTTATAGCTTTCTATGAGATCCCTCCTCACTCTTCTGAACTCCAGCGAATATAATCCTAACCGACTCAATCTCTCCTCATACGTCAGTCCTGCCATCCCAGGAATCAGTCTGGTAAACCTTCGCTGCACTCCCTCTATAACAAGAACATCCTTCCTCAGATAAGGAGACCAAAACTGCACTCAATATTCCAGGTGTGGCCTCACCAAGGCCCTGTATAATTGCAGCAAGACATCCCTGCTCCTGTACTCGAATCCTCTCGCTATGAAGGTCAACGTACCATTTTCCTTTTTTACTGCCTGTTGCACCTGCATGCTTACCTTCAGCGACAGGTGTACAAGAACAAGTTAGTATCTT
Source organism: Heterodontus francisci (assembly GCF_036365525.1). Lineage (NCBI taxonomy): Eukaryota > Metazoa > Chordata > Chondrichthyes > Heterodontiformes > Heterodontidae > Heterodontus > Heterodontus francisci. The sequence continues at coordinate 18,184,404 of NC_090402.1, forward strand.
CAATAAAAGAAACTACCTTTTGGATTCACTGATCTCGTCTGTGTGATTGGTATGTCCTCGTTATAACAGCAAAACGCAACACTTAATTGCTATCTTTAGTTTAAACTTATGTAACATGTATCCTGATCAGTGAACTTGTGGGTATAGCATATGAAGAATTTGTACCTGCGTGTACAACTTTAGAAGATTTGTGTTTTTGTCTGTGCTTATCAGGCGGCTACATAACATTTATGAAAACTATTTAATCTCTCTTTCCCAAGAACTCTCTTGATTTAATAGATACCTTTCATCAGTTAAAATCAATGTTAATCATTCTTTATTCCATTCCTTATCTTTCGCTAGTAAGTACGTTCAATGTACCTTTCATCTTTGGTAATGATAAGCAGTTCTACAACATACCAACTGCAGTTAATCTTTAACTTGAACAAATTATGTGCAAACACAGGACTGCAATGCATAAAATGTGTGTTAGGCTGCATTGTAGTAAATCAGTTCTTAAAAATATAGAGTGATGCTGCTTATATTCCTTACTGTTGATAATTATGATGAAGATGCAATGGTTAAATTCTTGATGCACTTTTTTGTCAGCATTGTCAACACTCTCCACATATTTTAGAAGTAATTCCAGCTATTAAAACATTTATATCCTGATTTGACCTGCAGTCATTCCTCAGTCTGTATTCTGCCATCTGTCCCAAATCAATTCTCTAGAGCCCGTCAGATTGGACATCCTGATTTTGATTGTGTTGTGAGGGGAACTATGTCTTGTTTCAAACTTTAAAATCTCTAAATTATACTTAGTTCATGTGAAACCTTAGCTAGGCTATTTTTCTGGCAATTTAAAACTAAACTCTTGTTAGTTTTTTTTCTGGAATGAATTATTTCCATGGAGGGGTTTGAAAGCAAGGGTGAGAATTGTGAAACTGAGGTATTGCTAAACTGGAAGCCAATGTAAATCAGTGCAGCCAAGGAAGATGGGTGAGTGAGACTTGGACACAGGCAGCAGAATTTTAAATGACCTCAAGTTTGTAGAGGGCAGAATGTGGGAGGCTGGCCAGGAGTGCGTTGGAATAATCAACTCTACAGGCAACAAAGGCATAGATGAAGGTTTCAGCAGCTGATAAGCTGAGGCGGGGTGGAGACGGATGAATAGAGTCATAGAGTTTTACAGCACAGAAACAGGCCCTTCAGCCCAACGAACCTGCGCCGACCATCAAGCACCTGTCCTAACTAATCTCATTTCCCCGCACTTGGCCCGTAGCCTTGTATGTTATGGCATTTCAAGTGCTCATCTAAATATTTCTTGAATGTCGTGAGTGTTCCCGCCTCCGCCACTCCCCCAGGCAGCGTCTTCCAGACTCCAACCACCCTATGGGTGAAAAAATTCCTCCTCAAATTCCCCCTAAACCTCCTGCACATTACCTTAAATCAATGCCCCCTTGTTATTGACCTCTCCGCTAAGGGAATAGGCAGTCTTGATGATGTGTGGTAGGCTGGTCATCTTCAGGTCAAGTATAACACCAAGATTGCGAACAGTCTGGTTCACTCTCAGACAGTTGCCAGGGAGAGGGATGGAGTTGGTGTCAAGAGAACTGAGTTTGTGGTGGAGACTGAAGACGATGGCTTCTGACTTCCCAATATTTAATTGCAGAAAATGTCTGCTAATGCAATACTGGATGTCGGACAAGCAGTCAGACAACTAGAGCTAGATGAGGCATCAAGAGAGATGAAGGAGAGGTAGAACTGGGTATCCGCATACATGTCATTAGAACTAGGAACAGGAGTAGGCAATTCAACCCCTCGAGCCTGCTCCGCCATTCAATACGATAATGGTTGATCTAATCTCAGCCTCAACTCCACTTTCCTGCCCGTTCTCCATTACCCTTCAACCCTTTACTAATTAAAAATCTGTCTATCTCCTCCTTAAATTTACTCAGTGTCCCGGCATCCACCGCACTCTGGGGTAGTGAATTCCACAGACTCACGACCCTTTGAGAGAAGTAATTTCTCCTCATCTCTGTTTTAATTCTGCTACCCCTTATCCTAAAACTATGACCTCTCGTTCTAGATTGCCCCACAAGAGGAAACATCCTCTCTACGTCTACTTTGTCAATCCCCTTAATCATCTTATATACCTCAATTAGATCTCCTCTCATTCTTCTAAACTTCAGAAAGTAAAGGCCTAAACTGCTCAATCTCTCTTCATAAGACAAATCCCTCAACCCTGAAATCAATCTAGTGAACCTCCTCTGACCTGCTTCCAATGCAACTACACCCCTCCTCAAGTAAGGGGACCAAAACTGTACGCAATATTGGCACCCAGTGGAAACTGACAGTGATTTTGGATGATGTCACCGAGAGGCAGTATATAGAAGAGTAAAAAGAACTATGAGGGCCTGGGAGGAGGTTTATTGAGATGATACAAGAGTATTGGGCGGCACAGTGGTTAGCACCGCAGCCTCACAGCTCCAGCGACCCAGGTTCAGTTCTGGGTACTGCCTGTGCGGAGTTTGCAAGTTCTCCCTGTGACCGCGTGGGTTTTCGCCGGGTGCTCCGGTTTCCTCCCACAGCCAAAGACTTACAGATTGATAGGTAAATTGGCCATTATAAATTGCCCCTAGTATAGGTAGGTGGTAGGGGAATTTAGGGAAGGTGGGGATGTGAGAGGGTAATGGGATTAATGTAGGATTAGTATAAATGGGTGGTTGATGGTCGGCACTGACTCGGTGGGCTGAAGGGCCTGTTTCAGTGCCTGTATCTCTAAATAAATAAATATAACCCTCTTGTTAAAATGACAACAAAGGACACATTTGAATGATACATTGCTGAAGTTAGCGAAGCAATATTGAACGAGACTGGATTTCCAAGTGTCACTTCAGTTAATCATATATATTGTTACACATTTCTACTTGAGCTTTGAGGAAAAGGAAGAGTCATTTTTTTCAAACAAAGTGATTCCTGACAACGCAAACGGCCACTGAAGTCAACAGGCTGTGCCAAGGTGCGCACATGTGCAGACGGGTTCCTGCTCTCTGCGCGTGCGCTGTGTTCCGATTTGCCAGGACTGGTTAGTGCATGCGCCGATGACGTCATCGCGTGACGTGTGCATCTTTGGGCAACGCGCCTGTTTGGCCTCTGCGCATGCGCTTTACGCGGACAGCAATGCAGCGCCAATGGGTATTCACGTATGCGTCAAGCTCCGCACGCCCCCCCCCCCCCGCTCTCTCCGGCCGCTCTGCTCCCCCAGCCCGCTCCGCTCACCCCCGGCCCCCCCATCCCTGGCCCGCTCCCCCACCTCCCGTCCCCAGCCCGCTCCGCTGCCCCCCTCCCGTCCCCATCCTCGGCCCGCTCACCCCACCCCCACCCCATCCCCGGCCCGCTCCGTCCCCGGCCCACTCGCCCGCTCACGCTCTCTCTCCCTCCCGCCATTGTGTGCTGCTATGTGTTTAGGTTATGTTGCCTTCGTGTGATTATTTGAGAAGCGCCATCTTTAGTCCTGGCAGCTGCCTGAAGGCGCAGACTGTAACATTTTAGTGGCACATGCTGCATTTGCGCATGTGCCACTGCAGCGCCACCTAGTGGTAGCATTGTCAGCAAACTCAGCATTTTTCAAAAGTAAACTACATTCTGCTGAAACTGAACAGGAAAAGAAGCTTAGCTGAAAATAAAGTCTCACTTATGGTACTAACAGAGGAAAATACCTTTACTGCTTCTGATCAGTTTTGCACATAATGGACTGAATTTTATTTGGATGGCAGTGGCACTAGAAGCGCGTGTCGCTGCCGCAAGAGCAACATGCAGCCGGCTGAATGCTATCACCTAGTGGCTGCCCAATTAATGGCCTGGAGGTGTGCGGCCGGCCAGTTAACAAGCGGGGGCAGGCAACAAGGTGCCGATGGTGGCATCACCTGACTGCAAGTCGGGTACTGGTGCCATCTTTAAATGGCTGCCAACCCTGCTTGCAGCGCTGCCTTGTTGATGAGGATTGCCTCAGCAACAGTGCTGAAGACCCCTCTGGCTGGCCTGAAGACCTCTGTACCCCTGTGGCTAGCCTGAAGACTTCTGCACTCCTGTGGCTGACCTGAAGATTCAACGTGCAGACCAGGAGGCTGCTGCCACCAAAGCAGAGGGAAGACAACGGGTGGCCCCACGGTTTAGCGATGCCTCCCTGCAGTGCAAAGGCGAGTGGTTCTCCTTCCCAAGGGATGGCAAGAAGAGACTGTCCCGCCTGACCAAGTAAACATGGACGGAAATTGCAGAGGAGGTCAGCAGTCATGGGATCACCCCCTGAACAAGGGTGCAGTGCCGAAAAAAGATAAATGACCCCCTTCACTCCGCCAGGGTGCGTCTTCCATACTGCGCTCCCTTTTGCATGTGCCAAATCCGGGAAGCTGCGCTAGATGGGGAGGGAGTGAGCACCTAGGTGGAGGTAAGGGGGTGTGGCAGCAACATATCCTTTCAGATGCATGGCGTCATCTTGCCGACTGTCAGCCATCTGTTTTTGCTCCCCACCATGTCCCTTGAGAGCGGACGTATGGAGGAGGCATTCAGGAGCGCCCCCATCATGGGCAAAAGGCTGTCACCTGCATAAGAGTTGTGCTCGTGTTTGTGGGAAAACAGTGTTGCTCCTTACACTTGCAGGAGAAACAAGCACACAATAACCAGGAATGGGCCAAGACTAGAGGAGGCATCCTAGGCATTCATGCTCTGACGCTTGTGCAGGAGGAGGCCCTGGAACTGGATGGGTCACAGGGTAGCTGAGCAACTGCTGATGGCGAGACAAGACTGTTAACCCAAGAGAATGAGTGAATGAGTGCAGGGGCACAAGGGTGCATCAGGGTGACACATGAGGTAATAGTCCTCATGGCCACCACTGGACATATGGAGCTCCACATCAGACATGGTTCGGATGAGGAGAGGTGAAACCCTGAACCCCCTAAATGCCTGTGGTGTCTCACGGTATTTTTGAAGGATGCTCAGCTGCAGAGACTGGGGGCCATCAATCCATCTCTGAGGAGGAGGAGGGATCCTCAGAGGGTGCACTATCACATGATTCCCCTGCACCCTCCTCCCAGCACAGATACTCTCGCGTCATTGGGTATGCACTTGTGATTAGATTCAGGTCACAAGCTGGTGAGCACAACACAGACGTGCCCAAGTAGCTGATGGAGGCTGTGACCGCTGAGGCCACTGACAGTTGGAGAGCTGTTGGAGGCCAGGCCCATGCTGAGCCCCAGACTATTGACGTGCCTCTGGAGTCGCTGGCAACACTGCTCCTGCTGGAGCTGTGGAGTGAGGTAAGGAAACATCTGATGGAGCTGCCAGAGACTATGCACACCCATGTGCAGACTATGATGGACTCCATTCAGGCATGAATGCTGCCATGTGGCGGGTGTGTGTGTGTGTATGGGTTCCTCCAAGGAGAGATTGGCAACCCTCATGGTGAACCAGATCCAGCAGACCACTCAGTGCATGCTGGAGATCCATGCAGAGCTGCATGGCATTGCCTTGTCCATGAGCTCTATGCAGCATTGCTAGGCGAGAGGAGGACCAGAAACCTGGAGTCACCACCAGGTCCTTGTTTTTCTCAAGTGAGCAGGGAAGTGCAAGTGTGCCTTGCAAGGGAGGAGAAACGGCTTGCTTCTGCTTCTGGGGGCTTCTTTCAGGGTTTTCCAAGTGTGGACAGCGGCTCCTTAGCCCCTCTGCCACTGGCCTCAGCTCCAGTAGCTGTTACTAAGGAGCGTCCCTCAGAATGCCAGGGCCCTCTAGGCCTCAGGCAGCCTGAGGACAGCCAGCAAAGTCATCCCATGCCACAGGAGAACCTGCTCAGCCTGCCTCCACGCCAGCTGCAAGCGCAGGGGTTGCCTTTGTAGGAGCACATGTAAGTGCGCTAAGAGCACCTAAATGTGCTTGGGGTTCACAGGTGTTTAGACTTTGAAAATGTTAAGCCCTTTATGCAATAACGCCAATAAATCTAGGTCACATTTATTGTTGCTAGTCGTCGATGTATTTCTTGCTGCTTTGTCAGATGTCATCTACAGCCTAACTTTCACAATGGGCTGTTCGTGTTGGGGAATTGGGCAGCTCCTCAGCTTTGTCAGTGCGCGGTGTGAAACTGGGCACTGGGCGATGGTGTGTGAGCTAAATGAGTCAACAGCAGGTGTGCATTAAGATAAGTCTTTATTACACTGATCTTGAAAGGGCATCAGGGTCACAAGAAATGCATATTTATGAGATTATCCTGAACCTCGCTTGTGTGACTCTCAATCCCCCTTGCCTCTGGTGCAAGGGGCTCCTCATCCTTGGCTGCCTGCTCAGCAGCCTCCTTCACATCCTCCTCGTCGTATGAGGAGTGGCGATCAACAATGTCCTCATTATAGCTCTTGGGGCAAAAGGGATCAAAGGATATGGGGGGAATGCGGGAACAGGTTACTGAGTTAGATGATCAGCCATGATCATAATGAATGGTGGAGCAGGCTTGGAGGACCGAATGGCCTACTCCTGCTCCTATTTTCTATGTTTCAATGTTTCTATGTTATGCAAGGCCTCCTCCTCCCTCGCGAGCCTAAGTCTGCGCTCACACTGTAGATAGTTGAGCCCAGTAGACACTCTCCCACGGATAGCTTTTCGAGTGGCAGTCTGTTTGCGCTCCCCTCTGTGCACTTCTCTGGTGTGCCCACCCGGAGGCTGGCCCTCTTGCTGCTCCTGCTGTTGGTGCTGTGGACCTGCCAGTGCCTGGCCCTGCCTCCCTCTGCGCCACTCCTCTTCATCACGGGGGTCCATGAAGACTGAGTGGATCAGTCCCATGCCAAGTGGTCCCTCTCCTTCTCTTGTGCTATCTATGCAGTCCACCTCCCCCGAGACTTTTCCCTTGCTGCTCCCTGGGAGAAAGTGCCACTGCCCCTCTGTGTCTCTTGCAGCATGGCACCTTTACATGACCCCACCCATTAGTGATGGCACCCTTACATGACCCCTACCCTTGATGGTGGCAGCCTTAGAGGCCTCCGCCACTGGTCTCCGTTCCTCACTCCCCTTTTCAGAATGGCTGGCAGAGGCAGCACTGAAGCTTTGTCTCGTTGCTGCCACCTTTAACTGGTTGAGGCTCTGAGGCCCATTAATCTCATGCACCACTCATAAAATACAAATTGCATCATAACATTGCAGTCAGTTGCTTTTAAATTAATGTTAATTACCTTCTAAACAAGCTCAACTGATGACCTGCTGCATTGTAGTGAGAAGTCCACCCTCCATCTTTCCCACCACTTGTAAAATTTGGAAGCGATGTCACAACATCGGACTTCCGTGAGAGCGCGTCCCATCTGTACTTTTCGGGACCCCCCCCCCCCCACCCTGCTTTTACAGGTCTGGTAAAATTCTTGCCAATGTTTTTGTTAAGCTTTACACCCAGAGGAAAACATTGCTCTTTGTTTGTAGTGACACTTACTTGGACTTTTAATCACCTGCTCTGCAAACCATTCATACAACAGTGATATAAATTATATGTACACAATGAAGAGATGCCTGTTAGTAAAGATGGAAAAATAAATAGTTTTGGATGTGATGTTGAAAATCTCTAACCAATCGAAGTAGTTATCAATGGAGATGATTATGTATTTGATAAGACTTGAGGACATTTGATTTGAATTTTAGTTTTGTGTAGGTTTTTAGTGAGGACTCATATGGAATATTCTGTGTGGTTTAGGGCATCCTATCTTCAGAAGATCAATCCAGTGACAAAGGTTCAGAGAAGAAGCGCATGCATGATTTTGGTGTTGTGATTCAAAAAACTGAATTTGTTTTCATTTGAAAAAGTTGAAAGGAAATGTAATCCAGGTCTTTGCTGAGGCTGGACAAAGAACTGACAAATATTTATACAAAGTTAACCAGCTTCCAGCAGCACTAGAGTTCAGAAGATATTTTTTCAGAGATCCAGCAGTGGCTATGTTATTTAACTTCAGAAGACAGCTGGATAAATAAAAAATGGGATTGCTGATTAGGAACATAGGAAATAAGAGTAGACCATTCAGCCTTTCGAGCCTGTTCAGTCATTCAGTAAGACCATGGCTGATCTGTATCCCAGCTTCATCCACTCACTTTGGCTCACTATCCTTTACTACCCTTGCCTAGCAAAAATCTACCAATTTAAGATTTAGAATTATTTATTGAGCTGGCATCTACTTTTTGTAGGAGAGAACTCCACATTTCTAGCACTGTTTGCATGAAATAGTGTTCCTAACTTCTCTCCTGAATGGCCTGGCTCTGATTTTAAGGTTATGTCCCCTTGTCCTAGACTCCCCACCAGTGGAAAAAGTTTCTTTCTACCCTATCAATTCTTTTTAACATCCTGAAAACCTCAAACAAATCATCTCTTACTCTTCTATATTTCAGGGCATACAAGTCTAGTTTATGTATTCTAACCTCATAATATAACCTTGGGCATCCTGTTCATATTCTAGCAAATCTGTCCTGTATTCCTCCCAAGGCCAATATATAAATATAGAAAAAGGTTAGCAAATATTCATGAATCACAATGGTTCCTTTGTTGGAAATATTGTATTTATTTGTATGCCAGCTTCCTCAGGTTTTTCCAATTGGGTGTATTAATTTAGGTGGAAACCTCATTTACATGTCTGTCCAGGCGTTCCACCAATCTTCTGCCAAAGTTGCAACAGGTGATCGGGAGAACACCCCGCACACAACCCCCACCCCACCCAACCCAGGAAATTCCTGACATTTGTGTGTACACATACTTTGTGTCTACAAAACCTAATTTCCTGTTATCACATTTGCACCTCCCACCTTCCCAGTCTTTTTATAATTAAGGCAAGTATACTCATTGTGTGTGAAATTGTTCTGTGCCAATTGTGCGAAAAGCACTCATAGCGAATATGCAACCCGTTTTATACTGCACGATTTTCTTTTCCATTGACTTCTATTTATGCCTATTATAAATAACTTCTGAAAGAAGTAGTGGTGTAGGAATTGGATCATGCCTGCATCAGCGCCTAATGAGGCCTACAGTAGCATCGCAGCAGATTGATCCATCAACCTTACTTGCTTACTTTAGCCGAGATGCGGGTGCGAGTCGCAGCCCCAGAGGCAACTGGAGAGCAAAAAGAAGTCGTTTGATTTGGAGCAATGAGTGCATGCATTCCGGTCACCATATTAGACCCTTAGCTGCCCATCTCGCACCTATAAAATGGGTGCAACATAGTATAATCTCTAGGCAATTATCTTGCTTTTCATTGTTGATACATTCACATTAAGAGCTTGGAAAGTTTATTAGACTCTATAGAATCTTCTTATTCTGTGGAAAGTTAACTCAGCCGTTTGAAGATGAGAGGAAATAGTGGAAGGTCTGACCATCATTTTCCAGTCCTCACTGGATACAGGTGTGGTGCTGGAGGATTGGAGAACTGCTAACATTGTACTTCTGTTTAAAAAGGGATCGAGGGATAGACTGAATAATTACAGGCCAGTCAGTCTAACCTCAGTAGTGGGCAAATTACTGGAATCTATTCTGAGAGAAAGGATAAACTGTCACTTAGAAAGGCACAAGTTAATCAAGGATAGTCAGCATGGATTTGTTAAGGGAAGATCAAGTTGATCAAATTTTTTGAAGAACTAACAAAAAAGATAGATGAGGATAGTGCAGTTGATGTAGTCTACATGGATTTTAGCAAGGCTTTTGACAAGGCCCCACATAGCAGGCTGGTTAAAAAAATAAAATCCCATGGGATCCAGGGAAATGCAGCAAGGTGGATACAAAATTGGCTCAGTGGCAGGAAACAAAGGGTAATTATTGACGGGTGTTTTTGCTACTGGAGAGCTGTTTCCAGTGGCATTCCGCAGGGCTCAGTACTGGATCCCCTGCATTTTGTAGTGTATATGAATGATTTGGACATAAATCTAGGGAGCATGATCAAGAAGTTTGCAGACGACGCAAAGATCGGCCATGTGGTAGGTAGCGAAGAGGATAGCTGTAGGCTGCAGGAAGATATTGATCTGGTCAGATGGGCAGAAAAGTGGCAAATGGAATTTAACTTGGAGAAGTGTGATGTAATGCATTTGGGGCGGTCAAACATGGAAAGGGAATACACGATTAATGGGAAAATACTGAGAAGTGTAGAGGAAGTGAATGTCCACACATCCCTGAAGGTAGCAGGACAGGTCGATAAGGTGGTTAAGAAGGCATATGGAATCCTTTATTAGCCGAGGTATAGAATTTAAGAGCAGGGAGGTTATGCTGGAACTGTATAACTTATTGGTTAGGACACAACTTGAGCACTGTGTGCAGTTCTGGTCACCTCATTACTGAAAGGATGTAATTGCACTGGAAAAGGTACAGAGGAGATTTATGAGGATGATGCCAGAATTGGAAAAATGCAGCTATGAGGAAAGATCGGATAGGCTGGGGTTGTTCTCCTTGGAACAGAGAAGGCTGAGGGGAGATCTGATTGAAATGTACAACATTTTGAGTGGCCTGAATAGAGTGGAGGTGAAAGGCCTGTTTACCTTAGCAGAGAGGTCAGTGACTAGAGGGTATAGATTTAAAGTGATTTGTAGAAAGATTAGAGGGAAGCTGAGGAAAATTTTTTCACCCAGAGGAGGCTGGATGTGCACCTCAAGTGCCGTAGTCTGCAGGGCTACGAACCAAATGCTGAAAGGTGGGATTAGTATAGGTGGATCGTTTTTCGGCTGCACAGACACGATGGGCCAAGTGGCCTCTTTCTGTGCCTTAAACTTTCTATGATTCTATGGCCATACAATAGACTCTATATATAAAGGCAGCCAAAGAGTGTAGTATTGTGAGGTGCAGTTTTAATTGGTCTCCTGACAATTTTTATATAGAATGACCTTGAACAGTGAATCAGTGGGGTGTATGTTGATTGACAGACTTTTACCTTCAGCTACCAAATAAAAACAAATATTTTGCATGCCTTTAAAAATAATAAAGGAAAAGCAATAAACTATTCCTAGCTTGTTGAAATCAAGTACTCAAGGCAACCAAATGCATAAGTGGAATGATGCATCTTTTAAAAAAAAATGGGTTTTACTTTAGCCTCAGAGACTACTCCCTGTAGGTGAGTTTTTGATTCCTATCTTCAAGAGAGTGCTTTCATTTGTCCAGCTAAATTTGACGAGGTAAAATTAGTAGTGTCCAGGAATTGAACAGAGAATTCTTTCCACTTTATTTCAAATTACTGGTTTAATTTCCCCCTCTCATGTGATGATCCTTTTTGGAAGGTGACAAAACAATATACTAGACTGTGACTTCGGCTTTAACTGCTAAACAAATTTGTTAAATAATAAAAAGAACAGTAGCAATGACACAACATATATTTTACAGTAATTATTAAACTTAACTATCTCCTCAACTGATCTGAAAATATCAAACACTCATGACTGCGGCAGTAAATTATGTGGCCCAGAGCGATACTCATCCCCCTCTGTTTCAAGATCATTGTCATCACTTCCCTCTGCAAAAAACCTTCCCCGACCCCTCTGTCCTTGAAAATTACTACCCCATCTTCAGTCTCTCTTTCCTTTCCCAAGTTCTTGAATGTGTTCTCAGCTTCACGTTTGAATCTCTTCAATCTGGTTTCAGCCCCTACTACAGCACTGAAATATGCTTAATTAAATCCAAAGTATCCTCTGTAACTGTGACCATGACAAATTGCAGATGATTTTTTCCTCGGCATTGTCTTCACTAGTTGCATTTTCTGCAGTGCCTGGATGTGGCAACTAATTGTTTCCTTGGCCCTTTGCCTGAAGATCTCCTTTCTCTGGCTGCACAACTGTTATGTGAGTCACGGACGTATTATTTTTCTCCCGGATTAAAAACAGTGTATGCCTTTAAGACTGTTAAAAACAGTGCACCTTTAAGGGAAAGTTCTGGAATTTCTAAGGCACAGTGTGCCAGCAGCTGCATTTTTGTTACCCCAGGCAACAGCAGGAGAGAGGTCACATGGTATAATGTTTTCACTTAACTGTAAAACCGGCAAAAACTGGTTGAAACCAGTTGTTTTGAGAGACTTTCAAACAGCATAATGAAGAGAAAGGAGCTGTTTATTCTCGCGCAGCAAAAATTCTACAAGGAGCTACAGGGCCAAGTTAGTTCCCTAAAGAAAGAAGAAAGGCCTTTTTTCAAGAAACCGTTTATATAACTGAAGGAACAGTTGATGCCTACTGCAGCCAAAGAGTTTGAATGCCTGTTAAGAACAGACTACTGCATCAAATTCACATGAAGACTTTGCATGGCTTTTGACTATTTCCACATTAGAATAACTCAATCCATCAGGAACGTAATCTACAAAGACTTATTTATTTATTCTTAAGAAACAGTTAATTTTTAAAAACACCACTTTTTAAAACCAGTTAACTACTATTATTTTTGAGTGTATGTGTATGAATGGGGGAGTTAGATTAAAATAAGAAGTTATAAGGTTTTTAGACATAGGTTTATCTTAAATGTTCAAGATTTAGTTTTTAATAAATAGTTAATTTGTTGCTGTCTAAGGATACCTGGTTTGGTCTATTTTATTCCGGGGGGTTACTACAGTGTTTAATTTGTCTGTTTTCCAATTGGGTATGAAAGCTTAATAATATGCTGCGACCTGTGGAGTGATGGGACTGAATTGACAGTGCATTGCTCCTGCTGCAGTCATAACACCTGTGATGAATTTGGGCAGTCCACGTAATTTCTAGTGGGTGTGAACAATAATCAGGATCTGTTAACTTCTGTGACCAAGTGCTGTGATAACCCCAACTCAACTCTCTGACATGGAAATGTGATTTTGAGGCAAGAATTCCCAGTGTTTGGTGTCATCTCAATCTCAATATTTAAGAAATGCTGTATAAAAACACTGCTATACTTTTGTTTAGAAAATGTGTAATTTAGCTCGCCTATTGAGAGTTTACTTAAGCTTTTCAGATGTTGCTAATAATGGCTGTTACTTAACACCTAGCTGTCTCACTTTACTTATTGCTGAACCAGGTGAGACAGCTAGGGACTGATAGATAACCACTATCTTGGATTCCAGTTCTGATTTTTTGAATCAGAATTTTGTCAACTAAGACCATTCTTCTGACCTATTGCTTACCAGCTCCTTAATCTCCATGCATTTCACACTTTGCACATAATTCCTAAACTGGATTCTGCTTCTGCAAAACCACCTGATTAAGGACCTGATAGCAGTGAGATTACATCATTTCAAAAATGAATTTCAAGATGAAGCTAACATTGAAAATAGGGAAGCTTGTACTGAAAGCAGCAGCATGTTTCTATTTAACTCCACCGTGGTGAGTTTGCTTCCTCTGCATAAAAGATCAAAGTATCCAGCAACTGCTAAGTCCACAGAGAGGGATGAAACATATGGTTGGTGCTGTCTCATGTAATAAATCTGGGGCAAACACATAATGGACCTTGATCCAACGTGAACCTCCAATACAAGCTAAAAATAGTTGTACTGGCAGCGGGAGTAAGGGCACGAAGAGAGAAGAACATCTAGAATTGAAAACAAATGTTCTGAGTGAGTATATAAGCACAAAGAAAGCTGCCAGCATTGAAATTCTGAAATAAAATCAAAAACTCTTACAAATATAGAATAGGTGAATCCACAACAAAAATGGAAGGATAGGTTAATGTTTTGAGTGTACCTTCTCATTAGCAGGGATCTATTTCTTTCCAGTGCTGATCAATTTGCATTTCCGACATTTTCTGTTTTGAGTCGGTATTTGGGATTTTACAGTTCTGTAAACCCAATCACAGCATTTTGTATTGTGTCATTACGAATCTAATGAAAGGTTTCTGTACATTTGACAGTGGCTGAAGAATTTTCATCTACTGACCTGTACCAACACTTGGAAACTAACATCATGGCTTGCGGAAGGGGTGAGATTGTGGTTTTCAGGATATGTGGTAAATCAAACACCCTTGGAATATATTCCAACATATTTGGATGCACAAAGTGAAGCAACTAAAATGAGGCTTATCTGCTAATATTCCTTTTTAGTTTCTTGCTTTCTGTCCTTGCCCCCACCCCCACAAAAAAATTCTCTCTCTTTTACAACTGTATGCTGTTGTTCCTCACTCATTTGAAGTTAAAAGTTCAGGTTAGTTCAGCAGTAGCACTCTTGTTTGAGTCAGAAGGTCGTAGGATCAAGCTGAACTCTAGGAACTTGAGCTCAAAATCTAGGCCTACACTTCAATTTAGTATGGAAGGAATGCTTCATTATATGGGGTAGTGGGGTTAAATTGGTTAGCCCCCCCCAAAAAGATGCAATTAATGTGTGCCTGTTCAGTGGAATGCAGACAGTATGCTAACTTGGTGCTGCCTGCTAATCATAATGATTTCTGTGTGCAGCAAGCGCAATTTTTGTTCTTTGTCGGTTGCACACATCAACTGGGAACCCAATATCATTACTAACTTGCACTATTTAAAGCTAGCCTACACTACTTAAAGCTAGTCTGTATTTCTTAACGGGGAGGTGGCTGGAGCGGGTGCTGTAAGTGTTGCTGATCTGGGAAAGACTGAAGAATGGCTGACCATCAGAGAGAATGGGCATCCAGGTTTTCAAACGCTGCATTGGAGGCCTTGGTGGAGGAGCTAGAAAGGAGGAGAGGTGTCTTGCATCCTCAGGGGTGCAGGAGACCCTCCAGACGCACCATGAGAAGGGAGTGTGGGAACTGATAGCCGCAGAGGTCAGTACCAGGAGTATGGTCCCATAGACCTGGATACAGTGCCACAAAAAGCTTTTCTCAGTCCTGGGCTCACACAGAAAATTACAACATTGTACATTGATAGGAGAAAACATAGAACATAATGCTGGTATTTTGTACTTCATTGCTGCTATTACATGAATAGATGCACCAGTGTTTTAATGCTGCTGCAAACTTGTTATGACTAACAACTAAACATTTTGACAATTGAACGTTCTCACTTAATTGAACATTTGGATATGGAACACTATCATAATGAAATAAAAACAGTCAGCAGGTCAGGCAGTATCTGTGGAGAGATTAGAAACAGTTAACGTTTCAGATCGATGACCTCTCGTCAGAACTTTAACTCTGTTTCTTTCTCCACAGATGCTGTCTGACCTGCTGAATGTTTGCAACATTTTCTGATTTTATTTCAGATTTCCAGCATTTGCAGTATTTTGCTTTTATTATAATAATGGGTTAGTCTTGGAACATTTGTGTTCAGTGTTTTGCCACTTTTTGTTAATGTCATACTAAATGAATTGCAGATCTCAGATTGTATTGTTATGATCAGTTGCCATGGGAATAAATTGAACACATAGTAGATTGAATTTACATGGGGGTTCTCTGGATTGGCAAATTTAACTTTGGCAGAAGAGCCACAGCAACACTTCATTTTTACAGGGTTCTTTTGCCTAACTTTAATGGTAGACGAGTGGGAGAATCCAAGGAGTCTAAGGTCTGTAGAGTACAGACAGAACAGTTGGGATGGAAGCTATGCCAGAGTTTAGGACCTTATACAAGAGGGTGAAGACCACACAATCATCCTCCATTACCTCTCTTCTGTTGACACGTTCCATGGGATTGTCCTTACATGATCCAACTTCTTCATGTAAAACAGATGTCCAGTAATGACCCTGACCGCCTTCATTGCCTTCTCAAGAGTCATCAAGGATCTGGCATCATCTGTGGAGAGAAAAGCAGAGTTAATGATTCAGGTCAATGACCTTTCATCAAAATTGGGAAAAGTTGGAAAAGTAAAAGGTTTTAAGCAGGTGAAGTGGGAAGGGGTGTGAAAAAGAACAAAAGGGAAGGTCTATGATAGGGTTGAAGACAGGAGAGATTAAATGACGAAAAAGTTGGTGGTGCAGGGCCAATGGGAGTGGTAATGGGTTAAGTAAAGAAACAAAAGATCTGTCCAGAGCAGATGCAAATGGCAGAATGATGAACTGCTGCCATCTGAAAGCAAGAACAAGAATAAGACTGAAAAGTGCAAAGAAAAAGAAACAAAATGGGGTCTGGAATTATTAAACTCAATGTTGAGTCGGGAAGGCTGTAAAGTGCCTAATCAAAAGATGAGGTGCTGTTCCTCGAGCTTATATTGAGCTTCGTGGACATTGCAATATGCTGAGGACGGAGTGGTCAGTGTGAGAGCAAGGTTGAGAATTAATATGACAAGCGACCAGTAGCTCGGGGTCATGTTTCGGACTGAACGGATATGTTCCGCAATGGGTGTTGGGAGTGATTCAGGAGTGGACCAGGGTGTTGCAGAGGGAATAGTCCCTTTATAATGCTGAAAGGGGAGGGGAAGATGTGTTTGGTGGTGGCATCACGCTCGAGGTGGCAGAAATGGCAGAGATGATCAATTGAATATGCTCCAACAACTCTTGGTGCCAACATCCCTTCGGATCTTTCTTCCCCTTCACTTCTGTCTTACCCCATCGTTTCTTCTAATCTCACTCCTGGCCTTGTATTCACGATACCTTCTGACCTTCCCCTTTCTGACCCTGAATGATCTGTTCTTCGCAAAGGCCTCAGCTTCATCCCCTTACACTCCCACCTCAATGAATTTCGAGCTCGGCACGACACTGAGCTCTTCCTCCGTCGCCTTTGCCTCTGCACCCACTTCTTTGGCAAGGAGTCATTTCTCCCCCCACAGACCATTTTACCCATCTCCAGTATTCTCCCTCCACCTGGACCCCTCCCTCTAGCCTTTTAGCCTCTCTTGATCTTTCCATTGAGAACTGCCAATGTGACACCAGCTGTATTAGTTTCTCTGCTTTCTTCATTCGCTTTAACCTGTTTCCCTCTAAACTTGTTGCACTCCATCCTCTCAGGTCCCACCATAATCGTCATCAGACCTGCTGACCAGGGTGGTGTGTAGTTGTCTAGTGTACTGACCTCTACCTAGGAGAGGCTGAATGCCAACTCTTTGGCACCTCCCTCTTCCTACCCCACACCCCGTGACCCCAATATCGAAAATCAAGACATTTATCTCCAGGACTGTCACTGACCTCATTTCCTCTGGAGTCTTCCCTCCATGGCCTCCAACCTCATAGTTCCCCAACCTCATACAGCCTGCTTCTACCTCCTTCCCAAGATCACAAAGAGGCCTGCTCTGGTAGACCTGTTGTTTCAGCCTGTTCTTGCCCCACTGAACTGATTTCTTCCTATTTTAACTCAATTTTTTTCTCCCCTTGTCCAGTCTCTTCCCACCTGCATCTATGATTCTTCCAGTGCTCTTTGTCACTTTAACAGTTTCCAGTTTCCTGGCCCTAACAGTCTCCTCTTCAGCATGGATGTTCAGTCTCTCTACATCTCTATCCCTCACCAGGATGGTCTTACAGTTCTTTGATTCTTCCTTGAACGGAGGCCCAACCAGTCTCCATTCACTACCACCCTCATCTCCCTGGCTGAACTTGTTCTCTCATTGAACAATTTCTTCTTTAATTCAACTTACTTCCTCCCAAAAAAAGGTGTTGCTATGGGTACGCACATTGGTCCTAGCTGTGTCTGCCTTTTTGTAGGTTATGTGAAATATTCCTTGTTCCAGTCCTACTGGGGCCCCCTCCCTCACCTCTTTTTCTGGTACATCGATGATTGTATCGGTGCCTCTTCCTGCTGTTGCCCTGAACTGGAAAGCTTCTTCAACTTTGCTTCCAATTTCCACCCTTCTCTCGCCTTCACATGGTCCATCTCCAACTCTTCCCTTCCCGGCTTCAACTTCTGTGTTTCCATTCCTGGGGAGATAGGCTATCAACAAATATTCATTATTGCCTCTGTATTCAATGGATCGTCCTCTGCCATTTCAGTCACCTCCAGTGTGGTGCCACTACCAAACACATCTTCCCTGCCCCTTCCTTTCCAGCATTCTGAACAGACTGTTCCTCAACGACACCCTGAATCATCCTCAACACCCTCCTGTCGCTCCCACTTCACCTTTTCGTGCAAGCACAGAAGATGCAACACTTGCCTGTTTACTTCCTCTCTCCTCACCATCTAAGGCTCCAAACACGCCTTCCAGGTGAAACTGTGATGTATTTGTATTTCTTTCAATTTAGCATACTGTATTCATTGCTCACAACGCAGTCTGCTCTACACTGGGGAGACCAAACATAGATTGGGTGACTGCTTTGCGGAAGACCTCAGTTCAGTCCACAAGCATAACCCTGAGCTACCGGTCGCCTGTCATTTTAATTCTGCACCTTGCTGTCATCCTGACCTCTTTGTCCTCGGCATATTGCAGTGTTCTAATGAAGCTCAACAGAAGCTCAAGGAACGTAAGAAGTAGGAGCAGGAATAGGCCATTTAGCTCCTCGAGCCTGCTCTGCCATTTAATAAGATCATGGCTGATCTTAAAACGGCCTTAACTTCACTTTCCTGCCTTCCCCCATAACCCTTGACTCTCTTTTAGATCAAAGGTCTGTCTAACTCCGTCTTGGATATATTCAATGACCCAGCCTCTACTTTACTCTGGGGAAGAGAATTCCAAAGATTAACAACCCTCTGAGAGAAGAAATTCCTCCTCATCTCCATCTTAAAAGGGAGACCCCTTATTTTGAAACTGTGCCCCCCAGTTCTAGATTCCCCCACGAGGGGAAACATCCTTTCAGCATCTCCCCTGTCAAGCCCCCTCAGAATCTTATATGTTTCAGTAAGATCATCTCGCATTCCTCGAAACTCCAATCGTCTTGGCCTAACCTGCTAAACCTTTCCTCATAAAACAACCCCTTCATCCCAGGAATCAGCCTAGTGAACCTTTTCTGAACAGCTTCCGATGCAAGTATGTCCCTCTTGACTGATCTGATTTCCTGCCAGCCCCTCATAACCCTCAACACCCTTGTAGATCAAAAATCTGTCTAACACAGCCTTGAATGTATTCAATGACCCAGTCTCTACCGCTCTCTGGGGATAAGAATTCCAAAGATTATAAACCCTCTGAGAGAAGAAATTCCTCTTCATCCCCATCTTGAAAGGGAGACCCCTTATTTTAAAACTGTGCCCCCAGTTCTAGATTCCTCCACAAGGGGAAATATCCTCTCAGCATCTACCCTGTCAAGCCTCCTCAGAATCATTTATGTTTTAATAAGATCACCTCTCTAAACTCCAATGAGTATAGACTCAACCTGCTCAAACCTCCCTCATAAGACAACCCCTTCATCCCAGGAATCAGCCTAGTGAACCTTCTTTGAACTGCTTCCAATGAAAGTATAGCCCTCCTTAAGTAAAGAGACCAAAACTATATGTTGTATTCTAGGTGCGGTCTCACCCATGCCCTGTATAGTTGTAGCAAGACTTCCCTACCTTTATACTCCATCCCCCTTACAATAAATGCCAACATTCCATCTGCCTTCCTAATTACTTGCTGTACCTGCATGCTAACCCTTTGTGATTCATGTACAAAGACACCCAGACCCCTCTGTACCTCATTCTGCAGTCTGTCTCCATGTAAATAATATTCTGCTTTACTGTTCTTCCTGCCAAAGTGGACAACCTTACATTTTCCCACATTATATTCCATCTGCCAAATTTTTGTCCACTCACTTAACCCATCTATATCTCTTTGCAGACACTTTGGGCTGAATTTTACCAGCCTCTCAACATCGTGGTGGTGGGGGGGGCCCCGTAAAATACTTGCGTGAGAAGCCAGCCACGACCCACGACGCCGAGAAGGTCCTGCCGCGGTGCGGCCACCCCCGCCACCAAGCGGCGGGGCCTTCATTTAAATATTACAATTAGTTAAATAAACATTCAGATGAACCTACCTGGTCCTGGCGGTCGTCCCATGCCCATATTATGGGCGCCGGCTGCAATTCCGTTCAGAGTTCCGAGGCGACACACTGGTGGGGAGGAGTGCAATTATTGGTGGGGGTGGGCGGGCGCGGGAATAATGCATCTTATGGCTGTGGGGATGGTGGGAAGGGGTTGAAGAGCAAATGTTAAGAGGTTGGGAGGGAAAGTTTGCGTTGGGAATAAAATTCCTTTTGATGATACTGCCCCGAAAACAGACATTGGGGGTGGTGGCATGGGAAAGGGCTTCCAGTGTTTATTTAATTTTTTAAAAACAATGCTACACAATATCACTTTAAATATTAAAATTTTTCCTAAGGGCTTGCAGTCCTTTTAAAATGTCGGTGGCGCCGGGTCGCCGTGGCCGGGGATGCAGTGGCTGCCCCCTCTACGTCATTGGGGACAGCTGGTCTGCTACCTCCATTTAAATGAGCTCCCGCATGTAGTGTCGCGGGGGCTCAGGGACAGCGCATTCGTGCGGGATGCACGCCGCCATCAGAGTGTGCCGCCGTGAACTGCGGCACACTCGTAAAATTCAGCTCTTTGTGTCTTCCTCACAACTTGTTTTCCTACCTATCTTTATATTGTCCACAAATTTGGCTACAATACACTCGGTGCCTTCATGCATGCTACTATATTACTCCCCAACACCATGAGCTGTTATCTTGTGTAGTAGCCTTTTATGTGGCACTTTATTGAATGCCTCCACGCTGCTTGTTACATCCTCAAAGGACTCTAATAAATTTGTCAAACACAATTTCCCTTTCATAAAACCATGTTGACTCTGCCTGATTGCATTATAATTTTCTAAATGTCCTGCTACTGCTACTTTAATAATGGATTTCAGCATTTTCCCAATGACAGATATTAGGCTGACTGCCCTCTAGTTTCCCTTTTCTGTCACCCCACTTTCTTGATTAGAGGTGTTACATTTGTGGTTTTCCAATCTGCTGGGACCTTTCCAGAATCTAGGGAATTTTGGAAGATTACAGCCAATGCATCCACTGTCTCTGCAGCGACTTCCTTTAAGACCCGAGGATGCAGACCATCAGGTTCTGGGGAGTTGTCAGCCTTTAATTCCATTTGTATTCCTATTTTTCTCTAGTGTTAGTGATTGTTTGAAGGTCCTCCCTCCCTTTTACCTCTTGATTTTCTGCTATTTTTGGGATGCTTTTTGTGTCTTCTGCTGTGAAGACAGATACAAAATGCTTGTTTGAAGTCTCTGCCATTTCCTCGTTTCCCATTATTAATTCCCCAGTCTCGTCATCTAAGAGGCTAATGTTTACTTTAGCTGCTCTCTTCCTTTTTCTATACTTGTAGAAGCTTTTACTGTCTGTTTTTATATTTCTTGCTAGTTTACTCTCGTACTCTAATTTCTCCCTTTTTTTAGCCATCCTCTGCTGGTTTCTAAAATTTTCCCAATCTTCTGGCCTATCACTAATCTTTGTAGCATTGTACACCTCTTTCAATTTGATATCATCCTTAAATTCCTTAGTTAGCCATGGATGGTGCATCCTTCTCATAGTCTTTCTTTCTCATTGGAGTAAATCTTAGTTGAAAGTTATGAAGTATCTGCTTAAATGTCTGCCACTGCTTCTCTACTGTCTTACCTTTTAACTTATTTTCCCAGTCTACTTTAGTCAACTCTGTCTTCATACACTTGTATTTAAGTTTAAGACTTTATTTTCAGACCCATACTTCTCACCTTCAAACTGAATGTGAAATTCATCCTGTTATGAACAGTCTTGCCTTGAGGATCCTTTACTATGAGGTCATTTATTAATTATGTCTCATAATACATTACCAGGTTTAAAGTAGCCTGCTCTTGGGTTGGTTCCAGAACATATTGTTCTAAGAAACTGTCCCTAATACATTCTATGAACTCACCCTCCAGGCTACCCTTGCTAATTTGATTAGTCCGATCTATATGATGTCTAAAATTGCCCACGATTATTGCAGTACCTTTCCTACAAGCCCCCTTTATTTCTTGATTTATATTCTATCCTATAGTCTGGCTCTGTTAGGTGGCCTGTAAACTACTCCCACCAGTGAATTCTTTGCTATTTCTTATCTCCACCCAAACTGATTGTACATCTTGATCTACCCAGTGAAAATCATTTCTCAGTACTGTACTGGCCGCATCCTTTATTAACAGAGCTACCCCACCTCCTTTTCCTTTCTTCCTATACTTCCTAAATGTCAAATACCCTTGAATATTTAGTTTCCAGCCATTACCACTCCGTTTGGCCCTGAACCACCAATTCTTTTGCCATTTAATCTCTCCTGTCTTCCACAGACCTTCCCTTTATCCCACCCTCCTCCATTTCTGCTGCTTAAAACTTATTGCATTTTTAACTCTTACCAGTTTTGATGAAAGGTCATTGGCCTGAAACATTAACTCTGTTTCTCTCTCCACAGATGCTGTCTAACCTACTGAGTATTTCCAGCATTTTTTGTTTTTATTTCAGATTCCCAGCACCGGCAGTATTTTGCTTTTGTCATCAAGAAACTTTCCTTGATTCGCTCAACTGCATGTTGGTTATTGGTGACATCCTTTAAAGGTGCAGAATTTGCTTCAATATGTATGCTGCCAACATGCAGTTCTACCTGTCCACCACTTCTCTTAACCTCACAATCACCTCTGTTGTCAGGCTGCCTGTGATAATGTATCGGAATTTGTTCCAAATTAAAGTTAGAAATATAAAAACAATCATTTTTGACTTCTGGCATAAACTCTGGTCTCTTTCCATGGATTCCTTACCTCTCCACAACTACACTTTCAAATTGAATCAAACAATGCAGAACATTGCTGTTCTGTTCAACCCAGAGTTGAACTGAAAACCCCACACCTCATTCATCACCAAGATTCCCAACTTCTCTGTCTACCGCATTTCCCTCTGCTACCCTTACTTCATCCCAACTGTTGTCAAAACCCTTATCCATGCTTTTGTTACCTTAAAACTTGACTTTTGCTATGTCCTCTTTACTGGTCTCCCATCCTTCACTCTCCATAAATTTCAACTTACCCAAAACTCGTCTGCTTGTACCTTGTCACACACTACGTCCTGCTGTCCTATCACTGCTGAACTATGCTGGCTCTCTCCCCTTATAGATTTAGTTTAAATTTTTTATCCTTACCTGCAAATAGATTGCATGGTCTCATTGCACTCTATCTCTGCAGCCTCCTTCAGCTTTGCATCCCCTCTCTCACCCTTTGATTACTTTGACTCTGGCGTTCTGTGTGCCACCCACTCTTCACCCGCCCCCCCCTCCACCTCTTCTCCTGCTGCGCGCCCCCCCCCCCCCACCCCACTCTTCACCCCAGCATTAATGTTACTGTCTTTAGCTCCTTGTCTATACTCTAGAGCTACATCCATAAACGTGCCTGTCGTTATACTCTTTTTTCGGTCTTTAAGGTTATGAAAGGCTTTGATAGGGTAGATTTGGAGAAAATATTTCACCTAGCTATTTCCAACATTAGGGGCATAAATATAAGATAGTCACTAATAAATTGAGTAGGGAATAAGGAGAAACTTAGTTACCCAGAGAGTAGTTAGAATATGGAACTCGCTACCATAAAGAGCGATTGAGGCAAAAATTATAGATGCATTTAAGCGGCAGCTACATAAACACATGAGGGTGGAAGGAACAGAAGGTTATGCTGATAGGATTAGATGAAGTAGGGTGGGAGGAGGCTCATGTGGAGCACTACCACCATCATAGGCATGTTAAGCCAAATGGTCCGTTTCTGTGCTGCACATTCTATGTAATTCTATGTTTACAATCCTTCTTAATGGCCATCTTATTGACCAAGCTTTTGGTCACTTCTCTTGGCTCTCCTAATATGGTTCAACATCTGTTCTTTTTACTTATTTAATAGTTCTGTCCTGTAAAGCACCTCTTCTTTGTTAATGTTAATAGCTAGACAGCTTTAATCATAGAATGGTTACAGCACAAAGGAGGCCACTTGGCCTACTGTGTCCATGCCAGCATTCTGCAAGAGAACATAATCGTGACCAGTAGTCCTTTAAGAGCTGCTAGGGTTAGATAACCCACTGTTTTGAGCTCCGCCTGCTTCCAGCACACGATGCACTATGCAACAGGCATGTTGAGAGATTATATAAATAAGCTGACCTTGCAATATAGCATGAAGTCATCTTAAAGCATTGCAGGCACACTGCCCAAAGAACTGCAGTCTTGCTGCCATTGCACTGGGATCACATTATTGGCCCCATCATGTCTTGTGATAGTGATTTATAGTTAAATTACACTTTGACATTTGGAACCCAAGAAGGCTGAGACAATATGGAACAGATTTTCCCGTTCAACGCCAGGACAGAAAATTGTGAGCAACTTGTGCCTGAATTGCGATGAGCACTTCTGCCTGGTCAAGTTCCTTCTCCAGAATGATAAAGAGAAATATCTTCCTTCATCATTCCTATAGTAGCGCTGGAGTATTATACTGCCTAAAGCTAAATAGAGCACATAATCATAATATGATTCCTTTTTTGAACTATAATTCACAATTACCATTATAAAGTCTTTAGCTGATTATTTTATGTTTACATTTCTTATGACTTTATTTTAGGAAGTTAATTTTTATTAAAATGATTCAGTACATTGATCACATTGATCTAGCACTATGCACTAATGTCTGCACAGTGGTTTACCAAATAGCAAGTGGCAGGCTGCATAACTAAATTTGCACACATTGGAAATGAATATGTGCACATGTCCTTAGGAATTACAACTGTTTAAAGACTTATGTATTACAGACTTGGTCCAAACATGGCAAAAGAGCTGAACTCCAGAGGTGAGGTGAGAGTGACTGCCCTTGACATCAAGGCAGCATTTGACTGAGTTTGGCATCAAGGAGTCCTAGCAAAACTGGAGTCAGTGGGAATCAAGGAAAAAACTCTCCACTGGTTGGAGTCATACCTAGCATAAAGGAAGATGGTTGTGGTTGTTGGAGGTCAATCATCACAGTCCCAGGACATCACTGCAAGAGTTCCTCAGGGTAGTGTCCTAGGCCTAACCATCTTCAGCTGCTTCATCAATGACCTTCCCTCCATCATAAGGTCAGAAGTGGAGATGTTCACTGATGATTGCACAGTGTTGAGCACCATTCACGACTCCACAGATACTGAAGCGGTCTGTGTCCAGATGCAGCATGACCTGTGGCAAGTAACAGTTGCAGCACACAAGAGCCAGCAATTACCATCTCAAACAATAAAGATCTAACCATTTCCCCTTGATGTTCAGTGACATCACTGAATCCCCCACTATCAGCATCCTGGGGTTTGCTATTGACCAGAAAGTAAACTGGACCAGCCACATAAACACTGTAGCTACAAGTGCAGGTCAAAGGATAGAAATTCTGCAGCAAGTAACTCACCTCCTGTCTCCCCTATGCCATCTACAAGGCTCAAGTCAGGAGTGTGATTGCATACTCTGCACTTTCCTGGGTGAGTGCAGCTCCGACAACACTCAAGAAGTTAGACACCATCTAAGACAAAGCAGCCCGCTTGATTGGCACCCCATCCAACACTTTCAACGTTCACTCTCTTCACCACTGGTGCACAGTGACAGCAGTGTGTACCATCTACAAGATGCACTGCAGCAACTCACAAGACTCCTTCAACAGCACCTTCCAAACCCGCGACCTCTACCACCTAGACGGACAAGGGCAGCAGATGCATGGGAACAGCACCAACCGCAATTTCCCCCCCAAACTATACACCATCCTGACTTGGAACTATATCGCCGTTCCTTCACCGTCGCTGGTTCAAAATCCTGGAACTCCTTTCTTAACAGCACTGTTGGTGTACCTACACTCCAAGGACTGCAGCGGTTTAAGAAGGCAGCTCACCACCACCGTCTTCTCAAGGGCAATTAGGAATGGACAATAAGTAGTGGCCTAGCCAGCAACATTCACAACCCATGAACGAATAAAATAAAAAACTCATTTTTTGTCTGTCCGGTCTGTTTTGGTTAGTTTAAGGGGTACGTCTGTTGGGTTGATTTGGTGGGTGGAACCTGGTGCACATGGAGGCACACGGGGTACACATCATTGGAGCGCATGACGCACGTGTGGCTGCCAACGATTGGTGTGTCACTATCCCCATACAAAGATGGAGTCTGTGCGTGTGTGAAGCTGTATGTATTCTCCCTGATGGTTATGAAAGTTGATTATTATTTTTTTTCAAGCTGCGGGGAAATTAGTAAGAAGTTACAGGATTTGTCCTTTCCTCTCTCCTCCCTCCGGTGGTCATATGAACATATGAATTAGGAGCAGGAGTAGGCAACTCGCCCCCTCGAGCCTGCTCCGCCATTCAATGAGTTCATGGCTGAACTGATTACTCAACATTTCCACCTACCCACTATAATCTTCCACCCCCTTGCTTATCAAGAATATATCTACCTCGCCCTTAAAAATATTCAAAGACTCTGCTTCCACTGCCTTTTGAGGAAGAGAATTCCAAAGACTCGCGACCCTCTGAGAGAAAAAATTTCTTCTCATCTCTGTCATAAATGCGTGACCCCTTATTTTTAAACAATGACCCCTAGTTTGAGATTCTCCCACAAGGGGAAACATCCTTTCCACATCCACCCCGTCAAGACCCCTCAGGATCTTATATGTTTCAATCAAGTCGCCTCTTATTCTTCTAAATTCCAGCGGATACAAGCCTAGCCTGACCAATCTTTCCTCATAAGACAGCCCACCCATTCCAGGTATTAGTCTAGTAAACCTTCTCTGTACTGCCTCCAATGCATTTACATCCTTAAATAAGGAGACCAGTACTGTACACAGTACTGCAGATGTGGTCTCACCAATGCCCTGTATAGCTGAAGCATAACCTCCCTACTTTTGTATGCAATTCCCCTCGCGATAAGTGATAACATTCTATTCGCTTTCCTAATTACGTGCTGTACCTACGTACTAATCTTTTGCAGTTCATGCACTAGGACACCCAGATCCCTCTGCATCTCGGAGCTCTGCAATCTCTCACCATTTAGATAATATGCTTTTTTATTCTTCCTGCCAAAGTGGTGGTGTTAATATATGGCAGCTGGGAGATGAGTATGTGCAAGTGTTACCTAGAATCACCTCAGCAATGACTGCCGGCTCGATCAGCAGCCCCGCGCTGGCTGCGGGTCCGTAGCCAGGATTGCAGCGGGACTGACCTGGGACGGTTTCACCCACTCGTTTCCCCCCCCCGCCCCAGCCCGGCATGTTAAGGAGTGAACCTGAAATCCTGTTCTACTTTGTGAGTCAGCGCAGTCTTGTGTTTAGTTCAGGCATAACTGATTCTATTGAATTTAAATTGGATAATTTTCAAAATGTCAATTTGAAGAACTGCTGCTTGCGGGGATGTTGGGGTGGGGTTAGTCAGGGTCAATATGAAAATATGGTGCGATGGGGATGGCATGGGAAGGATGGAATGGCATGGGAGGCGTGGATGAGATGATGGAATTGGTTAAGTATGGCAAAATGGTGGGGACAGTTATTTGATGGAACTTATTATTGTTTCACCTTGTGGGAGAATCTAGAACCAGGGGTCACTGTTTAAAAATAAGGGATCACTCATTTAAGACAGAGATGAGGAGAAATTTTTTCTCTGAGGGTCGTGAGTCTTTGGAACTCTCTTCCTCAAAAGGCGGTGGAAGCAGAGTCTTTGAATATGTTTAAGGCAGAGGTAGATAGATTCTTGATAAGCAAGGGGGTGAAAGGTTATCGGGGGTAGGTGGTAATCTGGAGAACCAGTTCTGCCATGGACTTATTGAATGGCGGAGCAGGCTTGAGGGGGCGAGTGGCCTACTCATGCTCCTAATTCATATGTTCGTAAAAGCTATTCATTGTGCTAAAAATCAAGATTGACTAGATTTGAATAAAAAAAAGTTTTAGGAAAGCTGTCAGTTGAAAACATCAGTTTTGACTTTAAAGACAAAGATGATAGTTTATACTCTCCAGAGTTTCTATACAGTCTAACATGCCACCGTTTAACCTGACTTGGACTCAAGGACGGAGCAGTTATCATAATGTTGCTATGAAGCTTGAATTCTAAACAAGGACTTTGTCATGGAACAAGATTAATAGTTAGGAATAAAAACAAGAAATGCTGGAAATACTCAGCAGGTGTGGCAGCATCTGTGGAGAGAGAAGCAGAGTTAAAGTTTCAGGTCAGTGACCTTTCATCAGAACTGGCAAAGGTTAGAAATGTAATAGGTTTTAAGCAAATAAAGCAAGGGTGGGGCAAGAGATAACAAAAGGCAAGCTGTTGATAGGACAGGGTCGCAGAGAATAACTGACAAGAAGGTCATGGAGCAAAGGCAAACGGTATGTTCATGGTGTGCTGAAAAACAAAGCGTTAGTGCAGAGAGGGTGTTAATGGACAGAAAAATGAACAGCTCTGCCCCAAAGCATAAACATGAAAAAAACAGTGGTTAAAAAAAAAAGATTTTTTTTTCATTTTTTGGATGTATTTCATGTTTATGCTTTGGGCCAGGGCTGTTGATTTTTCTGTCCATTAATACCCTCTCTGCACTAACGCTTTGTCTTTCAGCACACAATTAACATACCGTTTTCCTTTGCTCCATGACCTCCTTGTCAGTTGTTCTCTGTGGTCCTGGCCTATCAACACCTTCCCTTTTGTTATCTCTTGCCCCACCCCTGCTTCATCTGCTTAAACCCTATTACATTTCTAACCTTTGCCTGCTCTGATGAAAGGTCACAGACCTGAAATGTTAACTCTGCTTCTCTCTCCACAGATACTGCCAGACCTGCTGAGTATTTCTAGCATTTCCTGTTTTTATTTCAGATTTCCAGCATCTGCAGTTTTTTGATTTTATTTTAGGAGTTAGGAAGTTATTTTCTTTGATGTTAGATGCTGAAATTTATAACGGGCAGATTTCAAGGAAATAGTTCTATTCCTCGAATAATATTGAGCCCATCAGATATATACTTGCCTTTACAACATAGGAGAAAACAGTTCCTAATTAGACTTTCATATTCTATGTCTATAAACAAGTTACAAGGCCAGATTTGACAACTTGTATTATATCCCTACATCTGTTTTTACATATGGACAGCTTTATGTGGCTTTTTCCAGAGTCAGAAGTTTTTATTCTGTTACAGTCATCGGTGTCGGTGAACGAATAACTAGAAATCCTATATTTAAAGAAGTACTATTGCAATAAAGATGCTGATTTGACCACAGATGTTTTGCGGGTCTTGGCTAGTTAGTAATTATTTTCAAGTGAAACAAGTAGAGACCTGTTTGCTGGGGGAAATGTCTAGTGGATGAAGAATACTACTTGCGCACTAACTAAAGCGATATTTTTAAACAGTACATACTCAGCAAGTGTCAAGTGATTCAATGCCACATTTTGTATTACTGAAGTGGACAAGAGGGTGGCGTAGTGGTTAGCATCGCAGCCTCAGCTCCAGGGACCCGGGTTCAATTCTGGGCACTGCTTGTGCGGAGTTTGCAAGTTCTCCCTGTGACCGTGTGGGTTTTCGCTGGGTGCTCCGGTTTCCTCCCACAGCCAAAGACTTGCAGGTTGGTAGGTAAATTGGCCATTATAAATTGCCCCTAGTGTAGGTAGCTGGTAGGGAATATGGGATTACTGTAGGGTTAGTGTAAATGGGTGGTTGTTGGTCAGCACAGACTTGGTGGGCCGAAGGGCCTGTTTCAGTGCTGTATCTCTAAATAAAATAAAAAAAGATGTTTCTCTAAGTTTTCTGTCTCATTGTGTATTGTTGGGATTTATTTGCTTCTTGTTTTCTCACCAGAATACACTAATGGAGATAAACTTTCACAGTGGTAGATCAACAACTACAACAACTACTTATATTTTTATGGCACCTTTAACATAGAAAACATTCCAGGGGTGCTTCACAGATGTATAATTCACCAAAATTGGACATGGATCTAAAGAAAGAGATATTCGGAGGGGTGACCAAATCATTGTTGAACTTAACAAGTTTTTATGTTCGATCAGGATTAGAATCATGATATGCAGTGAGTTGTTGTGATTTGGAATGCACTGCCTGAAAGGGTAATGGAAGCAGAATAGATGAGGACAATTTTCTTTACATGGCGAATTATGATGATCTGGAATGCACTGCCTAAAATGGTGGAAGCAGATTCATTCAAAAGGGAATTGGATAAATACCTAACCAGTGTTTTATAAAGGTTGAGCATTACTTCCTTACATTGTTAATTTATTTATTTTATTTAGAGATACAGCACTGAAACACGCCCTTCGGCCCACCGTGTCTGTGCCGACCATAAACCACCCATTTATACTAATCCTACACTAATCCCATATTGCTACCACATCCTCACCTGTCCCTATATTCCCCTACCTATACTAGGGGCAATTTATAATGGCCAATTTACCTATCAACCTGCAAGTCTTTGGCATGTGGGAGGAAACCGGAGCACCTGGCAAAAACCCACGCAGACACAGGGAGAACTTGTAAACTCCACACAGGCAGTACCCAGAATTGAACCCGGGTCGCTGGAGCTGTGAGGCTGCTAATCACTGCTAACCACTGCGCCACTGTGCCGCCCAATGACAGCAACCTCGCTGTGAGTAGGGTTTGAACGCACGGAGGGAAACCCCCATGGGATTCTAAGTCCAGCGCTTTAACCACTCAGCCATCACAGCGCTTAACCACTCAGCCATCACAGCACATTTAACTCTCTGGCTTTATTTATGAAGCCAAAGATCCCATATCTTTTTAACAGCCTTCTCAACTTGTCCTGCCACATTTAAAGATTTGAGCGTGTACATCCCTCGGTTTCTCTGTTCGTGCACCCCCTTTAAAATTGAACAATTTAGTTTAAATGCCTCTCCTCATTCTTCCTACCAAAAGAACACTTCTCTGTTTTAAATTTCATCTGCCATGTGTCTGCCAATTTCACCAGTCTATGTTCTCCTGAAGTCTCTTACTATCCTCCTCACTGTTTACCACCTTTCTGACTTTTGCATCATCTGCAAACTTTGAAATTATGCCTTGTATATCCAAGTCCAGGTAATATCTATCAAAAGAGCAAATATAAAATTACAAATTGTAGTTACCATTCTTTAATGCTGTGAGGTTTAATGTCAGACTGATAAAGCAATTGGATTGAGGTTAGATATAACATTTTTAATGCTTTGTCATATAATATGAGCTGCTTTTCGTAATAATTTACCAAAGCTGGGTAATTTCAGCTTTATAGGTGATTACAGGCTTTTAAAACTGGCTAGTCTGACTCATTTCATAATAAACATTTTTATTAAGCTCCTGCTGCAACTGTATCATTATTGAAGACTTAAAATAAAAATGGGCTTCTCTTAGAATCGTTTGGTCAAAGCTGTAGAAATATTATAATAGACCTGCAGCTTTGTTCCTGTGTTGCCAGTACAGAGCAGTACTGTTGCAGCACTTTTTTTTATTCATTCACGGGATGTGGGCATTGCTGGCAAGGCCCGCATTTATTGCCCATCCCCATTTGCCCTTGATAAGATGGTGGTGAGCTCCTTCTTGAACCGCTGCAGTGCATGTGGTGCTCCCATAGTGCTGTTAGGTTGGGAGTTCCAGAATTTTGACCCAGTGACGCTAAAGGAACGGCAATATAGTTCCAAGTCAGGATGTTGTGTGACTTGGAGGTAGTAGCGATCCCATGCACCTGCTTCCCTTGTCCTTCTAGGTAGCAGAGGTCTCAGGTTGGAGAGCTGCTGTTGAAGAAGACTTGGCGAGTTTCTGCAGTGCATCTTGTAGATGGTACACACTGCAGCTATGTTGTGCCAGTAGTGGAGGGAGTGAATGTTTAAGGTGGCGGATGGGGTGCCGTGTGATTGTGTTGAGCTTTGAGTGTTGTCGGAGCTGCACTCATCCAGGCAAGAGTTTGTCCACTCCAGGTTTTTGAATTTAAATTTTTATTCAAGAATAACATTTCCTTTGTGATCAAGGTTACTGGCACTGTTTTATCAGACATCTATCAAACTTGAAAGCCATAAAGTATGGTAACTGAAATTTATAATTTTATATCTCTGGGACTTTTACCTTCACCAGTTGATGCTAACACCTATTATCTAAGTGGTGTGAAGTTTATGTACTATATCATAAGTGAAACAGCTACTATCCTTGATCACTAAGGAGGTGCTCTTGAATAAACTTAATTTAAAATCAAAAGCATACAGTAGAAAAGCATTCACTGGATTCAGTGATTTTAATCTAAATTGAAGGCAGCATGAACAGCTGCATATTGCAATATTCAAATATCTATACTATCGAATGCATTGTTGCTTAGTAACTATGAATTTCAATTCTGACATAGACACCCAATATGTCACTATGAATGTCCTCATCATGTGACTTTTACTACCTTTACAAGTAGCCCAGATAATGCACATCTTTAGCTGACTTGCCCTCAGTGACTCTTATGAAAGTGGGACATCTCAGATCTTGGGCCATGTTTACACTAAGGCCCAGTACTGTAAACCAAGCTCTGTGTGACAAATTGACAAAGGAGGATTGGAGAAACTTGCTCTGGTTACACTGCGTGCTTTATGTGAATCTCCGTTGAAATTATTTTTGTGTTGTAGGCCTCATGTACACACACTGCGTTCTTCTATGTGTGGAAACTATTAGCTGTTTAAAATTCCTAAGTTGAAGCTCAGTGTCTGCAGCAAGTGGAACAAATGGTTTATATATGGGCATCAGTGTCCAGTCTATTGCAGGTGTTTATGATGTATGTCAAACGTCTATTTGCATGACACCATTGTATTGAGGGCTTGGTTTGCATAAGTACTAATTCAACATGCATAGGTTGGGCCAAATGTATTATATTTTGGAGATTAATTGTTAACTAATTCATGGTTCACTTCAATCTCTGATTGATCTTGGTAGTACTCAAGAGTTCACTGTATCATGTTTTCTCCAGGTACCAGTCTAAATAGCATTGTTCAAATGGATTAATAGACAAGTAAGTTGTGAATAACATTGTTTGGAACGATGTATTACTGTGGTCTGGACCAAAGTAGGCAAGTGTCGTGTGGAACTGACTGAACTTTCAGTAAATCTAAGGATAGAATATTCAGAATACAAAGGGTGATAACAAACTAGAGTCTGAGGTTGTTGGGGCATCTGTTTTATTTCATTCCATAGCCATTTTTGTCTTGCTCTGTTTTTTTTATTCGTTCTTGGGATGCAGGCGTCGCTGGTTAGGCCAGCATTTCTTGTCTATCCCTAATTACCATTGAACTGAGTGGCTTGCTAGGCTATTTCAGAAGGCATTTAAGAGTCAACCACACTGCTGTGGGTCTGGAATCACGTGTAGGCCAGACCAGGTGAGAACGGCAGATTTCCTTCCCTAAAGGACAGTAGTGAACCAGATGGGTTTTTGCAACAATTGATAATGGTTTCATGGTCACCATTAGACTAGCTTTTAATTCCAGATACATTAATTGAATTCAGTTTCACCATCTGCCATGGTGGGATTTGAACCCATGTCCCCAGAGCATTAGCCTGGTCCTCTGGATTACTAGTCCAGTGACATTACTGCTATGCCACCAGCTCCCCCACAGCAATACATTTTGAGCTGAAGTTTTAGTTGACCATAGTTAATTGGAATCACTCCACATGGTGATCGGAGTAATGATAAAGCCCGTAATTAGGGTTAGTTTGCTCTGTGAATTTTTTTTTTGCTTAAAGGATTGAAATATTTTAAAATAATTTTGTTGCAAAAATGGTATTTGCATGAAAATCTAAAGCTAAAATTAGCAATATGCATCTTACCAGTATATTGTCTAAGGGAGATCCTATTCAACCATATTTAGATGTTTCTGGAACAAATCTTCTTTGGCCTCCTTATCTCGAGAGACAATGGATAAGCGCCTGGAGGTGGTCAGTGGTTTGTGAAGCAGCGCCTGGAGTGGCTATAAAGGCCAATTCTAGAGTGACAGGCTCTTCCACAGGTGCTGCAAAGAAATTTGTTTGTCGGGGCTGTTACACAGTTGGCTCTCCCCTTGCGCCTCTGTCTTTTTTCCTGCCAACTACTAAGTCTCTTCGACTCGCCACACTTTAGCCCCGTCTTTATGGCTGCCCGCCAGTTCTGGCGAACGCTGGCAACTGACTCCCACGACTTGTGATCAATGTCACAGGATTTCATGTCGCGTTTGCAGACGTCTTTAAAGCGGAGACATGGACGGCCGGTGGGTCTGATACCAGTGGCGAGCTCGCTGTACAATATGTCTTTGGGGATCCTGCTATCTTCCATGCGGCTCACATGGCCAAGCCATCTCAAGCGCCGCTGACTCAGTAGTGTGTATAAGCTGGGGATGTTGGCCACCGCGAGGACATCTGTTGGAGATACGGTCCTGCCACCTGATGCCAAGTATTCTCCGGAGGCAGCGAAGATGGAATGAATTGAGACGTCGCTCTTGGCTGACATACGTTGTCCAGGCCTCGCTGCCATAGAGCAAGGTACTGAGGACACAGGCCTGATATACTCGGACTTTTGTGTTCCGTGTCAGTGTGCCATTTTCCCACACTCTCTTGGCCAGTCTGGACATCGCATGGGAAAGGCTTCCACTGCTCTTGTTGATTTCAGCATCTAGAGACAGGTTACTGGTGATAGTTGAGCATAGGTAGGTGAACTCTTGAACCACTTCCAGAGCGTGGTCGCCAATATTGATGGATGGAGTATTTCTGACGTCCTGCCCCATGATGTTCGTTTTCTTGAGGCTGATGGTTAGGCCAAATTCATTGCAGGCAGCCGCAAACCTGTCGATGAGACTCTGCAGGCACTCTTCCGTGTGAGATGTTAAAGCAGCATCGTCAGCAAAGAGGAGTTCCCTGATGAGGACTTTCCGTACTTTGGACTTCGCTCTTAGACGGGCAAGGTTGAACAACCTGCCCCCTGATCTTGTGTGGAGGAAAATTCCTTCTTCTGAAGACTTGAATGCATGTGAGAGCAGCAGGGAGAAGAAAATCCCAAACAGTGTGGGTGCGAGAACAACGGGCTGGATGACCTCCTTCTGTGCCGTAATTTTTCTGTGGTTCTTCTGAAATAGAAGGGGGCATGGGAAATTGAATGCTGCAAAACACAATTCATTTGACACAATAAACATAAGTCAGATTGGAATTAAAAATGCGACAATATAAATCATGTAGGTGAAAGGGGCAATTACTGATGCTTTGTCTTTGTGTAGTGTATGAGCTGTAGATTTTAATCAGCAATCTTCCGGTAAAATGCTCCTTAGACCTATCAGATGATTCTTCGCACAGTTAATTTACAAATTAATTATAATTTTCTCCTCGCATTAATCAAGTTATTCTCTGTATTTAGCATGATTATGCACTGTTGAAAAACTGTTCATTTGCCAGTGCTTACTGCTATACAAACATTACTATAGTTCTGGAGGAACAGTAACAACTTAACAATGACAACCTATATCTATATTGCACCTTTAAGGTAATAAAATGTCCCAAGGTGCTTCACAAGAGCATTATCAAACAAAATTTGACACCAAGCCATAAGGAGATATTAGGTAATATGACCAAAAGCTTGGTCAAAGAGGTTGGTTTTAAGGAATGTCATAAAGAGGGAAATTAAGGTAGAGAGGCAGGGAGGGTATCCAGAGCCTAGGGCCTAAGCAACTGAAGGCATGGCCACCAATGGTTGAGCAATTAAAATCGAGGATGCTCAAGAGGCCAGAATTAGAGGAGCGCAGATATCTCGAAGGATTGTGGGGCTGGAGGAGGTTACAGAGATAGGGAGGGCCAAGGCCATGGAGGACTTTGAAAACAAGGGTGAGAATATTAAAATCAAGATGTTGCTTGACTGGGAGCCAATATAGGTGAGCGAGCACAGAGGTGATAGGTAAGCGGGACTTGGTGCGAGTTAAGACAAGGACATTAGAGTGTTGGATGACCTCATGTTTACAGAGGGTAGAATGTGGGAGAGCAACCAGGAGTGCATTGGAATAGTCAAGTCTGGAGGTAACGAAGGCACGAATGAGGGTTTCAGCAGCAGGTAAGCTGAGGCAGGGGCGAAGTCAGGTGATGTTGGGGAGATGGTGGCGTACTGGTATTGTCATTGGACTAGTAACCCAGAGACCCAGGATATTGCTCTGTGGACATGAGTTCAAATCCCACCACGGCCGAAGATGGAATTTTAATTCAATTAATAAATCTGGAATTAAAAGCGAGGTCTAATAATGGCCATGAAACCATTGTTGATTGTTGTAAAAACCCATCTGGTTCATCAATGTCCTTTAGGGAAGGAAATCTGCTCTCCTGACCTCGTCTGGCCTATATGTGATTCCAGACTCTCAGCAATGTGGTTGACTCTTAAATACCCTCTGAAATAGCCTAGCAAGCCACTCAGTTGTATCTAACTGCTACGAAGTCAATAAAGAATGAAACTGGATGGACCATCCGGCATCGACCTAGGCACCGGAAACGACAACGGCAAACCCAGCCCTGTCGACCCTGCAAAGTCCTCCTTACTAACATCTGGGGGCTTGTGCCAAAGTTGGGAGAGCTGTCCCACAGACTAGTCAAGCAACAGCCTGACATAGTCATAATCACTGAATCATACCTAACAGACAACGTCCCAGACACCGCATTCACCATCCCCGGGTATGTCCTGTCCCACCTGCAAGACAGATCCAGCAGAGGTGGCAGCACAGTGGTATACAGTTGGGAGGGATTTGCCCTGGGAGTCCTCAGCATTGACTCCGGACCCCATGAAATCTCATGGCATCAAACATGGGCAAGATAACCTCCTGCTGATCACAGTTTCCCCCTCAGCTGATGAACCAGTGCTCCTCCATGTTGAACAGCACTTGGAGGAAACACTGAGGGTGGCAAAGGTATAGAATGTACTCTGGGTGGGAGACTTCAATGTCCATCCCAAGAATGGCTCGGCAGCACCACTACTGACCGAGCTGGCCGAGTCCTAAAGGACATCGCTGCTAGACTGGGTCTGCAGCAGGTGGTGAGGGAACCAACAAAAGGGAAAAATATACTTGATCTCATCCTCACCAGTCTCTCTGCCTCAGATATATCTGCTCATGACAGTATTGGTAGGAGTGACCACCGCAAAGTCCTTGTGGAGACAAAGTCCCGTCTTGTTTTTTATTCGTTCCTGGGATGTGGGTGTTGCTGGCTAAGCCAGCATTTATTGCCTATATCTAGTTGTCCTTGAGAAGGTGGTGGTGAGATGCCTTCTTGAACCGCTGCAGTCCATGTGGGGTGGATATATCTACAGTGCTGTGAGGAAGGGAGTTCCAGGATTTTGACCCAGCAACAATGAAGGAACGGTGATATAGTTCCAAGTCAGGATGGTGTGTGGCTTGGAGGGGAACTTGGAGGTGGTGGTGTTCCCATAGATCTGCTGCCCTTGTCCTTCTAGGCAGTAGAGGTTGCAGGTTTGGAAGATGCTGTCTAAGGAGCCTTGGTGCGTTGCTGCAGTGCATCTTGTAGTTGGTACACACTGCTGCCACTGTGTGCCGATGGTGGAGGGAGTAAATGCTTGTGGATGAGGTGCCAATCAAGCAGGCTGCTTTGTCCTAGATGGTGTCGAGCCTCTTGAATGTTGGAGGTGCACTCATCCAGGCAAGTGGAGAGCATTCCAAAACACTCCTGACTTGTGCCTTGTAGATGGTGGACGGGCTTTGGCAGTCAGGAAGTGAGTTACTCGCCGCAGGATTCCTAGCCTCTGACCTGCTCTTGTAGCCATGGTATTAAATGGCTTCTCCAGTTCAGTTTCAGGTCATTGGTAACCCCCAGGATGTTGATAGTGGGGGATTCAGTGACCGTAATGCATTGAATGTCAAGGGGAGATGGTTAGATTCTCTTTTAGAGTTACATAGCACTGAAACAGGCCCTTCGGCCCACCGTGTCCATGCCGGCCATCAAGCCTATCCGTTCTAATCCCATTTTCCAGCACTTGGCCTGTAGCCTTGTATGCTATGGCATTTTTAGTGCTCATCTAAATACTTCTGAAATGTTGTGAGGGTTCCTGCCTCTACCACCCCTTCAGGCAATGTGTCCCAGATTCCACCCACTCTCTGGGCGAAGGTTTTTTCCTCAAATCTCCTCTAAACCTCCTGCCCATTACCTTAAATCTATGCCCCTGGTTATTGCCACCTCCACTAAGGGAAAAAGTTTTTTCCTATCTACCCTATCTATGCCCCTCATAATTTTGTATACCTCAATCAGGTCCCCCCTCAGCCTTCTCTGCTCTAAGGAAAACAACGGATGGTCATTGCCTGACACTTGTGTGGGGTGAATATTACTTGCCTCTTATCAGCCCAAGCCTGGATATTGTCCAGGTCTTGCTGCATTTCTACATGGACTGCTTCAGTATCTGAGGAGTCACGAATGGTGCTGAACATTGTGCAGTTGTCACCTTCTGTAGTGCAGTTAGGAAAGGGCAGTAAATGCTGGCCTAGCCAGCGACGCCCACATCCCATGAACGAATAAATAAAAAACAAGGTGGAAATAGGCAGTCTTAGTGATGGTGTGAATATGTGGGTAGAAGCTCATCTTGGGGTCAAATGTGACATCAAGGTTGCGAACAGACTGGTTTAATTGCAAACTGTTGTCAGGGAAAGAGATGGAGTTGGTGGGTAGGGAACGTAGATTGGAGC
Source organism: Heterodontus francisci (assembly GCF_036365525.1). NCBI lineage: Eukaryota > Metazoa > Chordata > Chondrichthyes > Heterodontiformes > Heterodontidae > Heterodontus > Heterodontus francisci. The sequence continues at coordinate 18,222,832 of NC_090402.1, forward strand.
AAGGATCGAAAACAATGGATTCAGTCTTCCCGATGTATAATTGGAGGAAATTTCTGCTCATCCAGCACTGGATGTTGGATAAGCAGTCTGATAATTTAGCAACGGAGGAGTTGAGAGGTGGTGAGGTGGGGTTGGGTATCGTCAGCATATCTGTGGCAACTAATCCTGTGCTTTCAGATAATGTCGGTGAGGGGCAGCATGTAGATAAGAAATAGGAGAGGGCCAAGGATAGGTCCTTTGGAGACACTCTAGAGGTAAGGGTGCTGGAGTAGAAAGAGAAACCATTGCAAGTGATACTCTAGATACAGTTAGATAGATAAGAATGGAACAAGGTGAGAGCAGTCAGATGAAAGTGGTGAGGCATTGGAGGAAGATGATATGGTCCACTGTGTCAGAAGCTGCAGACAGGTCGAGAAGGATGAGAAGGGAAAGTTTACCTTTGTCACAGTCACATAGGATGTAATTTGTGATTTTGATAAGAGCTGTTTCAGTACTTTGGCAGGACAGCAACCTGATTGGAGGGATTCAAATATGGTGTTCCGGGAAAGGTGGGCACTGATTTGGGAGGTGACAACACATTCAAGGACTTTGGAGAGGAAAGGAAGGTTGGAGATGCGATGGTAGTTTGCAAGGATGGTAGGATCAAGGGTTGGTTTTTTGAAGAGAGGGATGATGACGGCAGACTTAAAGGAGAGAGAAACAGTTGAAGAGAACCATTAACAATGTCTGCTAACATGGGGACCAGGAGGAGAAGTTGGGTGGTCAGCAGTTTAGTGGGAATAAGGTCCAGGGAGCAGGAGGTGGGTCTCATTGACAAGATGAACTCAGAGAGGGCATGAGGGTAGATAGGAGAGAAACTAGAGAAAGATGCGAGTTCAGTGATAGGGAAGAATGGAGCATTAGGGGAAGGAGGGCTAGTGGAACGGAGAGACACGACAGAGGCAGCTGATCGGATGGTCTCGATCTTAGTGACAAAGGTCCATGAGCTCCTCACACTTGTTGGAGGTGAGCGTGAAGGGGAGGGGGATATAAGAAGACAGTTTACAGTAGAGAACAGAGATATAAGCATTCATTGATTCAGATTTTCATTAGATTCCTGTTAATGGATTATTGCAATTTGTTTACCACAGATGCTATTTTGTTTTTGTTAGAAATAGTGTATTGTTAATCTGACCTTGCAAATTAATGCTAGCCCCTTGAAGTTTCTCTTTTTAGGGCACCTTTTACCTTTCTTTTCTTTGATCTCCATGTTATTTCTTGATTGAAGTGGGTAGGTTTTGGGCCAGTTGAAGGCCCAATATGAAGCTTAAAACATAGTACCTCAAATACACAAAAGGTTGGGATCATCTTATTAGCGGTAGTTTTCCAAAAAATATGAAAATGCTATCTTTACATTTTACAGTTGTAAGAACAAAAGCATACTTCTATAATTTGAACTATTTTCATAGAATTAGTTTTGGTTTGCATCATAGTTACTAAATAACCAAGAACAAGAGTGAAGGAAAATTGATTGCAGATACAAAATGGTTATTAATCCTGTATTAATATTTTTAAAAATCAGTTATTCATTTAAAATAGCTGTATTTTGTCACGTAACACCATTCCTTTTTATTTCACAGTATGCAAACATATGATACATATATAAAAAAGGAAGACAAATTGGAGATGCAAATGTGAAATGACCATAATGCAGATTTTGTGCTAATGATTGTCTGACTCATACAGAATGTTGTGTGGGTTCATTACTTGTGTACATAAGTTGAAAGTTTTTGCTGATTTTTTACGTTTTAATGGACAGAGATAGTACAGTCCAATGGAACCTGGTGTTAGAATGCAGTGGGAATGGTGCATGAGTCCATTCTTCAGTGGGAGAATTGAAAAGACCAGAGTCTGGTGTCCAATTAGGATGAACCGTTTTTGTTTTAATTTCTTCATTTTTATAAAATTGCATTATTTCCAACTCTGTGCATGTGGCGGCTTGCCTGAAACCGCAGTTCTTAACTACATGACATTTTAGAAAGTTTATAGCCTACTTTGTGTAATGTGAGTAGGATGGACATCCAGTAATCATTGGAAATAGCAGAAATAGATTGAAGAATGGTGGAAAACATAAGGGGCTGAATTTTACCAGTCCCTGAACGTCGAGGGTCGCGGCAGGGGAGGCCCATAAAATACTTGCAGGACTGGCCCGCCACAAACCCTGACGCTGAGAAGGCGTCGCTGCATTTTACCGGCGGCGGCGGCGAGACCTTGGTGCGGCCCATTTAAATATTAAAACTAGTTAAAACAACATGCAAATCAACTTACCTTGTCCCAGCGGCCGTCCCATGCCGATATTATGGCCGCCAAATGGAAGTCCTGCTGGTTGGGAGGGGGGGGGGGGGAGACTCTGGTTGGGAGGGGGGAGGAGTGAAAATTTCAGGACAGGAGTCGGGGGGGAGGGGAGAATTATTGTAATTGGGTGTGGGGATGATGGGAAGGGTTTGAGCGTCAAAAGTTCTGAAGTTAGGGGGAAAGTTCACAAAATGAAAAGGTTTTTTTTAGGAGGATACGTCACTGTAACACACGAGGACTCAGTGGGGGGATTGTGGGAGAGGGGAATCTAAGTTGAAATAAATTGTTCGGCAGGTTCTGGTGAAGCGGCACCTTTAATTATTGAAATGAGATTTGAAGGGCTTGAAGCCTTTTAAAAATGGCGTCAGTGCGGTGGCGCCAGACACCGTTGCAGGGACGGAGCTGCCACCCCTTTTACGTCATTTGGGTCGACTGCTCCGCCTCCTCCATTTACATGAGCCCCGCGCGAAATATCACTGCAGACTGCTGAGATGAGAGCGTGCCGCCACAAAGTGCGGCGCGCTCATTAAATTCAGCCCAAGGAATAAGCAAATTGAAAACATCCAGTAGTTAGCCATTCTGTATACTTAATTTAAAGTATGTTAATTTAAAGCAGTGTCAGCTATGTCAGTTGGTAGCGCTCTTGCCTCAGTAAAGGTTGCGAGTTCAAGTCCCACTCCAGAGCACAGAAATCTAGGCTGGCACTCTAGTGCAGTACTGAGGGAATGCTGTATTGTGGAGGTGCCATCTTTTCAGATGAGATGTTAAACTGAGGGCCCCATCTGCTCTCTCTGGTGGACGTAAAAGATCCCAAGCTACTACTTAGAAGAGCAGGGGAGTTCTCCTCAGTGCCTGAGTGAATATTTATCCTTCCATCAACATCACTAAAACAGATTATCTGGTCATTCTCACATTGTGTTTTTGTGGAGCTTGCTGTGAGCAAATTGGTTGCTGTGTTTCCATGTTTCCTACATTACAACAGTGACGACAACATTTTGGGATATCCTGAGATTATGAAAGGCATAAAATAAATACAAGTCTTTCACTCTTTTAGTTTTATTGGCCACAAAATTTGACTCTGTAGTGGCCATGGTTTCAATGCCACTGGTACCATTTTGGTACCAAAACAGCTTCCATGCTGCATGCGCACACTTCTGGCATGGCTTGAGGTGAACACCACCTTGTTTGAGGGTGTTAGCCTGGGTATTAGGAGTGTGCAGAGTAGGCAGATCATGACATCAGTCAGTGTGTAACGCTGATTTGACGGCAGAGTATTCATGCTCCAACCCTTGCCACTCTGCTTGTTGCTCTGGTCTATCAGCCAGCCAGTTCAGACTGCTGCTACCCTTACTGAGATGGTGAAGTCCACAGTTGGGCCTTCTCGGCCCAGAGCTGCTCAAGGGTGCCCTCCAAGGCCATCTGCAATCTCCCCACTGAAAATCAGAAGCCTTCTGTCAGCCCTATTGCAGCCACTAGGGCAGCCTGAGCACTAAGCCAGGCAAAGACAGCCACAAAACAGGCACTAAGGGAATGCACAAAGGTGATTAGTTGACTTTTGTATGGAATAATGAATAGTTTTTTGGATAAAGTTGGTATGGAATGGTTATTTTGTGGTGGCTTTTATTTCAGCATTGTGGCCAAGAGGGCATTGAATGGAGGCTAGTGGTCCATTTGTAAGGATATGGAATGTAAAGATGTGTTCACTGACCATGACCACACGTGTGAGGACATTGAACTTTTTGTGGTACTGCATCCAGATTCTCTGACCTAGATTGCTAGCATCAACTACCTTAGCTATCTGCTCCCACTGCCTTTATAATGTCTGTCTGGAGGGCCTTCTAGTTCCCTGAGGGAGGAGGATCTCTCTCTTCCTGTCTGACCACCTCATGTGCCAAGGCCTTCAGTGCTGCATCAGAGAATGTAGGGACACACATTGTGGCGCCATTTCCACTCCTCTCTGCTCAGAGGCTCTTCTTGAACCAGTTCCAGCATTTGTTCCAGCCAAAATACCCCTTAAGAGGTGCAGGCTGGCTTTAAGTAGTGCAGGCTTGAATAGTGGTGCTAGCCTTACACCAATGTGGACTCCCTGCTGAGGTGTATATCCACTCGGCGGCGCACTTAGCACTGGGCTGCATGACGCCATCATTGAATTAGCAGGCAGAACGATGCTTGCATGTTGCCTGCATTGCTACGAACAGGTACGGTTTAGTTGCGCATTTCGATCCCTGCCTCTGTCTACCAGCCTAATCCAATTTTTCCCCCCTTGAGTTATGCAGGATTATGGAATATTTCCTTAGAAGATTCTGAGTAAATATATATTTTGAAACCTTTTTTTTTAAAGTGTTGCCTGTTATCAGTCTCAACTTTTTTGGTTTGTAGTAGGAAGTGTTGTATATTTTTTGCATTATCCCTGCATTTGTTTCTTCTGTAAAGTGGTTGTAGATGCAATTTCAAAGGTCAGGAAAATAAGAATAGTCATGAATCCAAAGATGTTCATCTTGGGATGTGTCTGGCATTGTGGCATCAGCAAGTGCATGAAGAATGATTCTTTCCCCGTTACTGGTGACACAGAGACTTCTTGTACATTCATTGCGGTACAATTCACTGCAATCTTTTTGCAGTGGGAGAATGCATTATTAGAAAATATTCACTTTGAACAAATGACTTTTTTGAGAAAAATTAGTTGATCATATTCGAGAAATGTTGGGCAGACCCTTGGCTTCAGGGAAATTATGTCCCTTAATGTATTCAATAGAATAATCTGATTTGGAAAAGAACTGTCAACGTTCGGGTGGGAAGGGGGAAGAGTAGCTTTATCTGGTCGAAAACTGAGCAACACTTTTTGTCTACTTTCCCCATAAATTAATATATTTTTATCTTCATGTTTGAAGTGGGTGGGAATTTCAAAACAAAATAAAAACAAAAAAGATATTTAAAATGCACGTGCTAGCATGCTGTGAAATTAATTTTAAAATAGCTGAGTGATTAGCATTCAGAACTCCAGAGGTTTACTCAGCGCTGTGTATTGCAAAGATTGGTATTCTGAGCCGATTACACCCAGCAGGGTACATGAATTTTGCAAGTAAGTACTGTTCGTATGCATAAGGCAGTAGATGCCTTGGGGATGATTTTGAGTTGCTGATGGGTTTGAATTGCTTTAGGTACAGCTATTTCATCCAGAAAACAACTAATTTCCCATTTAAGACAAGTTAAAATTAAATTCTGTTTGAATTTATTATGTCTTTTATTGTGCCAGTCATTCCTTGTCTGACTACAAATTTCATGCATTAAATTGAAAGTTGTCAATTCTAAGATGCGAAAAGCAAGTATGATTATTTTGCTTAATATAGCAGACTCAAAGTTAATATAAACTAGAGAATGGTTAAAGAAAATGGAGATAGAGATTCAAAGTTATTAAAGTTCAGTGGGCTCTTTAGATTGGAGCCAGAAACAAGAGCAGAATTTTAACATCAGTAAACAAAGTGTGACGAATGCATCAATTAGTTGTTCTTGTGTGCATGAACTATTTTTTCTGTAGTATAATCATAGCATTTTCCTGTAGCCGAAGTATCACACAGCACTGTTGGATTAATCTAATGCTATCAAAGGAAATAAAGTATTTGATAGCATAGTATTTGATATAGGCAATTCCATCTCTGTAGCTGAAGTAAACTGCTGTAACTGCAAATTGTATTTGCTGTAAAACAAGTGAAAATATTTCTCTATGAATATTGCTCATTCAGTTATACTATTGTTCATTAGTTTCTGTGGTTTGAATGACTGTTATTTAAACATATCCGAGTTGGTAATTAGCTGAGAACGATCAGCCAGTCAAACTCACTTGTTGACTTTTGAGGCTGAAATTCCTATTTTTACAATAAATGCCTCTATCTGTTCAGAGCTAATGGACTCATATGGGAATGGCATGAACACACACAGTTGATAAGTGCAATTTCTGAGAATATTATTTCATTGCAGTAACAGAAAATGATGCACCTACAGTAATAATCTTTTAATGCTTTTCAAGCTGCGAATGAGCTATTTGACTGGTAGAAATGCCAGTTTGTTTATCCCACTGCGTAATTGAGCATTGCCAAGTTTTTAGGAGCAGAGAATGACCCTTAAGCATGCCAAGAAGGGAGGTAATGTGTGGGATTGCATCGTGGACATAGTGAATGCTATCTCAACAGCAAGAAAAAAAGCATGGATGCAAGTGATAAAAATCTCTCTATCTAAAAGAACACAAACGTAAGCCTTAAATATTATTGTAAACTACAACAACTTGCATATATATACAGCATCTTTAAAATAATAAAATGTCCCAAGGTGCTTCACTTGGGTAATATAAAACAAAATATGGCAAGCGTATGTAAAGCAACATAACTGTGCATATTATATAAAGTTGTGGTTGTAAAGGATTAATTTAAAAGAGCTGTACACTCAATCATTAAGAATTTACAAAGTAAAATGTTAAGACTAATAGTAGCAAATTTATGCAAATTTAAATTTACCTGCCGTGAAGGGAGGCATGTACTGCAGGAAGCCGTTTTAATGGGCCAGATCATCCTGTCACCATCCCCACAGCCCTTATGTTTAAATAATCAGAGGGTGCATGATAGTCGCACAAAGCACAAGCAACTAACATATAAGAAAACTATTGTCTATCTATTTGGGAGGAAAGGATTTGGAGGAGTGTGTTCTTTTTATTTTATTTGTTCTCATTATGTAGCCAATATTAGCAAGGCCACATTTATTGCCCATCACTAGAGGAAAATTGTTATACAAGGATCTGTCTACAAAAGAATTCTCTCTTTTTCAGACACTTGTTTAATTGTACCTGAAGAATATAGGGCATAAAATGTTTTGTTTGAAAGCCATTGTCATGCAGACCCCCACCTGCCAATAATGAGGCATATTAATTTTGTCATATGAACATTGATTTTAAACTATTGCTGGAGTGAAGAAATGACTTGTTTGAAGATCACCAAACACTGGGCTGGAAGGACATTTGCATTCTAAGAGACGTTTCTTGTGGAGACAAAGGACTATTCCCTGCTCCAATTAACCCAAATAGACTTTGACCACCAGACATTGAAGGTGTAAGGAAGTGCATTCCAGGGTCTGCTGAGACAATATAATCCACAAACGGAGAAGCGGTTAAGCCAGTTAGTCACATGACTGACCTGCTGGCCAACTTGGGTTTTTATTTTGTGCGGCACAGTGGTGCAGTGGTTAGCACCGCAGCCTCACAGCTCCAGGGACCCGGGTTCGATTCCGGGTACTGCCTGTGTGGAGTTTGCAAGTTCTCCCTGTGTCTGCGTGGGTTTTCTCCGGGTGCTCCGGTTTCCTCCCACAAGCCAAAAGACTTGCAGGTTGATGGGTAAATTGGCCATTATAAATTGTCACTAGTATAGGTAGGTGGTAGGGAAATATAGGGACAGGTGGGGATGTTTGGTGGGAATATGGGATTAGTGTAGGATTAGTCTAAATGGGTGGTTGATGTTCGGCACAGACTCGGTGGGCCGAAGGGCCTGTTTCAGTGCTGTATCTCTAATCTAATCAAAAATACAGAAGGCAGTTTTGCAATTGAAGCTGGAACAAGCAAGTTTCTCGCCTGGCTGTTTCTCTCTCTTGCTTTCTTCCAAGCCACCGGACCCACGGAAGACACGTAAACCTCGAGAGAAAAGACTCCGACATCGAAACAAGTTGAAGCGTGAACTGGGCCCCAGCAAACAGCGGAATTTACCGGCAACAAAAGACACCTTTACATAGTCCATCTCCAACACTTCTCTTCCCTTCCTCGACTTCTCTGTCTACGTCTCTAGGGATAGGCTGTCTACTAATATTCATCATAAACCCACCGACTCGCACAGCTACCTCGACTGCACTTCTCCACACCTCCCTGCCTCCTTCCTGCAAGGACTCCATTCCATTCTCCCAGTTTCTCCGTCTCCGATGCATCTACTCTAATGCAACTTTCCACGACAGCGCTTCTGATATGTCTTCCTTTTTCCTCATCCAAGGATTCCCCCCCCACTGTAGTTGACAGGGCCCTCAACCGTGACCAGCCCATTTCCCGCACCTCTACCCTCACGCCTTCCCCTCCCTCCCAGAACTGTGACAGGGTTCCCCTTGTCCTCACTTTCCACCCGACCAGCCTCCACATCCAAAGGATCATCCTCCGCCATTTCCGCCACGTCCAGTGTGATGCCGCCACCAAACACATCTTCCCCTCCCCTCCCCTGTCAGCATTCCGCAGGGATCGTTCCCTCCGTGACGCCTTGGTCCACTCCTCCATTACCCCCAACACCTCGTCCCCTTCCCATGCAATCGCAGGAGGTGTAATACCTGCCCATTCACCTCCTCTGTCCTCACTATCCAAGGCCCAAAACACTCCTTTCAGGTGAAGCAGCGATTTACTTGTACTTCTTTCAATTTAGTATACTGTATTCGCTGCTCACTATGTGGTCTCCTCGACATTGGGGAGACCAAACGCAGATTGGGTGACCGCTTTGCGGAACACCTCCGCTCAGTCCGCAAGCATGACCCTGAACTTCCAGTTGCTGGCCATTTCAACACACCCCCGTGCTCTCATGCCCACATATCTGTCCTGGGATTGCTACAATGTTCCAGTGAACATCAACATAAGCTCAAGAAGCAACATCTCATTTACCGATTAGGCATGCTACAGCTTGCCAGACTGAACATTGAGTTCAATAATTTCGGAGCATGAGGGGCCCCCTTTTTTATTTTCAGCAATTTTTTCTTTTTACTTTTATATTTGTTTAACTTTGTTTCATCATTCAATTTTTACGATGTGCCTACCCACTGCTTTTTTTTGTGATGTTTGTACTTTGGGCCAGGTTCTTCTATTTTTCTGTCAACTAACACCCTCTCTGCACTAATGCTTTGTCTTTCAGCACACCATTAACATACCGTTTGCCTTTGCTCCATGACCTTCTGGTCAGTTATTCTCTGACCTTGTCCTATCAACACCTCTTTGGTTATCTCTTGCCCCACCCCCACTTTATTTGCTTAAAACCTATTACATTTCTAGCCTCTGCCAGTTCTGATGAAGGGTCACTGACCTGAAACGTTAACTCTGCTTCTCTCTCCACAGATGCTGCCAGACCTGCTGAGCATTTCCAGCATTTCTTGTTTTTATCCCAGAAAAGTGCTACCTCTCTGTAAAGGAGACTTGCATCTCCTGAAAAGGAATCCTGCATTTGAAAGGTGGCAGATTCCTGTTGCCCCTGGAATTTCTGCATCCAGTGAGATTTCTGCTGCCTCCTGTGTTCTAAGAAATCCTAAAAGCTGAAGAATTCTTCTACTGTTAGACAGCTTCTTCAAAAACCCCAAACAGACCTGTTTCTACACCCCTGATGGAAGACCTATGTGACGCTTGCTGCAGTTAAATTGCCGTGAACACTTACCTACGACAGACTGTTCATCAACCTCAACTGGAGAGACTTCGAGTAGCATCCAACTATTCGACTCTGGGACACCTCACTGTACCGAAAACATCCGACCAGAACGTGAACCTCAATTTTTTTTTTATTCCTTCTATTCCTAAGAAACAGTTATAATCCAAAACACCCTTTTGGAACCGGTTAATCATTTCTTTTGGAATATGTGTGTGTGTGCTTGAGGGTTAAGGGAATAAGGGTTTTTTCATGTATAGATTTATCTCGTTAGTAGTTAAGACCTATTATTTCTTTTCTAATAAATAGTTAATGTTGTTGTTGTTGTTTAAGGAAACCAGGTTTGGTGTGCTGTATTCTGGGGGAAAAATAGTGTTTAATTTGGCTAGTCGTTGGTAGGTGGGAAATTTTATTTGATATGCTATGACCTGTAGAGTAGTTGGACTGAATTAACAGTGCATTACTCCCGCCTTGGCCGTAACAATATGACCAGGAGGACACCATGCATCGCATTTGCCTAATGAGTTATCAGGACTTCTGTTTTATGTTTACTATTATAGAACAGTTTAGAACTACTTGAATAGCTTAGAATTAAAATATTGACACTACTTGAACTCTATTAATTTGTATATATAATCGAGCAATATTTTTAGTGTTGATAACGATGGAATGGAGTTAGAAAATTATGCTAAGTACATATACTTAAAGGGGAACAATCTGTGGGTGGAACAGACTATGTAAAGTACTATCTTCTACATAGTTTGTACAGAAATAAAGGTTCTTTATTCTTCTTCCTTTAGTGAATTTGCAAATTTTATTCATATGCTGGCAGCTATATCTGGTTTCACAGCCAGAAGAAATTTGTTCACCAGACTGGTATTTGGCTACTATGATTGTCGGGGTATAGATTCAAATTCCTTGCTCCAAATCCACAATGTTAGAGATTTAAACGATCAGTACCATCTGAGAATGGAACTTGTTTAAACTTTTGATTGGAATTTTTTTAACTCTTTGGAATTGTGTTCCGAGAATGCTGTCACATCATTTGTCCTGAATGTGTTTTTGGTCTCTGTCCCGCAAGATGGCTTATTTACTTTTATTTTCTTTCGTGGTCCTTTAAACTTAGAATTGAAACATCACTTCATCCTGGCATAAAACTGCAGCAATTTCTACAAAAATTTAATAAAATAGCATTTTAAATGTCACCAAATATAATTTTGCCATCTGAACCGTTTGGCATCATTGTAAAAAAAAAAAATTTAATATTCCAGCTTATTCTTTCATGGGAAATGAATGTCACTGGCAAGGCCAGCATTTGTTGCCCATCCCTAATTGCCCTTGAGAAGGTGGTGTTGAGCCGCCTTCCTGAACGTCTGCAGTCCATTGGTGTAGGTACACCCACAGTGCTGTGAGGGAGAGAGTTCCAGGTTTTTGACCCGGCGACAGTGAAGGAATGCCGATATATTTCCAAGTCAGGATGATGTGTGACTTGAAGGGGAACATGGAGGTGGTGGTTCCATGTGTCTACTGCCCTTGTCCTTCTAGGGTTTGGAAGGTGCTGTTGAAGTTGCTGCAGTGCATCTAGTATGCGCAAGTGGTGAAGGGAGTGAATGTTTAAGATGGTGGATCGGGTGCCACTCAAGCGGGCTGCTTTGTCCTAGATGGTGTCAAACATCTTGAGTGTTGTTGGAGCTGCACTTATTCAGGCAAGTGGAGGGCATTCTGTCACACTCCTGACTTGAGCCTTGCAGATAGTGGACAGGCTTTGGGGAGTCAAGAGGTGAGTTATTCGCCACAGAATTACCAGCCTCTGACCTGCTCTTTTAGCCACAGTATTTATATAGCTGGTCCAGTTAAGTTTCACGTCAAACGTAACCCCCCAAGATGTTGATGGTGGGGGACTCAGCAATGGTAATGCCATTGAATGTCAAGGCGAGATGGTTAAATTCTCTCTTTTTGGAGATGGTCATTACCTGGCACTTGTGTGGAGTGAATGTTACTTGCCACTTATCAGCCCAAGCCTGAATTTTGTCCTGGTCTTGCTGCATGTGAACACACACTGCTTCAGTATCTGAGGAGTCTTGAATGAGACTGAACACTGTGCAATCATCAGCGAACATCTCACTTCTGACCTTATGATGGAGGGAAGGTCATTGATGAAGCAGTTGAAGATGGTTGGCCTAGGACAGTACCCTGAGGAACTCCTACAGCGATGTCCTGAGGTTTAGATGTTTAGCCTCCACCAACCACAACCATCTTACTTTGTACTAGGTGTGACTCCAACCAGTGGAGAGTTTTCCCCCGATTCCCATTGGCTTGAATTTTGTGAGGGCTTCTTGATGCCACATTTGGTCAAATGCTTCCTTGATGTTAAGGGCAGTCACTCTCACCTCACCTTTGACTTCAGCTCTTTTATCCATGTTTAGACCAAGGCTGTAATGAGATCTGGAATCAAGTGGCCTTGGCAGAACCCAAACTGAGCATTGGTGAGCAGGTCATTTCTGTGTAAGTGCTGCTTGATAGCATTGTCAATGACACTATCCATCACTTTGCTGATGATCCAGAGTAGACTGATGGGATGGTAATTGTCTGGGTTTGATTTGTCCTGATTTTTGTGGATAGGACATACCTGGACAGTTTTCCACATTGTCAGGTAGATGCCAGTGGTGTAGCTATACTGGAACAGCTTGTCTAGGGGCGCGGCTAGTTCTGGAGCACAAGTCTTAAGTTCATAAGTTAATAATCCAATGTGATGTTTTCTTGTGCATGTCATTTTTTGAAGCACAATATATGCTGGATGCTATTATATGATATAAAGACCCAGTGTTATGGTCAAGTGAGGAGGTGTTGAAGGGCTTCTCTCTTTTCTCCTTGATAGATGACAACACGTTTAATTCTTTATTGAAGTGGATGTACTGGCCAATTCAGTTGGTATTTGATTGCTTACTTGCTATAATCATAACCAGAACCAATCGGACAGGTTTTCTTGAGTTAACAAAGAAAGAGGTTAACTTTATTGTACCTAAACAGAACTAGTAAAATAATAAACAATGTACCAACTTTCACTGTCTCACATACACGCTAGAGGTTTACACACACACAAATAGATTACAGAGTGGGGAAAGGTAGATTGGTTGGGTATACAGTCTGTGGCATTTGGTGATTTGGCTAGCTTCTAGCTGAATTCAGTGATCCTGAGCCTTTTAGTTTGAAAAGGTGGATGACTAGTTCAGTGAGTCTCTTGGAGATAGCAATGCGGATAATTTCTTCCAAAAGGGTTTCTGTAGCCGGAGTATGCAAAGATGGTCATTCAACAAGCAGGGTTTGAAAGCTTTCAAGCTGGAACGGAGAGACTCCCACTTAGGGTCTGTTCATGTCAGAGTCCAGTTGCTTCTCATCTGCTGCAGAGAAAACACCAGTTTAAAACCACAGATAGGGAGGGGCTTGTCATATGACAGTCACTCAGTGAGTCAAACTTAGCAGTTTGCTGAAAGAACAGGTAGTTCCTTTAAACTTCCTGGGTCTTGGTCCTTGTTGGGGACATTTCATCTATCTCGTCACAAACATTTCAGTGTAGGATACAGTTTTGCAAACTAAGTGATCATCTTAAGCTGAAAGGTTGACTTTGCTGGCAGCTTGTCTTTTTAAAAATGTCTTTTTTTAAAAAAAAAATATATAAATTCAGATCTCCAGTCACTGGACCAAAGAAAATGATCATTCAACCAAACACATTGGCGTAACACCTCCCCACTACACAAAATGAAATGTGGCAACAGGAACATTTCATTATGGGGTCACAAATTAAAAAGAAACTGTACACACACACTCACTGTCACAGCCATACTCTAGTTTTCTTTTTATCCGGGATGATTCCGTGTTGAGCTAAACCCTGGATAAAGCATCAGCTATCACTTTGTTTTTCCTTACAATGTGGATAATCTTTCGGTGGTAAGATTGCAGAAGCAGGCTGCAATGAAAATGCCTCGCATTATGGGTTTTGAATTTTTCTATAAAGGTCACAGCATTGTGGTCGGTATAGGCTGCAGTCTCTCTATATCAATTTTGGACATCTACCTCAAAATGATTGTGAGCCAGCAACAGTCCCAGGGCTTCCTTCTCCACTGCAGAGTATCTTCTTTGATTGTTTAAAATTTTGGACAAGTACTCAACTGGTCTCTGAATACTTAACTCATCATCTTGGAGCAGGATAGCACTTACCCCTAGGTCACTAGCGTCCACTGCAACTTTAAATGGTTTGTTAAAGTTTGGAGCTGCCAGCACCAATTAGTTGGTTAAGATGGCTTTCAGCCTCTCAAAAGCTGTTTGGCACCTCCCTGACCACACTACCATTTCTTCTTTCTGTAATATGTCTATCAGTGGGGCGGCTATAATGCTGAAGTTTGGGATAAACTTGCGGTAAAACCCACACATCCCCAAGAACAGCATTATTTCCCGTTTGGTCGTGGGCTGGGAAAATCTATCAGTGCCTGTACCTTTGTTTCTCTGGGCAACACTCTCCCTTGACCCACAATATGCCCTAGGTAGGTTAGTTGAGCTTTAGCGAACTCGCTGTTTGCAAGATTTGCCATGAGGTTAGCTGATTGTGACTGTCGGTCTGGTCTAGGAGGTCCCCCCAGGTATTGCTGTACACTAACAGATCATCCAGGTACACCACACAGTTGGGCAGGCCAGCCACTACCTGGTTCATCAGCCTTTGGAAGGTGGCTGATGCATTTCTTAATCCAAAGTGCATCCTCCGGCAATGGAATAAGCTGTCTGGGGTAACAAAAGCCGAGATCTCTTTAGCTCGGGGTGGGGGGCGGGGGGGAGTTAAGGGAACCTTCCAAGTATCCTTTTAACAAGTCTATTTTGGTTATATAGGTGACATTTCCTACTTTATCTATACAGTCTTCCAGGCAGGGAATTGGGTAGGAATTGGCTCTGGTCACTGCATTAATCTTTCTGTAATTAATGCAGAGCCTTGTTGAGTTTGGGCACCAGCACAACTGGGGAACTCCAACTACTTTGACTGGTCTTAATTAGTTTGTGCTCCAACATATACTGAATTTCCTCCCAAACTTGGGTCAGTTTCCTGGGACCTAGGCGATAGGGATTTTGTTTTATGGGGGGGATCTCTCCTACATCCACATCATGTAGGGTTAGGGTTGTACACCCTGCAGATCCCTTTAAACACTGTGAGCAGCCTTGTTAGGTCTCCTCTCTGTTCTGCATTTAAATAGGAGAGTACGGTGTCTAATTTCCCTAACATTTCAGTGTTAGTTAACCGGACATTAGGGGGTTTGATTTGGGAGTTCTCCAGGCCTTCCTCTAACTCGTCCTCACTGCCCCTTTCGCCCTCCTCTTTCCTGACTGCCTGAAAGACATGTACTTGTTTGTCCCCTTCCTGGCTATGATACTGTTGAACATATTGATGTGGCACAGCCTTTACTATTTCCTACGATCTGGGGTGTCAATTATATAATTAACCTTGCTAATTCTCTGAATTACTCTGGACGGGCCACTGAACCAGACTTTGAATGGTTCTCCCTGGACTCTGGGCTGAAATGCTCTGGCCTTGGCATCTTCAGCTGCCTGCCTTTTCATAGCTGTCTGGGAGATTTTTAGGTGTTCCTGAGCCACCGACCAGGCTCTCGAGCTGTTCTCGGAACATGGCAATTTAGACTAACGGGGAAGATTCGTCCCTGGATCCCAAAAATCTCTCCTTGATTAGTTTTAGAGGACCTCTCACATTGTGTCCATAAACTAATCCAATGGGACTAAAGCCAGTGGACTCATTGGGTGAGTCTCTGGTAGCAAACAGAAGAAATCCCAGCCCTTTGTCCCAGTCATGGGGGTACTCATAGCAGTATGCCCTGATCATTGTCTTTAGGGTCTGGTGCTACCACTCTAAAGCCCCTTGTGACTGTGGTTGGTTGGCTGAGGTCTTGAGCTGGGTTATGCCCAGATTACCCATGATCTTTTGAAAAATACTGGACATAAAATTTGTGCTCTGATCTGACTGGCTCTCAGCAGGCAGCCCAAATTGGGTTAGCGGCACAGTGGCGCAGTGGTTAGCACCGCAGCCTCACAGCTCCAGGGACCCGGGTTCGATTCTGGGTACTGCCTGTGCGGAGTTTGCAAGTTCTCCCTGTGTCTGCGTGGGTTTACCCCGGGTGCTCCGGTTTCCTCCCACATCCAAAGACTTGCAGGTTGATAGGTAACTTGGCCGTTGTAAATTGCCCCTAGTGTAGGGAGGTGATAGGGAATATGGGATTACTGTAGGGTTAGTATAAAATGGGTGGTTGTTGGTCGGCACAGACTCAGTGGGCCGAAGGGCCTGTTTCAGTGCTGTATCTCTAAAATAAAAAAAAAAACCATTACCTTGACAGAGATAGTTCTTAGAAGGATAGCCTCTGGAAATTGAATAGCCACATCCATAATGGTGAGAAGATACTGGTAACCCCGTTTTGTTTTCGGCAGGGGTCCCACACATTCTGCCAGCACTCTGCTGAACGGTTCTCCAAAAGACGATATGGGAATTAGGAGTGCAGATTTTATTGCAGGTTGAGGCTTCCCCATAAACTGGCACTTGTGGCAAGTCTTACAGAACTCCACCACATCCTTGTGGAGTTGTGGCTAGTGAAAATGCTGTCTTATGCGGGCTTGGGTTTTTCTGATACCGACAAGTCCAGCCATTGGAATCTCGTGGGCTATTCTCAGTATTTCCCTGCAGTACCTCAGCAACATCACTATCTGGTGAATCACTGTCCACTCTTTGTCTGCAGGTGTTTGAGGAGGTCCCTACTTCCTTATCAGCACCTCATCTTTTAAATAGTAGCACTCTGCTTCAGTTTCAGTTTGGGCAGTCTGTGCTAACTTTTTTAACCCTGGCTCGGCTTGCTGAGCCCTCGACCAAGGAAGACCTGATTAACCCATCCTCTGGATCCTGTAATTTCCCAAAGAAGGTTTCAGATAACCAGACAGTAGTGTCATCTGTCTGCAGTGCCAGTTCACCCTCCTCTGACGGAGCTTGTTTGGCCATGGACCGGGTCACCGCACAGTCAGGACAAATGCGAGGGACCTTTTCCTGTAACTGTTCTGTCTCCCTGACCTCTTTCAGTCTCTCTAAAACCACTGGGGAAGCTACCACCTTTGCCCCCACCAGATCATTACCCAGAAGCAGGTTGACCCTATCCACAGATAAACTAGGGACAATCCCCACAGTTACCGGTCCTAAAACAAGGTCGCACTCCAGGTGCACCCAGTGTAAGGATATGGGCATATACTTTCCTACGATACTGTTTGCTGGCATTCGAGCATTCAGTGCACTCTTTGGGGGAAAAGGTCATGCCTTTTCCCAGCAGAAGGGATTGGGTGGCCCCTATATCCCTAAGTATGACTATTGCCTCACTCGAGGGGTGTGGGGTCACTTTTCCTTTGGACACAAAGTCCTGGTAACTTTCAGGGATTTGGTTAAGTTTTCCCTCACTCTCAGCGGTAAGTTTACTGGGTTTTACTGCCACAGTTAAAGCCACAGCCTAGTCCATCAGGGTTCCTTTTCCTGCACTGTTCTGGTGTACCCTGACTAAACCTATGGGTTTCCCCTGTATCTTCCAGCAGTCAGCTCGAAGGTGACCTGCCTTGTTGCATTGGAAACATACTGCCTTCTGGGCGTCACTCCTTTTCTCAGCACTTTCCTTTTTGGCCGGAGGAGGCCCCCCTGTGTTTCCAGCTCTCCCTTCTCACTCATGGCTGTTCATTCTCCTATCACCCTCACACCTTCTATCCTTTTCAGGTTTTTGGAGGTGACTAGGGAAGGGTTTTCCTTGGGGGAAGGGCTTGTGAATAAGTGTATAACCATCAGCCAAGATTGCTGCCTGCCTGGCTCTTGGAACCTTTTGTTCCTCACATGGTTTCTTATGGAAAAGTGAAGCGAGTTCTTGAATTCCTAGAGAAGGATCACTTCTCTGAGGTTTTCATAAGTGGACTCTATCTTAAATGCCCTTATCCGAGTTGCTTAACCATTTCCAACTCGATATAAGTTTGTTCCAGCTGCTGTCAGAGAGTTCGGAACTTTTGGCGGTACACCTCCTGTACTAACTCATATGCACTCAGGATCACATTTTTAGTCATCTGATAATCTGATGGACTTTCATCAGGTAACAGTGAATAAACTTCATGGGCTTTTCCTGTTAGTTTGCTTTGCAATAACAGTATTCAGCTGTTTTGTGGCCACTTCAACTGTTTTGCAATATTTTCAAAAAAAGAGATAAAAAATGCGTCCACGTCCCCCTCATTGAACTTAGGGATCAACTAGGAGAACTTTAAGAGCTCAGCACCCGATCCTGAGCTAGTGGTAGTTCCCTCACTAACGGTTCCTTCAGAGGGTACATTGGCTCTTCCCCTAGTTAGATCGAGCTGCCTTAACTTCCTTTCCTCCTTCTGGAATCTCTTTTTCCCTATCCTGGAATTCTATTTCTTTCTCCCTTTCCTGAAGCTCTCTCTGCTCTTTCTCCTTCTGGAATTCTAATTCTAGTCTCTCTGTTCTAGTTGTACCTTAGTTAATGTTACTTTGTTTCAAATTCAGTGCCTGTCTCCGGTTCTTCAGTGTCAATTTTAAAATGGTTGGCCACAAATTTTAGGATTTCAGGCTTCCTAGCTTTGGATGGATAGTAATGTCTAACTGTCCAGCTACATTCCTCAACTCTTCAACAGACAGGGCTTTTAACCTGGCCCAAGTTACTTCACTCTGTTCTAAGAAGGTACTGGCCTCGAATGTGGACATTTTAGTACTCTAGCACTGAAAAGAAAACCTGTATTGAAGTTTTTAAATTATTGTTTCATAAGTGTTTTGTTTGGGAGGTCTATGTGCCTTTAAGATCTGTTGCTAATTTCTTTGAACAGTGACTGAATGTTGACATTTGGTGTTTGAAGCATGTAGGCTTCAAGGCAATTTGTATCAAAGCAACAGGAAGATTTTACGGCAGTTTTATGACTCCTGTGGAAAAACTGTTAGTTTCAGTTCTGCAGTGAAACAGAACAGAGAGAGCTGTGAGCTCGCTGGAATTGTGATTTACTGATTTACAGAGGAAAAGACCTATTCTCTCTGAAAATACGCTTTTCATTTCAAGAGAAAAAGTGCTACATTTAAGGTGATGTTTTGATCTGCCTGAAGAGAGAGGAAAAGACCCAGGGAAAAGAGGAGTTGCGACATTCTGTGGAGAAACTCTCTAATCTAATCTAATCTAATCTAATCTAATCTAATCTAAACACTCCTTTGCTGAGTGGAAGCCTGCATTGTTGAAGGTAGTCTCCAGTCTCTGAAAAATCTTTACTTGAAGTGATAGTCCTGTTGCATTTTTTGTATTTTTGGAAGTTCCTGAAATCTCAAGAAAGTTTCTACTGTTAGACTGCTACTTTATAATTTAAATTGACCTGTTGCTACAACCTGTTGCTGAAAGATCTGTGTGACGTCTGCTACAGATGAATTACCTTGAACGCTGACCCACCATAGACTGTTCATTAATTTCACCTGGAGAGACATTGAGTGGCATCTGACTATTCGACTCTGGGACACCTAATCAAATCAGAAAATACTACCAGAAGTTACGACCCAGTTATTTTAGTTTTGCTAAGAAACTGCTGTAAAGACTATATTTCCGTTTTCACTGGTTAACAGTTGGTAATTGAATGTATGTGTGTGCATGAGGTTTAGGAAGATTAAGGAGTTGTAAAATCATTTCATACATATAGATTCATCTCATGATCATTTAAAACTTAGTTTATTAATAAGTAGTTAATTTTGTTGCTGTGGAAAGAAAACTGGTTTGGCGTGCTTTGTTCTGGAGGTATATAAAGTGATTAACTTGGCTGTTTTTCTGGTAGGTGGGAAAATGTACTAATGTGCTGTGACGTGTGGAGTAGTGGGAATGAATTAATAGTGCAATACTCCTGCTTTGGTCATAACAATTGCTAGGGATCAATTTGGTTTCCCGCTTCCAATTTCCTGTTTGTCTTTGGGTTTAATCCCAGACGAGCCCCCAAATTCTTTTGCAGTCAGGTTAGGAGGAGTTGAAGGGATTCCCTCTTTTCCCTCTCCTTGTTAGACCACAACAGGTTTAATTCTTTATTAAAGTGCATGTACTGGCCAATTCAGTAGGTGTTTGATACCTTACTTTGATCATAACAAGAACCAATTGGACATATTTTCTTGAGTTAACAAAGAAAGAGGTTAACTTTATTGCACCTAAACCAAACTAATAAAATAATAAACAACATGCCAACTTACACTCACATGCTAGTGGTTTACACAGACACAAATAGGTTACAGAGTGGGGAAAGGTAGATTGGTTGAGTTCGAGTCCATACAAAAGGGGTAAACATGGCATTTGGTATTTTGGCTGGCTTCTAGCTGAATTCAGTGTTCCTGAGGCTTTTAGTTTGAAGAGGTGGATGACTGGTTCAGTGAGTCCCTTGGAGATAGCAATGCGGATAATTTCCTCCAAAAGGGTTTCTGATTGTAGCCGGAGTATGCAAAGGTGGTCAGTCAACAAGCAGGATTTGAAAGCTTTCAAGCTGGAATGGAGAGGGAGACTCCCACTGAGGGTCTGTTCATGTCAGAGTCCAGTTGCTTCTCATCTGCTGCAGAGAAAACACCCGTTTAAAACCACAGATAGGGAGGGGCTTGTCATATGACAGTCACTCAGTGAGTCAAACTTAGTAGTTAGCAGTACTTCTCTGCGAGCTGAGAGAACAGGTAGTTCCTTTAAACTTCCTGGGTCTTGGTTCTTGCTGGGGACTTAGCAGACATTTCATCTCTCTCCTCACAAGCATTGCAGTGTAGGGTTCAGTGTTGCAAAGTAGATGATCATTTTAGGCTGAAAGGATGATTTTGCTGGCAGCTTGTCTTTTTAAAACTGTCTAAAAAAATATATATATATAAATTCACTGAACCGAAGAAATTATCATTCGACAAAACACATTGGCGCAACACCCAGACAAAGAACAGTACAGCACAGGAACAGGCCATTCGGCCCTCCAAGCCTACACCGATCTTGATGCCTGCTAAACTAAAACCTTCTGCACTTCCGGGGACCGTATCCCTCTATTCCCATCCTATTCATGTATTTGTCAAGATGCCTCTTAAACGTCGCTATCGTACCTGCTTCCACCACATCCCCGGCAGCAAGTTCCAGGCACTCACCACCCTCTGTGGAAAGAACTTGCCTCGCACATCCCCTCTAAACTTTGCCCCTCTCACCTTAAACCTATGTCCCGTAGTAACTGACTCTTCCACCCTGGGAAAAAGCTTCTGACTATCCACTCTGTCCATGCCGCTCATAACTTTGTAAACCTCTATCATGTCGCCCCTCCACCTCCGTCGTTCCAGTGAAAACAGTCCGACTTTATCCAATCTCTCCTCATAGCTACTGCCCTCCAGACCAGGCAACATCTTGGTAAACCTCTTCTGTACCCTCTCCAAAGCCTCCACGTCCTTCTGGTAGTGTGGCGACCAGAATTGCATGCAATATTCTAAGTGTGGCCTAACTAAAGTTCTGTACAGCTGCAACATGACTTGCCAATTTTTATACTCTATGCCCCGATCGATGAAGGCAAGCATGCCTTCTTGACTACCTTATCCACCTGTGTTGCCACTTTCAGTGACCTGTGGACCTGTACGCCCAGATCTCTCTGCCTGTCAATATTCCTAAGGGTTCTGCCATTTACTGTATACTTCCCACCTGCATTAGACCTTCCAAAATGCATTACCTCACATTTGTCCGAATTAAACTCCATCTGCCATTTCTCCGCCCAAGTCGCCAACCAATCTATATCCTGCTGTATCCTCTGACAATCCTCATCACTATCCGCAACTCCTCCAACCTTTGTGTCGTCCACAAACTTACTAATCAGACCAGCTACATTTTCCTCCAAATCATTTATATACTACAAACAGCAAAGGTCCCAGCACTGATCCCTGCGGCACACCACTAGTCACAGCCAAGCACCCTTCCACTGCTACCCGCTGTCTTCTATGACCGAGCCAGTTCTGTATCCATCTTGCCAGCTCACCTCTGATCCCATGTGACTTCACCTTTTGTACCAGTCTGCCATGAGGGACCTTGTCAAAGGCTTTACTGAACTCCATATAGAAAACATCCACTGCCCTTCCTTCATCAATCATCTTCGTCACTTCCTCAAAAAACTCAATCAAATTTGTGAGACACGACCTCCCCTTCACAAAACCATGCTGCCTCTCGCTAATAAGTTCGTTTGTTTCCAAATGGGAGTAAATCCTGTCCCGAATAATCCTCTCTAATAATTTCCCTACCACTGACGTAAGGCTCACTGGCCTAAAATTTCCTGAATTATCCTTGCTACCCTTCTTAAACAAAGGAACAACACTGGCTGTTCTCCAGTCCTCTGGGACCTCACCTGTAGCCAATGAGGACGCAAAGATTTCTGTCAAGGCCCCAGCAATTTCTTCCCTTGCCTCCCTTAGTATTCTGGGGTAGATCCCATCAGGCCCTGGGGACTTATCTACCTTAATGCTTTGCAAGACACCCAACACCACCTCCTTTTTGATAATGAGATGACTGAGACTATCTACACTCCCTTCCCTAGGCTCATCTTCCACCAGGTCCTTCTCTTTGGTGAATACTGATGCAAAGTACTCATTTAGTACCTCACCCATTTCCTCTGGCTCCACACATAGATTCCCTTCTCTGTTCTTGAGTGGGCCAACCCTTTCCCTCGTTACCCTCTTGCTCTTTATATACGTATAAAAAGCCTTGGGATTTTCCTTAATCCTG
This sequence comes from Heterodontus francisci, assembly GCF_036365525.1. Classification (NCBI taxonomy): domain Eukaryota; kingdom Metazoa; phylum Chordata; class Chondrichthyes; order Heterodontiformes; family Heterodontidae; genus Heterodontus; species Heterodontus francisci. Next base: position 18,245,399 of record NC_090402.1, read on the forward strand.
TTTGCCAATGACTTTTCATGACCCCTTTTAGCCCACCTGACTTCTTGCTTAAGTTCCTTCCTACTGTCTTTATATTCCTCAAGGGATTCGTCTGTTCCTAGCCTTCCAGCCCTTAGGAATGCTTCCTTTTTCTTTTTGACTAGGCTGACAATATCCCGCGTTATCCAAGGTTCCCGAAACTTGCCAAACATATCCTTCTTCCTCACAGGAACATGCCGGTCCTGGATTCTAATCAACTGACGTTTGAAAGAATCCCACATGTCAGATGTTGATTTACCCTCAAACAGCCGCCCCCAATCTAAATTCTTCAGTACCTGCCTAATATTGTTATAATTAGCCTTCCCCCAATTTAGCACCTTCACCCGAGGACTACTCTTATCCTTATCCACAAGTACCTTAAAACTTATGGAATTATGGTCACTGTTCCCGAAATGCGCCCCCAATGAAACTTCGACCACCTGGCCGGGCTCATTCCCCAATACCAGGTCCAGTACGGCCCCATCCCTAGTTGGACTATCTACATATTGTTTCAAGAAGCCCTCCTGGATGCTCCTTACAAATTCTGCCCCATCCAAGCCCCTAGCACTAAGTGAGTCCCAGTCAATATAGGGGAAGTTAAAATCACCCACCAACACAACCCTGTTACCTTTACGTCTTTCCAAAATCTGTCCACATATCTGCTCCTCTACCTTCTGCTGGCTGTTGGGAGGCCTGTAGAAAACCCCCAACATAGTGACTGCACCCTTCCTATTCCTGAGCTCCACCCATATTGCCTCGCTGCATGACCCCTCCGAGGTGTCCTCCCGCAGTACAGCTGTGATATTCTCCTTAACCAGTAATGCAACTCCCCCACTCCTTTTACATCCCCCTCTATCCCGCCTGAAGCTTCTAAATCCTGGAACATTTAGCTGCCAATCCTGTCCTTCCCTCAACCAAGTCTCTGTAATAGCAACAGCATCATAGTTCCAAGTACAAATCCAAGCTCTAAGTTCATCTGCCTTACCTGTTATACTTCTCGCATTGAAACAAATGCACTTCAGACCACTTGTCCCGCTGTGCTCCGCAACATCTCTCTGCCTGCTCTTCCTCTTAGTGTTACTGGCCTTATTTACTAGTTCCCCCTCATTTATTTCACTTGCTGTCCTACTGCTCTGGTTCCTACCCCCCTGCCACACTAGTTTAAACCCTCCCGAGTGACGCTAGCAAACCTCGCAGCCAGGATATTTGTGCCCCTCCTGTTTAGATGCAACCCCTCCTTCTTGTACAGGTCCCATCTGTCCCTGAAGAGAGCCCAATGGTCCAGATATCTGAAACCCTCCCTTCTACACCAGCTGTTCAGCCACGCGTTTAGCTGCACTATCTTCCTATTTCTAGCCTCACTGGCATGTGGCACAGGGAGTAATCCCGAGATTACAACCCTAGAGGTCCTGTCTTTTAACTTTCTACCTAACTCCCTAAACTCCCCCTGCAGGACCTCGTCACTCTTCCTGCCTATGCCGTTGGTACCGATGTGTACCACAACCTCTGGCTGTTCACCCTCCCCCTTCAGAATGTCGCCTGTCCGTTCAGAGACATCCTTGACCCTGGCACCAGGGAGGCAACATACCATCCTGGAGTCTCTTTCACGTCCACAGAAGCGCCTATCTGTGCCCCTGACTATAGAGTCCCCTATAACTATTCTTCTGCGCTTTGTCCCTCCCTGCTGAACAACAGTGCCAGCTGTGGTACCACTGCTCTGGATGCTGCTGTTTTCCCCTGATAGGCCATCCCCCCCAACAGTATCCAAAACAGTATACTTGTTAGAAAGGGGGATAGCCACAGGAGATTCCTGCACTGAGTACCTGCCCCTTCTAGCGGTCACCCATCTATCGCCTGCACCTTGGGTGTAACCACTTCTCTAAAACTCCTGTCTATGACGCTTTCTGCCACCTGCATGCTCCTAAGTGCATCCAGTTGCCGCTCCAACCGATCCATGCGGTCTGTGAGGAGCTGCAACTGGGTACACTTCCTGCAGATGTAGTCGTCCGGAACGCTGGAAGCGTCATGGACCTCCCACATCTCACAGGTGAAGCACTTCACCCCTCTATCTGACATTTCTAGCACTAATTAATAAATTAATTTAAAATAAATACTTATTAAATCCTTACTAAATTGTTATAATTAACTATATGGTCCCTTGTGCTAGATTCCTACTATAAATATTAAATGCTAACTAAATACAGTAATCTCCTCCCTCTGGTTTAGTTACTCTACTTATTAATGAGTTGATTAGGGTTTTAATCAATTTTTATCAATGTTTTATTTTCAAATTCAGTAAAAAAAAAATTCCCTACCAGCCAATCAGGTCACAGCTTTCCTGTGACATCACTTTCAGTTTTTTTTTTACCAGAGGTTAGTTTTTTTTATACTTACCGGTCTGGAATTCCGCCCTCCAAGTCTTCTCCCTGGATGCAGGCCACACAACCCCGAGGTACGTTTTTTATACTTACCGGTCTGCAACTCCGCCCTCCGAGTCTTCTCCCAGTCAACTGTGCTCTTTGGAAGCTTTCGGCTCCCCTCACTCTGAGGACAGGTAGGAAATGAAAGGAGCTCCTCACTCCCTCCTCACCGAACTTCCTCAGTTACCAAACTTCCACTACAGCACTCTAATGCAATCCAAGTCAGCACTCCAATGCAAACAAAGTCAGCACTGTAAGATGGCTCACTTTTATACTGACTGACTCTAGCCCCTGAAAACTGGTTTAAGCCAATTCTCCAATTAACAAAATAAAAGCAAAATACTGCGGATGCTGGAAATCTGAAATAAAAACAAGAAATGCTGGAACCACTCAGCAGGTCTGGCAGCATCTGTGGAAAGAAAAGCAGAGTTAACGTTTCGGGTCAGTGACCCTTCTTCGGAACTGACAAATATTAGAAATGTCACAGGTTATAAGCAAGTGAGGTGGGGGTGGGGCAAGAGATAACAAAGGAGAAGGTGTAGATAGGACAAGGCCACATAGCTGACCAAAAGGTCATGGAGCAAAGGCAAACAATATGTTAATGGTGTGTTGAAAGACAAAGCATTAGTACAGATAAGGTGTTAACGGACTGAATATTGAACAGCAAGTGCAAACATGAAAAAAAACTGTGGGTATGCAAACTGAACAAACTAAGATGAAATGAAATAAATGCGAAAAAAGATTGTAAAAAATAAAAAATAAATAAAAATGAAAGTAAAATGGGGGGCCGTCATGCTCTGAAATTATTGAACTCAATGTTCAGTCCAGCAGGCTGTCGTGTGCTGAATCAGTAAATGAGATGCTGTTCCTCGAGCTTGTGTTGATGTTCACTGGAACACTGCAGCAATCCCAGGACAGAGATGTGAGCATGAGAGCAGGGGGGCGAAGTGTTGAAATGGCAAGCAACCGGAAGCTAAGGGTCCTGATTGCGGAGTGAGCGGAGATGTTCCGCAAAGCGGTCACCCAGTCTGCGCTTGGTCTCCCCAGTGTAGAGGAGACCACATTGTGAGCAGCGAATACAGTATACTACATTGAAAGAAGTACAAGTAAATCGCTGCTTCACCTGAAACGAGTGTTTGGGGCCTGGGATTCATTGAGGAATTCGAAATTCCCTTACGCCCCCACCTCAATGAATTTCGCTCTTGGCATGACGTTGAGCTCTTCTTCCGTCGCCTCCGCCTCCGGGCTCACTTCTTTGACCAGCGGACCCATTCACCCGCCTCCTGCATTCTCCCTCTACCTGGACCCCTCCCCCTGGCCTCCTACCCGCTCTTGATCTCTTCATTGAAAACTGTCGGCGAGACATCGGTTATCTCAATTTCTCTGCGCCCCTCACTCACTCTAACCTGTCCCCCTCTGAACTTGAGGCACTCCGTTCTCTCAGGTCTAACCCCGACATGGTCATCAAACCTGCAGACAAGGGTGGTGCTGTTGTTGTATGGCGTACCGACCTCTACCTTGCAGAAGCTCAACGCCAACTCACAGACACTTCTTCCTACCTCCCTCTGGGCCATGACCCCACCACCGAACATCAGGCCACCGTCCAAAGGACTGTCACTGACCTCATCTGCTCTGGAGATCTTCCCTCTACAGCTTCCAACCTCATAGTCCCGCAACCCTGGACAGCCCGCTTCTACCTCCTTCCCAAAATCCACAAACGGGACTGTCCCGGCAGACCCATTGTGTCAGCCTGCTCCTGCTCCACTGAACTTATTTCTTCCTATCTTGACTCTCTTTTCTCCGCTGGTCCAGTCTCTTCCCACCTATATCCGTGACTCTTCTGACGCCCTACGTCATTTTGACAATTTCCAGTTTCCTGGTCCCAACCGCCTCCTCTTCACTATGGACGTCCAATCGCTCTACACCTCCATCCCCCACCAGGATGGTTTGAGGGCTCTCCGCTTCTTCCTGGAACAAAGGGCCAACCAGTCCCCATCCACCACCACCCACCTCCGCCTGGCTGAACTTGTTCTCACATTGACCAACTTCTCCTTCAACTCCACGCACTTCCTTCAAGCAAAAGGTGTCGCTATGGGTACCCGCATGGGTCCTAGTTATGCCTGTCTTTTTGTGGGATATGTCGAGCATTCTTTGTTCCAGTCCTACTCAGGCCCCCTCCCCCTACTCTTTTTCCGGTACATTGATGACTGTATCGGTGCCGTTTCCTGCTCCCGCCCCGAACTGGAAAACTTTATCAACTTTGCTTCCAATTTCCACCCTTCTCTCACCTTTACATGGTCCATCTCTGACACTTCCCTTCCCTTCCTCGACTTCTTTGTCTCCATCTCTGGGGATAAGTTGTCTACTAATATCCATTATAAGCCCACCGACTCCCACAGCTATCTCGACTACACTTCTTCACACCCTACCTCCTGTAAGGACTCCATTCCATTCTCCCAGTTTCTCCGTCTCCGACGCATCTGCTCTGATGATGCTACCTTCCATGACGGTGCTTCTGATATGACCTTTTTCCTCAACCGAGGATTCCCCCCCACTGTTGTTGACAGGGCTCTCAACCGTGTCCGACCCATTTCCCGCACCGCTGCCCTCAAACCTTCCCCTCCCTCCCAGAACCATGATAGGGTTCCCCTTGTCCTCACTTTCCACCCCATCAGCCTCCATATCCAAAGGATCATCCTCCGCCATTTCCGCCACCTCCAGCGGGATGCCACTACCAAATGCATCTTCCCCTCCCTTCCCCGTCAGCATTCCGAAGGGATCGTTCCCTCCGTGACACCCTGGTCCACTCCTCCATTACCCCCACCACCTCGTCCCCGTCCCATGGCACCTTCCCCTGCAATCGCAGGAGGTGTAATACCTGCTCATTTACCTCCTCTCTCCTCACTATCCCAGGCCCAAACCCTCCTTTCAGGTGAAGCAGCGATTTAATTGTACTTCTTTCAATGTAGTATACTGTATTCGTTGCTCACAATGTGGTCTCCTCTACATTGGGGAGACCAAGTGCAGACTGGGTGACCGCTTTGCGGAACACCTCCGCTCACTCCACAATCAGGACCCTTAGCTTCCGGTTGCTTGCCATTTCAACACTTTCCCCCCCCCCCCCTCCCCTCCTGCTCTCATGCTCACATCTCTGTCCTGGGATTGCTGCAGTGTTCCAGTGAACATCAACACAAGCTCGAGGAACAGCATCTCATCTACCGATTTAGGCACACTACAGCCTGCTGGACTGAACATAGAGTTCAATAATTTCAGAGCATGACAGCCCCCCATTTAACTTTCATTTTTATTTATTCTTTTTTACATTTTTTACAATCTTTTTTTTGCATTTATTTCATTTCATCTTAGTTTGTTCAGTTTGCTTACCCATGGTTTTTTTTTCATGTTTGCACTTGCTGCTGTTCAATATTCAGTCCGTTAACACTTTATCTGTACTAATGCTTTGTCTTTCAACACATCATTAACATATTGTTTGCCTTTGCTCCATGACCTTTTGGCCAGCTATGTGGCCTTGTCCAATCTACACCTTCTCCTTTGTTATCTCTTGCCGCACCCCCACCTCACTTGCTTATAACCTGTGACATTTCTAATATTTGTCAGTTCCGAAGAAGGGTCACTGACCCGAAACGTTAACTCTGCTTCTCTTTCCACAGATGCTGCCAGACCTGCTGAGTGGTTCCAGCATTTCTTGTTTTTATCTCTAATTAACAAGGTACAGCTGCAAGCCGAGCCTGAGTAAACCCTGTTTCAAGCTGGTCTAAAACTCACCTTCTCCAACCCATCAGCAACTGTTCAGTTAATCTGCTAAATAAAAGACAGATTAGATTATAAGATAAATTTAACCCTTAATTATCCTCAGATACCAAATTTCCACTATCGCACTCTAATGCCACCGAAGTCAGACAACAAAATATTTTGCAAGGTTATTTGAATGCAGTGGCATCATCATCTGAATTTTGCAATCAGCGGTGAAGCAAGGGCACTCGCTGCTGACCTCGAAGAAAGCTTCCCACAAAGATCTAGTGATATCTCTGGCACGAATTTCCCCTTTCCTGAAAGCAGTTTAAATCTGGCACCTGTTGAAGGGGATATCTTGGTGTGCAGCAGCGGTGATACCAACAAGCAGGTAGAAAACCAATCAAACTCAAGTATTCATATACAACAAATCAGGAAGTTAAAAGCACTTAAAATACTTGACTTTTAATTTAAATTTTCAGAAAGCGAAATAAATGTATGATTGTATCAAGATAGAAGCTAAACTAAAGACACAGGTTTCTAAAGGAATATTTTTTAATGTTTTTAAAAATATGCAGAATTTTAATAATTTTGGAGAAATTTGACATTCCACAAATAATTAAATTAGCTTTTCAGGGCCAGTAAGGGTGTTTTGACTGTAATAATGACATTTGTGTGCTATTTTAGAAACCCAGTTACATCTCAATTAACAATGTGAGTTTTTCCAGGGTTTTTACAGTGAGATTTTTTCATTAAATCTTGATTGTAATGGAGATTGTAGCTTAGGGAACCTCTACAGTGCACTCTATGGAGGAGTGTAGATTCACTGACAGCAAGTTTTGGATTTCTGCCTTATTCTGCGCATGTCCAAACCCCTGAAGTTGCTCTCTATTTAGTGGAGTAATGGCAGTCAATGCTGACTGTTTCACCAGCATTACCACAGCAAAATCCAGGTGAATATGTTGCAGCTGATCATTTTTAATGATGAATGATCTGTGCTAAAGGATCCTTAATAGGCCTATACACAGATTAAGGAGCAATAGCAGATTTGTAGTGCATACAAGATTATAATTATGGAATTAAATTGACATGATAAATTGCACAAGGATACTTTAATGGGCATCTGAAGTCTTTGATTATACATTTTGATAGCAGATTATTCAAGATGGCTCTTACTTTTTATTATAATATAATATTTTATAATTTGCCTTTTGGGTGAATATCTTGCCATAGGTCTGGTCTATTAGCACTCATTTATACTTGAGTAAATGACAGGAAAAAGTTGAGCCAAAAATATTATTGTCAGCATGTTACATGCTTATTGAATGCATGTGCAGAATAAATAAAATTATGGGTATTTATTGAATCCATCTGTATCTGTTGATATAGTTCACATTTTAAATGTTTTGTTCATATATCTATTTTGTTGAATTACTTGTATTTTGATGGTTCTGATTTTAAATTGGACATCATTCAGAGTGGTTTGGTCTGGAAATAACAATATTGATTTAAAATTGGCAATCAAGTTGTAGTTAGGTATGTATATATACTGCTGCAAAATAAAGATTACTCCAATTCTGTGGCTGAAACTGAAACAACTGCTGCAAAATAAAGATTACTCCAATTCTGTGGCTGAAACTGAAATGATGGGTTAACAAAATGCGCATATATTTACTGAGTGACTAAACACTGTTATGTCCTCCTTTTGAAACTGAAATAATTAATGCCAGAACTACAACACTGCTGTCTCCAAAGTCAGTGCAGTAAGATATGAGTCAGCAATAAATGCAGACTTGTACTTACATAGTCACAGCTTTCCCATATATCTTTGTCATTATCTGTTGCCCAATGAATAAAACAGGTTATTGGCATTCAGCATACATTATTAATTTTCTGTGCTAAAGCTTTCCAAAAAGAGATTCTGTGTTCAGTTATGGGGATGGTAACTCTCGAGGGCAATAATCATTAATGTTGGGCAAACAGCTTGCTGCTTGAATTGTATGCCACGTCTCCTCTACTGACAAATATTCATAACTCTTTAAGTCTACTCTTTTGGAGAAAACAAACCGTTTTTTGTTGTTTGTGAAAATAAAAGTACTTTTTTTTTCACTTTTTGAAAACCTTTTGCAATTTCTGTGGAATCATGTCTGATTAGAATCTTGTTTTTTTTTTGTCTCTACCCTGGTATGAATTTTTTGATCTGCGGATGCCGGCATGTTGTACATTCATCAATGAAATCATTCACCCTCATCTCGGAATCCATTCCTCCTGTATTGTTGGATAACCATTCATCTGCATGATCGTTCTCTGTAGGTGAGTAGATAAAATCACACCAACAACTTGGTTATTTTTGTTTTTCTTGCTGTAAAATACCTTGCATTCATTATTATTGTAAATATAAGCATACTCTCAAATTGTGCTGCTTTATTTGAATAGAATTGCATGACAAATCAATTTGATTCATGATTGGTATATGTTGGAGTACATGAATAGACTCAACAACGAGCACAGAATGCTGCAGTACTGAAAGTGTGTCAGTTGATTTCACGGTCTGACAAATGTCTAACAAAGTTACTACCCAGTACAATTGCAGCTGTTGCTTCACTTGAAGAATAGAAATGCTGTATTGTCCAAAACTGCTGCTTGTTTTGCTACCTTTTTGTATTCTGGCATCCATGATAGTTTATGCTTTTTGACTTGCTACTGTTGTTCTATGGATTCTTTTAACATATGCATATGTAACATTTCTTTACTAAAGATACCACCATTGCTTATATTAAAAACTGGTTATGTAGCAATCATGCAGTGGTGTTGCACAGTTTTCTGTCTTTATGGGTGAAAAGAAACTGGTGACTCATTACTTGCTTATTTGAGTCGCATTGTCCAGTAGTGGAGAGTTAATGTATTGGTGACGTCTGTAACTTTAGCTGGCTGTCACAACTTCTTGTGGGATGACAAAAAATAGAGAATGGGTTTTTAAAGCAAACTGGGAGAAAAAGAGAGATTAAAAGGCTGAAATTACTCTTATTTGTAATTTCAGCAAAAGAGTTAGGTTGAATACAAAACAGGATTTTGATTTTAAGACGTGCCAAACGCGAAAAGGCTTATCCTGCTCCATCCGCAGTCAATATGTAATTATGGCATCATAGATGCCTCTCCCACACAACCTGCTGACCCCCAGCTTTTAGGAAAACTTATGAAAAGCCTACTGATAAATTCTATAGCCCGGATTGTAACTTGGGGCAGGCAGGTGTCCCTTCTAGCCCCACAAAGAAAGTCAAGAAAAAGCCTTGCCTTTTTGGGCCTCTACTGGCCTTGACTCCTCCCTGGTTGGCCTGGCAGGAAAGCCACAATGCTTCTGCATGCATGCCTCCGGTTAATAAAGCCGTTCGGCCTCAATGACATCATCTACATATTTAAATAAGAACCCCAACGTTTGGACATAAGAGCATAAGAAATGGGAGCAGGAGTCGGCCACGAACCTGTTCTGTCATTCAATAAGATTGTGGCTGAACCTCTATATCTACTCCACTTTCTTACCCTATCACCAGATCTCTTGATTCCCTTAGTGCCCAAAAATCTATCAACCTCAGTCTTGAATATACTCATTGACTGAGCAGCCACAGCCTTCTGGGATAGAGAATTTCAAAGATTCAGAGCTCTGAGGGAAGAAATTTCTCTTCGCCTCTGTCCTAAATGTCCGACCCCTTATCGTGAGACTATCACCCCTGATTCTAGACTCTCCGGTGATGGGGAAACAGCTTCTAAGCATCTATCCTGTCAAGCCCTCGAAGAACCTCCCACCCTGAGTTGCTGGCAAGTGTTCCCCTCACCTGCTCAGAAGAACTGTTTAAAATTGGAATCATTGTGGGACATCAGAGGATGGAGTCCTTTGGGTGATTTTAACAGTGTGCCTGAGCGATTTATGCCCCCTGTATGTTTCAATGTCCTTTTTTTTGATAAAGAGAATAAAGGCTATTGCTACAACTTCTTTTAAAAGTGTCTTTTAACCCTGAATTGACTACTTCTCTGGGATTCTATTCTACCTGAGTGCTATTCGAAGCATTTTCTTCCCTAATCTCTAACCTTGTTCGTGTTTTGAGAATTTTGTACATCTTTTATTCCTTTGCAAATTTTTCAAGTCATATACCTTGCTTATTTCAATCTTATACTTTCCATTATTCTAAATATCTGCTTCGTATCCTTACTTTTCTCCGTTTTTAATCTTTTTTCATAATCCTCTAAGGTTGAAATTAAACTGGTCTCTCAAAATTCTTGCTAATGCATCTATAATAAATGTTGTATTTGAGCTGACTCTTTCAATAAAATTATTATTGGAAACAATTTTTACCTGTAGACGTATTTGCATAAGATTTTGAACATGTAAACTGTTTACTTGGAGGAATCAAATAACCTTTAGCAATGGCTTATACCGCATATCTCAAAATGTAGAGTGAAAAAATATAGTTCAGACCTTTTTGTCATCTAGACTTTTTTCATCAATAGGTTAGAAATTACAGTGAGTGATAATAGTGAACAAATGTATAACATTCCCTGTCCACTAATTTAACTGAGAATTTAATGCATTTAAAATGAACAGTTAACATTCCCTATTAGAACTGTGGATAGTGTTCATTTACTGTTACTACTAACACTAATTTCTAGTCTAATGTCTCTTAACATTCTACTAAGTCAATGACATTTTAACCAGCTATTTTTATGATCTAATTTAGTGAAATTCATAAATACAAAATGTTGTTGATTCATCATATCTCTGTCTATCCTCATGCAATTGCTTGCTGTTTCAGTGACTTAAAAATGCTTATTTGAATTTAATTGAGCCTTCATATATAACAGAGGTGTCCAACCTTTTCACGTGGGGGGCCACATTACAATTTTTGTGGGGCTGGTGAGACAATTTCAGAAAGATAAAGGCGCAAAAAATGTATCTTACTATTAATCAAAACAACAACAAATGTGAATTTTTGTGAAGAAGCTTTAACTGAGAAGACTAATTTATTGACTTACTTTCTCTTCACTATGTTGGACACTGATTTAGTGAGATACCTCACTTTTTTGTTGCTTGCACAAGTAGTCAGTGTCTGCCTGCACACTTCTAGTGATGTGGAGTATTCCGGATAGATAGCCATCTGTCAGGAGTGATCTTGATCGCGTGCTCTCCCTCCTCGCTCTCTCTGTGTCTGTCTTTCTTCTCCTCCTGCTCTGTATTGTTCCCACCCCTCTTTGTTCCCCCCATGTGTCATTCCCCCCTCTCTGTGTCCCCTTTATCTTTCTGTCCTCCCCACCCCCCACCCCCCACCGTCCCCCCTCTCTCTGTCTCTCTGTGCCTCCCCCTCTCTCTTTGTGCCTCCCCCTCTCTCTTTGTGCCTCCCCCTCTCTCTTTGTGCCTCCCCCTCTCTCTTTGTGCCTCCCCCTCTCTCTCTGTGCCTCCCCCTCTCTGTGCCTCCCCCTCTCTCTCTGTGCCTCCCCCTCTCTCTCTGTGCCTCCCCCTCTCTCTCCCTCTCTGCCCCCTCTCTCTCTCTGCCCCCTCTCTCTCTCTGTCCTCTATCTCTCTTTCTCTGTGCCCACCCCACCCACCACCCCCCCTTTCTCACTCTGACCATTGATGAGAGCAAGAACAGCAGCTTCTGAAGTTTGGACAGATTCAGGGTTTTACGGTGGGCTTTTAAAAAAAATTGGAACTCGCTGGAAAACCCTGGAGCTATCTTGACAGGTGCTGGGAGCGGGAATAGTGGCTTCCGAACTTTGGACAGATTCAGGGATTTCCGGTGGGTTCCATTTTTTTAAAAAGCCTGCTGGAAAACCCTGAATCTATGCGAAGTTTTGACTGAAGGAATCACAAAACATGTGTGTTACCCTCTCTTATATTTTTGGCATTATGAACTGCAACAGAGGGGGAATTTTAACCTTAAAAAAAACTGGTGGGTTTGGGTTGGGTGGGGGTTTAAAGTCTGAGAAATCTGTTTCCTGACCCAAATCCGCCTCCAACCTGCCCATTTCCGGCTTTAATTGAGGCCAGAAGGTGGTTGGGTGTCCATCCTGCTCCTAGGTGATGGGTTGGAATTTTAAATATGATAATGAGGCTGGAGACTTCATTGTCTTTCAAGTTTTCAACACCTGCTGTTGGCTAGGTTTCCTGAGACATGAACAACCTGTCGACTTCATCAATGAAAATTTGGTGGATCAGGAGATAAGTGCCTTTACACCTACTTCCTGGATTCAGGTGCAGACATGATCGGGCATCCACCCCCCCCACCGACCTTCTGCACGGCCTCCAATCCCACTATGAGGCATCCAACCTCCACCTACTCCCAGGCCCCTGATTCCATCCACCCTCCACATCCCCCACCACCCCCTGCCTCTGAACTCCGAATCCGCCTAAGGCCCCCAACTCCCTTCTAATTGATTGATCTGATCAACCCCCACCCCCCCATCCCTGGGGTGGACCTAACTGCTTCTATGACCTTCAATGATGGACTCTTCGCCTGACCGGACGCCCAGTCTTCAATCAGGCTGGCCTCCATGCAGGAAACCGATTTGGTAAAGTCATGGACACGGGGGTTCCCCATGACTTTCTGACTGACCCCTTCCCTACAGGTCAGGTAAATAAAAATTCCTCACGATATTCTCAAATCTTTTACTAAAAACTTTGAAATTGATTTGTCACTCCAATAAATTAAATTATTGATTAGTTTTTTTTTATCCAACTTGAGCATTTTAGTTACAGAACTCTCCCTTTAGTTTCAAGCTGGTTGTAAACCTGTCATGTGTGACCATAAATTGAAATATTACCAGGCAATTGTTTATGTTTCATAAGGCACAAAGTGCAAACAGTCCTACAATTATACATGTCCTGACTGAAATATTGCCACAGTATTATAAACATTTACATTTTTGGAGTTTTTGCTGCTGCTTCAAACTAAATACAAAAAAAGTAATTGTTTTAACAACAGCAACTTATATTTATATGGCACTTTTAACATATAAAACATCTCAAGGTGCTTCACAGGAGCATTATAAAACAAAATATGATAGTGAGCCACATAAGATATTGGGCCAGATTTTACCTTAGGCAGATGGGAATTCACCACCGACATAAAAGTTGATGGCGAACCCACTTCCGGCTAGCCTGGGGATCCGTCCCATATTGCACGGGTCCCCAGGCTTTAATTGTCCCGAGGCGGGACTTCCACCCACTTGCGGGGGGGGCGGTCCCGCCTCAGTGAGCTGCGGCCAGTCAGCGGGCCGGCAGCTTAGTCTCAGCTGCACCACCGGGAGCGGTGGCCACTGCTGGGACTGCAGTCCAGCCGATGCCATGGAGTTTGGAGACGAGGTAAGTTGGGCTTGCCTCACCAGGGGGATTGATCCATCCCTGGTGAGGCTGGAGTGGTTGTTTGGGGGGAAGGGGGCATCTTGGCTCCCGGGGTGGGTTGGGAGGTGGGGGTGGCCCTCAGTCGGGCACCCTGTGCCCGACTGCCATGGGTCCCCAGCATGCTTGCTTGTCACGGGTAAAATACCTGTGGACCCGGGCGAGGGCCTTTAAGTGGCCGTTAAGTATCCACTTAAGGGCCTTGATTGGCCTTGGGCAGGCGGGCCATTTCCCTCCCTCCCCCCGCCTGACCGCCGTAAAGTTGACCGGAGGCGGGAGCGGGGCGGGTAGGCCTTCCGGAGCCTCCCGCTCAATTTTACGCTGCCCTCATGCCACCATCCGATCTGCTGGGGCGGCGTAAATTCAGCCCATTAGGTCAGATGACCAAAATCTTAGTCAGAGGTAGATTTTAATGAGTGTCTCGAAGGAGGAAAGCGAGGCAGAAAGACGGACAGATGTAGGGAGTGAATTCCAGAGCTTATGGCCTTGACAGCTGAAAATGCAGGCATCAATGGTGGCGTGATTAAAATTGGATTTCTCGAGGCCAGAATTAGATGAGCGCAGATCTCTCAGAGGGTTGTTGCGCTGAAGGAGATTTCAGAGATAGGGAGGGGTAAGGCCATGGAGGGATTTGCAAACTAGGATGAGAATTTTACTATCAATTTTATTAGCAATAAATCTTGACTTGAGAACCAGAGAACAAGTTCCCTCATCTTTAATAATTAAGTTATCTGGAAACCTCTTTACCTTCTGATCTGCCAGAATGTTCTGGAGAGAATCGATGTGTTAATGTTTCAGTTGTGGACACTTTATCAACAACAGAAAAAGGACCAAGCCTGAAACTTTAATCTTTTCTGTTCTGACACTGACTTATCTGCTGAGTGTTTCCAGCATTTTCTGTTTTTGTTTCATATATTCAGTATCTGCAGTTTTTTGCTTTGTGATTAATTTGATCTTGCCTATTTCAATTAGCAGTTTCAGCCAATTCTACTCTATTAACATTGGAATTGTGCTCAGCTGATGCTAGTGGACATGCTTTACCAAAGAGTCAGCATTAGAGTTAATCTGCGGATGGTAGCCCTGCCTCAGCAACCTAATTCTGGGTAAAATGAGGATGTGGAAGCTTGGGACCAGTGTGATTATTTCAATAGTGCTTCTAAGTATGTAATAAATGATCATATTTCCATTGCTGTTATGAATGTATCTGTTAATATTGAAAATAAAGCATGTGATACACTTTGAAACACGATTATTTTCAGCACTTATTGACCTTTTCATTAACTGAAAGTGGTCTTTTCTCATATACACTGCATAAACTTATATTAAAATGAATAGCTTTTTATTTATTTTGGAATGTAAACATCCTTGTGGTCAGACTTAAGAGCAGCATCATCAGTCGAGGGGAACAAACCAATTATCTGCCTTCTCAGCTGTTAAATTATATTGAGAACTGGTACAAAGCCTGTACCATTTTTGTAGCAATCCAGGCAGAAAACAGTTATGCAGGTTGAAATAATGTTTTGCGGCATTAGCAGCGAAGATATCAGTTTCTCTGTCTGCTATCATAATGAAGACATTGGGCATTAAGGGGTTAGCATTTGATACTAATTGCACAAGCAGTTTCATTTTTGGTCTTGCTTCGAAGGGGAGATAAATTTGATGGGTCTTTTGAATTTATAGGGCTGATTCAAATTGTTGGGCAGGAATACTGTCTGCTGCCAAAGAGTTTGCTGTTAGAATGCTGCTGGCCAGCGGCACACCTGTTTCAGCTAGAAAGAGGTAGCTGGCTGGTGGTGAGATGAAGATCCAGTGGCCTGGAGGCCACCCACTAGCGCGAGAAAACTGCAATCTGCAAGTTAGGTCATGGGAGGGAGAGTATTCTGAGGGTTCCCTGGGTAGGCGAGGAGAGCCCAAGGCATTAAAGGAGCATACTTTCCTTGTGGGGCCTTGAGGAACTCCTTGAGGAACTTTCTTGCTCTGTTTTACACTTATCTTCTGTGGCCTCGCTGGTTTCCGCCAGCTTTATCTGGCGACCTTGCCATTGCAGGCACCTCACTCAGGAGCGGGTTAAAATACCATTGGGGACCTATATTTGTCATAGGACCTTTACTGGGGTTTATTAATTGCGGGACCCGCTGAAGGCTAGTGAGTACCTCATCTATCCCCAAAACCAACGGCGTTAAAATCAAAAATTGGGTACCATGTAGAAATGGAGATGCCCCATCTTAACTGTTCCCCCACTCTGCTCCTGCCAATCAGAGAGTGTTACAATTTCCCCTATAAATGCATTGTTGAAAAAAATCATTGGAGTTGGTTCTGCTACTGTGCACTGGCTGTGAAGCCCTAGTGATACTAAATCATTGCTTCTATCTGGCCTTAAGTATTTTTAAAAACTGGTGGTACCTCAGCTCCAAAAATACAGTATTTACAAGACATAAACCCTATTGCAGTTTTACAAGTGCTTATCTTTTGCAAGTGAGAATCTGTTCAATTAATCACAAAGGAGGTGAAATTCTTCTAATAGAAAATGCCAGTTTTCCTCAATTGGAAACCTGCTAATAAAACTACATTCTTAGGAATCTCATGTTTCTAAGCTATTAGTTTCTATAATTTTTTTTAGAGATCATTAATTTTGGAGAAAATCTCCCATTTTTGTAAAGAGAAATTTTACTCATAGTTCAGATTTTCTTGCCTCAGTTATATTTTGACCATGAGCAGTAGAGGTTTTATTCAAATTACTATTTAATCCCAGCTGTTAAAACAATTTTAGCGATTGATTCCTGCCACCGGAGTTGTGAACTCCTACACTTTAATCCTCCTCAGTCTCAAATTGGATGTGAAAAATGGCATTGAAGGAATTGATCTGTACAATGTTTTTCTCAGTTAACATTTCATGGAAAATAATAAGTATAACTACTAAAAAAAAATCCTGTTGCAGTTAGATACAAGAAACAGATGGGGGTTATGGAAGATGGAGCCAGGAAGGAAAATCAAGCAATGTGCTAGGAAATGGAAACCAATCCAAATAAAACTGATAGAAGAATCTGAAAATAAAGAATATGATTATGCCAGTTAATAGAAAATTCAAAAATGAGAGATAAATCTAACATTTTGTGTGTAAGTAATGGAAATTGGATTGAAGATAAGTACATTCCAATGAGGGCATGCAGCCATTTTTCCCTCATAAGAATCTAATAGGCATCCAGTTCTTCAGGAACCACCATTGTTGCTCTTGGCTGACCTCTGGGAGTTGTGCAGGAGTAACTTAAAGGAGACTTTACATCCTATTTGTTCTTCCTTTCCCACTCATTGGAGAGATTCTGACATATGATTGATGCCTCCTATGGTGACATGACTAAAATCAGTAATTCCAGACAATGTGACCATCAACAACAAAAACAAAAAGTGCTGGGAATACTCAGCAGGTCTGGCAGCATCTGTGGAGAGAGAAGCAAAGTTAACCTTTCATCAGAACTGGCAATGATTAGAAATGAATTAGGTTTTAAGCAAGTGAAGGGGAGGGGGAATGGGGGAGAGAACAAAGGGGAAGGTGTTTGATTGGGCAGGAGAGATTAAATAACAAAGCTGTCCTGGGACAAAGATGTGAAAAAATGTGACCATCAAAACTGCATGTTGGCTTTGTGCAATGCAGTAGGCATTTATTTTCTCCTCAGGTGCTTAGTCGTACGTAGACTGCTGGAAAGGTATTAGTTTTGAGTTATACAGAGTGTATTCTGATAAACATTTGAACTTCAATAACATTTAAATTCAGTATCCTTATCTCAAGTGTAAATAATGTTACGCCAAAAGTAGATCAAAAGCATTAGGATGAGAAAATAGTGAATCATAATTGGGGAAGAATAACAGTATTTTCCAAGAACAATTTAATCATGTCTCATTTGGTCCTCTTCAATCTCCAGCTGTTTTCTGATTGCCAAAGTTTCCTTCTCCTTAACCTTTTGGGTTATTTCTGCTTCTTTCCCACTTACATAATTTTTCACCAAGTTCTCAATGATACCATGCCAAATCAATACCATATCCTGCCTGAGGCTTATATTTTTGCTGTCTCCATATCTGCTGCTGCTACCATTACCAAGAGTAAATGTACCTATTTACCCTTATATTGAAAAAAGCTGAAATCATATATTTCAAAATAACCATTAGCAACTCCTGCAAAGATACTTCTAATTCTGGGGCATTTATGCATTCGAGAAGTGTGGCATATTAATGTTTATTTGATTTCAACCCAAATGTTACATATCTGTCCCAATTTAAAATTAATTTTCCTCACTTGTATATGCACAAGGTGGATTGGTAGACCGGATTTTTAGTTCAAAGCAGTCGTGCAGCCATTACAAGAGCAACGCAGTAGATTTTTCTGCACTCTCATTGCCCCATACTAACATAGTACATACATGTATGCATCCAACACCAAGGGGGGAATTTTATGCTCTTCCCCGCGGTGGGTTTGGTGGTTCAGGGTGTCCCTCGTTAAAAGGCACTTAGTGGCTGAACAAAGGACCCAGCATCAGGAAAGGGGGGGGGGCGGAGAATGGGGCCTGCTGAGAGCCACCACCTTTCCTATGCTAGCGACCCCTGTGACCCCCACCCCGCCCTGACCTACCTGTGGCATGGGTCCAGTGCCACGCCTGGGCCTCTGGTAGGTGCTCCACTGGCTGCAGCCACCGTCTCTGCGATGCGCAGCTCAATGGAAGAGCTGCTGGCCTCTGATTGGCCGGCAGCTCTCTAAGGGCGGGTCTTCTGGCGACCGGGTGTTTGATCCTGTGGAATGCCAACCAATGTCCACTTCAGTGCCTGATTGGCACTAGATTTGGCGGACCTTCCGGAGCAGAGGCGATGCAGGGTTCTTGGCGTCACTTTACTGGATGTCGAGAACCCATTCGCAAGCATAAAATCTCGGCCCAATTGCCATATGTTTCTTTGGCCAACAAATTAATGGAAGACTAACTGAGCATGTGATCCTTCACACCTGATTTCCTCTCTGCTCTGCACCCAAGCAATGCTTTACGACCAGGCACTAAAAACACAAATATGCCTTCGAGATTGTCCAATACTTGAATACTGCTCCCATATTTGGCCGGAGGTGGGAGGAATGGAGGGTAGAGGGCTGGAATCTTCCAACAACTAGGGCAGGATAATGAAAGACTTTTCTGATTGTTGAGATCCTCTTGTCTCTGACCTCCAATCTCTCTCTCTCCCTCTTGCAATCTTTCTCACCTCTCTAATTTATCAATGCTACTATGGTTGGTGTTCCTTTGAATTGTATTTCATGTTCCTTTTAAGGTTCTTTAGGTTTTATCTTCTTCTTTGCTTTGTATGTTGAAATTTCATTGGCTGTATAGTCTCTTGCTCTAATTCTAGAATACTACAGCACAGGAGGTCATTAGGCCCATCCAGTCTGTGCTGCCTCATTCAAAGAGCAATTAAGCTAGTCCCACTCCCCAGTTCTTTCCCCATTTTCCTGCCTTTTTTCATCAAATATTTATCCAATTCCTTTTTGAAGGCTACCATTGACTCTGTGTCCATCACCCTGTCAGGTAGTGCATTCCAAATCCTAACCACTGGTGTAGAAGAAAAGTTTTTCCTCATGTCACCTTTTTTTGCCAATCACCTTTAAATCTGTGCTTTCTCTTTATCGACCCTTCAGCCATTGGAAACAATTTGTCTTCGTTTACTCTATCTGAACCCTTCATAATTTTAAATGCCTCTGTCAGATCTTCTCTTAGCTTTCTCTGCTCCAAGGAGAGCAACCTCAGCTTCTCCAGTCTATCCATGTAACTCAATCCCTGGGATCATTCTAGAAAACCTCTTCTATACCTTTCAAAGCTTTCATATTTTCCTAAAGTATCGTGTCCGAGTGGGCAAGATACTCCAGCTGGGGCCAAACTAGTAGTTTATAGGTTTAGCATAACTCCCTGGCTTTTGTACTCAATGCCTCTATTTATAAAGTTCAGGATCCCATATCTGTTATTAACTGCTATGTTGACCTGCCCTGCCACCTTTGAATATTTGTGTACAAACAGTGCCCAGATCTCTCTGTTCTTGCACCCCCTTTAAAATTATACCAGGCTGGAAGTTCTCATCTAACTATTTACTTCTACAGAATCACAGAATTGTTACAGTGCAGAAGGAGGCCATTCAGCCCATTGTGTCTGCTCTCCAAAAGAGCAATTTTTTACAAGTTTTTAAAGCCTAAGTTTGGCATCACCTAATCACTACTCCCTGATTTACCTTATATCTCTTTACCCCTTGAGTCTTGCTGGTGGCCTGCATATAGTATTGGCATTTCCCCATTTAATGAAAACAAACAGTGTTTCCAGGTATTGGGCTTTTTCCATTGTATCTGTTCACCTTTTTAAAAACTGTTTCAATATATATGGTTTATTACTGTTAGTTCTGTTTCTTCTATTTTATTTTTTCACTCTATATATTTCACACAAAAACTTGAAGCATTATCATCCTCATTCATAATATTGTTTTTATTTTCCCTTCACTTATCCCTAAGTCCTGGTAACAGATAAATTTTTTATAATCTTGGTATGTTGTTGATTGCACAGGTTACTGGTCTGTCCACCAGAAATGGAAATCATCTACTTACAATATGGGATTCACTAATTTGCCTGAATAGCTAAAGGATAACGTACATAATTTGGGAAGTACGTGTTTTTTTTTTTTGCTTTCCCATAAACTGCATGTCCCTGTAAAATACTGAAATTTTCACATTTTAAATATTTAAATTGTTTTATCTGTCATGAAACCAAGGCGTATTATATTGATTTATATATTCTGTGGGAGCTGTTCAGCAAACTAAACCCAAATTCTTGACTTGCCCTTCAACCAGTACATCCCCTGTTGCGTGGAATGGCAGACAGACATCTTGACCCCTTCAGCAAGAAACTGGAAAGGGAAATAGGTTTTTACTTTGATTCCAATAATGCATTTCTTGATAGTTGATGTAATGCTCAATGTTTGTGATTGAGTTCTTTTTCAATCAATTTAAGATGCTGGATTCCATCTCCCACATCCAATTTCAGATTAGCAAACGTATTTGAGTGAAGAGTCCAGATTTTGCTGTGAAAATAACTAACTGCACTCACTGTTTATGTGCAATTTGTACAGAAACTTCTGGCGAGTGCACATATACATTTAAATTCTGTCCGAGCTGTGACGTTGTGCGGTAAGCATCCTGAAAATGGCATATTGCATTTTGGCTGCAATATTCAAATTATTGAATGGTGTGAAGTTCCTGTACTGGTGTCGTAGAAACAAACTAAACTCACCAAGAAGGAGTTAAGGATTGTCCATTCCAGTCTAAGTATTATTTTGATGGCATGTCAAGTCTTAATTACTGCCAAATAATCACTCTGGCACTGAAAATTAACTTCTGTAAATGTGGAGTCTCATTCCTTGAGCTTTTAGTTATTGTTGGAGATAGATATGCTTTCTGTCTCTTTTATCTCTCCCTCAATTCAATCTTTTTCTTTCCCTCTCTATTTTGCTTTCTGTACCTGATTTGACTTTGAATTCACTATTTTAATTGATACTTCCTGGTTCAGACTGTGCTGCTCATTAATGTTTCTTCAGTCTGATTGGTTAAGGATACACGGTTGTTTGCCCTGTTCACGTAGGTTCCATATGCCCTGTAGAGGGGCTGTACTTTTTGGATATGTGGCCGATGGCAAGTTGCCATCCAACACTTCATCAAAAGTCTGTGAGCAAGTGCAAGTCTAACAAGCGACTAGCACAGGATGCCCGATTGAGGGCCGCCCCCGCTTCCCCAACCACCCCCAGGACCTGAGACGCCCCCCCTTCCCGCCAAGTGACCATCCTTGCCTCGCGGGGCCACGACCCATCTGCCCGGCGAGGCAAACCAAACTTAACTCAGTCTTGGCTCTGTGTCCTTGGCTGGGATGCAGTCCCAGCAGTGACCAACACTCCCAGTGGCGCTGCTGGGACTGAGAGCTGCTGGCTCGATGATTGTCCGGCAGCTCAATGAGGTGAGACTTCCTCCCTCAAGCTGGTGGAAGTCCCACCTCTGAACATTTAAAACCTCGGGACCCGTAAAATGCGGGTCGGATCCCCAGGCTGGACTTTTACGTCGGAGGCCAGCTCCCGTCTGCCCGTCATAAAATCCAGCCCCTCATTTCAACATTCACCCCGCTTTTCAGTTTTTTCTAATATTTGTAGTTTTTACTCGAAAGTGTTTAAAATCAGTGGAAACATCTTGAGTGGTCAGAATTTGAATGGATTATTTCATAACACAAAAGATTAGATTGCGTCTACCAAAAAGATCAGACTGGCTCTTTTCCTTGATTTAATTAGAAACAATGTTCCGTTGATTGAAAACAACTTATTTGTTTCATTGTGAACATTTTTACATTTGTACAATATTCTTATCTTCCTGGTTATTTATCATAGTATTCTGACATGTTTTCTTATTATTTGGTTATATGTACTTAAGTTTGTCTGGGAACTACTGCATCAAGGTGTTAACAGAATTGTTGTGACAACTAAAGGCTTAAAAGTAAGGAATCTAAAATAGAACCTTTCTAAAATGGTTACTTGAACTTCATGATGTGATTATTAGCTTGAACCTAAGGAGACTTTTGATATAAATACGTCCCTCCGAAGAGTGAAAGAGTTGAGCAGGAGACAAGAGACTGAATTTGATGTGCCAGAAGAAAAATTGTTATTTAACAGAAGACATAAATTTAAAATGAAAAGTTGGACCAATACAGACTTCGGCCTGGAAATTACTGTGTTAAAAAGCAAAGAGGAATGTCATATGAATGCATCAAACTATTGTCTGCTGATAGTGATGGCAGTAATTTCTATACTATTCTTTTTTAATAATATATTCTTCTAATATTTGTTTATGTATTGTGCATCACATTTCTATCTGTGTGCAAATTAAAACATTGGCCGAAAGTCCGATGTCCTGACAACTCTTCCTGATTTTACTATCGGCGGCCGACGTGGAGGGTGGACTTCGCACATCCATAAGGCGGGAAGACAATTAAGGTACTTAAGAGCCCAGTAGATTGTAATTTTATTCCCTAGGTTAACTATTGGCGCATGGGAACCATGGGGCTTCAGGGCCTCGCCTGGTTAAAGGAGGAGACAAGGAGGCGGGAGCTGAGTGTTCGCTTCACTAGGGAGTCATCGGGTGAGGCAGCATCGCTTGGCAGCGAGGGTGGAGGAGAGAATGCATCACGAAACACTGTCAGGAGTGGGATCCAAGGTGCCAGCTCTGCGGACGAGTCACACCAGGTGCCATCATCACAGGTGACAAGCGAGAGAAAGTGGGAGTGGGGTAGTTTGGTGTGAAGGCCTTGCACCCAGAGAGAAGCAACCTGACGTGGGCCTCATTCACTCTGGCTTCGAGATCCCCGTTGAGGAGGAGGAGCACCAGCATGGCCACCACATTGGGGCCCATGGGAGGGCTAGCCTCGGGAACGGGAGGCTGGAGAAGAACACAGAGGAGCATGCCAGTCACCTCCTGTGCGCTGAAGAAGCTACCTTCCAGAGAGAGTCTACCGGCCAAGGCTCAATTACCTGCAGATATCGGAGCAGAGGTGTCTCCAGTAAAGTGTGGCTATTTGACCCGAACACGACCAGACCCTACGCGTGTCAGGCTCAGGCCGGGTCTCTCTTCGGGGCCCAGCATTTGGGCTTGGGTCGGTCTGGAAGTGGACAGTGTTGCCTTGCTCTAGGAAGTAATCTTCAAATGACCATTCAGGACGTCAAGGCGGGAAACATGCAGTTTAGACTCCGCACTCTGCAGTAAAGCCGACCAAACCCGACTACACATCGGGCATATAAAAAAATTAAAGGACTCGGGCCCGGTTCAGGTTCGGGTTGGCTGTTATCGAATCGGGCCTGGATTGGGTTTTAATTTTATATCTGAGCCAGGCTTTAGTGTCCAGGGAGGCCGTCGCTGATCTTTGTGCCTTGATGCAGGGTAAGCGGAGCCCCAAGGGACTTGGTGGGCACCCAATGCCAGTTTCAATGATGGTCATCATGACACTGAACCTCTATGCTACTGGATCATTCCACGGATCCTCTGGAGGTGTGTGTGAAATCTCTTAGTCTGCAGCCCATTTGTGCATCAAAGAGGTCACTAATGCCCTTTTCAGGAGGGCTGACAACTATGTGCGCTTCTGCACTGGTCCAAACAGTCAAGCTGAGAGGACTAAGATTTGGGGCTATTGCTGGATTCCCCCAGGTGCAGGGTGTCATTGACTGGGTGCATATGGCCATCAAGGCTTCCGCAGACCAGCCAGTGGCCTTCATCATGTACAACTGGTCTGCGACCACCGCAAATGGATCCTGCAGGTGTGCACGATTCCCGGGATCCAGCCACAATGCCTATATACTAAGGCAGTCCCAGGTGCCAGACTCTCTCCCCCCACGCGTCTTCAGGAATGGATCCTTGGCGACAAGGCCGCACACTAAGGATGTGGCTACTGACGCTTGTGCGGAACCCACACATGGATGCAGAGGAGAGGTACAACACCTGCCACTGGTCAACCAGAGCGACCATCAAGCAGGCCATTGGGCTTATGGAGATATGACTTGGGTGCCTAGATCGATACCGTGGAGCCCTTCAGTATGCCCAGCCGAGGCTCTCGCGTATCATGGTGATCTGTGCAGTGCACAACCTGGCGCTACAGAGGGGGGAGGTATTGACCAGTGAGCATACTGTGGAGCACGATGCCTCCTCTGATGAGGATGCAGAGGAGGATGCTGCCCAGGCAGTACCAGATGAAGGGCCACAGGCACAGTAGGCAAGGTGCCATAAGATCCGCGCAAGGGAGGCACAAGATGTCCTTGTACATTCACATTTCCTTACCACCTTCTGCAACTGCAGCAATAAAGGCTTACCTTTAAGCAGTCCTGTTGTCGCCTCCTTCCTTCTAACTGTCGTGCCCTGGTGCACATTGCACAGTGGCAAGGTCAAAGCTTTGAGCACTCAGGCCTTGATCCCTAGCTTCCAGCCCCTTGGGAGGAAGAGTTTAAATTAAGTTCCAAAGGGCATCAACAATAGGTCAGAGAAATAGTGAAAGAACATCATTGCTTTATTCCACATGATACCAAACACAACCCTATCCATCTGAAATGTACATGCACCCGTGAACCGCTAAGTGCATCTATGTGCTCTTCTTAAATATTTTCTGCGTGCTCTTACATGGCACTCTCCCTGTGTTCTCAGCTGAAGTGGAGGCAGGCTGCTGACCTTGCACTCTGCTGCCGCCACCCCACCCCCCCCCCCTGTCCTCTGGCTGCCTGAAGCCTGAAGAGCCCTGGCATACTGAGGGCCTCCTGCACAGGTGCAGGGACCACCTCTGTTGGAGATAATGGAAGCACAGGCTTCACTGGCAGATGGGATTTGGAGTTACTGTCCAGACTAGGAGCACCCTGAAAGGAGCCCCCAGATGCGGCAGCCAGCCGCTCCTAACCCCCCCTCCCCCCACGCAACCAACAGAGGCAGTGCAGCACCCAAGGCCTAGATGGACTGCTCCATTGTCTGCACTTGGGTACACAAAGCCTCTGGCATCTCTGCCAGATGTTGCCATACCTCAGGCTGCAGCATTTCCCGTGTTGCTGGCGACACCAGAGGCATGTCATCAGCCTGGGGCTTAGCTTGGGCCTGGTCTCCCACTGTGCTCCAACTGCCAGTGGCCTCGGCTGTCACAGCCTCCGTCAGCTGCTGAGGCAATCTGTGATGTGCTCACCAGGTTGTGTGCCCAAATCTAACAGTGACTGGATACCCAACGACGTCAAGAGTATCCATGCTGGTGGAGGATGCGGGGGAATGATGTGGCGGTTCACCCTCTGAGGCTCCCTCCTCCTCCTCAGATGTGGCCGGTTGTCCTCCAGTCACTCCAGTTCTTGAAAACAGAGACATTGAAAGGTTGGGGTCTGGCTATCGTGACATTTCAATCACCCCTACTCTGCAGCTCCATTGATGTAGTGGCGAACAGATGAACAGCATAGCTTGTTTGCAGCAGATGCTCCCTTGTGCCCCAGAAGATGCTCACTCAGTCTCTGGGGTAGGTGCCCAGTCTTGCCATCAGCTATTAAATGGCCACCTTGCTGCTCTGCCAGCTCCATGGCCGCTTCTGGCTTCGGACTTAAGACATGGAAATAAGGCACTCCACCAGTTTTTGCGATTGGAAGCCTGTGACCAGTGGTGTACCGCAGGGATCGGTGCTGGGACCCTTGCTGTTTGTAGTGTACGTTAATGATTTAGACATGAATATGGGAGATATGATCAGTAAGTTCGCAGATGACGCAAAAATCTATGCGCCGTTCTGACACTTCCCTTTTGATACTTTCAAATGTCACCAACGATAATCATATGATGAAAGGTCACAGACCTGAAATGTTAACTCTGTTTTTCTTTCCTTAGATGCTGCCAGACCGACTGAATATTTTCAGCACTTTTTGTTTTTATTTCAGATTTCCAGCATCTGCAGTATTTTGCTTTTATTATAAATATATTCACTGTTTTCCTGCAAGAGGGGCTCAATTTGTAATTCATAATAGTCTTGAGATTTTTCCACAGGATCTTACAAACATGCCAAAAGACAGGCAGTGCGACACAACATATTAGTCGTCCAATGAACTGTGTCATAAAATAGTCCAGTCCTATTTCTAACCTTGGACAATCTGGGCAATGAAAAATAGAGTAATTTATCCACAGAAAAAAAAGGGAAGTATCAGGTGAGCTGCCCTGGATTATGTCTCCGCACCTCATAATGACTAGCACAGGAACAAAGTAAATAGAAATCCTGAACTTGTCATGTGTCCTCCCTATCATTTATTAAATGGCGTAATTGGAGTGTAAAGAATTGGTAAATATTCCTTTAAAATGGGAAAGGAGGATTAGATAACTACAAAAACACAATCTGGCATGCGGCGGTTTCTGCAGTTTGCTGAGCATTTGTGACTGACCCAAGTTCTTTATAAATAATAAGAAATATAAGTACTATATATGCCAATTTATTTCATTTCATTTGGGGGTGGCAAGTTGCAGATTTTGCTGCAGTGTGTTGAAAATTGGAAACTTAAAAGTTTTTGAATCGCACATTTGCAATTGTGTTTTAATCACACATTTTTGAACATGCTTTGAAAATCTGTCTGTTATTGAAAAATATTCATAAATGTCAGGCCAAAGGTTTAAAGCTCCCTCTGCTGGTTGTTGAGAATTAGCAGCCAAGTAGAACCTAGAAGGTAACCAACCATATCTTTGTAAGCAATGGCATGATGAAAGCCAAAAGAGAAGGGCTATACTATACAGTGCTTTTACCTTCAAAGCTACTGAGGGAGCTAGAAAAATCTTATTAAGCTTCAGCAAAATTTTTGCATCTTGCGAATGGAATTATGAACAGTATATTTTGTTTAAGTAACTGGCTTGCATATTGTCTTGACAATCTCGTAGAGTCATAGAGTTATACAGCAGAGAAACAGGCCCTTCGGCCCATCGTGTCTGTGCCAGCCATCAATCACTTAACTATTCTAATCCCATTTTCCATCACTTGGCCTGTAGCCTTGCATGCTGTGGCGTTTCAAGTGCTCATCTAAATGCTTCTTAAATGTTGTGAGGGTTCCTGCCTCTACCACCCCTTCAGGCAGTGCGTTCCAGATTCCAACCACCCTCTGGGTGAAAACATTTTTCCTCCAATCCCCTCAAAACCTCCTGTCCCTTACCTTATTTCTATGCCCCTTGGTTATTGACCCCTCCGCTAAGGGAAAAAGTTTCTTCCTATCTATGCCCCTCATAATTTTGTATATTTCAATCAGGCCCCCCCTCAGCCTTCTCTGCTCTAAGGAAAACAACCCTAGCCTTTCCAGTCTCTCGTCATAGCTGAAATGCTCTGACATTAAATTTTAGTATTCCTTTACAATATAAATAAGGAAATAAAATGTTGACAATTAGGGTTGCGAATAAAAGCTAAGCCATCTTTAAAATTCCATGTTGAGGTGATGATGATTTATTTAAAATGAATAATACACTAATGAATGAAAACAGACAACTTGGAGGAATGAAAATCAGGCACTGCCCTACCTTTCTTGTTGAATTTGGTAATCTTTTAACAGTTGTAAATTTGACTGCTCTTCCCAGCTGACCTTACTTGAAAAAAAGCAACTGTGTGCAGACATGGCAATAATTTTCATAATGTGCATGAGTTAAGCATTTATCAATGAATAGGTATTAGTCAATAACTTGGAAAATAATTTCTCTGTCAGGGTACTATAAATCAGGTAATTTAAATAGTAAATATTTGAGATTCATTTATTCTATTTTTAATGTTATGAGAGTGCCTTTTTTAAAATATGTTTTTGATGACATATCTAAATTGTGGAGATAGATTCATTGGAAAGCTGAAGATTTCATAGAAGCTGGACTTTGCTTTGTTGTTGACAGTTCTTTGAAAGGACACTGAGATGTTGTTTAAAAACAACCTTGCTGTAAGTCATGTGCTTTAACGTTATAAACAACAGAAACGTTGATGACCTGGGGAAGACATTTACGGAGAAGCCACAGTCAAGGTATGTGGAGGTCAAGAGGTTGAATTGCTGTTTTGGGGTTTCGGATATTGTTTTCAAGTCAGTCGGATTGTGAACTGTTTTGAAGACAATTGGTTTTGCCTGCCAAGGAAAAAGGAACCACCTAGCTCACCTCTTTCTATACCTCTTTGAAGAAACCCTGCAAAGATCCAGTGTAGGAGAGCTAAAATCCCTGGTGCTGCATCTCTCCTGAGAAGCTGAAAAACCTTGCAATTCAAGTGTGCTAGCTGAAACCCCTGATGCCACATTTCTCCTGGAAAGCCTACCATTTTGACTTTGACATCTGCAGAACGAATTGCTTCTGAAAAGATCCCAGTGACCCGTCTTCATATACCTGGACACCAGACAAAAAGGACAACTAACATCCTTCCATATCTTATCTTTTTTCTTCAAGAATTAGCAAGTATTTGGCCAAAGTAATCTTTCTTTGCCTTTTTTTAGTAACACATCTCTGCAGAGAGAATTTCTGTATTTTTTTTGTGTGTGTGTGGGGGGTGGGGGGGGGATTTAAAAAAAGGGAACTTTCATATTTCAATCTGTGTGTTACTGCTTTGCTTAGTTACTGGATAAGTCATGTTTGATGATAAACTGATAATTTTGTTGTTTATTTAAGAAACCTGGTTGGTGGATTTTATTCTGAAATAAAAATAGAGTCTATGATTTGCCGTATTGGTAACTGGGTAAACATTTAAATATATGTTGTGACCTGTGGAGAAGTGTTACTAGAAAAGTCAGTGCACTCCTTCCTCCTCAGTCGTAATAATGTGGCTTGACTACACACTATGTCAACAGACCAGATAATGTAAAACATTAGTGATTTTTAATTTTTGCAATAAGTCGGCCATGAAATTTCCAAAACTGAAACCCCCACAATTTTTTTGATTTTTGGTATTATCTAGATACATAGTACTATAACTATAGACTGTCTTAATTGTAGAATTTTAATAGATATGATTGAAATTGGTGAGAATGTAAATCTTGAGTTTAGGTCCATATGTATGATATTCATTTAAAATTTGATAATATTCAGTGGGGTCTTGTATCTTATATAATTGCACTCAGTGTAAAATACACAATTTGAGAGAGGGCTGGTTCTGATGAAGTTGCCTAAGTAGTATTTGTTAAAGGATATGGCAGAAGGAGAGAATATTAATTAACCTTGAAGCAATGCAGATGCTTACATAAAAATGTCTAAGTGATTGAACAACATCTGAAGTTTTCCAAAAACAACAAAACTTTTACAGACATGCCATTATAGAGGCAGAGAGATAAAACAGAGGAAATATCAGCTCACCCAAAATGGTTGGCACTGGGATCGGTGCCAGGATACAGGCATGCCAGCCAGTATTTCTGGGCCCTGTCCACCTCCGTTCCCAACCTCGGCAGGGCCTGAAAATCCTGTCCCAGGAGTGAGAATGTAATGAATAGGCAGGATGGTAGCAAAGAAGTTTTAAAAGTATAATTTGGCAGCTGCTAGAACTAACACTATAAAATTCAGACTTGCGATCTACTTGTATTTTTATACATTAGTCCATACAAGTGAAAGTACTTAATAAGTGAGTAGTAAACTATTTTTCCTACATCAGTGTACTGTACATTGGGGAATGGTAATATATAGAAGTCACAACACAGATGCAGGCCACTCAACCCAACCAATCGATATCAGCATTTGCCCTCCATGATGAGCAAATAGTTGTAATCTCATTTACCCACTCTGTTCCCACATCCCTTGAACCCCTTTTCCTTCATCCACCTATCCAATCTAAGAACATAAGTACTAGGAGCAGGAGTAGGCTATTTGGCCCCTCGAGCCTGCTCCGCCATTCAATAAGATCTTGACTGATCTGATTTCCTGCCAGCCCCTCATAACCCTCAACGCCCTTGTAGATCAAAAATCTGTCTAACACAGCCTTGAATGTATTCAATGACCCAGTCTCTACCGCTCTCTGGGGATAAAAATTCCAAAGATTATAAACCCTCTGAGAGAGGAAATTCCTCTTCATCCCCATCTTGAAAGGGAGACCCCTTATTTTAAAACTGTGCCCCCAGTTCTAGATTCCTCCACAAGGGGAAATATCCTCTCAGCATCTACCCTGTCAAGCCTCCTCAGAATCATTTATGTTTTAATAAGATCACCTCTCTAAACTCCAATGAGTATAGACTCAACCTGCTCAAACCTCCCTCATAAGACAACCCCTTCATCCCAGGAATCAGCCTAGTGAACCTTCTTTGAACTGCTTCCAATGAAAGTATAGCCCTCCTTAAGTAAAGAGACCAAAACTATATGTTGTATTCTAGGTGCGGTCTCACCCATGCCCTGTACAGTTGTAGCAAGACTTCCCTAATTTTATACTCCATCCCCCTTGCAATAAGTGCCAACATTCCATTTGCCTTCCTAATTACTTGCTGTACCTGCATGCTAACTTTTTGTGATTCATGTACAAGGACACAGAGATCCCTCTGTACCGCAGCATTCTGCAGTCTCTCTCGGTGTAAATAATATTCTGCTTTTCTATTCCGCCTGCCAAAGTGGACAACCTCACATTTTCCCACATTACATTCCATCTGCCAAATTTTTGTCCACTAACTTAACCTATCTATATCTCTTTGCAGACACTTTGTGTCCTCCTCACAACTTGTTTTCCTACCTGTCTTTATATTGTCCACAAATTTGGCTACAATACACTCGGTGCCTTCATCCACGCTACTATATTACCCTCAATGCCATGAGCTCTTATGTGTAGTAACTTTTTATGTGGCACTTTATTGAATGCTTTTCGAAATCCAAATACACTACATCTACTGGTTCCCCTTTATCAACCCTGCTTGTTACATCCTCAAAGAACTCAAATAAATTTGTCAAACACAATTTCCCTTTCATAAAACCATGTTGACTCTGTCTGATTGCATTATAATTTTCTAAATGTCCTGCTACTACTTGTTTAATAATGGATTCTAGAATTTTCCCAATGATATGTTAGGCTAACTGCCCTATAGTTTCCCCTTTCTGTCACCCGCCCCCCCCCCTTTTCTTGATTAGAGGTGTTACATTTGCAGTTTTCCAATCTGCTGGGACCTTTCCAGAATCTAGGCAATTTTGGAAGATTACAACCAATGTATCCACTGTCTCTGCAGCCACTTCCTTTAAGACCCTACGTTGCAGACCATTAGGTTCTGGGGACTTGTCAGCCTTTAATCCCATTTGTATTCCCATTACGTTTTTTCTAGTGATCGTGATTATTTGAAGTTCCTCCCTCCCTTTTGCCTCTTGATTTTCTGCCATTGGGATGCTTTTTGTGTCTTCTACTGTGAAGACAGATCCAAAATACTAACCTGAATGATCAGTTTTTGCCTTAGTCACTAACTCTGGAAGTGAATTCTACAGTCTCACAACTCAGTGTGATGGAAGTTTCTCCTGCCTTCTGTTACAAATCTCTTCCAATTAATCTTGTATTTAGTAATGAAGAACGTATTCTCTTTCTAGTTGGTGTGGGAAGACAGTGTGCCACAAGGATGGGTGCGATAGGCAACTAATCGAAGGAATGTGAGGGCAGGACGGTTGGAGACAGGTGGTCATGTGATGACATCTCCAGGAATATGTCCAACCAGAGTTGGAAACCTATGACCCATCTTTTCATAATTTCAAACATTTCTGTCATATTGCTCCATAATATGCACTGTTCCTTAATATCGGTAGTTCCTCATCCTTCTGAACCTGTGTCGTAACCTTCCTAAGGCCTCAATATTCTTCCTATGGTTTGGTGCCCAACACTGCATATATGTATTTTATATTCTATACCTCTTACGATAAAACCTCAAAATTCATTAGCTTTTTTTTGCAGCCTTATTAACCTGAGGGTGCTATCTTTAATGTCCTGTGACTTCTAAATCTCTCTGCTCTTCCACACTGCTGAGCCTACCTCCACTCAGAGTATGATTACTGCTGCTTTGTATTGTGACCAAAATACATCACCTCACACTTACTGGTATTGAATTCCATCTGCCACTTTCTAGCCCATTTCTCCCATCCTGTGAATATCCCTTTGCAACATCCTTTTGTCTTCTGAAGAATTAACTATTCCTCATACTTTGGTGGTATCTGAAAATTTTGACACCTCTCCCTCTAGGCCTATATTCAAATCATTGATGTACTTAGTGAACAGAAATGGTCCAAGAACTGACCGCTGAGGGGCACCCACTACCCACTTCCAGCCACACTGAAAAATTGCCCTGAACTCCCACTCTTTTTTTTCTCTTTTCTAACTAATTTTTAATTCCGTTTTCTATCCTCCCCCGCATACATATCTTTTATTTTTTCTCTGATAATCTCCCTTGTGGTACTTTGTCAGAAGCTTTTCTAAAGTCCATGTACACTACATCCACTGTATTTCTCCCAGCTACTAAACAATTATGTGAGGTTTGTTAGGCACAATTGTTCCTTTTGAAATTAGTGCTGACTATTACTATCATCTCTATCTGCATGTGTGGTAATTTTATCCTTAATTAAAGACTTTGGAAGAAATTTCTACCACAGATGTTAAGCAAGCTTACCTCTAATTACCTGTAGGTTTTGAAGATTGCAGAAATGATTCAGGGTATGCTGTAATGTTAGAAGCTGAAAGGTTGTGCATATTTACTGCATACTGAAATACATTTTTGTAATCTGGAATGCACAAGTTTATCACTATCACCCAAAAAATGTGGTCAGATTGCCATCAAACTTTTTTTTTAAAAATAGGGAAAATGTTGTACTGTCCCAATGACAATTTTCTAAGTGAGTTTGTGCCATCAAAGCGAGATGAATAGTGGAGTCCATGTGCTTCTCTTGTGGAAGAAAAGGATGCTGAGGGTGACTCACTCCAGGCATTTCTCATGAACTCCTACCAATCAGCTTGATATTGGTATAGGCACAAACCTCAGTCAGTTTATGCAAGCTTTAGCCTGTGCTTTCTGAGATCAGCAAGTAATGGTCTCTCTCCATTCTATTACTTCTGCTCAGGAAAGATCATTTCCTACTGACATCAGCTAGGTAATAATAAAGGCAATTTTCTCAGTCGTGATGGCTTTTCAGCCAAATCACATTTTTAGCATTCTACTCCATGGGTAAAATAATTGACTTGTTGTTCATCTCAGCCACAGAAACAATGATGCAGACAGATGACGAAGAAGCATATAGTACTAGAAAATCTCTGAAATGCATGTTAGTGGACTCTTCTTATGCATTTGCACTGTATCTTTTATTAGAGCCATTAAACAAAACAACTGTTATATGGGTTAAGTCATCGTTTGATCTAATTAATTTATTAATTAAACAGAAGCTGCTGAAATTTTAGATGACAAACAGCAGTCAGAACAAACAATTGATCCTACGTGGAGCAGACTAAGATTTTCCTTTGCATTTCATAGTTGCTCGTTTTGACCGTTTGTTTACTATTCATCTCCAGTTGTTTTCATTTAACTGTTACCTTCTACTCCATCTTGCAAAATTCATGTGTTAATTTAGATTATGGTCATTCATAAAAAAGGCAGGTCCTGGCACACCATTGTGGGAGCATCATCACGATAATAATTACAGTGATTCAACAAAATGGGCCCACCATTTGTCATGGCAGCTGGGACTAGGCAATAAATATGACCTTGCTAGCATCATCCAAGTTCTAAGAACAAATCTATATTATTAAAAATCTTGGCCCAGAAATTTTTGGGTCCCTGATACAGTGGCAGAAGCACAGAGAAATGGGATGCCTGCCAGCATCCTAGGAGACTGACTTCCAATAATTCCAGCATTGGCTAATTTCCACAAAGCTCACGGAGTAAAGATGTAAGAACAAAGAAAATTACAGCACAGGAACAGGCCCTTCGGCCCTCCAAGCCTGCGCCGATCCAGATCCTCTATCTAAACCTGTCGCCTATTTTCTAAGGGTCTGTATCTCTTTGCTTCCTGCCCATTCATGTATCTGTCTAGATACATCTTAAAAGACGCTATCGTGCCCGCGTCTACCACCTCCGCTGGCAACGCGTTCCAGGCACCCACCACCCTCTGCGTAAAGAACTTTACACGCATATCCCCCCTAAACTTTTCCCCTCTCACTTTGAACTCGTGACCCCTAGTAATTGAATCCCCCACTCTGGGAAATAGCTTCTTGCCATCCACCCTGTCTATACCTCTCATGATTTTGTACACCTCAATCAGGTCCCCCCTCAACCTCCGTCTTTCTAATGAAAATAATCCTAATCTACTCAACCTCTCTTCATAGCTAGCGCCCTCCATACCAGGCAACATCCTGGTGAGACCTACTAACAGTCGGCTAGATATGGGGGGGATGGTGGGGGCATGGAGCAAGGGCCTGGTATATAAATGGCTGCATCCATATAAAGTAGTGAGCTGGCTCTGGTAAGAGGGAATGTAGTGACAACAGCAAGAAAAGGAAAAAGGCAAGCATTGAACTTTTCAGAAGCTGATGCTGAAGTTCTATTGTCAGAAATAAGAGAAAGGAGGAACATAACTAGAAAGAAACTGTCAAATGCAGCCTCATGGACTTGTGTGCAGGGAGGTGCATGAGGCTGTGATTGGTATTTCAGTAACCCCAAGGACTCCTTTACAGAAGTTTAGTGATCTCACTGTTGAGCAAGAAATATCTCCTGTCAGCTGATTAACAGGGCAATTTACTGAATCATTGAGAAGCAATGGGTGTTCTCATGGAAATTATAGAAACAGGGCGCCAGGGCGGCACAGTGGCGCAGTGGTTAGCACCGCAGCCTCACAGCTCCAGGGACCCGGGTTCGATTCCGGGTACTGCCTGTGTGGAGTTTGCAAGTTCTCCCTGTGTCTGCGTGTGTTTTCTCCGGGTGCTCCGGTTTCCTCCCACAAGCCAAAAGACTTGCAGGTTGATAGGTAAATTGGCCATTATAAATTGTCACTAGTATAGGTAGGTGGTAGGGAAATATAGGGACAGGTGGGGATGTTTGATAGGAATATGGGATTAGTGTAGGATTAGTATAAATGGGTGGTTGATGTTTGGCACAGACTCGGTGGGCCGAAGGGCCTGTTTCAGTGCTGTATCTCTAAAAAATAAATAAATAAATAAATAAAAATTTACAGCCTGGAAGGAGGCCATTTGGCCCATTGTGTCCGCACCAGCCGACAAGAAGCCTCATCAGACTTTTGAGCTCTTGGTCGTAGCCTTTTAGATTACGGCATTTCAAGTGCATATCCAAACACTTATAAATGTTCTGAGGGTTTCTGCCTGTACCACAGGTAGTGGGTTCCAGATCCCCACCACCCTCTGGGTGAAAACATTTCCCCTCGAATCCCCTCTAAACCTGCTACCACTTGCCCTAAATCTATGCCCCTTGGTTATGGACCCCTCAACCAAGGGGAATAGGGCCTTCCTGTCCACTCTATCTGGACCCCTCATAATTTTATACACTTCAATAAGGTCTCCCCTCAACCTCCTCTGTTCGTAAGAAAAGAACCCTAGCCAATCCAGTCTTTCCTCATAACTAAAATTCTCCAGTCTAGGCAACATCCTTGTAAATCTCCTCTGCATCCTTTCTAGTGCAATCACATCTTTTCTATAGTGCAGTGACCAGAACTACACACAGTGGCCTAACTAGTGTTTTATACAGTTCCAGCATAACCTCCCAGCTCTTATATTCTGTGCCTCGGCTAATAAAGGCAAGTATCCCATGTGCCTTCTTGACCAGCTTATCTACCTGTCCAGCCATCTAGCCCAATATTCAAGCAATGCCATTTGGATTATCACAAGGCACCTTTTTTCTTGCCCCAGAAATCATGTAACTTGGTACCACTAATGTCATTGTCTCACATTGCTTGATTAATCTGGCTTTCCATACTCTACTAGCTTCTTCCTCCAGTTTGTGTATCATGCAAAGCATTGTAGCTTTTACATGCTAGCTTCCTATTTCTCTTTAAATACAGTGCTGTCCAAGGAAGAATGCAGGTGAACGTTTTGTGAACACATCAATTTTTTTTTTCAAATACCTGCATTCAATCCCAAGAAATGGCTTTTAAACAAGTACTCCAGCCTTGAAGAGCAGCTGCTGCAGACTGAGCTTTTTGAATAATGGCACACGTTCACAGGGGTACTTAATGAGAAAGTCACAGCATTTAAGACAGGTGACATGATTCGATCCTAACTCTGATTTACATATGGCTGCCACTGAGAAAGGGGCCCAATTTTGGGATGGAAACCTGGTCATCTTGGCCCCAGGCCTATATTCATGCCCTTGTGGACATGCAATTACTAACATACACCCTCTCCCAACCCAGGAATTTCAGGACCACTGTTTATGATCTCAAATTATTCATCCCAGGATCAAGGCTTCTTCAATTACAGTCATAGAAACATAGAGAATAGGAGAAAGAGTAGGCCATTCGGCCCTTCAAGCCTGTTCTGCCATTCATTATGATCGTGGCTGATTATCCAACTCAATAACCTGTTCCCCCTTTCCCCCCATATCCTTTGATCCCTTTCGCCCCAAGAGCTATATCTCACTCCTTCTTGAAAACATACAATGTTTTGGTCTCAACTCCTTTCTGTGGTAGTGAAATCCATAGGCTCACCACTCTCTGGGTGAAGAAATTTCTCCTCATCTCAGTCCTGAAAGGTTTACTCCGTATCCTTAGACTATGACCCCTGGTTCTGGACTCCCCCACCATCGGGAACATCCTTCCTGCATCTACCTTGTCAAGTCCTGTTAGAATTTTATAGGTTTCTATGAGATCCCCCCTCACTCTTCTGAACTCCAGCGAATATAATCCTAACCAACTCAATCTCTCCTTATACGTCAGTCCCGCCATCCCAGGAATCAGTCTGGTAAACCTTCGCTGCACTCCCTCTATAGCAAGAACACCCTTTCTCAGATAAGGAGACCAAAACTGCACACAATATTGCAGGTATAGGAAATTTTATTTTGTCAGTATATTTACAATTCCAGTTTTATTTCCCTTTTTCTTTTAAGCACTATATTTATTTGTACTCATTTGCAGTATCTTTCATCTATCTATGAATTTTGCATCCCTTCGATGTATGCTATTCCTGCAAATGAAATTGCATGTTTACTGTGACACTTGTATTGAAAAGTTATGAATTTTCTCTTGTACTATTTCGTACATGATTCTAATTATAATGGACGATTAACTGTTTCATACTGTTGTTGTTTGGTAAACGTAGTTGAGTAGATTACTCAACGTCCTGCAATAGGTGTTTGGGAACAATTATAAAATATGCAATCTGGCCAGAAGAGTATCCATTTAAGATCAATAAGTTGCTAAAATTGTTTAGCTATCAAGATGAATAAAAATGATTTGAGGCTCATTAATTCCTATGTACTAAATATTCATCTCAGTGGAGTGGATAATGTATCTTTCACCCCATCAGTAAATCCATCTATCTGTTATAAATAATATCTATCCTATGTTTCATTCTCTCTCTCATGCATGCAGCTGACTGTGAGAGAAACCATTCTTTATGCACCAAGGTTCTCCTACTATAAAGAGCTGGACTTTCAGTCTGGGGTCGGGAACCGGAGGTTGGACCTAGAACTGGATTTTTAAAGGTCCAGGCCAATTAATGGCAAGGAGTGGGCTTGCCATCCAATTAATGACGCCAGCCCGGCTGCCAAGGCTGGAGGTCCAATGGGAGGCCCTCTAGCACTGACACATTGGCAGCCCCCTGGCCTAGGTAGGAGTGCTTCGTGATGCAGAGAGAAAGGGAGCCTCAACAGGGAGGCACCCTCTGAAGAAGCGGTCATTTAAAAAAAAATTAAAACTGCCACGGCTGCCTTGCTGTGACCATGGAGGGGCAACCCCTCCAGGGGACAGCCAGCAGCCGCAGCTGTGGCCCAGCAGCCGTGACTGGTGTAAGTGGGGCGGTCCCTCGTGGGAGAAGTATGGCCCCCCCCCACTTTCCCGCGTGAGCCCGCCATGGTTACCTGGCTGTGGTCCAAGCCAATGTCTCTTGCTCGCATTGCTGACTGGAAATCCCAGTCAGCATGGTTTGGGGCCTTAATAGTCTCCGTAATTGGACCTAATTGCCGACAATCAGCTACCCGCTGCTTGCGGGCCAGTAGTCATTTCAACCCCAACCCGGCCCCTCCAGAAATGGCCCAGGGTCAGGATTGTGGCGTGGAACCGGCACGATGGCCGGCATCGTGAAATTGCGCGCCACCCGCCTCCGATCCCAAACCCGAGCTGCTTTTAAAATCCAGTCCAAGGAGACTGAATAAAAGTAATTTCTCTTGAACAATGTACAATCTTTAACACATGTTGAAGAACTCTATAAAATCCAATGATTCAGTTGGTATACTTTAAGCAGCATAGGTAAAGACTACTGCTAACATGTTTTATACACCATAATCCAGACCATGATCATCAGTAACCTTGGCAAAGCGCATCTAGGGGCAAAAAATGAATGTCAAAAATCATCAAGCTACTTCTGGAGCAAACAGACATGAGATAGTGAACACAGAAAACCATTTTTTAAACATATTTTACTAAACGGTTCAAGAAGACAGCTCACCAACATCTTCTCAAGCGCACTTAGGGATGGACAATAAATGGCAGCAATGCCCAGATCCCATGAATGAAAAAAAATTTAGTGAAGTTCAGTTTGCATTCTCTAAATTGTGATCTTCCTCTGGGTATGCATCTGCTTTTGTCAGAAGTTTGTTATCGGTTTATCATTATTACAAACAATGGACACCTGAAATGAATTTCAATCATTGGTTATATAATTTGTATTTCTAATTTTAAGAACTTGTTTAATGGTTAGCAGGACAAATAAATCTTTAAAAATGATTTAAAAATAGACACAGCTTAGGGCTTGTTAATATTTAGTAAAATTAAACATGTGGCAATCAGTCTTGCGCTTCATGTGCATTGGGAATCCCACTATCTTGTTTTCATAATGCACTTGTCATGCAGACCCCCACCT